>NW_027130849.1:1200000-1815807 GCF_026122565.2 Emydura macquarii macquarii | reverse complement strand
AGATCGTACCCAAATATCACACGGTCAGCCAATCCTTAGTTAACTAACAAAAGATTTATTAGTAAATGAAAAAAGAGAATTACAATGGTTAATAAAATCATATACATACAAATGATTGGAAAGGCCTTATATCAGGTTTGTAGTAGTGATGGAATAGACTGCTGGCTTGCAAAAGTCTCTCTGGTAACTTCCAAAAGATTCGGACTCAGTCTATAGTTCAAGATGCCCCTTTTAGTTGTAAATCCACAGTCGGGAGAATTAGATCAGGAAAGAGGCAAAATGACGATGTCTCAGGGGTCTTTGATATCCTTTGCCATGTGCATGGAAAGTTACTGGCCCAAGACGGAGTCCAGGGTCACATGTCCTGTTTACATGTCCTTACATACTTTGTTGACTCAGAGGGCAGCCATTGCCCATATTTTTTCTGAGGTTAGGAATTGACTTAATTGTAATCTGAGTATCTATCTGGGGAACACATCGTTCATAATCAGTTCTTCAATCTAGCAGAGAAAGGTATACCATGTTCTAATGGCTGGAAGTTGAAGCTGGAAAAATTTAGACTGGAAATAAGACATAACTTTTCAACAGGCATATATTTTTCCCTTTTTCTTATTTAAATAAGATCATTTAACATCCATGGGCTGAGGGGTGGGGGGAAAGCGAAGAGACTCAATATAAATTAAATGGGGAGATTCATTAGCTCCTTAAATGAGGAAAGAAGAGAAGAGAGGTTTCCTCTGCTCTTTGGAAGTCTTAGAAACGCAGCATCCCACAGCAATGAATAGAAGAGGGGAGAGAAAGAAGTATTGTTTATGCTCTATTTATGCCACACATGTATGCCAGAGTAGAAGAGTGTAAAATTAAGCTGTAACATCACCGGGCTTTAGTAGGGAGGTAGGACTGATGGTTACATCATCTCCCTTTAGGAACCCTGCTCTTAGGAAGCCATTTAATATATACACATTAAGCAAGAGGATAAGAAATTCATTCTTTGCAATTTCCTATAATCCCAAAGAAATAAAGGAAAACACTTCGTAATACTAATTTGAGGTGAAATCCATTCCTTGTTATAGGACCAGCATAAACCCTATGTGCCGTTTACTCCCTATTTTGAGGACTTAAAAGGAACTTAAGTACAGTAGAACTCCATTTATCCGACCTCCATTATGTGGCTCTCTATATTAATCGAACAACCAGTGCACACAGGTCCAGAAGCAGGAGATCTCATGTGACTTCTAGATGGCACTGCAGCCTCGCACCAATCTGGCCTTGGTCCCAATTAGATTGGATAAACAATGTTCTGCTATGGTTCATAGGCCTTTGTTTGTCCCTGGCACAGGGGTGGAAAGAAACTGAGTTCTCCAGACTTGGTACAAGCCCTTGATGTGAAATTTGGAGCTAGCCATCAATCTGAGCTGGCTAGTTCATAGCTACCCCCCACACCCCCCAAAAAAAAGGAAAAAAGGAGAGGAAAGAAACCTCACCTGAACTGGCAGAGGACCTCCGGAGGCTTTTGTTCCTGGCATACAAGATACCACTCAGGCCTTTGAGGATAAACTAGTGATGGACCAGTTTATTGATGCTTAGCTGAACTTGGATTTGCAAATCAGGATCAGTGAAAGGAGGCCAAAGCACTCTGAGAGGCTGTGAATTTTGACATGGACCTTGAAATATTTCCTTGTAGCAGTGCACCAGAAGAGGAAGCGTCTGCTAGTGAGGAAGATGGAAGCTGATTGCCATGAACCCTGCAAGTACAGCTTTGAGTCTAATATATATGATGGAAGAGGGGATTCTAATCTGGTTCATGACAGTAGTGAATGATTAGAACAAATGAAATATCACAGTGATTCAACCAGACATGCTAAGAAGGCTAGGGAACAGAGGACTGAGCACCTAATTGGTCACAAATAGAGACCATGACCATGGGAAGGGAACAGGTCCAAAAATTGGGATTGAAGATTGGAATATGAGGAAGAAATCTGGGAGGTTGAAATAGTGGAAGAGCTAACAGCTGGCTTGGATTTCATTATGGCCATGTAATCAATGCCAGGAAAGGTGTTTTACAAATTCAGTCTGTGGAAATTCCTTTTAAAGTTATGGTCTAGTTATTGTCTATGAGACAATTGGTTTGCAATAAATTAGTTGTCCTGCCCCTGGGGCAGAAACCATTATAACAACTACATGCTGTGGTAGCTTTTTCAACAGAGGAAAGATGGGGTGTTGTTGAAACCTCTTTGGAAATCCAGGATCTTGGGTGAGTCTCAACGCTTTTGTGAATCTGAAACAAGAACTGATCCCTTTTCAGTTGCTGATGTTTTGGACAGGGAGCAAAAAAAAAAAAAAGAAAAAAAAAAAAGGAAATCATTTCAGTTCTCAGCAGCATATGATTTAGGAATTTCAGAGTTTGAAAAGGCTCTTGGGACTGCTCCTATCTTGCCTTATCCATGTTTTAAAACCACCTTCATATTGGACATGGATGCTGATGCTTACAGTTGGGGGACAGAATTTCACCTTGGCTGCCTCCCTACCCACTGTCCAAATCTGAGAATGTAGTTTTGGAGGTTGAGACTGCAAAAGTTGTTACAGAGGTGATTTCTCCATTCCAGCAGAATGGACAGGGTTTGTTTCAGTCATGAAATTACACAGAAACAATATGCATTCCTCAGTGGCTGAGTGAAAGGGGATTCCTCCTGGGTGACTGAAAGAAAGTCCATCAGAAAGCAATATATCCCACAGCGGATTGGGTGGGAATAAAAATAAATTTGGGATAGTGATATGAAAACATCTTGACAGGACGACACTGTGTATATGCAACTAGTTAAGCTTGTGTCATTTGTAATTTCATAGAATCATAGAAGATTAGGGTTGGAAAGGACTTCAGGACCTCATCTTGTCCAATCCCCTGCTGAAATTTAAATTTGTCGTTATTTCCTTTCTTTCTGTTTGGGATGAGTTATTGAGAGTCACCATTTTAGGCTGAGACAGGGAGTGGTATTATGAGCTAGATGAAAGTTTGTGTTGAATTAAAACCTAATTGAAATTGATAGGTGAGAACACACCCCTCAATTAACATAACATAAGAATAAACCCCCACCTAGGACATATGCGGATCGGAGAGAAACACAGCCAGCAGAAGGACAACGGAAATCACAGTGCTGACCTTGGAAGAAACCTAAGCAGTGTTTTGGGGTCAGGTGTGCAGGCTCTTGGTACAGTGAGCAAAGAAGCTTTTTACTGCTATTTGATTGCTTTTGTGTAGAGATGCAGGATTTCATAAATTTTTTGTAAATAAAGAAAAATGCATCAAAGAAATACCTGAGTATCATCAATTTCTACTCCCAACTGGGCCCCAAACTTTGACTAGCCACTTGGGTCAAAAAGAACCAACATTTTAAAGACATAACCAGCTAACTCTAGACACAACTTGACAATAGCTTCTCCATTACTCTCATAAATAATGCATGTAGATTTGATCTGATTTTATATAAAAATCACAAAGCAAGATAATGCTGGTACAAAGAAGCTGGTCAGCACATAATGTTCTTTAATCAATGCCTGCAATTTAGAACATAATTTAAAATTCTTTTCAAACAGGCTTCTTGAAGAAAAAAATGCAGACTTACTGTTGAAGATTTAATTGCATGGAAAGCTATTACATTTAAAAAAGCTTGTATTTTTTGTTTGTTTCAGCTAAAAATCTCCAGATTTACTTAGTATTGTGAAGATACATAAACACATTTTGCAATACTCCAAAGCTAAATTTTCATTCTTGCATATTGTAAATGTACCATTTCACAATTATACTTTAATTGTATTTTATCTATTCAACAGTTAATGATCAGATAAATATTATGTCAGAATGAAATCAAGGGCAATAAATAAGTACCCTCAAGTAAAGCATACTTCTGCATACAGCTAACCTATGTACCTGTGTGATATTACCATTATCCTCCTCATCCTTGTGTGCTATTATTTGTGACACTTACTTGTTATGTCTTCTTTCGAAGTAGATCCCTATTCTGCAAACACTTATACCTGTGCTTAACTTTACTATTGTGAGCAGCAGTTGGGACTATATGGTAGTAAAGTTAAACATGTAAGTGTTTGCAGGATTGGAGCAAGATATTGAGGACCTATGAAGGATAATCTGATAGATAGTTTTTTGTTTGTTTTGTTTTTTAAATCCCCAGTAAATATGTAGCTGTTTTTTCTTGCAAACAGAGTAAGACTGAAAGTAATATCCACTTCTGCAGAAGGAGGCTGGGATAATTTGGGCAGTGGAGGGCAGGGGGTAACAGTGGCTAATATTTTATTCATCGGAAAATGCAGTTTTGCTGAGCCCAAAATTATATGCAAATTAATGTCAAATTTGCTGAATAGTTTCCACCAAATTGCAAAATCTTTCAGAAATGTTGCAACAAAATATTTTGTTTTGACCTGGTCTTCACAAAAAATGGTTTTGATTTTGGGCATTTTATCAATCACAAAGGAGGACAAGAATCACAAAATGACTGGAGAAAGAGGTACAGGTGTCCCTTTATAAGTTAGGACACTCACATAGGATGTGGGAGACCTAGGTTCAATTCCACCCTTTGCCTGAGGTGGAGAAGTGATTTAAACTTGGGTCTCCCATATTGCAGGCGACTGTCCAAAGCACTGAGCTATGTGATAGTCTGATGTGGGTCTTAGTCTCTCCTGCTGTAGCTGTTTCACTTTGCATAAATAATAGGATGCGGGAGACCCATGTTTAAAATAAGAGCACAAACAATCAGGCTATAGAATCATCCTCACTCTTTCATCAATATAAATTGCAGCCTGCCTTTCTCCTACTGCTGCCTGCTTGCTCAGCCCAACCCAACCTGGAGCATGAAAAGCTGGTACTGAGAGGGAACTGGTAGTCTCAGTGATGGTAGAAACAAACCTGCAGTAAAATCAATAAGGTATAAGTTATGCACTAGTGACCATTTTAATGTCCCCAGGATATACATGCATTCTGTAGGCTGTAGGTATTGTGCATAGAAATGTGCTGTACACAAAAGGCAGTGAAATACAAAACAAGAGGAATATGTTTTCAATATTTTGTAATGAGAAAGGAAAAATGTTACAGGCAAACACTGTCAGATTCATTTACAAGATAGAGTATATTACGAGCCTGATTTTGATCATGTACGAGACCAAACTTCATGAATGATTTTAACTGATGTAGAAAAGGAGCGCATTTGCGGTTCCTTCCTTGCTTTTTAGTAGATAAAAAGGAATGCTGTATTGTGTGTCTTGTTAATCTTTGCAAAGAACATGAGTTTAACAATAAGAGATTAGTAAAACAAAAGGTTTCCTCCTGTGTTTAAGATTTCAGGTAAGATTTTCATTTTATTTGTACAAAATTACCGTTGATATGCCCAGGCCTTCATTTTCAAAAGTGACTAGTGATTCTGGGTGCCTTAGTTTTTAGGTTCCCAACTTGACATCTTAAAGGGCCTGGTTTGCAGAGGATGAATTCCTAGCCCTTTCTGAAAATCATGACCTTTAGTATTGAGCAGATGTGCACATGCTACTTTATTGTTGAATAGGGTTGGACTTAAGTAGTGGCATAGACTTAAATGCTTTACTGAATTGGAGCCTGAGAGATGAATATGCTACCTTTGCAACGCTCCCACTCCCAAAGGCATGGAAAGGGAGAAACTTAAGTCTGGAATGGGAAGCTAGATCTTCATCACTGGCTCTAGGGAAAATAATGTCCCCTAACTTTTCTTTTTAAAATGCCAAGTTTGTCTGGAGAAATATGGACCTGGTAGAATTACTATTAAGTGGACACATAATTTGGTTAAACAGCAGCAAACAAAGATCAACTAGTAATGGAATGATGTCAGATTGGAAGGGGGTCTCAAGTGGGGTTCTACAGGGATCTGTTCTGGATCTGGTATTGTTTAACGTATTTATTAATGACCTGGATGTAGAGAGCATACTGATCAAATCTGCAGAGGACACAAAGCTAGGGGGTTGCAAACACTTTGGAAGATAGATCTAAAATTAAAGGGACCTAGATAAATTGGAGAACTGGACTATAGACAACAAATGTAAATTCAGCAAAGACAAATGTGAGGTGCTACACTTAGGGAAATAACACCAAAAGCGCATATACAGAATGGGGGATAACTGGCTTGGCAGCAGCACTGCTGAAAAGGATTTGGGATTTGTGCTGGATCAATGTGAGTCAACAATGAGATGCTGTTGCAAAAAAAAAAGGAAATGCAATTTTGGGTTGCATTAACAGAGGCATTGGATGCAAGTCATGGGGGGAGATAGAAACGCTCTACTAGGCATTGATCAACTGGAGTACTATATTTTGGTCATCAATGAATAGAAAGGTTGTAGAGAAATGAAAGGATTAAGAGGAGAGCAACAAAGGTGATAAAAAAGATGAAATGTAAGCCATAAGAACAACAGCAGAAGGAACTGGTTATGTTTAGTTTGGAAAAGAGGCGTTTAAAGGGGGACATGATAGGGGTCTTAAGGCTTCCATAAAAAAAGATGGAGAAAAATTGTTCTCGCCACAGAGGGCAGGACAAGAGGCAATGGGTTCAAACTACAGCATAGCAGATTCAGATTAAATTTTAGGAAAAAACTTCCTAACTGTGAGAACAGTAGGACAATGGAACAAACTTCCTGGGAAGTCATGGAAGTTCCTTCATGGGAGGTTTTCAAAAAGAGGCTAAATAATCATCAGTCTTGGATGGTTTAGACCGGTGGCTCTCAATCTTTCCAGACTACTGTACCCTTTTCAGGAGTCTGATTTGTCTTGTGTATCCCCAGTTTCTCCTCTCATAAAAGCTACCTGCTTACAAAATCAGACAAAAACTACTGAAAAATTGCTTCCTGTCTCATTTTACCTTATAATTATAAAATAAATACATTTTAATATAAATATTGTACTTACATTTCAGTGTAGTGTGTATATATAGCACTATAAGGAAGTAATTGTCTGTATGAAATTTTAGTTTGTACTGTCTCCACTAGTGCTTTTTATGTAGACTGTTGTAAAATTAGGCAAATATCTAGATGAGCTGATGTAACTCCTGAAAGACCTGTACTTATCCCCAGGAGTATGTGTACCCCGGTTGAGAACCACTAGTTGAGACACATCAAATCCTGCATTTTGGCAGGATATTAGATTAGGTGACCCTTGTGGTCCTTTTTAACCCTATGGTACTATGATTCTGCTTTCCATACAAACATGATGACAGCTGTCTGAATTCTGCTCATTTGCTACTGTGGCAATAAGTGAACTGACATCCATCATGGTTACTTATTTGGTGACACCTGTAAGAATATAGGCTTAAATTGAGCCTGCATGAACTATGGTTTTAAATTGAATTTGGATATTAGCACAAGTGATAGGCCCAAGGCACGTGACCAAAAATAATTAAATCAGGAGAAAGAAGGGTGTTTGTGTTAAATGTGTGGTAACCCTTTAAATACCAGTATTATCTTATTTAAGGTTTGGGTTGAGGTAATAGAAATAATGAAAACATGGTTAAATGGGTACCAGGTGCAGTAAATAACTGGTTATAAAAGTTTGATTAATTTAATATGAAGAAATGCTTATTCCAGTAGTTAGGAAGAAATATAGCAAATAAGAGGAAAACCTTAAAGAGAGGGGCCCAGCAATTCATCTTGTCTTCACTAGGCCAGAGGACAGGGTTCAATGCTCAACTGCCTCATCTGGCTTTAACCAAAGTTCAATAACTAGCAGTGACATCACTTGTTTATTAGAGTGTATTAAAGGCAAGGTTTTTAGGGGTTTCTTTGTCAGAGCTGTTCCATATCCTTCTGGAGTCAAATCTTGATGGGGCGGCTTCTCCCGAGCCTGATCCTGTTATGAGTATTCGACCAATGCTTATAACTATTTTGTTGATAGGACATAGAATATAAGTGTGTTTATGTTTGCATTTGTATTTTAGATGTTATCGACTCCAAGTGGCCTTTAAACTAATTAATAGTTGTGTGGAAGCTAAGTTGTGGTAAATTATTAGGAAAATTATTTCCAACACCATCCTCTCAGTATTGTGTGGATGTGTGTGTATATCTATGTCAACACACATTTGAGTCAGCTAGAAAGCTATTAACTTTTTAAGCTGCATAAACTTTATTGTCTTGTTTTAGATACACTAGGCAAAACATCTGATACTTTGCCACTGAAAGACTCTGATTCATCTCTTTGAGACTGAAATATTTAAGACCCAGGAGTTACTTGTTTCATATGCTTTTCCGACATCATGTGCTTTCATAGTCTCTCTGTTATTCTCTCATCAAAAAGTTCTAATGTTATGGTTATACAGTAAGATTATTTTGTTTATTAACTGAATTTGATAGAAGGTATCCTTATAGGAGTTTATTGATGCCATCACTGGAAATTTTTAGATCAGGGTTAGATTTTTTCTATAATTTATACTCTAGTTCAGGAATTAATTCAGGGAAGTTCCATGGCCTGAGTTATGCAGGAGATAAGACTAGATGATCACAATGGTCCCTTGTGTCCTTAAAATCTATGACTATATTGTAGATTAAATCTTGGCCCCATTTAAGTCAATGACAAAAGTTCTACTGACTTTAATAGGCCAGTATTTCACACTATGCACATGTACTTTTCTTCAGTCACTATCTCCTTCTAGCTATTGCTCTTCATTTCAATCTCTCTCTTTATATATATAGTTATTCCTAGGGTAAGGCCAGTTTTTTACTAAGCACATATGGGCAAAATTGTACTCAATCAAGGGCCCGTACATTCTACGTGATTCACACATCAGGGTTAGAGTATGTCTACCCAGCATTTAGCTCGAGCCACAACTTCGAAGCACTGTCTATACAGCTCCTTTAAGAGCCCTGCTAGCCTGAATCTGTCAGTCCAGACTTGGAGGGTCACTCCAAAATGTGGGGTAAACACACGCTCTGAGGCTGGTGTGCTTTGTTTTGTTTTTCCTAATGTTGATGTTTAAATGTCTGCATACTCATGTGTTATCATTTTTGGACTGCCTTCTGTCATAATGGTTCTTAAACTTGACATCATGCCAACCTCTGGTCCTCAGGGCCCTAGTGTTCTATTGAAGTCTTCTAAGTGGTCCATGGAACTGTTTCTGTCACAATGCAGGAACATGTCACACAAAAGTGAAGTTTGCTGCTGACTGAAACCCAGTATAGGAGGCTTTGTCCTGGTCTACGCTACAACATTTCATTGTGCTTGAACATGCTTTTGAAAAATCATGGTAGTTGACACAATGCTGAATGTGACTCACCAGTCAATGTGTTCGTCAGCATGTCAGCTACTCCACTGAGAGTTTAATCCTGATTAGTTGAGATAATAGTGAATGTAGTTTCTTGTGATCTACACTGAGCATTAATAGCATCAGCATGAGTCAGTTGACATCATTGCTCACAAATGTGTTCACACACAGTAAAATGTTATAGAACCTCAACAGCCTTTTATGACTCCCACGGGTTTGTTTGGTTTTTTTTGACCAACAATATCTAGAGAAAGACAAGCACCTCTCTTTACCCTGCCTGGGTTCTTCATGCCATACTTTGTTAAATGTTTCTTCACAACAGTGACCATGTTTGCAGATTGCACGAAAATTTGAGGAATAGCAAATACACAGGCAGTCAGAGCAAGAATTAGAACCAAGCTGCAGCAAGGGGAGAATTAGTCCTGGCATGGCCTATAAACTGGGAAAGGAAAGAAATAGCACAAATATAAAACAAAGGAACTTAACCACACAGCCACAACCGTTCTATTAAAACAAATTTATTTCCACCATCTCTCCTTAATACTGTCCTGATATCTTTTTGTGTAAGCAAGCACTCTAGTGCAGGGAAGATTGCCACAGGGCTCTTGATTGTTATGGGCTTGGTGCATGAATAGAGCTTGTGTTATGAAGAAGGTCAGACTAGATGAACACAATGGTCCCTTTTGACTTTAAACTCTACGAATCAATTAATTGAGAGGCTGGAAGAACAGACTGTTCACAAGAGAATCTCTATCTTAAGAAATAGTCCAAAATTAAAGAGTTTGAAAACAATTTTATCATCAAGTTCTGGGTTCCTTTAACTTCAAAAAAAGAATTTAATCCATTCGGCACTCACATATATTGCTGTGTTCACTGGCAATAATTTGGTGCCAAAGAAATTTCTAACAGCAGCTAATAATTAAAATATGTCTATAATACTCTATATTTTTTACTAAGTAACATAAGACCAGAACAAATAGATATTAACTGGCCACTAATAAATTTATGATGGAAATTAAAAAACATTCTAACCATCAGAGGAGTGAGTTTCTGGAACAACCTTGCAATAGGAGTAATGGAGGCAAGAAACCTAACTGGTTCTGAGATGGAGCTTGATAAATTTATTAATGGGATTGTATGATGTGGTTGCCTGCTATAGCAGGAGACTGGACCCAGTAACCCAGGAGATCCCTTTCAGTCCTATGTTCTTATAAGGAAAGATTACACTAGTAATTGGTAACAGATATTTATTTTATGTGTATGCTCACCAATTATTTGCATGATATCAGCTATGGTAAAAATCAACATTTGGAGTGTGATATACAGTAGAAACTGGATTAAGTGAAATGGATACATTGTAAATTTGTGAGGTGGGTAAATGTATGAATGTATGTGTACTCTCTCTTCATGGTACATACATATAGTGATAGTATACCGTAAAACACACACACACAAAGTTTGAGCTTGTTTTCTACTTGTTTATATGCCTAAATATAGTCCCTTCCTTCTAAAACCCTTTTAAAAAGGACTTCCCCATGTCAGACTATATATGTGTGGTTTGTGGGAAGAGAAACTTTGTTAATATTTGAGTTAATTTAGAAAAGCTGTTTTTGAGATATGGAACTGAAAATGAGATCTTTTTCCCTCATGTCATTTTCATTTCATGGTAAGCTAAGATGTTAGTTGAATCAGTAGTAGAAAAATCTGACTTTGCAGGATCCCTATAACATTCTACATACCATCAGTTTACATTACTGTCTGCAGAATGGGCGTATCAGTGTAGGACAATGGTTCTCAAACTTATTTGATGGAGCTCCCGTTCTTTGTGTCTCTAGTTGATTGTGTCCCATTCCCCCCAACTACATATACTGCCACTCAGCTCTAAAGGCAGAGCAGAGAGCAATTGCTGCTGGCTGGGCACCCAGCTCTAAAGGCAGTGCTGCGCAAGCAGCAGCACAAAAGTAAAGGTGACAATATGAAAAGTGATATTTGTCAATATCACTTTTCACAGCAGACTTAGCATCACTTTACCTCTTCACTGCTGCTGCCGCCACTCTGGGGCTGACAGCCTACTGCCTCCAGATGAAGGATTTGGGGGAGGGGGTGAAGAGGAGAGCCCGGCCTTGGTGGCAGGGCTCCAGCTATCAGCCCTGGGTGGCAGGGTTTCGGCAATCCCCTTTATCTCCACCTCCTGGGTGTGCACAGATCATCTGCATGAGTCCCAGCCAACCAGGCATGAAAGCCAGAGATCTTTAAAAAAACCCAAACCACACAGCTCTGCTTCCCTTGATACATTTCTGCACCTCCCTTGAGAAGCCTCCCTCCTCCACCCCATGGTTTGAGAACTGCTGGTCTTGGAGGCCCACAAAATGGGCACTAACCTGAAAAGATGAAAAGGTAGTGAGGTGATAAATCATCACACCTGGTATCTGAAACATGTATTTTATTAAACAAGTTTTAAAAATTTTGATATGTTTTAAAACATTTGATTTTAAAGCACATCAAACATTAAAACAAATCAAACATTTTAAAACATTTAATCATATGTTTTAAAACATTTTATCAAAACATTGTGGTATTTCATCCTCAGGCTGTACAAAAACAGTGTCTTCTTTTAATTTAAGATGCCCACTAACTTAGACTTCAGGCTTCTCAAAGCCATTAAGAAGCAGGGGGGTGGAAGATTATGCAGGGAGGACAGGGAGATGGGGTATCAGTACAGTTTCTCCCCCACTCCCCAATTTATAGACTGACTATGACCTCAGATGTCTCAGAGCCCATAGAAGAAGCTCTTGATTCAAGAATAACAAATCATCAATCATTCAGAGTTGGTCTCGGAAGAACAGATGAAGCTTATGTTGCCACGGGGGCAGAGCTGAACTTTCCTGGCAACCTCCATGTTTTCAAAAAGTTTGGGTTTCATTTAAGTTTAACCTTAACTCTGAGTTTCCTATTTTTCTACTGGCTAGATTTTGTTGTCTTTTTTCTATCAAGTTTTGTTGTAATAAATATGTGAATATTGCACAAGAAGTTTGATAAACCATAGTTTTCTGACAATAATCAGAGGGGTGGCACTATTTATTTAGGAAACAGAGGTAGATCTCACTCCACAATATGCATTAATGGTCTGAGTATGTATAAGCCTCCATTTTAACCAGTTGGTCAAAAAAGAAATCAACATGGTTGTAAATAATAAGTTAATAAGAATTTCAAACTGGATAATGCAATAACAAATTGTGATCCACTCCTAGATTTTAGGTCTTCTGGGGAAAAAATGCAGAAAAATTTGCATTCCTCCACTAGGTTTCAAAAATGTTACAAATTAATGCAGATCATTATCCAGTCTACTGGTAAAACGTTAGCAGGGTCTTCAGTATCAAAAGACTGAATAAGATGTTTGTCTGCGAGAAAAACAAAAAGTATAATTGTCTTTGACCTACTGTGTTTAAGAAACTGAAACAAGAAGTGGTATGAAAAAGAGTGTCATGTTTTAAAGATTATGGGCCTAATTCTGCTCCCATGTCCACAGGTTTTACACTTGATTTCAGTGGAGTTACTTTTAATTTATACAGATGTGATCATCGGGCCTACAACATTTCCCTCCCAGAGCTGGATATGCTAACTCATCTTCAACAAAGGGCTTTATTTCAGGTTAAGTAACTCTATCAGAAGGACAACAATTTAAAGAACAACATCATTGTGGTGGGGTTTACAGACCCCGCACTAAGGCTAAGTGCGTTGTGGTGCAGTATTGAGCCAAGAAAGGCCCACCCCTCAGCAGCTGCAGAACGTGTTCCAAATGGAGGGCCTGTTCAAAAGGAGTCTTTGACAGGCAATCGGGAGAGAGTGAAGGAAGACAGCCAGACTGCAAAAGGATGTTTAGTATTCCTCTCAGCTGCCTCCCATGCAGTAATTTGAATGGTTAAAACCCCATTGACGCCTGTGGGATCTCACGGATGGCAAACAGGAAGGACAGAAGCAATTGGTCCCATTGGTAAGATTCCAGAGCTAGAAACTTGCGCAACATTGCAGCCATATAAGTTTGAGGTACCAAGTAGGAAGACACCACAAGAATGCAGACTTCTCCATGATGGATGGGGGAAACATGTCCGCACAGATCGTTCCTTGACGTCCAGCCTGAGAAGGGGGGTTTGTTATGGGGTTTACAGACCTCACACTAAGTCTGTGGCCTTGTCTACACTAGGAAAATAAGTCGACATAAAATATGCTGACGTTCACCGCTGCTATAACTACAGTAGTGGCTGATGTACACACTGATTTCCTTAGGTTGATGGAATGTGTCCTCATTAGGAGCAGTTCCACCGACCTAAGGGGAAGTGTGGGGAGCTGAGAGACCGATCTCTCATCTCCCTGCCAGGAGTCCACAGGTTCCCAGACTCACTTTGGGCTGCCTCCCCCTCCCACACACACTTCCTGGTCCCGCTTGTCCGGGTCCCAGCTCCCAGCTGGGAAGTCAGGCGGTAGCTGTCAGCATCTTGGGAAGCTGGGCAACAGCCACCTGTGACCCACCAGGTCCCAGCTCCCAGCTGGGAGGTGGGCGGCAGCTGCCCACATCTTGAAAAGCTAGGTGACAGCTGCCCGCGTCCCACCTGGTCCCAGCTCCCACCTGGGAAGCCAGGTGGCAACCGCCGGCATCCTGAGAAGCTTGGTGGCAGCGGCCTACATCTCAAGAAGCTGGGCGGCAACCTCCGGCACCCTGCGAGCAGGGTGACAGCCTCCTTCACCCTGGCTGGGAGCCTGGCAGCAGCTTCCCACACCCCAGGCTCGGAGCCTTGCGGCAGCCTCCCACACCTGGCAAGCCAAGCGACAGCCTTCCACACCCTGGGAGTGGTCTCAGTGCCCGCTTACTTGTGAATTTGACTGCTCTAGCAGAGCAGTGAAATTGACAAGTATGGCAGCCCCCCACCGCTCTAAGGGGACACAGTGTCTACACTGACACTGTGTTACCCTAGCCCTGCCGACAAAAGTCCTACGCCTCTCATAGAAGTGGCTTTATTTTGTCGGAAAAGCAGGGCAGTTTTGCGAGTAGGGACATGACTGTAGTGTGTACACCAGCACTATTTTGTTGACAAAACTTTCTAAAGTAGACCAGAGCTAAGAGAGTTGTGGAGTAGTATTAGGCCAAGAAGGCCCTGCCACTCAGCAGCTGCAGAGCATGCTCCAAATGGAGGGCCAGCACAAAAGGAAGCTTTGACAGGAAATTGCGGAGAGAGACTAGCTGCAGGAAGGCCTCCAGATCGCAGCTTCTGGGACAGAGGGATCTACAGGGAAAGGATCCAACCAGGGGACTAAGGGCCTGACCCTTTTTACCCGCCTTCTCCGTGAGAATGGGGCGGAAGTGGATTCTGGAAATCAAGTTGGGACGCCCCAACTGACTGAGTTATTGAGGCTGTGGGAGCAATCCTCTCTTGAGCAGGAAACTGGGTACTGGGACAATGCCCCAAACTGAAGAGAGAATAGGGAGAGGTAGAAAATGGCTGGGGAGGCTGGTCTGTTGTACGAGCTAGAGGGGACTGAGACGCTCCTCACTCCTTCGCCCTGGGGCCCTGGTCTGGGACCCAGTGGAGGGTGGGACCAGGTCCCCTTACACTTTCCCCATCCTCTACCCACCTGGAGAATGTAGGAAGTACCAGGGGACAATGGACTATAACTCGCCTGTCAGGGCCTCCAGTTTCCAGGCAAGGACATCCCAAGACTTAGAATCATAGAATCATAGAATCATAGAATATTAGAGTTGGAAGGGACCTCAGGAGGTCATCTAGTCCAACCCCCTGCTCAAAGCAGGACTAACCTCTGCTATATCATCCCAACCAGGGCTTTGTCAAGCCGCAGCTTAAAAACCTCTAAGGATGGAGATTCCACCACCTCCCTAGGTAACCCATTCCAGTGCTTCACCACCCTCCTAGTAAAAAACTTTTTCCTAATGTCCAATCTAGACCTCCCTCCCTGCAACTTGAGACCGTTGCTCCTTGTTCTGTCATCTGCCACCACCGAGAACAGCCTAGCCCCATCCTCCCTAGAACCCCCTTTCAGGTAGTTAAAGGCCGCTATCAAATCCCCCCTCACTCTTCTCTTTTGCAGACTAAACAAGCCCAGTTCCCTCAGCCTCTCCTCATAAGTCCTGTGCTCCAGCCCCCTAATCATTTTTGTTGCCCTCCGCTGGACTCTCTCCAACTTGTCCACATCCTTTTTGTATTGGGGGGCCCAAAACTGGACACAATATTCTAAATGCGGCCTCACCAATGCTGAATAGAGGGGAATAATCACTTCCCGTGACCTGCTAGCAATGCCCCTCCTAATGCAGCCCAATATGCCATTGGCCTTCTTGCCAACCAGGGCACACTGCTGACTCATATCCAGCTTTTTATCCACTGTTACCCCCAGGTCCTTTTCTGCAGAGCTGCTGCCCAGCTCGTCGGTCCCCAGTCTATAGCTGTGCATGGGATTCTTCCTTCCTAAGTGGAGGACTCTGCACTTTTCTTTGTTGAACCTCATTAGATTTCTTTTGGCCCAATCCTCCAGTTTGTTTAGGTCACTCTGTATCCTATCCCTACGTTGCAGGGTATCTACCACTCCCCCCAGCTTAGTGTCGTCCGCAAACTTGCTGAGGGTGCAATCTACCCCATCCTCCAGATCATTAATAAAGATGTTGAACAAAACCGGCCCCAGGACCGACCCCTGGGGAACTCCGCTTGTGACCGGTTGCCAGCTAGACATGGAGCCATTGATCACTACTCGTTGAGCCCTATGCTCTAGCCAGTTCACTATCCATTTTATAGTCCTTTCATCCAACCCATACTTCTTTAACTTGCTGATAAGAATACTGTGAGAAGCCGTATCAAAAGCTTTGCTAAAGTCAAGGTATATCACATCCACCGCCTTCCCTACATCCACAGAGCCAGTCACCTCATCATAGAAAGCAATCAGGTTGGTCAGGCATGACTTTCCCTTGGTGAATCCGTGTTGACTGTTCCTGATCACCTTCCTCTCTTCCAAGTGCCTTAAAATGGATTCCTTAAGGACCTGCTCCATGATCTTTCCAGGGATTGAGGTGAGGCTGACCGGTCTGTAGTTCCCCAGATCCTCTTTCCTCCCTTTTTTGAAGATGGGCACTATATTTGCTTTTTTCCAGTCCTCAGGGACCTCCCCCTGTTGCCACGAGCTTTCAAAGATAATAGCCAATGGCTCTGAAATCACCTCAGCCAACTCCCTCAGCACCCTCGGGTGCATTGCATCCGGCCCCATGGACTTGTGAATGTCCAATCCTTCTAAATAGTCTTGAACCTGTTCCTTCAGCACTGCGGGATGTTCGCCTCCTTCCCATTCTGTGCCACCCAGTACAGCAGTCTGGGAGCTGATCTTGTCTGTGAAGACAGAGGCAAAAAAGGCATTGAGTACCTCAGCTTTCTCCACATCCTCCGTCACTAGGTCGCCTCCCTCTTTCTTTAAGGGGCCTACACTTTCCCGAATCTTCCTCTTGTTGGCAACATGCCTGTAGAAACCCTTTTTGTTCCCCTTCACGTCCCTTGCTAGCTGCAACTCCTATTGTGCTTTGGCCTTCCTGATTTCATTCCTGCACGTTCGAGCAGTGTTTATATAATCCTCCCTAGTCATCTGACCAAGCTTCCACTTCTTGTAAGCTTCTTTTTTGCGTTTAAGTTCGCCAAAGACTTCTTTGTTAAGCCAAGCTGGACGCCTACCATATTTGCTATTCTTTCTGCACATCGGGATGGTTTGCTCTTGTGCCCTCAATAAGGTCTCCTTAAAATACAGCCAGCTCTCTTGGGTTCCTTTCCCCCTCATATTAGCCTCCTAGGGAATCCTGCCCATCAGTTCCCTGAGGGAATCAAAGTCCGCTTTTCTGAAGTCCATGGTCCGTATCCTGCTGTTCCCCTTTCTTCCTTTCATCAGGATCCTGAACTCGACCATCTCATGGTCACTGCTGCCTAGGTTGCCACCCACTTCTACTTCCCCTACCAAATCTTCCCTGTTTGTGAGCAGCAGGTCAAGAGAAGCACGGCCCCTCGTTGGTTGCTCCAGCACTTGCACCAGGAAATTGTCAGCGACACTCTCCAAAAACTTCCTGGATTGCTTGTGCTCTGCTGTATTGCTCTTCCAGCAGATATCAGGGTGATTGAAGTCTCCCATGAGAATCAGGCCCTGTGAACTGGAAACTTTCCCCAGTTGAGTAAAGAAAGCCTCATCTACCTCATCCTCCTGGTCTGGTGGTCTGTAACAGACACCCACCACGACATCACGCTTATTGTTCTTGCTTCTAAGCTTAACCCAGAGACACTCAACTGACTTATCTCCAGTTTCATACTGGAGCTCAGAGCAGTCATAGTGCTCTCTTACATACAGTGCAGCTCCTCCCCCTTTCGCCCCTGCCTGTCCTTCCTGAACAGTTTATACCCATCCATGACAGCGCTCCAATCGTGAGAGTTATTCCACCAAGTCTCAGTTATTCCAATCATGTCGTAGTTTCTTGACTGTGCCAGGACTTCCAGTTCCTCTTGCTTGTTTCCCAGGCTTCTTGCATTTGTGTACAGGCACTTGAGATAAGTAGCTGACTGGCCTACTTTCACAGTATGAATCGGGAGGCCTCCCCTGCTGCCCCCTCCTCCTTCTGCTTCCTTGCGGTGTCCCTCTTCCCCACTAACCTTCGGGCTTAGGTCCCCGTCCCCCGTCGAAACTAGTTTAAAGCCCTCCTCACTAAGTTAGCCAGCCTGTCTGCGAAGATACTCTTCCCTGTCTTCGTTAGATGAATCCCGTCTCTTCCTAGTAGTCCTTCTTCCTGAAACAACATCCCATGATCGAAGAATCCAAAGCCCTCTCTTCGACACCACCTGCGTAACCACGCATTTACTTCCACAATGCGACGGTCCCTACCTGGGCCTTTTCTTCTGAGAGACTGTTGAGTGACTGCCTGCCCACTAGACCTGCTGGCCTCTAGTGAACCTTGCTACAATCACACAAAACTGGTAATCAGCTTGTAACTGGAGGTAACCAGTAAATCTAGACTGCTCCCACTTGCTGACTTTGTACAGTTTGGCTGGCTACCAAGGTCACAAAAAAGAAAGTGTCCTATAACGTTGTGTTGCCTATTAAGGCCAAACATCAGCTTTAAAAAATTAAACACAGGAGGTTTTTCTGTTTTACAAAACTAAATAACAAAAACAAGAAAAGAATTTGGTGGTTTTCAAAAAGTTTCACAGTGATGAATAACTGTAAACATTCTACTGCTACATACACTTAAGTGCATTTAATTTAGATTTAATAGGAAATTCTGTTTAACTACAAATCTGATTAATCCAGAATAAATATCTTGGTGCTTAGAAAGTATAACAACATGTCTTATTAATACATAGCTTTTAAAACCTCAATAAAGAGAGTGAGGCACTTTATTTAAAGGGTGCCCAAAAGTTTTACTACAATCATTTCATATCATAATTTGGTAATTAAATATTGTAATTACATTCTAAATTAACATTCTATGGATGTGTTTACAAGTAAGCATACTTAATGTACTTTCTGATTTAACACACAATTACATTATACAATACATATATAACCCTTTCCACCAGCTTCCACATATCCCCAAAAAATCTCTTAAACCTACTTAAGTTAAGAATCTTAATATTGTTCAAGAGTATCACCTATAAACATAATCAGCAATCAAGGAAATCACCAATGTAAACATTATCATCCACAACCATCTCTGCTCATATTTTGTCAGTCAGTTACCATTATACCTAAACACAGATTCCTCAGTTCAACACCAATTAATTCCTTTTCATTTTCATTGTGCAGCTATACAAAAAGCCAGACATCCAGGTCCCCAAAAGTACTTTCAAGCACACGTCCTTAAAACAATTTCAGTAAGATGTTAGAGACAGTTTTAATTTAAAGATGTATTGTATATGAAGTATTATTTTTGCTTACCCAATTTTAAATTGAGAGTCAAATTTGTGTCACTGAGTGTGATTTTGGTGAAATAGATGTACATATTGCAGGTGAAATTGAGACCAGGATTTGGGCCTGGATATACTGAAAAAAGTGAGCATGTAACGATGTTACACACATAAGGTGTTCCATCAAGTGCACTTCACAAAATCAATATCAATTAATGCTGGTAAAAAATGTTCAGTCAAAAGTGTTTTGAATGGAAATTTGGGTTTACAAAAAACATAACTTCTCACAAAACTCGGATTTTGAGAAAAAAAAATTTCCAGGGGGGGGCAAAAAGAATGCCCCAAAACAGAAATATTTCAGGTGAAATTTTTTGGTATTTGAATTTCTGCTGAAAATGAAAACTTTCCAATGGGATTTGGTAAAGGGGGAATCAACCAGCTCAGCTATCAATTTAATACTGAGTATCTATACAGGACATATCCTGTCATAAATGTAGGTTATGATTTTATTAACTCAAAACAAGCAATGTTGTGTTTAATTGATACTAGAATGGAAAACCTAAAACTTCCTAGCAAAGAGAAAGGGCTGCAGAATATTGTGTTGGGTGATTTGAGATTTGACAATATTTTGTTTCCAAAAGTATACATTGGAATGATACTTTTTTCCCTTCAAATCAGTTATTAACTGATGTTGGTGGAGAAGGAAATGTATGTGACTGTGAACTATGAACTAGTCAAATTACAGTTAATGCTAATATTATCGTGCAAGTGTTATTCATTTCACTGATTTTTGCAACTATATATTGAAGAAAAGGACTTTGGGTTTATATTATGTAAATACATAGCTACAATGCCCTTAAACTTTTTATGTAATTATTTTCAGAGAGAGCAGAATAAATCAATAAAAAAGAAACAGTATAAAACAGAGATATAAGAAAGAAAAAGAAACTAGAAATAAATGGGAGGTCTGCTTATACTATGCATCTCACTGGTGACTGCTTTGCAGAAATTGCTTTGAAAGAAAGCAAAATATGTTATTTTAAGTCTGCAGAGGCATATGAGTCACCAATAGCTAGATTTAACTGCCAGGCAAGTTTTAATTAGATAGTACTAGATTAGGCACTATTGCAGGTCCCAATATACCAAATCCTTTAAATGTTGCTAGGAAATTTGTTGATTTTTCCTGTTTGATGCAGTAAACATCCATTACATACTAAAGAGAGTACACAAATATGCCACTGATCTGCTGGTCCTTGATAAGGTGCCAGCTTCTCAGTACCAGCATTTGCATAAACAGCTAGAGTTTTTCTGGACCTATTTCTGTCATATAGTTGGATGCCTTCCTGATTGTTTGTACTTCATCATATCTCAAGTGAGTCTGTTTGCTTATGATATATCTGACAACTTCATACATACAGAAATGGATAATCTCTGTAGTCATATTTAATTTAAGCAGATTTAGAAATAAATTAAATGAAAACGCTGGACAGGAACATCCAGAGTAGGTGCTTTTTCTGCATTTTCACCAATTCTTTGATAGTCACAGGGAAATACTGTAGATTGCAGTAATCTTCAGCTTTACTTATAACTGAGATGTTGTGTATGTTTGCATCATGCAATGACTTGTCTTTATTTAAATTGCTTAATTGTTGTAACAAAAACAGTGGATTTTCCTGTGCATTATTTTTTCTTCCGATAGTGTTTGGTTTCCAAATCAGTGTTATAAGTATGCACATCTGAATGTTTGTGAGCAGGTGACGCATTCTAGAGGCCACAACCTGTACATGTGATTGGTGTTAACTGGCACTTAAAAAAGGGAAGTATTATGGTGAAACTTCTTCTATTCCCATCTGCTATTACCTGAAGAGGGCAGAGAAGTTCTTTTCATTCCTTCATCCCCTATAAGAAGCCACATCCAGTCCCACTGAGGTGGGAACATGAGTGGGAGTTCTAAAACAGTGGTCTATCAACCACTGGAAGCACCTGGAGTATTTTTTGTGGTCTGTGAACAGGTGGTTTCTCATATGATGCTAGCTCTTCATTTTGCTTCTAGCCACTTAGTCATATTAAAAGACTGTTAAAAGAAAATGAATATTTTCCTAATATTACTTTTTCATCTAAGTAATTGTTTTTAGTTTAGTGTGCATGTGTGGAGAGGGAAAAATTTCTTGGGGCTCTCTTACTGCTCATGAAATACTTTGATCTATCTAACTATTCTGCTGAGAAAACTTAGGAAACCAATAAGGCTAATATTTTTCATAATTAATTCAGACTGTTGTGGAAGAATGTTAATACAAAAAATGCAAGTAAACTCTGTTTTCCAACACTGCACTTTAACAAATGGCATGATTTGAATGGCTCTGTAGCACAAGCCATGAATAAGGTTGACCAAATACATTGGCATAGTCACATATCTGGTATTCATCTCACACAACATACCATCACTTGCAAAATCACTGAATATATAATGTTCTTGTGAAAGGTAAATTACAGAAGGTACAAACAGGTCCAGTTGAGCTTCATGCACCTACCAACAGAATACCCTTGTTCTTGAGAGAGATCTAACATATCTTGAGTGAGAAAATATAGGGCATATGTCAGAAGCTAGAGAACTGCTGTGACCCTAGGCACCCCTCTATTCACACCCTACAGGCTACTGCAATAATATTCGTTCAAAAATGCTTTGTGAGGTATTCTATAAATGCTAATAACATGCTGGCTATTAATATCATTCTAAAATGCATGTGTTAACCTTATATGTGAAGTTATGAATTCCCTCTGTATGATGTTTCTAGAACATGTATAAGACAAGACAACCTAGCCTAGGTAAATGTGATAAACAGATCTGTCTTAGACAAAGGAATGTGTGTTTACCTCAATTTACATATTAGCCATAAACAAATCTATTGAGCTAAGCCAGTGGGCATTATTCTGAGCCTGAACTTGATAGAAAGAGAATTTACATTGTTCCTGAATCCCAGAGACACACAAGAGACTAAATCCCCAGGAAGCCCTCTTGATTTGTAAAAGCAAGACATCCTTTTGGGAATATAAGGAACAGAGAGACTTCATCTTTACCCTTCATCTTAAGGAGACAAAGAAACCAAACAATTTGATCTCTGTGATGGAAAATGCTGGAAAACAGACTATGGGTGAGTGAAATCATCTTGAACAAAGATTGTATCTTGCTAGATTGAATTTTAGGCTTTTTGATATGTGTTTTCACTTTTATTTGCATTACCTCTATACCTTTATCTCTTTTACTTTGAATCGCTTAATCCATGTTGTTTTGTTAATAAACTTGTTTTATTTTTACCATAAGCCAATTCCGTACTGTGTTTGAAGAAAAAGGGTGTTTACCCCAGTTAAATTATTAAATTGTAAAGCACTGACTCTCTAACAGAGCAGCAAACAATACATCTCCTGTGAATGCATAGTGGTAGGAGCTGTGCATTGCAGAGAAACATCTCAGAGGAGATCGGGGTTGGAATTCACCAGTTCTGACCTGCTAGATGAGGTTTAGCTTGGGAAACCCTTGAGGAGTTTGCTGGTAAGGGAGACAGGCTGGTGTGGCAGGGAGCTGACACGCAGTCTAATCTCTAGCAAAGCTCATGCTTGCTGAGGCAGAGAGGCAACACAATGACTCACAGCTCTGGGTATCCTCAGCAGTGTGTTACAACTGTACTTGGAGTTCCTAGAATTCTCATTAGCAGAAGAGTAAATAAAAGCTTCAGAAGAAATAAGGAAAAACAGATAAGTGATAATATCTCAAATAAGGGATGATAGCCTCAGAAGTAGATATTACTAAAGAAGAGAGAAAATTGTGAGGCAAAATGTAAAGAACATATTAGGAAAATGTTTTGATAGTAAAGAAGATAGTGTGTGGCTGAGTATATGTAGTATGACAGAGGAAGAGGTGGTATTCCCATAGAAAGTGAATTTCTGCAAAAGAACGTTGACACCTAATTTAGTTTAGCTTATACATAACTTTAATGAAATATTTGCAAGGTGATTCAAGAATGATCCAGCAAGTTATCTTTGGTATGAACTCTAGATTCTGTACCATCAGAGAAATCTGAAACAAAGAGATGGAGAAAGATACTTTCTACCAGTGTTATCCAGTGATTTTGAATGAGAATCAGAATCAGTCCAAGTTTGGAGACTTGTGTTAACATTTCTGAGCCTGGAATTAATATAAGATTCAATCCTTATTCTCCAAAGTTTTTCATTGTCAGTGATTATGTAACATAGAATACCTGCAACATGTGACTACAAGATGGACAATTTGTCTGAAATGTATGCTCCCCCCCATGATATCTTACCTCCACCAAGAGTTCCAAAGTTAGATAGGTGAAGTTCCTGTTCTCTGTCCAGAGAGATCTTTAAGAGGACAAAATGAAATATGAACAGAGATGGAAAGAATAAAGTCCCTAAAAGACGCTTTCCATTGTAAACAGTTGATGATCATCTTCTCTAAAAATTAATTTGCCTAGAAAAGTGAATTTCAAAGAGCCATTTCCAAAATGTTCGATTAGTAAGACCATAGAAACTTGTATTGGGTTAATGTGTGACATGGTCTCCCCCAGACTTCTTCAACAGAGGCTGTGCAAAGGATTAGCAAATCCCTTGATCATCGATAGCAGGGAATATCTGCAACCATTATAACAATCAGTGTCAGAAACTACAGTGCAATCATCTATTTGCAAATATGCAGAAAAGTCATAAGCTTTAGAAAGAGGAAGCCTCACAAACCTCAATTTGAAGTGTTTGTGTGGACACCAGTTGTCTCAATGCAATCTTCTCCTGAAGTACACAATATAGTCTGAAGCATGCAAATATTGACCTGTTCTGTTCTTTTATATTCTATTCTAGTTTCTCATGATGCACCCATCACTGTGGTATCCGAGTGCTTGGTCGCACTAGATGCTTGTTAGAATAAAAATTTGAGGGAATAAGAAAGAATTCTAACTCTGGCTACTGGATCAAAGAAGCCAAAGATGGAAAACTATTAGATAATCTTATCTTTTTGTCAAGGTACAATTGTTCCCGACAATACATTTTCTAGTTCTTTGTACCCACAGTGTACCTGTCCCGAGTAATGGAGCTTCTATCACTCCATTAAGGAGCATATCCCATAAACTCATACATCTCATTGTAAGATTTTTTCCTCTTGATAGTCAGACTATATTTCCCCATCTTGATTTATTCTCATATCATGTAGTTACTCAACTAGTATCAATGCTTCTCAGTGCTTGGCGTTTGACCCTCAAATATTTTTAAAACCGTTGTTATGTTCTATTTGTGTTATCACATCTTAGCAAGTGATACATATTTAGCTCTGTTCATCTTTACTCATAAGCAATGCCTCTAATCCTCCGATTGTTTACATAAAAATGTTAGTTCACAGCCCATGTTGAGTTTCGGTAGCAGTAAGGTCTATTTTTTTGGTTGTTTGTAAGACAACTGCTTATTTTGGCAACATTCTTACATTAGAGGGAAAAGAGAACTTAAATGCACATAAAAAAGAAACGAGGCTTTAAAGTCATATCAGTCTCAAGGCTATTTTCCATTTTAGCAAGTACTTATAGAATTGTCTCCATTTATTGGTCGTACTAGAGTACTGACTAGAATGTGGAGTATGTTTCTCAGCAGTTGACTTATAGTGGGTATCTTAAGTTGTATTGTTCCATATTTTAAATTATAATTTCTTTCTTTCTTTCTTTTTTTCTGTTAAGGATGCTTGTTTTTATAGATTTTGATGAGTCCTGGCAGGGCTATCACCTCTTGAAGGCAATATTTGGTTATCCTTCTTTGGTTCTTGAGTACTGCAATGTGTATGCAGTTTGGGACTGAGCCTATTTTTGTTATTATTTTAACTGGGTTTCTCTGTATCATTTTTCTTAAATTTGTTTTGATTTCAGTTTTCAGTCATTTTTCCCCCCTCTTCATTGTGTACTGTTTGGTATTTCCCCGAGGCAGAGTGTCACTCTGCTAGCATTGTGTAATTTATTTTGTTCAACAGATTTCTTGCCATGCATGTACATAAAGCTTCTTTCAACTTGTTTGCTTTCAAAACATTGTTCCCCTCTGGTGATTGGTTTTGCTTTCTTGTACTTACTTGATGACTTCTGGCTAAGATAGACTCTTCTGGCTGGCTGAACTTCAGATGATACGTATATGAATGCTATATGAATCAGTTGGGGTTTTTGATTAAGTCACTTAGGTTTTCCTACACATTAAAATAGTTCTGGAGGCTCTGTGCTTTCTGAACCTAATGCCAAGTTAATACTAATACCTAAGGGGCTAAATTTTAAGCAAGCACAAGTCAATGGAGCTGAACCAATCTATACCAGCAGAGTTTGACCCAATAAAAGATAATGAGAAGAGTGAAAAAGTTTTGTGAACTTCAGTCAGGTTAAAATTCTGTGTTAGATGAAGGCTGATTATGCCTCCAGGGTTGCACTGTCTAAAGATCCTCTGCTACAATAGTTTGTCAGTCCTGCGTAAACCTAATTTATTATTTCTATTTACAATAGCACTTAGAGGCTCCAGCTGAGACTGAGGCCACATTGTGCTGCTAGATGCTGTACACATACAGTGAGAGACATTTGTTGACCTTCAGTCTTTGCAGCCTAAATAAACAAGCAGTGGGAGAGGAAAGAGAGATACAGTGACTTGCCCAAAGTTACAGAGCCAGGAATAGAATCCCAGTATCCTGACTCCTTCTGCTATTCGTTGCACTCATTTTACCATATTTCCTCTCCTTAATTCTGCAGGACAGAAGCCCCAATTAGCCGAATACCTGGGAAAGGTTAAAATATTTTTTAATATCCTTATAAAATCAAAGTTTTCCACTACATCTGTCTCATTTAAATACCACTGAATCTTCTCCTAAGTATATAATTCTATTTGTGTCATGACATTATGGTTTCATGGTTTTAGCACTGTACTGAGAGTCAGTTTAGGAATCTATTTCTATTCCCAATTCTACCACTAATTTACCATGTGGCCACTTAATCTCTCCTTGTCTCATTTTTATGTCTCTAAGATAAATATGACTCACAATAACTTCATGGGTATTTGAATTTATTTAAAGATTGTAAACTGCTTTAAGATTCTGAGCTGAAAGACACAATATAACTCCATAGATGTGTTCATCTGCTTAAATATTTCTAAAATTAGTTTAAACAACAAGCAGTGTTTTTATTATATGTTTATCTAATCTATGTAGGATTAAATATACACACCTACAGGTCTATAACAAAATTAGAACAGATAATGATAAATCTCTGCAGATGGATTCTCACTACTCCCTTATTTGTGAGTTTTTTTAAAAAATCCTAATTGGATTTTCAAAGAACAGAATTCAAAGAGCAATTCAGCCTCTAATCTTCCTTTGTTCTGCATCATTTTGAGGGAAGGGGGAGTTTCATATATCTATTTAGGTGAACTACCTTTCTGTCTACCCCAGAAAGTAGATGAAACATACACCCAAAGCAACTTAACTCCCCATGCACTCCATCAAAACAAAGTACTGTGAAGATCCTTAAATGTTCTGAGTCTTGTTTTGCTTCTCCAGAATGTTCCTGGATATCTGGAAATGGTTCACTGGCATTTTATAAAAATGATGTGCTGTGGAGGGTTCAGGCAATCCCCATAAAATAAGCTAGTTTTTGGGCCCATGACCAAAGTAATTTTCTACCCATTTTTCCTGTGAAGCTGTCCTTGAAAATGTAGCCAGACCACAGATGTGAATTGATTTCTAAGACTGAAAGAAATATACAGTGAGACTCTGCCTGTCTCAACCCTCCTCTAAGGGACAGGCTAGAGCTTACAGCTGGGGCAGGCAGGGGTGTACTAAAGGCAGCCCTGCCTAGCCCTAGAGCTGGGCTATATAAACAGGAAGAGGAAGCAAAAGAAGAGATAGATGGAATTAAATTAATGCAGGCTTCAGTGGGTCATGGTTTTTCTTTCAGGCTCCAGCAGACTAGCCTAACCACAGGTTCTATTTTGTGGACTTTAAGTTGGGAGCTCTGACCCAGGATCCTGAGGTGATAATCTGATGAGCTGTTTATTGTAATTGCTCCTTTTTTATTAAAAGGAGACATGATATTCTGTTAGTGTCCTGAGTTGATGATATGATCATATTGCCATCCCAATGGGGGGAAAAAAAGGTGGGTTCACCTGCAGCACATTATCAGATCACAAAGAGCCATGTTGAGATGACCCATTCCATTACTCTCTGCTTCTACGGACAGAGACATAAGTAACCCCCTAAATACACATGCAGATACCCTAAAAGTGTGTTCATTAAGTTTGTAACCCAAAAAATTATAGGTGATATTCTGGGCCCAATGAAGTTAATGGAAGGCTTGCCATTATGTTTAATGGGGCCAGGATTTCACTAAACCTCCTCACCACTACACACAAGGCCCATCAGAAGATTGTGTGATGATCATGCACAGAAATTGGTTGAATTTTTGGGGGGGAAGTGGAAGCGGCCAAAATACTTTCACACTCTGCAGACAAATGCAAAAGCCAGTTCAAGTTAAAAATTCCACTCCCTTTTGAGAGACGTCATTACTGACTTGACCATGGTAGGTGTTGCAAAAAAACCCCTACCTCCTGGCATCCCTAACCAGTATTCATAGGGGCACACTGGGGATTCATTATTTAGGCCTCACAACTCGTACGAGCTGTTTTAGTAGTGTAGGGGGAAGAGAGGACATGGATTCAAGCTGTTGTCACACTGAGCAAGCCATTTGGCCACTGTGGCCTACCAGGGTCAGTCTGCTTCTTCCCCATCCTCCAGCCTTGGGAAACCTGTCATCTCACCTACACACCCCAGGTATAATGGACTTCTAGCAGTCAAGAAAGACTTACTCCCCTCAGAAAACAAAAGGAACCCACTCCCCAGCTCCTCACCACACCTAAGATCACAGGGGACTTACTCTCCACTCAGATAAGCATCCGCAGGATGTCCTTCCTGACATTGTTGCTAGTAGCAGAGAATGCAAAAGCCCTCCTTCTTTCACTGCTGCTGTGAGGAGGAGCTAGCTAGTAATAAAGGGAGCAATCATGAAGAACTTCATGTTCTAGACAGGAGGAAATAGGTGGGTACAGAAATACTGCAACAGATGGTTGGTGGTGAAAGTAGAGATGCAGTTGGGAGCAGTAAAAGTATGGAATTAACATTGTTTGTTGTGGGGAGGGCAATGGAGAGGTGAGCGGGGTATTTCCCTTCAGGGAATGTTATATCTGTCACAAGATGAGGTGAGAATTTTCAGGGAGTCTCTTGTTAAAACTTTGGCAGTACATCAATCATTGTTTTATGCTGTGGAATAACGTCACAACACTTGCCACAGGTAACTGGGGTTTTATTTAACATTTGGACTAAAACAGTTACAATAATTAATGGTCCAAGCCTTGCAAGAAGGTTGGGGGGTCTCTACACAGTAATTTTTCAGATTTCTTCTGGCTTGGGTTTACAAAGCCTTGTCATTTAAAGGCTTTAACGTTGTATTACTGAAGTGCTGTAATTTTACAAAGACTAGCTAGTTCTGAATGTCTGTTGATTATAGCTGGGCAAATATTAAAAATGTCTGTCCAACAGAGTTTGGTAATTAAATGTATTATTCCAGCACCACATTTCAAAAGTTGTAATAGTCATGTTTTGGACAGATTTTCTGAAAAGAAAATCATACATGTAAGTGCAGGTACAAGCTACTATTTTATGATTGAATGTTGACAATCTAATATCACATTGCAGCAGGTCAAAATGAAAAAAGAATAACATATCATCTGCACAAAAGTCTCCATATAAAGTGGTTGTACAGGAATGTGCATGATTATGTAACTGGCCAGTTGCTTTTTTCTTGTCAGGGCCTATAGGAATGCCTATTGTTAAGGTTGCCTGACACTTCCCATTATAAGACCCTATGTTCAATTGCTTCAAACTTTGCCAAACTGTAAACATTTGGGCTGAAATTTTACATGCTGTGTGTTTGACTCAAGCAATCTTTTCAGGAGGCTGGAGCTATTGTGGAAAGGGGAAATGGGGCTGTGTGTGGGGGCGGGGGAGGACGGGTCAAGGGAGACACAGACTGGGACTAGCTGTGCAAGGAAACTGGGACAAGGAGTGGTGCGGGGAGCTTAGGATTCAGACAGAGAGGACACTATGACGAGCTGGACAATGAGACTGGGAAAAAGAGAGAGAGAGAGCTGTGGAAGAAATTGGACTGAGACAGGAACAAGTAGGAGGGAACATGGCACAGGGTGCAAACTTTAGGGGCAACATGGTCCAAACAAACTCTCTTCCAGAGCCATGTCACATAGAGAACACTCCCCTCCAGAGCTTGGAATGGAATCCAAGATTCCTGAGTCTCACCATTCCTCATTTGGAAGCAATATCTCTGACCTTCTGACGAAGAATTGCCTCATCCCCCTCTTGTGCTGATCCAGACAGAGGATGACAGGCTACTATTGTTATAAGCTACTCCATTAGCTCAAGTGACAGCTCAAGGTCTGTGCAGTGGATCTGAAGGTGCTAAACCTGCTGGTAACCCCCATGTCAATATGAGGTTACATGATTAATTTTTTCCCACAGTTTGCTTAAAAAAACCAGAATCCTACAAAATCCTTTTTAAAAATCCATATTAAATTAATATTAAGTATTCCAATTCAAGCCCTCAGAATTTAGGAAATGCCAAATTAAGATTGTGCAACCTTACTTCAGCCCCTTTGTGCATACACATTATGATACAGTCTGTAATTACTTAATGTAATTTAGACGTCAGTAAGCCAGGGAGCATTACTGTAGATGTGGATCGTATAGAGAAATTGAAACAGACAGGTGGAATTAGAACACTGAAGGTGGCATTTGTACAGGATAAAGGACTTTAAGCAAAGAATACATGCAGCTATGCTGAATTTCTGAGACATGATAAGAAGGATCCAAGATGGTTCAATGTTGGTTCCAGTTTTGTATTACGGAAGGTAACTAGTTCCTCCATAATTAAAGATGGAGCCAGCTTTCTATTAATTTTTTTTCCCCACAACACCCATATTTCCACAGAAAATCCATTTGCATCTCCCCAGCAAAATTTGTTTTGTAATTTATAATCTCCATTCTTTGGTGCATTAGTCTACTACCTCTTCTTGTAATGCAATAATCATAATATTATAATAGGTTAAATGGAATGGAGACCTGTGTAGTACACTGCTTCACAGCAGTTGCTAATAGTACATTCTATTCCAGGAAATGAGTCATACAGAAGAATAAGTATCAGCGTACATGCTTATTTCAGTAATTTCACCAGAAAGAACACAGATAATTGAAGTTATTTCTGAAATAAACAGCAGTATATTGAAAAAAAAAGACACAAAATAGACATGGTTTTGTAGAAAGAGGGTGACATTGTGCCTAACCCTATTACCAGTGAGTGGGGGAGGGAGAATGAGGCAGGATAAATGGCATGGACTAGGATGACTTGCTGTGTGTACAGAGGGAAGCACAGTGTGTCAGCCTAAAGGATGGTGGAATATACACCTCTGCCACTGTGCCTGTGAACTTCCAAAAGGACTCTGCCTTCTCCTAGAACAACTCCTACTCTTGAGCAGTTCCACCCGCAGTTTGAGTCTGTGCCTTCAAGGCACCATCCTGACACTTTAATCTATGTTAGAAAATAAAATATAAACCAGAGCACATGTTCTAGTGATACACTGGTAAATCCCTGCTCTTTAATGTATAATCCCTTTCTTTGACATATGTGGATAGTAGTAGACCCATTAATTTCCTTTCATTTTTTTTCTGGCTTAGTTATACTTTTTTCTGCCAAGCCATATATTGTGTCATCTGTCATACCTAAATTAGGACTCTGCTTTCTGAGCATGGTATATGGATGGAAGCTTTCCCATAGCACAATTATGTTAAATATTCCAGCTCAGAGGCCAACCCACTGTTTGCATGAGAGATACCGCCACCTACTGAGAAGTCTGCAGATTCCAAAAGGGGTTGCTTTTGCAAGCATATTATGTATCAATCTCTATTCAGATCTGCTTTCTTCCTGATACAAGCTTTTTCTGCTGTACTTAGGGCCTAATCTAAAGTCCATTCAAATCCAAGGAAAAACTTCCATGGACTTCAGTGAGCTTTTGATCACCACTTCAACAAGTTCACACCATCATATTTAAGCCAAATATGTATTTTAGAACTGAGCCAAACTTGTAATAATCATATATGATATTGAATATGGAAATTAAAAAATTGTCATGAAACAGAAATTACAAAATATTTTATTTGGAAATGCTGAATGTTTCGTTTTGAGATTTTCTATCTAAATTACATATTTTGACATTCTCAAAACTGGAATATTACATTCTGATGTGTTAAATTGACCCAAACTACTTTCATGTCAGTTCAATATTAAACTGCATTTTCCTATTGTGAAACATTACCTCAAGGGAGTTGAGATTTATGAGTCTAATACTTCCATTTTGCTATATAGGCTAGGTTCCCAAACTGCGGGGTTCCAGGGGCAATCCTGGAAATTACAGGTCAGTCTAACTTCAATACCAGGGAAATTGGTTGAAACTATACTAAAGGACAGAATTATTAGACACATAGATAAACATAATATGTTGGGGAAGAGCCAATACAGATTTTGTAAAGGGAAACATGCCAGTCTATTAGAATTCTTTGAGGAGGGTCAAACAAACATGTGGACAAGGATGATCCAGTCAATATAGTGTACTTGGACTTTCAGAAAACCTATATAAGGTCCCTCACCCAAGGCTCTTAAGCAAAGTAAGAAGTCATGGGATAAGATGGAAAGTCATCTCATGAATCAGTAACTGGTTAAAATATAGGAAACAGAAGATAAGCATAAATGGTCAGTTTTCACAAGGGACAGAGGTAAACAGGGGTCCCCCCGAGATTTGTACTGGGACCAGTGCTGTTCAATATATTCATAAATGATCTGGAAAAAGGGGTAAACAGTGAGGGGGCAAAGTTTGCCAATGACACAAAATTACTCAAGATAACTAGTCCAAAGCTGCCTGTAAATGGTTACAAAGGGGTTACACCAAACTGGATGACTTGGCAACAAAATGGTAGATGCAATTCAATGTTAAATGCAAATTATTACACATTGGAAAACATAATCCCAACTACACATACAAAATAATCGGGTCTAAATTAGCTGTTACTGCTCAAAAAAGAGATCTTGGGTCATTGTGGATAGTTCTCTGAAAACATCTGCTCAATATACAGCAGTGGTCAGAAATGTTAGGATCCATTAGGAAAAAGATAGATAATAACATAGTAAATATCATAATGCTACTCTATAAATCCATGGTACACCCACACCTTAAATACCATGTTGTCCCATCTCAAAAAAGATATATTAGAATTGGAAAATGTACAGAGAAGGGCAACAAAAATTATTAGAGGCATAGAACAACTTCCAGATGAGGAGGGAATAGAAAGATTGGGACTATTCAGGTTGGAAAAGATGACTAAGAGGTCTATAAAATCATGAATGGTGTGGAGAAAATGAATAAAGGAGTGTTATTTACCCTGTAACATAACACAAGAAGCAGGAGTCAACTGATACAATTATTAGGCAGCAGGTTTAAAAGAAACAAAAGGAAGTACTTCACACAACGCACAGTCAACCTCTGGAACTCATTACCAGGGGATGTTGCGAAGGCCGAATGTATAACTGGGTTCAAAGAATTTGATAAGTCCGTGGAGGATAGGTCCATCAACGACAATCCCATTCTCTGTGTGTCCCTAACCCTTCAACTGCCAAAAGTTGGGACTGGAAAACAGGGATGGATCACTTGATGATTGACCAGTTCAGTTCAGTCCTTCTAAAGCATCTGGCATCAGCCACTGTCAGAAGACAGGATACTGGGCTAGATGGACCATTATTCTGACTCAGCATGGCTGTTCTCTATGACTCCCATGATGTACCACACAATGCAGATTTCCCTCTGGCTGACTATCCTGCTTAACTTTATAAGGGACAATAACTGCAATATTCTTGGCATATATACACTCTAACTTGCCACTATTAATTGAGGCCTAACTCTTGCCATGTTGCAGGGAACTCTATTTCTTGATCTCACATGCTGGCTGTAATTAAATTCACACCTTTGAACCTATACAATAGGTTTATCCCATTAATTATATCCAGTGTTTCCCAGAAGTCAAATATTCTTTATTGGAGTGCCTAAAAAATTGGGGTCTTTCTCTGCTTTTTTACACATTGGGAACCCACAATCAAAATCATGGATGGCTATGGTGGTGCTATTGCAAAGGCAAACAAGACTGAGGTCTTACCACAAACAAAACATGGCAGCCTGAGCCCATCCCTTTCCTTACAGAGAGATGCCCATTGTAAGATTCACAGCCCTTGTGAAGCTCTGCAATGATCTTAATCTCGTCTTCAGAAATCTACAGGATAAATTACTTTTTTGTTTTCATCCATTTTTGAATGCTGTTCATTTTCGGTGCCTTAATAGCATCCAGCAAGTATAGTACGGCAGCCGAGGGGTAAAAATGTATTCTGTATTCTCTAAAAATATGGCTTTCCCAAGAATGATCAATCAAGATGTTTTGTTAGCTCAAAACCAGACTACATTTCTCTCCCCTGCACAGCCCCTGCCAACCTATTTCCAGTGTTTTAATTATCTTGGGATGCAAGCTTACACAATTTATCAGCATATTTGCGATAAATGTCCTCTTGCATTTAGAAAACATATGTATTAAAAAGCAAAAAGATCAATGACTGTTAATGTCACTTGAAGGGAGAACTAATAACATCTGTATTGCTTGAACTTGTTTACAGTGATTGCTTTACTTAAAATAGTCACTATTTCTAGAAATTATTTTGATGATTCATGCCCATTCCCTGAATGGTTCCAGGTAAATGATTATTTGACTTTGCTAGTTCAGCTTAATGGCAGTAGTAAACTCAACATACATTAGTTTATAAAAGACAGGTCAGAGTAGGGAGCTGAAAAGTTAACATTTTCTAATCTCTATAAGCATCTGTCATTACATTTTATATTCTCTGGATGATAGACATTTTCAGCAGAGTATATTGCCTTTGAAGTTCCAAATTGAATCAAGACATTTGTTCAGCCTCCATTCTGTCCTGCTTGTACTCAGCATACTATCTGAGGATTAAAGAGCTGCTGCTTGTCACCTTTATCTGCCAGATCAAGAAGGAAGTACATATAGTGTAACACTTGATCATTAAAAGATTTGAATCTCGGTTTCCTTTGGAAGATTTCTCGTGTTTATTAAAGACGAATCGTTTACTAATGGAATAGGCAAAGGCAACAAAATATATCACTTCATGCTCTTCGTTTTCCAAATCTTTGCTGTTGTGTTTTAGGGATACTCTAAAAATTAACTATTTTTTCTTGATGATAAAACTGAATTTGCCCCATCTACATGTTCTGCTCATCACATGAACAAAAAATAAGGTCATAATGGAAAACTGCTGATTGTCAGCTCCCTAATTGGTTTCTTCCATGCACAGCACCTTGTATATGGGTAACAATCATGCATCTGCAAATCATCCCCTCCAACTCCTGGGGTTCAGTGGCCCATGACCTATACTTTAACAGAAAGCATGGGCAAAAGTATTTCTTCTTAGCAACACTTCCCCTGCAACTTGCCACCAGGCCGTCTAACAATAATTATTAATAGTACTTGTATTACAGTAGCCCCTATTATCCTTAGCCAAGATTGGAACCCTATTGTGTTAAGCACTGTACATATGCCTAGTAAGAAAGTCATGGCTCTAAATCAATTACATCAAAATAGAAAAGACAGGAAAAAGGTGGAAGGAAGGAAGTGCTATCATCCCCATTTTACAGATGGTGAACTACTGCACGGAGATGATGAAGAGACTTGCCAAACGTCACATGGAAAATGGGTGGCAACAACAGGTGTTAAATAGAGATCTCCTGAATTCCAGACCAGTGCCTTAACTCTCTGCCAGATCTGGGACAAGCTGTACCAACGTTTTCATCAGCATTCCTACACACAATGGGGTTGAGCAATTGGAAAGGGTTCAGAAAACAGCTTCAAGATCTGGAAGACCTGCCTTAGACTTAAAAAAGTTTACACTGTTTAGCTTATCTGAGAGAAGTGTAAGAGGTGATTTGATTATAATCTTTAAGTACCTGCGCAGGGAGAAAAGTTCTGATAATACAAGGATCTCTATTATTTGTCATCCAAAGGCAGAATGAGATCCAGTCGATGGAAGCTGAAGCTAGAGCAATTCAGACTAGAAATAAAGGGGTTTTTTTAACAGTGGGGGTAATGAGTTACGACAGATATTGCAATTTCCTACAGTATCCGAGGAAAACCTTATTGAATTAAGTTTATATATTTTTCTGGGCCACAGGTTGTATGGGAGTTCCCCCCCCCAGGCACTAAAAAGGGGGAGGGGAGAAGAGGGAAGGTGAGGCAAATTCAGGCAAGTTGTAACACTTCCAGAGAGCTACCACCACCTAGACAGTCTCATATATACTCATATATACTAGTTCTCCAGGAACCAAGAGACAAAGAAAGGACTTCTGATTAAATAACCTATTATTGAGTTAAAACTGACTCAGGGCTTTTTTATGATTCAATAAATGGACAAGATTTCTGTCCAAGGGAGACCTCAATTTTTCCTGGGAAGGATTGGAATAGGGTGACCATATTTCTCAAAGGGAAAATGGGACACTGCACGGGAGTTGACTCCTTTCTTAACCGCCCCCCCACATGTTGTGCTTATCTGAGCCCCTCCCCCTACATGGAGCTGGCCCGAGTCGCTCAACTGAGTGCCCTTCTCTACCATGTGGGGTTTGCCCAAGCTGCCTGGTGTTGCTGCTTGCCTGAGCCTAGCAGTGTGGAGATGGCATTGCTGTTTTCCCTGACCCCCCGATCATTCCTTCGTGCCTCTCTTTTTTGGCAAAACTGGGAATTTCTCCAATTTGCTCTTGCCAGCTGATGACCAGGCTTAAAAAAGGGACCGTCCCAGGAAAAACGGGCTGTATGGTCACCCTAGGTTGGAAGGACTTGGACCAGTCTGCAAACAAAGCAATGAGGAACAAGCAAGCAGGCAGACAGTTTAGCCAGTACTGAGGTACTATAGCCAGCAGAGGGAGCTCAAGTACAATCAAAGTAGAGTTTTCCAGTTTGTGGTGTAAACACACAGCCAGCAGAGCATGACTGAACACAAATAGTGCAGTAACAAAAAATAATTTCCCTGTGACAGAAAGGCATTTAAGAGACATGAAGTCCAACAGGTGAGCAGAGAAATGACAATTTTTGTGGGCAATGCTGGTGAATTAGAGGCCAACCCCAAATCATGGATAGTATACCTTATACATTTTGAACAATTTGTAATCTGCGACAGCATTCCAGTTGGGCAAATTTCAACCTTCCTGATAGTGATGGGTCCAAATTCATATGGACTGCTGTGTGACCTATTGTCTTCAGCTGCACCTGGAACTTCCACATATGCCACAATTACAGCAGCAGCGCGGGACCATTTTTCTCCTGTCCTGTTGATGATAGGAGAACGATATTAGTTCCATCACTGACTTCAGGGAAATGGAGAGTTGGTTGTACAATTCATTGCTGCTCTAAGGAAATTATCAGACCACTGTCAGTTTGGATAAACATTAAGGAATGCCCTGTGTGACCAGTTAGTCGCTGGATTATGTAATGGCCAACTCCCAAACAAGTTATTGATTGTATCAGTGTTTACAGTCAAAAGGTTTTTGAAGTGGCTGATGCAATGGAAACTGCAGAGAAAGAGTCTCTGGAAATGAGCGTAAACTGAGAAGTTCATCTCCTGAATCGGCAAGACAGAAGACCATGGGAAAATAAGGAATTTCTGTGTGCCATTATGCACAACCTACACATGCTGAGAAGAATGGGTAGGCATGCCAGGTCACTTGCAGAAAGTGCCAAAAGAAAGGAGACATGGCTGTGACCTGTGGCACTGTTCAACAATGAGCAACAAGGAATAACCATCCAGCCAAGAAAACATCTATGAAGACGAAACCTAAGAAAGGACAGAAGTTGGTAAAAATTAATCTGAAAAAAAGACAAGAGCTCTTGTGACACGGACTAAGATCTAGCACTACACATGTTATTGGAAGCTGCAGTCAGAGATGACATCCTGGTCACATCCTTATTCAAATGGAGCTTAATACTGGAGCTGCTATTTCATTAATTTTTGCATCTTTCTATCATCAAACTTTGTCACAAGTTCCTCTGGAAGAAACCACCAAAGTTTTGAAGATTTATACTGGGAAAAAAGTTAGTCCCAAAAGGGATACTCCAGATAAATGTTCAACTAGATGGACAATCAGTTGTTTTACATTTATATGTGATTGAATGGAAGTATCCATTATTATTTGGCAGAACTTGTCTTGAGAAGATCAAAGTGAATTGGACTGAGATCAAGGAGATCATGAAAGAACCTCAGTATCTTCAGGAAATACTGGACAAACATGCCAAAGTTTTGAAAAGGAACTTGGACAGATGAGCAACATGTCAGTGAAGCCAAGTCAAAATACAGCAATTCCAGAGCTGTGCCTTATGCTCTGAAGCCTCTGGTAGAAGCTTAATTGGACCATTAATGAACATTGGCGTCCTGTCACTGGTTTCACGTAATGAGTGAGCTATGCCCATTTCACCTGAGATCACTGGCTCAGTTTGAATTTGTGGAGATTTCAAAGTGACGCTGAATCCAGCTTTATGTGTAGACCAGTATCCACTACCTTGTATTGATAATTTGTTTGCTACTTTTAGTGGAGGACAGTGTTTCAGTAAATTGCATTTGCTCAATGTATACCTAGAAATGGAGATTGATTCAGCATCTCGCAAATATCTCATAATCAATACTCACAAAGACTTATTTTGTTACAACATGTTGGTTTTCAGTATTTGTTCTGTTTCAGAAAGCCGTGGATGAAATTCTGAAGGCACTGAACAGAGTTCAGTGCTAGTTGGACGACACCCTTGTTACAAGAAAGGATGAAGAAGATCATCTTTGAAATTTGGAGACCATATTGCAATGTTTGGAAGACCATGGACTGAGAGTATGTTGAGACAAATGTGGGTTTTTCAAACCTTCAGCTGAATACACTGGACAAGTAATTGATGCCACAGGCTTAAGGAAATCACATGGGAAAGAGAAAGCAGTTCTTGAAGCACCACAATGAGAGAACATGACACAGTTATGCTCATTATTAGAATGACTTAACAACTACAGTAAATTTTTACTTAATCTGGTGTTAGTATTGGCACCTTACAGTTGAACAGTTACAAGCAAAGAAATAATGGAAACTGACTAAAGAATGTGAGTGTGCATTTAAGGAAGCAAACAAACTATTGATATCAGGTGAAGTTCTAACACATTTTGATGCCTTCCTACTATTGCAGTTGGCTTGTGATGCTTCACCATTTGGGGTGGGTGAAGTTTTTCCCCACATTTTTCCTGATCGCAAGGAAAAAGCAATTGTCTTTGTATCATGAACACTCACTACGCCTGAGAAGAACTATGTACAAATAGAGTGAGACACTCTCAGCATTATCTTCAGAATTCAGAAGTTTCATACCTGTGTGTATGATAGACATTTTACTTTGGTGATGGCTCATTGTCCATCAATTTTTTAACCAAAACATGGAGTTCTCTTATTAGCTGATGCTTGTATGCAATGATGGGCATTACTACTTTCAGCTCATTCTTATGCTATTCAATTTCGGGACTCAGCATAGCAGTGAAGATGGGATTTCACGTCTGCCTTTCCCAAGCTCCCATCAACCAAAGAGACTTCAGACTAAATTTTTGTTTCAATTTGATGGATAAGTTACCCATTACTAGCACAGACATCAACAAAGAGACCACTAAGAATGATGTGATTTCTGTTGTGAAAGGAATGATATACAGGCTACACTATTGGATCAAAAGAATCCCCAATTTACACAATTTGTGTCACATTAATGTGAATTATCTTTAGATCATAGTTGCATCTTATGGGGAATGCAAGTGATTAGTCTGAAATCACTTCAATTTCAGGTTTTGGAAGCTATTCATTTTGGCATTGTACAGATGAAGGCTATAGTCCAGAGTCATAATTGGTGGCTGGGGATCAACATAGATTTTGAGAGTAGGGCAAGTACTGCACTATGTCAGCAAATTCATCGTGATCCTGGCCCAGCATGTCTATGCCATTGTCACAGCCTCAGACTCTTCGACACACATTCACGTGTACTTTGCTGGACCATTAGAAGGTTATATGTTTATGATCATAGTCAATGCCCATTCAGAATGGCCAGAAGTTTTCATAATGAATTCTACTACAGCTGCCGAGCCCATTGGACATCTTTGTACCTTGTTTAGCCAGTTTGGTTTACTGTTACAGTTGGTAAGTGACAATGGACCACAAATCTGTTCTGCGGTATTTCAAAGGTTCCTAGATTCAAACTGAATTGAGCATAAATGCTCTGCTCCATAACATCCTGCTACAAAAAGACTAGTGAAACACTTTGTACAAACACTTAAGCATGCCTTAAAAGCTAACAAGCGTCTTTGGAGTCATCAGCAGAAACTGGACAACATATCACATGCTACCCAGGAGTCACCTGCAACTGTTTTCTTGAAGTGATCTTTGCGTTTTTATTGGGACCTGCTTTGTCCTGAAATTGCCTTGTGTGTAGCCAGATCTTAAACTATGCAAAGCAATCAATGACATGAGACTCATCACCATTCTTTTGAAGTAGGAGACTTAGTGTGGACACACAACTGTGATTGTGGAATCAAATAGGTACCTAGAGAACTTGTAAAATACCACACGACCTGTTTCATTTGTGGTAAAATTATCCATTGGTATTTTATGGAAATGACATATGTACCAGTTGTAGCCTCGACATGTACTGGAGTCCAAGGAAGTTCCAGTAGGACTTTCTATTCCTCTAATAGAGCCTCCTTCTGTTACAACTCCTAATTTTGAAGCCTTGTTGGGAGAAACTTTGGTACCAGATCCAGTTGATTCCTTACTATCGACTGTTCCTGTTATTAAGGACACTGACTCACCACCACCACCATATTATCCCAAGAGAGTACAAAAACAAGTGGCATACCAGAATTTATAAATTGTTTAGTTAGTGAATTGCTATTCTAGGGCATAATAAACCCTTGCAACTTGAGAGTCTGTGATAGTCCATGCACAACTTTCAGATAGGTTATAAAGTGTTTTATGTTAGCTATGTAAACAATAATGTATATATATATTGAGGTTTTTTCTTTAAAGTAAGGTTGAGGAATGTGATGTCCTATCTTTTTAAATGCTTAGCATTACTTTCCTCGCAGGTGCAAAGCCTCACTCTTATGTTCTTTTCAGTTTTTCAACCAGAACAATAAATTGAACACAGCAGACAGTTGTGTTTCTATCCACTCATCTGTGTCTGTCTCTCCTTCTCTGCTGGGTCCAAATATAATGCCAGGACCAATGCCCAAACTGCACCTGGGACTTTAAGACTCAGTCAGAGTCTTCCTAACCCACTAACTGCACTAGAAACTGCCAAAGTTGTGGTCATTGTAATTTCTCCTTCACCCCCAACTCTGGAAAAATAATAAGACTTCCTGGAAGTGGAAGGTGGAAAAAAAAACAAAAAAACCCAACAACATATATCAGTCTGCAGCATAGTTGTAGCCCTGTTGGTCCCAGGATATTAGAGAGACAAAGTGGATGAGGTAATGTCTTCTGAAGTTGACCCAATAAAAAGGTATTACATCACCCACCTCCACATCTGTTTGTAAACTGAGAAAAATCTCCTCCAGATCCCAAAACTGGTGCTTAGCCTAGCTTCCAATATCATAGGAGATCTAGCATTCTAGTTTAAAGATGGGAAGGGTTGGGCTGATAATGGGAGCTCACAGTAGCCAGTGCATGCAGACAATAAATGTCATCACCCTTCACCTCCCCCCCATCATCACCACTGGATGGGAGCTAATCACCTGGCCCCACATCACCCCCTCTCCCAAATCCATTGCTCAACCGTGGATCAAGCCCCAGAGTCTGCAATTGCAACAGCACATGACTAGTACCTTCCTTCTCTCCCTCTCCCAATATCATGCAGTGTGAGGAAGAGGGAGGGTGGAAAAGGAAATCGGTGTGGAGTGAAGCAGCATTCCCCACCCAGTAGAAGTGAAGGGGTAGGGAAATAGGAAAAGGGTACATGGAATCCTACCTGAGCTGTTCCTGGTCAAGGTCTCCCCTTCCACCATGGAGGCTGTTGCCACAGATCCTGATCACTGGGGTGGACATTTTTTGTTTTATTTCTGTTTACGTCAATGTATTCATATTATTATTTTCATTCATTCATCCAACTTCACTCATTACCATTCTCCCCCATCTTACACATCATTTTATGTCTTATAATATGTTACATCAATCCAGGAAAACACAGGACGATACGAGACCTTCAGTTCTTAAGCAAGCAGCCAATTTCATTGATGAGACTTCAACTGCTTTTAACTGACTAGAGTATACAAATCAATGTCATGCTGGTGTGGGTTTTTGTTTCTTTGTTTGTTTCCTTCTTTTTCAGATGTTGCTGCCACTCTCTGTTCCTTGGATCTATACAAGTGCTAAACTGAATGATGTCCACCTGTGTTCAGGGAAGATGAATTTAGACAAGTCACCAAAAAAATATTTTCATGCACTAAAGGTGCTTTGTTCAGACCTCCACTGTGCACTATATGTAGGAGTTCAAGTGTAATGGATATGGATAGATAGATAGGTATAACTGTATAACTTGCACATAAGAAATGGGACCACCTGAATAAATAAAAATATTTTAACACTTTTAACATTTTATGCTGATTAAGGCATAACACAAACCTAAGCAACACACAAGCAACTTTGACATTTAATTATGTTATTTAAAGTTAAGAGCTATACATTTCAAAAGCCACAGAAAGATGTGATATAAACTTTTCACAGAGCTTTTCCTTTTACACGACAGTCTAGGAATAGGGGCTTCTAATGAGAGCTTTTTAATGTAAAGGAAAACAAGATATACTGCTTATTTGGATGTTTTGGTAGAATCTTGTAAAGGTTACATGAGAAATAAGTTAATGGACTGAAGTTTATTGCTGTGTGTATAACTGTCAAATCTCTGTGTAAATTACCTTTCTCTTCTGCTGGCTGGAATGCAAAAATCCAATAAACTGTTAATAAAAATGGAAAGGTCATATGTAAATACCACAGATCTTGAAAATGAACCAGAAAAATCTGATAGTTTGCACAAAAATACCATTTCACATTCTGTTTCATTGTGGTTGAAATGTGATAGGGCTTGTGAAGTGTATTTCTATCAATATGTTGAGAAAAGTTTATATTAAAAAGAAATTTGCTTTAAATCTGAAAGCAAGCATGTGAATACTAATTGGTTATTAGTTTCTGCAGCTTTAAAATAATTATTTTATCTGATTAAGTAGATTCTAAACAAAGATTCATGGAATTATTCTAGTCAACCACAAGAGCGGTTACTGTTGTTTAAGGTACACAAAGTGTAGACGATGAACCATTCATCTCACGGTGTCCAGGTGTCTTTTGAGTCAAAGTGCTACCTGTTGCATTCAATAAAGTGTTAGGTGGTCACATTCATGAGGGTACAGTGGAAGAGAAGTCCTTGGTGAAATATTCACACTCTTCAGACTGGGTCCTCAGACTACCTGAACACAACATCTTGATGTTTATATTCATTAAAAGGAATGCTTAAGGATTTTGCCAGAAGTTCATTCTTCTGCTCAGAAGAATGGAGTCTGGTCAAACGTCAGCTTCAAAGCAATTCTGGGCACCATTATATTTTATCCTGGAAATGCTAGCAGTCTCCCATATTTGTAAGTCAAGCCTCTTGTTGTTTATTTGTTTACGCATAGCACTTGCAAGTATACTAGACACTTCTCAAACTGTGGTCTGTGGAGCACTTGCTAGTGCCTTGTGGAGATCCGGCTGGTCACATGATGTTAAAGCTTTACATTTTCCCCATCTGTTCAACTGGATTAAAAGAAAGCTAAAACTATATAACATATTTTTCTAGCATTACTTTTCTAATTAAGACATTGCTGTAGTTTTTGCAGGAAATTAGGTGATTGCAAAATGTTAAGGAAGGTCATGCTTATAATCATGACTGGCAGAGGAGGTTGTCCACAAGAAAATTTCTCTGTTAGGGTGAGCTCCAGGCTAAGACAAAGTTGAGAACACCCTGTACTAAGCGTTTTGTAGTTAACACATAGATGATGGGACCCTGTCACATGGAGTTTATGGTCTAAAGGGTGCTTAGATATTATGGAGGTCCTCATATATTATGTAGATAGTCATGTAATTACCTAGATAGACAGACAGACAGACAGATAAATGACAGAAAACGAGGATACAACAAACCAGGAAGTGAATGGGTCAAGGAATGACACAGGTTATAGCAATAGGATTACATCGTTACTCTGTTTAGAGTAACAAACATCTTCTAGGCTGTTTGTTTTTTAAAGGAGTGGTTGTTGTATTTATTTATAGTAAATTGCTCATTTTTGCATGTTCATGAACCTGAGAGGTAGAAGGCAAAGATCTTTAGTGCCAGTACCAGAGCAGCTAATTGATTCCATTTTTTTCTGTGAATTTTCTTTTATATATTTAAAGCATTTTCCATCTTTCAGAGCTGAGTGTTGTTTTTTTTTTTTTTAAATCCATTGACATTTATTTCTAACTGCCAAAATATGTGCCACCAAAAAATGAGAGTCCAAAGAAGCTGACGTATATTTTCCCTGAGTATCATCTGAAATGCTCTAATTGGTTAGTAGGAAGATAAATGGCATTCTGTAGCTGAGTCAGGAAGGGAGTGGAGTGAAATAAAACTATTGAATCTAATTCTGCTCAACGAGCTAACAGATGGAATGGAGTGTATATTAATAGTCAGATGCTTCAGTGTGGAAGGAACTCCCTGCTCCTTTTGTTGGTGGAAAGATATTTCTGTGGAGAGTTTCATTTACATATGTTACCTACAATTCCACCAGTCACACTTGGACATCATTCTAACTGTAGTAGACTTAGACTTTGGTAGGGAGGTGAAGTTTGAACTCTGAGATTATATCCACACTGCAGTTAGACTCCTGTTGCTGGCTTGTGCTACCTGACATGGGTTCATGGGAGTTGGATTGTGGTGCTGCTTAACTGCAGTGTTGACATTCAGGCTTGGGCTGCAGTCTGAGCTTTGGGGCTCCCCACCGTGCTGGTTTCTGAAGCCTGGGCTTCAGCCAAACCAAAACTTCTACAGTGCAATCGAACAGCCCCTTAGCTGAGCCCTGGAAGCATGAGTCAGACCATGTCTATACTGACAGCAGCAAATTCGCCGCCACCAGATCGATCTTTCTGGATCGATTGAGCGGTCAGTGTAGACCCGCTCAATTGATCAGGAAGTCGGCGCTGGTAAACCACGCCTTCAAGTAGCGTAGTGCTGCGTCGGCGGGAACAGTGCAGTGTAGACAGCGCGCAGAAGGGAAGCAGAGCAGTCAACGTGAGTTATGCAAGCTACTCTGCGTAGTTTGCGTAACTCCCATTGACTGCCACCGAATCTCCAGGTAAGTGTAGACCAGGGCTCAGACGGCACAGGCCAACAGTGGGTTTTTAATTGCAGTATTGACATTGCCTCTCAGGGTAAGGGAAAGCAGAAAAGACTATGCCCCAGAGCCTGGATGTTCTTGGCTTCACTCTTCTGAAGATCCTGTGGTGCAGAGATGACTCTTTGGCAGAGACCAGCAGGGCAATAAAAGGACAGGGGTGACTTCACTGAAGTCCCCTCTACCCATTTAACTGAGCTGAATCACAAAGCTCTGTCAGGTAATGGTGCCCTAAAACAGGACTAGGTAAGCAGTTGCAACAGGGGTGGTGACAGACTTGCAGATAGCACCACACTTAGACACGCAGACTAACCTGAACCATGAGTGGGGTTGGGGTGGGTGGAGTGACAGGGCCAGGGGACTCTGGCCTGTTGGGCATTTATGTAAACCAGTGAGGGTGGAGCTGAATAGACTGCTGCAGATTTACTGAGTGCTTTAATCTTCATTTGAATGATATAATATTGCTGAGTTTTCCTAGATTCTACATCTCTGTTCCCCCTAAAAAAATTATCTTGTGTTGTATGTAGACTCAGAATGCTTGTGACAGGGTTCTAGAGGAGGATTTATTTATTCTTCCCAGAGTTCAAGCTTTGTTATTCTTTAAGAGAGACCCTAGACACACTGAATTTGATCTTTATTGCTGCCATTAACCATTTGCCAGAGGGATTGCAGCTGGATTGTCTGCAATATGGAACTCCTGTTTGATCATACTCTGGTGAAGCCAGTTTGCATTGATGATCCATGAACACATGCATCTCAATTATCCATTTTCATAATGCTATTTATTATACATAGTTTCTTTTACCACCCTAGGACCATTTTTTTTTTTTTTACTTTCCTGACCCAGTCTAATTACCTTTCCTGTCTTCTAGATACACTGTAAATTAATTTGCACTGGAACCCTCTAGAGAATCTTTTGTTTGGGATGCTTTATGCTGACCCACAAAAGAACCTGCAGGTCACGCAACCTTGCCAGGTCTCTCCTCCTCTCACCAAGATACTGCCACTGCATAGGACCATGTTTTTCCACCTCACTCTGTAGATAGTCCCAATAAAATCAGTGAAAGCTGTGAGGAAGTTAGTCATTTTCTTATTCTTGCTAAATGATGCAGTACCAGAAATTTGTGAAATAACAAAGCACAGAAAGAAACTAAAACATTTCAGAACCACTTGCTATTTAATCTCATCTCCTGAAAAGACTGATTTAAAAATTCTAAATAAAATAGCACTTTTGTCTAAAGATACAGCTAAAGTGTGCTGTTCCCTAGAAATGCTAAAACTGGTAAACAAGCTTCAGTCTGTTATGCACCTCTCCATATCTTCAGTACTTTACAGATCAGTACTATTACTGTTTATTGTGTTGCCATGTTTTCTATCCATTTTAGGGAGTATAACTGGCAAAAGTAATGCTAGCTCCATCCCTTATTGAAATCACTCTGAGTCTTATTTTTGTGAAATTGGAACAATGGCTATTTGTCTCTAAAAATGCTTGAAAGTTATATAATTTTGTTTTATAAAGTAGAGTTCAAATAATAAAAAAAAAAATTTCTGAATATTTTCACAAATTAATTTGACAAATTTGCTCTGGTTTTATTTATGTTTTTTTGTTCCTAAGTATTCATAAATTTGTGGATCTGGGTCTTGAAAGTGAAATGGATTTTAGAAGCAGAGATTATTTATCTAAAACTTCATGCAAGAAACACATTACTTGTTATTCACTATTTAGCTATTTGTTATTCATTTTCCTTTTTAAAAGTTTCCATCCATCCAAACACAGAGCAGAAACAATACTATGATACACCATGAATGATGAAAAGTAAGTTTGGGATGAAGCCATAGTCTGACATTTTTCATAAGCTATTAGTCAAAAATTTACAAGCAGTAAATAACCCTGTAGAATTCATATGTACAGAAAAATAATTTGTTTGAAAACCTGTTAAGAATGAAAAGATTTATGGAAAGACAGATTCTAACATGGGATTTAAAAACCTGAATCCAATTCTCTTCTCCAGCTCAGATCTCTGGTGTGACCTTAGGTAAGTCACTTATTCTCTTGGTGCCTCAGTTACCAATCTGTAAAATGGAGATATGGTACTTGTGTTTCTCCTGCCTCACAGCAGTGTTATGAGGTAAAATACATTAAAGATTGTGAGATGGTCAGGCACTATGGTAATGGAGCCATGTAAATACCTAAAATAGCTAAAACTGCACCCTTTATAAAAAGAAATTCACTTCTCAATGCCTTTCCTATTGCTTACATAATGCCAGGTAAGAGAAAACTAATAACAAACAATTCAGTTTTCTTTCTTTCAGCATATTAGCATATTAGTTATCTGTGTGGTTTGGTAACAAAGACTTTCATAATCTTTATTTTTTAAATGCAAACACCAGAGATTATTTTATATTCATTTAAATACAGATGTATAAGAATATATATATTATAAAATAGCACAAGACTGCAGAATCTAGATCTTAAGCCATTCATTTTGCCCTGAATAAAGCAATGTTTCAACTGTAATTTTAGGAGTAAAACTGCCACTTAGAAAGTAGTAAAAGGACAAATTTACTCTTGAAGAATTCAGTGTAAATTGCATGTAAATGAGAACAGTTTTCATCTCATTAGGCAAAATAGATCCTTGTACTAGAAAATATGAAGAGAACTAAAATGGGCGTTATTTAGATTTTTCCCAAATAAAAAGAGTGCATTTTGTTAGGAAGAAAAGTTTTAAAGACATGCTACTTATTGTCTTAAAACCTTGTAGATCACGGAAAAATCCAAGCCCAAATCCTTGTTCTCTCATTAGTTTCACAGTTTAAAAAATCCATCTTCCCACCTGTTCTCTGAACGATGGTGCTGAGACTCCTGAACTCTGTGACTTTTACAGACAGGAGGAAGTGAATTGATCAAATAATCTTCAGAACCACCATTTTGTCAATTTTGCAGTATGTGTGCAATTCTCCTCCCTGAATGTCAAATCAGGCTGAAGGAGGAAGAGGCACAATCTGTAATCTTAGTAACAATAATTTAATTAAACACCTCAGATTTTCACTAGCTTTCAGCATTTCCAAAATGTTATACTTTGAAGACTCTAGTAAGTCCTAAGGGAAAACTTGCAAGTGTTTTCAGTGTGTGCGCTGCAGACTTTCAAGTACCAAAAAAAAAAAACCAAAAGGACTTTATAAAACCTCTAGGCAACTAAACGTTAATGGCACATCATTAGCAGGTATATAGACATTGGCAAGCAATACACTGGAGAACAATACAGAGTAGAAGTAATTATGACACATATAAATGCTTTCTGAAGTCAAATGCTCTAGCCTGATTTTTTTTTAAAATATTTGGGTAATGTTATCGATAATAGTTGTAGTGAAGAGGTTTTATAAAATTTCTTTCTTCAGGGCATTAACTGATCACCTAGAAGGGTGAGGAAGGAACATTCCTCCCATAAAGAATCCAATGACCATGGTAGTCAATGGAAGACAAATTAAACACTGAGCACTACTGTATTCAAGATATTGCAGCTAATAGACTGCTATCTTAACACTCAGATACCATGGCAGTGGATAGAAATGGTGAGAACATTTTTGCCATATAAGTTGTTTTGTTGAAACCAAAATGTTTCATGAAGATGTATCAGTTTGCACCAAACTTTTGTCGGGAGGGTTTTTGGGGAAGGAAGAGAAAGAGGGAAAAAAACTCTGTAAGTCACCCCATCCTAATACCCTGACCACCAGATTACACCCACTCACAATTATAAAACATTCCAAATGTTTTCTTTTTGATCCAATGAAGAACAAAAACAAATCTTGAAACTTCAAAAATTGCTGTAAAAAGAATTATCATCCTCCAACTAGCTCTAATATTGAGTATAAATAAGAACCTGAAGAGAGAACAGAACCATATAACAAATGCTTTGGAAGTATATATACATACACACAACTGAAAAATGTAATAAAATATCTAGTCAGTGGTTCCTATCTGTTCAGAAAGTCCTCTTCCTTTATTCTTTTTTTAAAATATCTTCCTATTTGTGAACAATTATTATTATTATTTATTTTATTTTTATTATTATTTCCAGGCTTACTTGAATTAAATTTAAGATTTTCTAGCGCTTGTATCTTTCTTTGTGCTATACTTTTAGAGTCTCTAATTATGCTCTTTCTAGGCAAGAATGTGGGAGACCTTTGCCAAGAAAAACAAAATCAAACAAAAGAGAGACACTTTGCCAGACAGATTTTTCTCACAGCTCTGTTTTAAGTAATACTGAAAACTATTGTTTCTGCAATTTTGTTTTAACCTTTAAGATAATTATTCTATGGAGACTGAGCAACTTCAAAGCTTCCTACAAACTTAAATCAAAACTATTTTAGAGACAATTTAGTATTAAGCTACAATAATCTTTTAAATAGTAATGTATGTTTTTCCAAGTAAGTATATTCTAGCATCTACTTAATTCAATATTCTTTTAATAATAAAACCCTAAAAAAAAATCGATACCACTGTAAACTGAAACAAAGCTTTATCATCTGCCAATGCACTTGTTTTGCTGAGGTAACTTCCACATTATCGTTCATGTCAGGGTTAATTTGACATTACTGTTCCAAATATTTTGCTTGAAAATGTGTGTTTAATTAGCTGGACCAATGCAATAGCATCTGTGCAATATGCTGGTAGGCAGAAACCCAAGGCAAGTTGGACTTTTGAGTATTCCAGGCCTTGTGCCAGAAAAGCTTGGTGTGTCAGGGAGAAGACAGGGTCACTGCCCTGGTGGGGGTGGAAGCACTGACCTTATTGCTCAGATGACACCTCTTAGTGGATGATTCATAGAGTGAAAATTCAAAAGCAGCTCCAGATGGTAGCTGTTGTAGAGAACAGTGTGAAACTGCCAGTTTTCTCTATGAAGGTATTCACATGCAGATATATATTTGTAAAGTTGCCCCTGGATAACATTTTGCCATTTCTTCCAGTGAACAGAGCTTTCTGCTGAGAACACTAAGATTTCTTCTTCCTAGGCAAAAATTATGCTTTTTCCCTATTTTTTCTAGCATGGAATATATATTTTTTCATAGAACCATAATGCTGGAATGACTGTCTTCCCTGATGAGATATGCTGCTATAGCTGCTGAGTCTGATATAGAAAGGGGACACTATATGAGACACAAAATACAAAATGTATGACCTTTGTTAATGGTAGAAAATATGGACATAGTCAACTTTTTCACCTGTTGTACCTCCTTATAGCCAGACACAAAGCAGATTGGCTGTTGTTCATGTCTGGCTTTTAGTGAAATGTAAAAAAGAAAATAAAACTATAGTTTATGGTTTCTAAAGTACACTCTTCTCCTGCTTTCTTAAATGGGAAAATCCCAAAGGTCTCATCCTGTATTAAGCTGTAAAATGCCTTATTGAGGTCCATTCAAGCTGCAGGAGGTCCCACAACATGGGGCACATTGTAAGACTGGGGTCTAAAATTATTAACCACTTACACCTGATTTAATTTAGTTTTTGGCCATATTCTATAGGTGTTAGTATATAAATGGTGCTTCTTTTTTGTACTTTAGGCAACATAAAAATAATTATGGAAATCTAGTATGAACAGAAACATGCTAACAACTTGGAAATAATTATGGCTATTATTGATTGCTATTATTGATTTAGGATACTAGTGAAGGATGAACTAAAAATCTATGTGTTTCATTTAGTGCTGGAGCTCACATGCAATTCATTTGCAAAGTGTTATATTTTACAGAATACCCAAGACAAAGCTCAAGGGATTTCATAAGCATTTGGGAAGCAATCCAACTGTTTATAGAAATGTCTTTCTTAAGAAATGTTTTAGTATTTGAGAAGGATTCATGTTCATTGAGGCACTGGCTTTTACTAATCTATTCCTAGACATATGTGTTGGCTGAATTGTTTAAATAAGGAACTTCTATGCAGTTCAACAAGCAATTTTCCCAAACTACTTAATGGAAACCTGAGTTTTCCCTTATTCTCCAATAAATTTCAGCCCTTTGATTATAGGAAAATTGATGTAAAAACTGGTTTAAAATCTTTCTCTAATTTCTACTTTTTTTATATTTTCAAAACATTTTTCTTTGGAACTGGGAACATAAGGTTTACAGTAATTTATGATTCATTACATTGACCCCATCCACTAAAGACATGGTGAGATGATCTAGAAAATCTACCGTGTGATTTCAGAAACATGAACTAAACATTCTAGTTATTTATAACAATAGTACAATCTTCAGCTTCCCGGGTTTTTTTCATGACTACATAAAAATTAGAACTGAGCCAAAGCTGTGAAACATGCATCTGAGTTCAAACCACTCAAAAACTTGAAAGTCTTTAAGATTTCAATCCAGTAAACACACTCCTTTAAGATGGGCTTTGCCCATAAAATTTGGATCCATATCTAAATCTATATGTGGCTCATCCACAGATTTGATTGGGAGTGAGATTTTTTATTTTTGTCTGGGCTCATCCTTCTGTCCCTAACCAAGGTGAAATGTTTTCAGCGATAATTGATACAAATGGCTTCAAAAGAATGCTTTTAGTGTCCTTCAGATTGGCAGGTAAATACTTTCTCAATTGCTTTTATTTACCTTAACCTGCAGAACAAATCAAAACTCAGCCGTCTCATGTAACACTTTATTTTTTTCTGCATAAAAATGTGTAAAGTGCAGGGAGAGTAACAAACACATTTTTGCAACTGAAGTTCAACCTTTGTCTTCAGCTATGTAGTTTCTTAAATAATGTGGGTGTCCATTTAGTTTTTGTTCTAAGAGAATTCAATTTTCATTCTTGCATTTGTAATTTTGTTGGTGAACTTTGTTTTTTTTATGTGGGGAATATCCAGTCAGTTTCTCATTAATCTGATTTTCAGGAAGCAGAATTGAAAACTGAAATAATTTATAAAAACAAAGTAATGCACACATAAAATTCACTGTGAGTTAGTTGCACTTTAGTTCTTTTATCTAATTTGTACCTTATTCTATTCTCAGGGCTTAGGGGCCTCTGCAGAGCCCTAAATTTTTTTTTCTCTAATGTGTCCAAAGAAGATGCCATAACTTTTTCCACTTCTCTGCCTGATTCTTCAACCTTTTACAATATAGTGTAGAATTTGCCACGTGAGAAACCTCATTTATTTCAGCAAGGCCATTCATCTTACTCAGTACAAATAAGGGTTGCAGGATCAAGCATCATGCTAGATTCTTTCAGTGCAATACAAATTGGAGTCTGAAACATATTCTTGTCTGGTTCCTTTTGCAAGGATCTGAGACCATAAGAACTACTGAAGCAACAACAAACTAATGCATTATTACCTGATGATTAGCAAACTTCAGCTTATTTACAATGTACATTGAACAACACCAGCTTGATTTTTTTTACATTTTTCTTGTTCTCTTTAATGTATGCCTTTAAAAGTGTGCTACTTTAAGTAATAACTATGATTTTAGAGCTTGGTATGGTTTAAAATACACATGATTTACAATAGTTTTTCTGTTGGCAAGCTTTCATAAAGGTTTAGTACAGCACTTGTACTGTACAAGAAATCTGCAAATAATACAAGGAAATTTCACTTTTAGCCCTTAGCAAACTTGTTATTATGTTGCTCAGAAAGGCTTATGGTGACAATGACCACTGTGTGGCAGGTGTTCCATGATGTTGGATAATAAAATCCCTATGGGGAAGCTGTGTATTCTCTTAATGTCAACACCTTCCTGGCAGCTCCAGCTTTTGCATGATAAATGTTGCAATTAGAGCTATTGAGTTCTGCATAAAAAAACCTGCCTGATTCCTAGCTCAAATTAACCCTAAGTGAGTTTGTGACATAATGGAATAAATCTGAAATGTTATTCTCAAAAAGAATTACATTGTTTCAAATCTGACATACTTCATAGCTTCAGAGTGAAAAGAGAAAGAAACCAAAGAAATTTTCCAAAAGAAAACTGTCACTTTGAAGGATGCCTTGAGTGTTGCTGAAGCTGGTAAAATGATCACTCCAGCTGTCATTTTTTTAAATTTCAATCATAAATTACTGGATTAATGTTGCTTTCTTGTTTGTCCAAAAGGTTATGTTTCAGCATTAACCCATTTTGCTGAAGACTAAAAGGATATAAAATGTTTATTTTGATAACTTAATTACCTCTTGGGAGCTTTCTTTTTGACCTGTTGCTTTGCTTCTGACTTTAAAAGTTGCTGCTCACCTTGTATGTGAAATATATAATTTTACCTGGAAGTTATTCAATGTACAACTTGACAAAACAACTAAATTTTACTGGAGAATTGAGCTGGTGCAGATGGACCCAGAACTAAGGGAGTGCAAAGGTAACTTAAAGTCGCCTTTGCACTACCTCTTCTGTCTTGTACTAAGTGCTCATGGTTTGGGCCAATACCTCTTCTGTAGGTCACTGTTTCAAATCTAGCTAAATTCAGCAGTGATTTAAGTCACTGATATCTGAGGGGTATTTAGCTTGTGTGAAATGAAGAGCGGGGGGGCAGTTCACTTTGTAGTGGAAAAGGGTCCACATAGCAAAAAAACCCACCTAAACACATGGCATGCTTCTTGGTAGTTTCAGTGACCAAGGATTGAAAACCACTGTGTGGCAAGTGTTTCATGATGTTGGATAATAAAATCCCTATGGGGAAACTGTATTCTCTTAATGTCAACACCTTTCTGGCAATGCCAGCTTTGTATAGAACTTGATCTACCTTCTCATCTATGATGGCGGTCACCTCAGACCATGGCTGTGGCACATTGAGGGGAAGAGTGGGGAAGTTTGCAGTACTATTGTTAGTGCCATACCAATTATATGGATAAAAAGAATTAATCTTCAGAGTTTTCCATCTGGCAATTTAACTGAGATTAGAGAGAATATAAAGTTTTTACATTAAATTTTACTTTTGTTGTGTAAACACCTAGCTTCACTTGAACTCCTGTTACATTAAGAAAACCTAGGATTGAATTTTAATACCTGTTATGATTACCATTACAAGCCCACAAAATACTAAAAATCCAAGAGTGCCAAACAATCCTATTGATATACAGCCAAATTAGAACAAAGGAATCAAAGAACACAGCCAACCACCAAACCATGTCTGAAAAAGATAAGCACTTTCAAGTCAATTATATGCCTGTCATGTCAATTAACCCAGTATCCCATTAATAAGCTACTCATGTGGATCCAGTTGCATCATCAATAGCACACCACCTTTTTCACTGCCAAAAATATTCTTGGGAGGTTGTCTGGAAAAGCATTTTAATTCCTGAAGAGGAATCCACATCCAGAAACTTTTATATCAAAAGATTCCCAACATGTTGCAGATTATTATTTTCTGTCCCAATGGTACAATTATGAGAGAGAGAGAGAGATTGTGTGTATTTCAACAGTGATCTAAAAAGCCAGTTCTTATGGTTGCTGTTTTTTCTCCCCTAAACATTAAAAAGGAGAGAAAGAGAAAAAAGAAACTGTTATTTTGTTTTCAACACACAATCTTGAACAACCTTGCACAGATCTAGCTAAAATAAATTCTTGCACATTACCACCCATACAGTGATATTTCTCTTCTGAGAAATTTATTCTTTGTCATTTTTGAAGACCTCTTTACTTTTATATTGACATAAAATAATAGTTTGTACAGTCTGATTCAGGAAACAAAGTTATCTCTCTTCCTCATGGATTTTAGACACTTTTTTGTTTCTCTAATCCCCAAATACAAGTGTACTTCACTTACATTGGTACAAAAGAGGAGAAACTCTATCAAAGTAAATGGAGATAGATTAGTGTAAAATTGACTTGAGAGTACTTTCAAGCGAATTGTCTCATTATATAAATTTGTCACAGCTACAGGATGAACTGCACCTTAGACTCTTTTTAGTCCCCTTTAAGTGCACCCCTTAGGTGACCGGCCTGGCTTTCTGTATTTCAGTTTAAGTGGAACCACCTGGTCCAACCACTTTTAGATTGCATCTCTGGACTAGCCATGTTAATGACACAGGCCTGACTTGTTTCTTCAGGACCCTCTGACACTATACCTTTTCAGTAACACAGGAAAAGTGTCTTCAGAACAAAGCACTATTATGTTAATTCCTTAAAGGTACAAAGCATTGAGGGAAATGGGTTAACACAATGGAAGACCTGCACGCTTGGGTATTACTTACACCTATGTAACTTCCTCTCAGCCCAACTAACTCCATCCCTGGCAGGGAAAAATAGACTGCCCTTGCTGCAGTTTCTACATCTCACTATGTATGTGTTTGCCAGCCTGTCAGCTTTTCACTGGCAGCCTGGATAGTCTGCCCACTCACCCAAACCTTACCTTTTTTCTAGGCCGAGAGGGTGCAATAATGTTTTAGCATTTCCTTGGATCTCTTTCTCTCTTCTTGGCCTTGGCAAGTAACTATGTCACCAGGGTTTGGGACTGAGGAGTTCTTTCTTCACAGCTAAAAACCTGACTGTTGTGTTCATAGAATCATTGGGTTAGAAGGGACTGCAGGGGTCATCTAGTCTAACCCCTTCCAAGATGCAGGATTTATTGTGTCTAAACCATCCAAGACAGATGACTAACCAACTTCTTTTTGAAAACCTCCAGTGAAGAGATTCAGTCTAGACTGTTGTTTTATTTCCTATGTTAAAAGAATGTTAAAGTTGAAAAGTCAAGCACTTAAAGGTTAGGAAATGCCGTGTGTGTATGTTTTATCATACAGTCTGCAATTACATGATCAAACTTTTTCCATGGAACCTTGCCCCATTCGGTGCATAGGATAGATTTGTTCTGGGCATGAATCAGGCTTGTATAGTGAAGGAGACTGTTGTTTATAGGACTCCTTTTCATTTTTTAGAGAAGTCAGAAGGTGTGTAGTGGATGAGGCAGGAAGAGAAGGGATGATCACATGTTTAAGGCAGTTAAATGTGCCACCCTCAAGAAGTGAATTTTATTCCTGCTTCACTTATGTGATGCTGTGCAAATCACTTAAACCAAAGTGTTCTCAGACATGGGCAGTAGCTGTGTACATCTCATTTTCTGAATGCCTAACTTGAGCGACCTGGAGCCTGATTTGAAGAAATTTTGAGCTCTCACAACTAATGGATATAAACTAGCCATCAGGAAGTTTAGATTTGAAATTAGATGAAGGTTTCTAACCATCAGAGGAGTGAAGTTCTGGAATAGTCTTCCAATGGGAGCAGTGGGGGCAAAAAACCTAGCTGGCTTCAAAATTGAGCTTGATAAATGTATGGAGGGGATGGTATGATGGGACAACCTAGTTTGGCAATTGACTAATCTTTGACTACTGGTGGTAGATATGCCAATGGCCTGTGAAGGGAAGTTAGATGGGGTGGTATTACAGAGAATTCTTTCTTGGCTGTCTGGTTGCTGAGTCTTGCCCACATGATCAGGGTTTAACTGATTTCCATATTTGAGGTTGGGAAGGAATTTTCCCCCAGGGCAGATTAGCAAAGGATTGTTTTTTTGTTTTTTTTTACCTTCCTCCATAGCATGGGGCATGTCTCACTTGCTGGTGGATTCTCTCTACCTTAAAGTCTTTAAATCATAATTTGAGGACTTTAATAACTCAATCATAGGCTAGCAGTTTATTACAGGAGTGGACGGGTGAGGTTCTGAGGCCTGCACTGTGCAGGAGGTCAGACTAGATGATCATTTTGGTCCCTTCTGACCTTAGAATCTATTAATCTAACTGCAGCTGAAATCAATGGGAGCTCTACTTAGAATGTATAAAGTTCTATAAAAAGTCTAAAGTATTCAGAAAAATCCGACCTCAGGACTCTCAAAATGAATAACCAAAATAGTGGACATTTGACATTGTTGGCCTTATTTGGTTCCTTAGCCTCCCACCTGTAAAACACTGATAATAGTATCACCACCTCACAAGAGTATTGCAGATGTGAATTCATTAAAGTTTGTGAAGTACTCAATATAGTGATGAGTGTCATAGAAAAGTCTGTTAGAAAATTGATACTTCCATAATAATACTTCAGTGTTTAAATGATATGCAGTAAATAACACATGGGGCAACCCATTAGTAATATAAAAAAGAATATTTTACAGGAACTGTTTTAGGAAGAACTATCCTGTGCACTGAATGAGGCAGGGGTTCTGTGGAAAAATGAGTATGTGATCATGTAAGTAATGATTGTATCGTAATTAGAGCTGACCAGAAAATGGAATTTCTGTCCCTGGGAAGATCCAAGTATTTGAGATTTTGTTTTGTTGTGAATCAGAATGAAATGCTGACCATCAGATTTTCCTGAGAAAGCGAATATTCCAATTTAGGAATGTACTGATGCTACTGCCACATATCCCAGTTCTCCTGGATCCCCAGCATTGTTCCTTCTTCCTGTGTAGTGTCCTGACAGCATGAGATGAGGGGGGAGAGAAAGCACAGGCTTAATGACAGGAAGGAATGCATTAACCATAATAGAAGGAATAAGCTCACATGTTCCCTCAAAACATTTTGATTTTGATGAAACAGCGTTTTCTAATGGAAAACAGTTCTGTTGGGATTTTTTCAGCTACCTCTAGTCATAATACATATTCATGAGGGGTCCAATTGAGATTGCATAGGATCTTGTCAAACTACCTGCCCCAACCCTCAATGAGATTACAAGTTTTGTTGATAAAAATAGTAGTGTTGGTATAATATGCTTTGACTTCTGTTAGGCTTTTGACTTGGTACCACACAACATTTTGATTAAGAAACTGTCTGACTGACAGGTCTTAACATATAATTGTACACAAGAAATCATAATTAATCAGGTTTGTTCTGGTGGGTTTCACAGCTATCTGCTAGACAGCAGAGGAATGCTGAGACTTGGGAATTTGGGTTCAGGAGGGGAGTATGCTCTAGCAGTTGCAAACCCTTCTGCCTCTGTCCTTCCAGTCTGTTCCTGTGTCCCTCTGCATCCTGCCAATTCTTGTCCCTGTGCCCTGTGTTTCCGATCACTGTGCCTCGCTGCTTCTATCCACTGTCCCATCTTCTTCCCTATGCTCCTCTGCACCTCTAGTCTAGCCCCTACCCTTGGCTCTTGCTGGTCCCAGTCTACTTCTATCCCCACTCTGCTCCTCACTTTTTTCCATTCAATTCAAGATGCTATCTCCTCCTCCATGCTGCCTGGCCTCTAGCAGTGAGGGGCCCGGAGCACAGGAAAGGCAGTGTGTGAAGGAGATGAACGGGTGGTGTGTAGTGATTATATATCTATAATCTATAATAATAAATCTATATATCTAAATAATAAATCTATATATCTATAATCTATAATAATATATTAGGGATGTAAAAGTTTAACCATTTAAACGTTTAAACCGAAATCAGCTGTTTAAATGTTTTAAACAGCTGATTTTCATTTAAACTGGGGGGGGGGGGGAAGGGGAGATGCAACTGGGCAGCTCTCCCTGGCAGGGAGCCCAGCGCAGGGGGGTAGCTGCAGCCACAGCTGGGCTGGCTCCCTGCTAGGGGGGGAGGTGCAGAGACCAGCGCCAGGGAGGCGGGGTAGCTGCAGCTTGGCTGGCTCCTTGTGGGGCAGGGGAGATGCAGAGCCCAGCGCTGAGGTAGCCGCAGCTGGGCTGGCTCACAGAGCCCAGCACCCAGGGAGGGGAGTAGCCGTAGCTGGGTTGGCTCCCCATGGTGGGGGGGAGGCACGGAGCCAAGCACAGGGGGTGAGCCCAGCAGTGACTATCCCCCCTCCCTGCGCTTCCCCACAAGCAAGAGCTGCCCAGCTGCGGCTACCCACCCCCTAGCATTTAACTGGATAAATGTTTTATTTTTATAATGTTTAAATGGATTTTTGATTAAACTAATTTTTACATCCCTAGTATATATATACACATGCACATGCACCCAAATATGGATGGTGGCACTCCCAGATGATATGCTATTGGCAGAAAAGACTGAAAGAAGAATAGAGAGATAAAGTGGGTGAAAGCGGCTCAAAAACTTCTCTCTTTCACCAATAGAAGTTTGGTCCAATAAAAAATATTACTTCACCTGCCTTGTCTTTCTAATATCCTGGGACCAACATGGCTTCAACTACACTGCAGGAAAGAACAATGGCATTTATTTTAACATCCCAGTCTTCCACAAGTTACTTAACTTTATACACAAGTAGTCTTACTGATGAAGATGAAAATGAAATTCTTTAAAGACAAGGGCAAAGTATTTCACTTAGGAAGGAAAAATAAAATATACAACTACAAAATGGCAAATATCTTTCTGTTACAATACTGCTGAAAAGGATCTGATGTAGCTGCAAAAAAGGCTAAGAATAAGATTCTGGGATGTATTAACAAGAGCGTAGTATATAAGGCACAGGAGGTAACTGTCCCACTCTGCTCAGCACCAGTAAGGCGCAAACTGGAATACTGTTTAGGAAAAATGTGGACAAATAACAACTTAGGAAAGATATGGACAAATTGGAAAGAGTCCAGAGGAGAGCAACAAAAATGATAGAAGGTTTAGAATACCTGACCTATGAGGAAAGGTTAAAAAACTGGGCATGTTTAGTCTTGAAAAAGAAGACTAAGGGGGGACCTGCTAACAGTTTCTTCCAATATGTTAAAGTGCGTTATAAAAAGGACAGAGATCAATTGTTCTCTATATCCATTGAAGGTAGATCAAGAAGTCATGGGCTTAATCTGAAGCAAGGGAGATTTAGGTTAATGTTAGAAAAAACTTTCTAACTTTAAGGGTACTTAAGCTCTGAAATAGGCTTCCAAGGGAGGTTGGGGAGTCCCCATCATTAGAAGCTTTTGAAAAAAAAATTGGCCAAATACTTGTCAGGGATGGTCTAGGGTTATTTTGTGCTCCCTCAGCTCAGGGACCTCTCAAGGTTCCTTCCAGCCCTATATTTCTATGATTCTACTGATCTCAATAAAACTACTCATGTGCATAAAGTTAAGCATATGCATGCTTGCTGGATTAGGATCTGAAGGATTCTGTACCTCATTGAAATTTAGCATGGTCTATTGGATTGAACACAAATATATTTCCCAAGATCTCCTGAATTCTAATCTTCACTGCCACTGTTTCACTATATGAGACTGGGCTCATCACTTAATCTTTCTATACCTAAGTTAAGTACAATATTACTGATTATTTTTCTTATGAACATTTATTATGAAAAATCAAATAATTTATTTATTATGAAGTACCAGATTTCTTAATGTGGATGTTCCAAAATTGGTTCACAGCTTGTAAGAAAAAAGTTTATATTCATTTACAATAAAAGTAAGCAAATCTATTTATTCATGTCTGAATATCAGTGATATTATTGCAGAAATGTATCTACAATTTACAAATATTGTTGTCAAAAGAAGAAAAAATTACTACTCAGAAGGTTGTTTTCATGGATGCAAGTCTGTAGGTGGAGACATTAGACCATATTTCAACTACAAAAAAATGTACTTACGTATAAGCTCATGATCCTAACAAAACTTTCATCATTTGGAGATGACATCTTATTTTGGAAACTTTAGTCATTTTTTGTAGGACAGGAATCTCCTTTACAGGATTTACTTGTTACTACCACCACTGAATATTAATGAATAATATTATTGTCAATCACTGTTACATATGTGGAGCTGATATTCATATGATAACTTACAGAATCCCACATGCTAAATATTTGTATCAGGCACATTCAGAACACCACACCTGATCTCTGTCCATTATCTTGTTAATCCACCTCCCCAGAATTTAATTTAATCTTCTACACCCTAAGCAGCTGGAAACGGCCACCAATTTTTTTTTAAAAAAAGATCAATCTGCTGTTGTTTCCTCCTTCTTCCCTTGTAACAAGGTACTAGGTTCTTCAGATAACCCGTCTTGTTAGCATGTGTTGGAACCCTTCAGGGAGATGGGGACTGAACCCTTCTGACTCAGTATGGCTGGTGTACAGTAGCTTGTTAAATATAAAGGAGATGGGAATGGCTTTTGAACAGATGGACCAAGGGTCTGGTGCTGAGGGTTGAATGGTGGTGAGGAACTAGGAAGAAGAATACCTGGAAACAAGACATAGGCTACCGTTTGATGTTTTAAGATGCTTGTTAATAAGGCCAACCTCTTGGAAGTGGTTTTTAAGCCAGGGTGAGAATGTTACATACTATCACATTCCAAATATAGTATTGTCCCTGAAAAAAATTAAGTACTATACCAGCAACAGCTTTTCTATTCCTTAAATCTCACAAATGTAAAAGCCGTGATATATTTTACATCCCTGTAGGGTAAAAATTGGAGTTTTTTCAATAGGCACTAACATTCACTTCTATGGAAGGGCCAATTTTTTTATATCATGACATTTTTTAGTCATAGAAAGCTATTTTAGATAATTTTTAGACGTTCTGATGCAGCTGTCTCTCAGATTGGCGTATGCAGCACTTGTGGAATACTTGTTTCCTTTAAAATGAATGCTGGAGAACAATGCATTATTAGTCCCTGGAATATATAATAAGAACACTGTATCAAAATCTAAAGGAAAGATTGTTTACTATAAGGCATAAAATGCCAGTTCAAGACCAAATACCTAGTACAACTTGTTTTAGAAATGTCATTTAATCACATTGCAAATAGAAAATGCAGATGTATCACCCATGTGAAGACAAAACAATTACTAGTTAAAAATACAACAAATATGCTACAACATATAATAGAGAAAGCACAGAAAGTGCACAAGGAGAAGTCTCATCTGTCTTCCAAGGTCTAGGATACATGGAAAGGGAATGCCTTTTTAAGTTAACAAATAATTAACTCAGGTGTTCCATACATAAAAAAGAATTATGTTTACTCTAATAGATGAGTTTAAAAACTGAATATGATAATAGGAAAAATCAAGAATTGGTGAAAAGGTAGAATAATATACAGGCTAAAGTTTGTTTATGATTGTAATAGAAAAGTCAGATAAGAAATGCAACCATACATTGTAAACACTTCCACTTTCCAGTCATAACAGATAAGCCACGACATACCAGAGATTCTTATTATTGACAACCAACCCCACTTCTCAAGTGCAGAATTTCAGGGATTTCTAAATTCCATCCAGTTCAAGTCCATCAGCTCTTCACCAAAAGATCCAGAAGGTAGATATGAGAATATTTTTCAAGAAAAAAACTTGCAAAAAAAAAGTACCCATTTCTTTTAATCAAAATCAGAAATTTCAACAACCAAAAAACTTAGCTGGAAACTTGAAATACAGAAAATTTCTAGCTGAGAGTAACAAGATGAGGGGATGAGGTATTCAGACACTGAAATATCTCTCAAAGAAAGCTAAACAGGACAATAAAGGTCCATATTGCAGTTTAGAAATACACCAAGAGGTGGACTGGATTCCCTTGAAGAGCCCAGCTTCTACTGTACTTCCAGGTAGAGGCCAAGGGCAGTGGCATCACCATCTGACTGGGACCCAGTCAATAGCCACAGCACCAACACCAGACCTGCAGGACTGGGACTCTCCAGCAATCTACTAGACAGGTAAGAGCAAGCCCTGACCGATGGTGCCCTCAGCCCAGAAAGCAAGGGAAGAGATGGGTACAGGGAATTGTTTCCTCATAGGTGACTGGGAGAAGCACTTGGATCTTCACACGAGGCAGAGATGGAAAGAGCATCCCCGTATTGGGGCATGCGGAGGCCGGAGGAGGAGGGTAACTGTTGTTCATGTAAAACAGGGAAAGAGAGGCTAGTTAGTTGCAATTTATAAATTTGTGTGATTCATAAATAAATAACTTTGTATCTTCAGCTGTTTCTAGGCTGAATTTTCACAATAATGATAATTGTTGTTATATTTGTTGTTTTCTTCATTTTTAAGTGTGAAGAAAAATTGTAATTGATAAAATAATTTTGATTCCTGTTTAAATAATGTGACTATATTAATAACATTGCTATTACATGTTTTTAGCTTATTAACAGAGCTGTGCCTGGTATCTCCCCCGTCTCCCACCAACCCCATTCCCTGAGGAGTAGGTATCCTTTTTTTATTATCTCGCCACTTTATCCTAGACCACTGTTGATATTAGGTAATTTTCTGCTACCTAAACAGAGTTTTTGGTCTTCATTTTTCCTTCACTTTAAATCAGTATAAATCCATTGGCTTCAGTGGAATTTCTCCAGTTACTTCAGTTGTCTATATTCTATGTTATGGTTACAGAATGAACAGATTAAGTGAGTAATCTCTCTTGTGTCAGAGATTTAGGGGATTATCATATAATACCCAATGTAGGATTGAACATTGAAATAATTATAAATATTTTGAAATGGTATGGTTCCATATTGCTTGGTCTCCTTGGCTATACATTTCTTCTGGTTTGTGATAGTTTATTTTATAGATATAATTACTAATTTGCTTGTTTTTTGATAAAGATATGTCCCTTACAGTATCAGTTTTCAATGTCATGCTTCTATTTTTCTCTCCAAAGAATATAAAGCAAGTGCCATATAACATACATATCAATACAACATGTTGTTTAAAAACTTGCTAATTTCAAGACACATTTAGGTATTGTAAAAAAAAATCTGAGGATATAGATATTTATAACATTCTGTATTAATGTGTATAATATATGACACTTCTCTTGCTTTGTATTCTCTGGAGAGAAAAATAGAAGCTTCACACTGAAAAAATTCACTATAACGGACTGAGATGTGGTGTACAAGATGGGAAAGTAAGGGTTAAGGAGCAGCTTGGGCTCAGGAAGTCATACCCAGTCCCTCCCCTCTGGGCATGCTAGCAGTAGAGGCTGGCCTCAAAAGGGATAAGCTCAGTTTAGTCAGCATGGACAGGGCAGGAAAACAGTTTTGTGTTGCAGGCTTCTGCCAAGAAGCCACAAAGGACCTAGGCAGCTGGCACCAGGCCCCACTCCCATACTGCTGCAGACCCCCCAACCACATAGGTTGACAACAAGCCGTGACTGAAGAGGAAGACCTGGAGTGCAACCAGAGAGGACTCCAGGGGGAACTTAAAAGTGTACCAGTGGCACCAGCAGAGGAACTAAAGCTGGGTTAGGAAAATGGACCAGGGAGCAGGCATAGGGGAACTCACCCCCTAAGCCAGGCACTCTGAACTACTATTTACTGGGCAGGGAGGAGCCTGTGTTCCCTTACCCCTGGCCGCTGACTCTTGCTGCTGGGCAGCATGGCCATGAACTCTCACCACTAGGTGACCCAGCCCAGAGTATCGCCACTAGGTGCAGGCTCAGACACCAAACCACCCCCAACACGTGATGGAGAACACAGGCAACACTCGGGTCTTCTTAAAAGGACCACTGGAAAACAGATTGAACTGTTCTAAAAGGAACTATGGAGACTGAAAAGCTGCTGAAATGGATGCTGGGGAACCAAGAGCAAACAGGCAGCCCAGCAACTGCAACAACAGGGTGAGATATTACAGTAGATTGTGATTCAGCAGCATCAGCAAGCAACCCCGAAGCTGTAGCTTCAGCAACAGCAGCTTCAGGAGCTGGCGGCCCAACATCAGGCACAGCAGGAATGCCTGATCCAGCAAGTGGTGGCACTACTGCAGCTCCCAGGGGTATCTACAACTGTGACACCCAGGGCCTCAGGGGATGCCCTTCCCACTGGATTGTCCATCAGGCTTATGAAAATGGGCCCCAGGGATGACTCAGAAGCCTTCCTGCTCATCTTTGAAACAGTGGGCCATCCTGATAGCTCCATATTTGGCAGACCCAGCACAAGCAGCCTATCAGGGCCTGGTCCTCACAGAAGCTTTAGAATATGCCAAGGTAAAGGCAGCCAGTTTTGACTACCTGGATATCAAACTCAAGATATTCCACCAAAGGTTCTGTAAAGAGAAATACCTACCTGGAGCCTGGTCCCAGGTGGTGACACAATGCCTGAAGCAACAGTGTTGGCACTGGTTGGACTCAGAGAAGTGGACCAGAGTAGAGGTGGCAGACACTGTAGTGTTAGAGCAGTTAACCCAAATTCTCCCAGGTGGCGGGAAGGAGTGGGTGAAGCACCATGGACCATCAGCTCTACCGAAGGCCTTGATTCTGATGGAAAATTAGATGGCAGCTGAAGAGCCAACCTCACTGATACTTAAGCCTTGATGACACTTAGGTCCAGGAGCTAAGATGCCAACCATGAGTGAGGGCCAGGCTGGGGGGGGTGGCCGAGGGCAACTAAACTAGCTGTACCCTAGGGAGTTGTCCCTACCCATGTGGGGAAGCCTTAACTGCTGAGATGGAATGTAGGGGAGACTGAGGTCTATAGAGAGAGGGATGTACCCACTCCTGAGGGGACCATAGCCCTGTGAGCAAGCAGCTGCCTGTGACACTAAAGGGCAGTTGCTTCTAGTGTGGACAAGAGGGGCATTTTAGGTGGGAGTTCCCTTCACTGGACTGCAGCTACGGACAGGCATGGACAGCAGGCACCAGAGCTTGGAAACAGAGCAGCTGCTGCTGCTACAAGTCAATGGTGCTCGAATGATGGGCTTGATGGACTTTGGGTGTAGCCAGACTGTCTTACAAGCTTAGTAGAGTCCCCAAACATGGTGGGGGCCCCAATATACCTCCACTGTATTCACAGAGATGTGAGACCCTTCTGTGAACTGGTGTCTGGTGTGGGTCACAGCTGAGATTGCCAAATTCAGGACAGACTGATAAAAAATAAGGCAGACAAACCACAAAATGGTGGTCATTCTAACATTAGAATTCAACCAGCCAATAACAAAATAAACCCCTATATCACCACACTGGTTACAAACAAGCTAAAACCACGGTCTCCTTAGGCAATCTAGCCCCTATCGCTACCCAGACATCAGATATTTATGATCAGAGGTTATTGAAAAACAAGTTCATGATACATGAGGTCCTACCAATCACAAAGGATCAGACACTTTTGCCCAGGTCAATATATATTTCAGATCTCACCCAAATATCAAGCTGTCAGCCAATCCTTAGTAAATCAAAATTTTTATTGATAATAAAAAGAAAATAAGAGAGTTATTAAATAGCTAAAGGAATCATATATTTTACAAGTGATTTCAGAGTTTGTAAGTCAGGATAATAGCAGTGATGTTAAACCTGCTAGTTTGTAAAAGGTCTCTCTGGTTGACCCAAGCAGATTGGGGGTTATTGGGGTCAATCCTTTGTTCAAAGCTTCTTTAGCAAATCACTGTCCAGAGATGAGAAACAGGAATGAAAACAAGAAGTGATGTCACAGTTTCCACTTTTATACATCAGCTTATATGCATGGAAAATTACTGGCAAAAGATGGAGTTTTAGATCACATGTCCTTATATGCTTTGTTAAATCATAGGGTATTCATTGGGTATTTGCTCCTGGAGGAATTTTTGGGATGATCCCTGGAATAGTGATTGTCCTTAATGGGCTATCTGCTCCAGTTGGTGGGCATACTCTTTGAACAAATAGGGATGTATCTAGTGGCTCCCCTAAAGAAAAGCACAGCAGGGTACCATCACATATTAGTGATAATCAGCTATGCCACAGGGTACCCCAAATTTATAGCACTATGCTCGACAAATGCACCTGGCATAGCGAACAAACTCATGAGGTCTTTGCGAGCTTTGGAAAATATTGATGGATTGGAGATGTCCAACTTCTCACCTAAATTAATGCAGGAGCTGTGCTAAAGGTTAAGATCCTCAAGACCTATGTCTACCACCCACATGGATTGGTGGAACGATTAAAGAGGACCCTGAAGTCCATGTTATGAAAGCTCATTGACTCAGACCCCTGGCACTGGAACTGGTTATTACCATCATTACTGTTTGCCATATGGGATGTCCTCCAAGCTTCCACTGGATTCTCACCCTTTGAGTTTCTAAATGGGAGAATGACCAGGGGGATTTTGGACCTCCTCTGGGAAGCTTAAGAAGAGCAGGAGTCCCTGGTCATGGGCTCAGTGTGGTACATGTTCCAACTATGTGAGAGTCTGCAGATGCTAGGGGGCTTTTTCAAGGAAAACCTCTGGAAATCCCAGCCGACACAGGAACACACCTACAACCAGTGAGTCCGGTTGCAACCTTTTGAACCAGGTGATAGGCTCTTGTTAAAACTCCCGACCTCTGAGTTTAAACTATAGGACTGGTGGAAGGGCCAGTTCAAAATGGTGAGAAAGGTAGGTCTGGTCAGCTCTGTGATCTGTCGCAACAGGAGAGGGAAGGAAAACCAGATGTATCATGTCAATCTCCTGAAGGCCTGGAAAGCTTAGGAAAGCCTTCTCATAGCCCTGTACATCCTGGAACCTGTGCTGGGGCCTCAAGCCATGCCATTACTGGACCCAACACCAGTATAGACTTAAGAAAGGTCAACGAGACAGCATACCTTGATGCCTACCGGATGTCCCAGGTGGATGAGCTGTTAGAGAGGCTGAGGAGAGCTGAGTATATCTCCATGCTGGACTTAACAAAAGGTTAGTGGCAAATCCCCCTGATAAGTATGTTCCAGAAGAAGATGGCCTTCCCAACGGCCTTTGGTCTCTATCAATTTGTGATGATGCCCTTCAGCCTATATGGTGTGTCCGCAAACTTTCAGTGACTATTGGACCAGGTGCTACAACCATACGACCAGTACAGAACAGTCTATATTGACTACATTGACTATGTCATCTATAGTAGCAGCTGGGAGGACCAGCTACATCATGTCACCAGTTTTGTTCAAGCCCTGGAAAAGGCAGGGCTTACCACAAACCCAGCCAAGTGCTGCCTGGGACAGAGAGAAGTGACATACATTGGGTACACCCCTGGTGGATAAAGTCCAGACACTAACCAATTGCCCAGCCCCTGCAACCAAGAAGCAGGGCTATTATACGTGTTATGAGCCTGGCTTCACCACAATAGCTGTCCCCCTTACTGACCTCATCAAAAGCAAGAAGGTGCAATAAACAGAGGCATGCGACAGAGCCTTTCAGACTCTGAAGAACCAGCTGATCCAGGAGCCAGTTCTCTTTCACCCTGATTTTTCCAAACTGTTTATCCTTCCAGCGGATACCTCAGAAATGGGGCGGTGTTATCTCAAGAGGTAGAAGCACTCTACTTGAGCAGAAAGTTTTTTTCCATGAGAACAAACTACTCAACAATCCAGAGGGAGGCTGTGGCTATAAAGTGGGCCATAGTGGCCATATGTTCTTACCTGTTGGGAAACTCCTTCCTACTCATCACAGAACATGCCTCTCTCTGCTAACTAAACTCTATGAAAGACACGAATGCACAGATTATGTCCCTGCAACCCAAAGACTTCCAGGTGTTCCATTGCCTAGGAAAGGCGCACATGTTAGCTGGCTTTTTTTCTGGAGGGGATGGAAAGAGCAGGAGGAAGACCCACTGGGGGTCTTAGCCTGAAGGGATGGTGTGTGATGGGGTGTAGAAGCCCCACACTATGGAGGTAAGGCTTAAGGAGCAGCTCTGAGCCCAGGAAGTCATGCCCAATCGCTCCTGCTGGGCAAGTTAGTAGTGGAGGCTGAGTTCAAAAGGTAGCAGATCTGCTCAGTCAGCATGGACAGGGCAGGAGAACAGTTGTCAGTTGCATGCTCCTTCTGAGAAGCTACCAAGGCCCGACACATTCAGGACCAGACTTCATTGCCAGACCGCCGTGGGCCCTCCAGCCACAGAGTAACAATGACAAGCCATGACTAAGGGAAGACCCTCTGGAGCAGTACTGTTGGGCTTGGACGACCAACTTCCTCGTCCCCCGACATGGACAAACCTTCACCAAAAATCCAAGCAAATCAGAAACTAGTGTCTCTTTTGTATCTCTAGCAAAATATAATAAAGCTGCATATGTGTCTTAATCCACAAGGAAGAACAGAGAAGTAATGCACAATGCTTGAGAGACATGGTATTTTATGACAAAGAAAAGCACACCTTAACCCTACAGGTCAAGGGATAACCTGCCACTGGGGAAGCAAAAGTCTCAGAATAATAAGTGAAGTAAAGTGTTTGCATATGTGTCTGAGAAGAAATTCAGTGCAAACAATCCTGAGGAGGAAGAATGATTTAGGGATGTATAGGAATACAAGAAAATATTCAAAAAGAAATCTTCTCATAAATGAGAATGAGGATTGGGGTAAAAATACTCCCAGGGGAGGCTGAATATGACTTCCAAACATTCAAGAATTTGAATTACCACAAGGCACAGAATATAATACTAAAATAATAAATCCACTGACATACATTCATTTTAAGGGATTATGTGACATCAGAACCAAACCTCCCTTCAGTAGTAGGTGTTTCCTCTCACATAAGTTTTATGATGGACTAGGTTCAAGCTTAGGCAATATCTGTATTGTGTTAATGCCCTCATCCTCTCCTCAAGGAAGGATTTCATCTGGTGCCTGTAAAATACAATGGACCTTGGGATATGGTTCACTGAACAATGGTATTCATAAACTTTAATTTCCATATGAACAAGATTTCATGGTATCTCAGGACAAGGAACCATCTGCAGTTTTCATTAGAGTACAAGTGAATGCTTTAATAAACAGCACTCATTATATCACTTCATTACTTCATGATTCTGATGGATATACTTGAATAATCATTAAAGGTTGGTTTCTTTGAGGCAGTAAGAAGTTTAGGATTACACTATCAAAACACCAAGGTCCATTGAAGTGTTGTGTAATGAATCCTACAGAACAGAAGTCTCCAAGTCCTGACAAATTAACATTCAGTAGATCAAAACCTAGAAAAATTCCTCAGAAGGTGGAATGTATTAAAAACAAACAAACAAGCATAACCATTGAATCAATTTAGTGTTTATAAAATGTTCTGGCTTTGTCTGCTCCAGAGTCCATAGTCATTTCTATTCATCCCCAGAAAAGGTACAGTGGAGGTTGCAGCAATGCATCTTTCATAAACTTTCTTGCTAATGTGAGATAAAGGATGGATAAGTGATTTTCAGAAATTAGTGAGGTTATGAATAATGAAATTGGGAGCAGTAAAAGGGGAAAAAGCCATTAAAAATTAGACTACCAAAAAAAAAGCATAGGTATGGTTGCCTTGTGGGGGGAGTTAAAATATGGCCAAAAATGGAGGAATTTAGTGAGTGAATGTAGGAAAAATGTACATAGAATGTATACATTGTATATATGGTGAGGTCTGAAAGAGATATTACTAGTAAATAAGTCTGACATTTAATTCTGGGGAGCTCAAGCTGATAACAAACTTGGATTCAGTTGTTTTACTGTGTGTAGTCGACACCTGGGAAGCCCTGCTAAAGGGCAGAGAAAGATCATAAATGGTTGTTGGAAGTGAAAAAGGTCTATTGGTGTCCCCATTATTAACAGCTCAATGGTTTTCTCTGGAGCAATGAGTCAGACAGGCTGTTCAACCTTCAGACGTGTTGATGTATGACAAAGGCTATAAAAATCTGTGGCAAAGGGTCAAAATGAGGACACCTGTTTTTGTCAGGTGTAACATCATCATTTTTCAAAGACACAGTTAACCATAGAAACAGAATTTTTAAAGGCTAGTCTTCTAGTAGCAGTCCTCAGCTTTCACCTTGCCTTCCTGCACCTCTTTGTACTTATTATTATTATTATGTATGTATTTATTTACTACATAGTTAGCTACAGTAGCACCTATTATGTGCTATGAGCTTTCCAAATACTGAAGAAAGATGAACCCTTTTCAAGAGAGCTCACAATCTAAAGACTGACAAATAGTTGAGTAGATAGAGGAAAGCCAGAAAAAGGAGCAACAATAGACAATTTATATTCAAGTCAGTTTGACTCACTGTAAACTGTATGGCTTGCCTGGACCTCAAAGAGGGACTTAAATGTTGATGAAGGATGAGTGCTTTGTAGATGAGCTAAGGGGAACCGTACAGTGCATAGGGCAGAAGAAGGCATGGTGATGTCCTGTGAGCAAGGAAGGAGAGAGGAGATACGTTGGGGGAAAAAATTTTAATGGACTGTCTTGATGTGTCTGAGAGGGGTAGCTGTGTTAGTCTGTATACAGCAAAAATAACGAGTGAGTTGCAGCCCATGAAAGCTTATGCCTGCAGAAATTAAATTTGTTAGTCTTTGAAGTGCTACAGAACTCTTGTTGTTTTTGATGTGTTTGTATCTATTATTCCATATAATTTTTGACTCATCCTTTTATTTCACTTCCTTACCCTCCTGCCTGTCCTGCTGTGGCAAGGAGTTTCCTAATATGAAACCAGGATGGAAGTCCTGTCCTATGTGTGCTCTTGATTCCCTTAGGTCACAGTAACAATCATAGTAGCATCATTCACTATTGCCTATCATCAAGGTAATACACTGGAAATAGTGCAGCCTGCTGTAACATTCGGAGTATTGACATAGATTTCCTTTTATCGGTCTCACTCGGAATTGCTGCATTTTGCTACTTGGAGAGCATTCCTTCCTCTATGAAAAGGAGCTGGACCAAGCCAGCAGTGTTACACTAAGAATGAATTTGGTTCAGTGTACAGAGAGATCACTTCTCCCACTACTTATACACCGCCTCATCCGGGACGAAAAGATGGCAGAGCATTACCTAAGAGCAGGCTTTCCACAGATGTAGGACTGAAAGTGATAAATAACTTATCCAGTTGAAGTCCTGGACAAATATTTCATAACTGTCACTTTTACATCTTTCTGAGAAAGTAGAAAAGTATACAATGTCCACATTATTATTATTATTTATTTGTCTATTTCCTTCCAGTTCCCTGTCTCATACTCAGCTTTTTATTAGCTTACATATCCCTATCTGCCAAAAATTGATGTCAGCCAATGTTGTATTGGCCCAGAAGAGCAATCATCATTTTAGCTAATAAGGTTATAATGACCGTTTCTGCCATTACAGTTCATAGTTGGCAGAAGAGCTATAGCAGGTGGATTGAGACCTCCTTCAAACAAAATAACATCAGTGTAGTCATGTTGTGTTGATAACTAAATGGCTATCTAGTATTCCCTACTTTACAACTGTTTCTTCAGTTGGATGCCTTGTTTCCAAGTTAAGCATTTTTGCAGTTGACATTTGTTTATACAATTTGGAGATGGTCTGGGAATACTTACTGCCTTTCAGAACCTGAATACTGTGTGATGAACCATTTTTGGAGGTATAGCCAAGAATCTCTTGCTCAAAAGTCAACCTTTTGCTCAAGTTAAGGGAAATAAAAAGATAAGAAGGGTGTGAAAAAGAAGTGAAATAGATAAATATTGCAGACCAGTTCTTCAGCTGGTATTTACTGGCATAGCTCCATTGACTTCAGTGAAGCTATGCCAACTTACACCTGCTGAGGATATGGCCCTGTATTTCTGATAAAATAGATCCCACGTAAGTCACTTGCTTCATATTAAGTGCCAAACTTACTTTTATTTCAAAATATAAATCTTTTGGCTTGTGTGTAGGCTTTAATACCAAACCCAGATCGACATATCATGTTTTATGTTACTGCTATTTACTCTAAAGCTTTGAAACATAGATGTTACTTCTTTACTGACCCCCTGCTATTCTTCCTGATATCCTTTAAAGTCCAAAGGGATTTTCACTTTAACAGTCAGTAGGCTCTTTTTTAACATATTTCACACATTTTCCACTGTTTCTTTGTTCCGATGTTGGAACACCAAACCTGAGATTGTTGTCATTTTGACAACCACATTACATTCTCAGATACACATGAATTCCTTGCTGCAGAGGTGAACAGGCAAGCAGTAATTCCATGACAACAGTACTGATAAGAGGAAATAAACTGGTGTGTGTGTGTGTGTCTATCCGGGTGTGTGTGTGATTGTTTGTGATATACTACAAAAGACTGCTTGGGGCTTTCGTCACATTTTTTCTCATTTTTCTTTCTGGTTGTTTCCCCTTCTTTGTGCTATACAGTGCTCTGCTATGTGGTTTGGTTGCCATTCTTTCATTTTTCAGCTCACACACATTATTTGCATAGCTTCTGGTTTTGATTTTTACAATATGTCTTGACAAAATTGTAAGCTCTAGAGGTACCATTTTTTGTTGTGTTTGTTCAGTGCTCAGTACAACAGGGCCCTGAATATGGCTTCTAGGCCCTACCACAATGTTACCACTGCTAATGATGATGATAAAACAATGTATTAACTCAAGGATTTACCAATAAATCTTCGCTTTAATTATCTGTCTTGGTATCTGTCTCTAACTATGTAATCTCACATCCATTGCACTCAGAATGGTGCTAATTTGATGACCACTGGAATGAAAATTGAGACTAAATAAAGAATGCAAACAGGGATTAAATCATGATACCTATTTTCTGCTGCTTCTTACTCCTAATTATGGCAGCCAGTGTTCACATTACTTCTATTTCTACCTACATAAAGGTCTTTCCAAATAGTGCCATCACCTTTAACCTAATGACTTTCATTATGATCAGTGGCTGGTAGAGTTAGATCTAAGTGGAATTGATGAGGCACATATTTCTACATTTAAATGCTTGCTTACTAGTCATGCAGGATTTGAACAAAGAGATGTAGGAAGTTAATTAAGCAACCTTAGAACTCAGATGGCATAAGTAACTGTCCTATGGGAAAGCAATCTAGGGATTTTTATTCTTCAGAATAGCTATTATAACCAAGGTGAAACTCTCATCCTTCACTACGAAGGGTGAAATTTCCACTTCATTGTTTGCATCCCCTGAGCAACTGTACGGAAATGTAGGGGATGGAGAAAGGAAGGTGGCTCAGAATAAAGGCGCTGATAAATCATTAGAACTCCCTTTGGGCAGGATAATGCCCTGAGTTCACAGGCTCAGAGATATGTTGGCCCAGCTGGACATATACTGGTGGATTAAAGAATCCTGCAATCTACATTCCTTCCCACAGAAGACCGATAGTTAATTCATGGCATTGAACTACTTTAAAACCTCAACAAAATTAAGGAGAAAAAAACAGCTGTAGATAAAGAAGTGTTATTCAGAAAGTCTGAAATAAATTCTGTATTGTCCTTGCTTCTTTTGTTTAGTTTCCGTAAGCAGTATTATTAAAATAAAGTGAAATTCTGCCAATGCCATTGGAGTGGTAAGATGTATTACTCACAAAGTGCAGCTCAGATTCAGCAACTTGTTTTCAGCATGTATCTTCCCTCCCCCCTTGTCAGCAACTTTGGCGAATTACAAAATGGTCAGATGACTACCCAAGGTCACATGATAATTCAGTGACTCCTGCAGGAATAAAGCCAAACTGGGCCCTTATGGTGCCCTCACTATGGAGCATAAGGCATCTTCAAATAGCCTTACTGCCTTAAAGGGGAGCTGAACAGGCCTGCAACTACCCATGACCGACAGTTATCCCGAAAATCTTGTGTAAATTTTAGTGAAGCAGTCTTTGGAAACACCAGAACATTGTTCATAGTGTTCAAACAAATAACTAAGTGATTAAGAAAAGTAATCACTGGAAATATTAAAGTTTTAATTAAATGAAGTTTTGAATTAATGCAGTAAATCACTAACTCTGGATCACCTGAGAAAGTTTGTCCCACCAAATGGGGTCTGGATGGAACATGAATACCTAAATTTTATACTGCAGAACAAAGGGTTATGCAGGGAGAGTTAATCTTGCAATGTTAAAATTAGAACTGGCAAGATGAATGACGACCAAAATATACCACTGAAGTCCATTATCATTTAGTACTAAAAAATTAGCACAGGGCTTGAAAATTCCACTTTCCCAGAGGATATGGCTTTCCATTGAGGGACTCCATCATCTGCAAGGTCTGAGCTTTAATTTACAATTAAAAGAATGTTTTAGTTGTTATGATTGCTAAAATAACCTTCCAAGAATAAACTATGCAGTGCTGTCTTCCTAGGTCAGCCGAAAGACGTTTCCACAGGCTTTGCTTCTAGCTCCTCCACACTTCAGCGGAGTGAAAACTTGACTTGGTGCTCTTCAGGACCTTTTATGCACAACTAAAACTAAAAAAGGAGTGGGCTGTTTACATGCTGCTGCTACTTAGAAAAGCTCTGAGCAACAACGAAGCTATTCACTGGGAGGAGGCTAAGGGAGGGCAGAACAACAGACACTTTCCACACACCAAATAAAGTAAGTTAAGGAAGGAATATAGCATTGGAGACCCCACCCATTCATGCTCCCAGAAGAAAGAACTGTTTGGGATGGGATAAAGGAAACAGATCATGCTCCATAAGCCAGAAGAAATTAGACTGTGGCTTGGGGAAGGGACTTCAAATTGATCAGAGAACCGCTAACTAGGAGCTGGTACAAACAATAGAGCCTGAAAGTAGGATCAAGGGACAAAAACTCTGAGAGGAATCCCAGCATCTGTCCCTTTCACAGCAATTGGTGAGAAAGGTTAAGGTTACCTTTGCACTTGGGTCCTGTATGGGACAGAGATGACACTCAGCTTTTGCAGCATTCTTTAGCTGTTAGGTCTAGTTTTTTGGTGCTTTGGTGTCTGGAAAATATCCAAGCCCTATGTATGAGGAGATCTGTGGAAGTGTGAAGGAGAGAGGGATGGGATAAGAAAGAGATGGTACTAAGAGATCAAAGACTGAGGGATAGAAGTGGGAGAGGGCATGTGATAGATCATATAAATGTCTGGAAAGAAAGAGACATAAGAGGGTGGATGGAGAGAGGAGAAAAAGAAGAAACAGACACTGAAGAAACCACAGGAAAAATAAACCATGATGTACTGCAGAAAAGAAAAAGTGCATTGATACCAGCAATGGAAAGAAGGTCTAACAAAGGCTAGAGCAATATTATTTGAATGGTTAAAATGTTTTAAAATATATTAGATGAAAATGTCATTATGCAATATGTTCTAAATAAACAGAGTATCCAATATAGAGTGCATACCTGCTGTATTCCATTATAGTAAGGTGGAGTGGGAGCACAGGTGTTTTTCACCCTGGGTTAATCTGTGGGCTAGAAGGTATTGATAAATGTTTCAAGACCTGGATTAGCATATATCTGCTTAAATATGTAACATCTCATCTGTCCAACAGGTATTTGCTGTCTTATCAGTTTAGGGACCCTGTACTATGATTTCCAACACTGCTAATTCATTCAGAAAAGTGCTATTTTCTAAATATAATTTCTCTAGGCATTTACTTATTTGAGGATCTACAAACATTTTACTAATACAAATGAACAAATGAGGCTTTACAAATCTCTGAGGATCTGAGGTGGATGGTATTTCCCTTGTACATGTTGGTAAATTGAGACACAGAATTGTTAAGAAATTGTTGTTGAAATTGTTAAGAAAGTTGAACGTGGTCATACTGGGAGTCAGTGGCAGAGCTGTGGATAAAACCAAGGAATCTTTACTCTCAGTACCTGCACTTTAATAGATGGATATTTTTATTTATTATTAGTTCATTTTGCTAGTCTCTAAGGTCCAACCAAGAATGGGGCCCCATTGTGCTAGTCACTATACAAACACAGAATGGTAGATGGTCTCTGCCCTAAAGAGCTTACAATATAATAGACAAGACAGACACAGGGTGGGGAAAGGGATGTAATAAAAGCAGAGCAAACAATGTGATGGTCAATGTCATGTTAGTTCCACATTTTGGCAAAGAGGGTGAGTAGGAGAGTAGGGTGAAGGTCCTACTTTGGCTGCTTCTAGTTCAACCAGCTGACCAGAGTCTCTGGCTGCCTCTTCACTGCAGTTTTCCCCCTTAAGAAAATACAGTGGGCAGGGAGGAGAGGAACTATATGAGTCCTAATGCCCCCAGAGTGTGTTTACAGTGATCTCCCTGACACTGTTCTGGGTCCAGGAAGACCCATTTTATCCCCTCCACTGCAGTGCAGCAGTCCTTGCTTTTACTGCTTCTTCTTATGCCCTTAAAACACCGATCCAACCCTTCTCTATCTGAAAACAGACCAAATACAGCCTTTTGTTGATTTCAGTAGGGGTGTAACTGTGGGAAGAATTTGTCTCATTGCACTAAGATAGCTTGGTTCATCTCCGAACAGTCCCTTTGAACTCCACTTCCACTCCACTCACCTCTCTGAACAGGTGATTTCTCTTTGTGCCGGCTATGAACATGGTCTTTCTTGCCATCGCACCTATCCTTCCTGAAGTGAAGGATGATAAAGTGAAGGATGTAGTTCTGTAAACACTCCTGATTATATGAATTGCATAATGTCACCAAAATGGGGGACCATAGAAAGATGATCAGAAATAGAAGAAATAGAAGAAATATATTTTAAGAATACGATGTACAGTACTGGATATGTAACTACATTTTGTCTATATAGGGAAACAAATTGAACTATTAAATTGCCAGCAAAACCTGTAGAAAGAGTAAACTGAAGAAGATGGAAATTAAAGTGAGGCTAGGATAACTGAAAATGTGTATAAGAAGACATCATTTTTTATTTATTTTAGATAAAGAATGAAGAAATGGCAAGTTTGTATAAAGATGGCTATTACTCTAAAGTCAGTTCATGGAAGAGAGAAATGGTACATAAATGTATATAAGATGAGAAATGAACTGAAAATGTTCAATCAGATAAGCCATGCAAAAAAATGCACATATATATTGTGGCAGATTCAAATTACAGCAACACTGACTGACTGGAATAAAAGTTGCTGAATAAGTAAATAGATTTATGTACGTCTATGTATTCCATGTCTATACTACAAATTTTGGTTGACATAAGTTACACTGGTATAAAGCCGCTGCAGTTATTATACTGCTTGTGCATACTTGGTTCCTTGCTTTTGTTGATACACAGTGTGGTGCACCATGGGTAAGTATCCCACTGTGCAATTAGCCATCATCCATCACACAGTATTTTGGGAAATTTTGACAATGCATGGTGGGGCAGAAGCAAGTCACGCAGGGTTTCTTGGGAGCAAGGAGGTCAAGTTCTCATCATCTAATTTTCTGTAGCCCATAAGGCCATCCAAATCCCATAATTTTCATGCATTTTTTAAAAAAAACCCAAAAAACCACAACTCTGTGTGGCAGTTTTTACTGTCTGCCATCTGTGACAGATGCACGGAGCCTGCACAGCTCTGCACTATTGTCACAAGTATTGAAAACATAGGACGAATGATACTCTGGTATTTGCAGAGCTGCGAGAAGAACCGCCGCAACAGGGGACATGACGATTTTGTGGAGGACAGATTGTTGTAGGGCACAGTGAAAACCAATCACAAGCAGCTAAGATGGTGGAGTGCCACAGCAGGGTCTGAGAAACGAGCACTGACTAGTGTGATCACATCCTAATGCAGATTTGGGATGACGAGCAGTAGCTGCAGAACTTTTGGATGTCAAAGGCCACTTTCCTGGATCTATGTGTCGAACTTTCCCCAGCCCTCCAGTGCAGGGACACCAGAATGAGAGTTGGGTTGGCAGTTGAGAAGTGAGGGTAGATCGCATTGGGGAAGCTTGAAAAGCCAGATTGCTACCAGTCTGTGGGAAATCATTTTGGAGATGGAAAATCCACAGTGAGGGCCATTGCCATGCAAATGTGCAGGGCCATTAATTGTCTCCTGCTAAGCAGGACTGTGATTCTCGGTAATGTGCGGGACATAGTGAATGTATTTGCAGCAATGGGGTTCCTGAACTGTGTGTGTGGGGGAGGGGAAGAGGATGAGGGGGTGCACACTGTGACACTGAGCCAGGAAGGTTTATCAATCAGCAAGATAGGTGACCTGGAAACAATCCTTAAGGAGATATCAAAAGGGTATTGCCATGGTAAACAGGGCCATTCCTTGTAGACAGTTATCAAAGCCATGTTAAGTAGTCTCGAATCTTTAACATGTTTGCCTGTATTGTTAGAGAATTAGATGTTAAGTGTATTTGTTTGTGTTTACATGTATCTTGTTCTAAGTTTAACAGTGATCTAATTAGCTTGTAGATGCTAAAATCCTGCTCCTGTCTCATAATGCTTCATTGCTGTATTCTATTGATTCAGAGATCAAAAGGGGATATTATCATTTAGATGGGACTTGTGCTGTAATAATATTACTGTCCTCATTTCTCTCTGAAACTTGAAACAGTAAAATACCCATGAAATGTCATGATAGTTAGTCTTGATAGTTTGGCTGACTGTATTGTCTGAAAAAAGACTCACTGAGTAGAGATCAAACTTGCAGGATCTCTCTGAACATATCCTCCCATGTCCTCTTCTTTATCCTCTTTATCATAGTCAGGCGCTTCACAGATGTGGAGGGGGGACTCCTCAAGGCCCTAATGGCAGCAGCTACATGTAAAACACACAGAGGTATTGTATCTGTAGTCACAATAGAAAGTGGAAGCTAAGTTTCAGATCTCCCTTCCCCAAAAGTGTTAAACAAGACATGCTTATTAACACTTCAGCTCTGGAGAGCCGCTGCACAGCACCATTCTCCAGTTCCAGCCAACAGGGTCAGTGGGGGAGGGAGGGAGGAATGAAGACAGAATGGTTTGTTTTCAAGACACAATAAAATTTTTGCCCCTGATTTCCATGTATACGAGTTCAGGGCAAAGGCTCTGAGTACTGGCACTATTTTCCACATGCGGTGATGATTTTAGCTGATATCTCATTCCAGAGGAGTGCTTTCGTGTGTAGCCAGCATGGTCGGTTGTGCAGTTTCTCACAAAAAGGTAGAGTTGCTAAGTGTGGTCACCAAGCTGGGCAGTCAAGAAAAGGCATTTAAAAAATACTTGAAGTTTTAAAAGGGAGTTGGCTTCCGTTCTCTCTGACCCTGGGGCAGTGAAGTTCACAATTGTGACCAAAACAGTCAGTGTTGGGCATTGTGGGACAAATGTTGGAGGACTGTTAGGTCAACCTAGGTCATACAGTGTTTATACTCACACAATGTAGAGAACAGTATGTCCACTATAGTTCAATGCGATTCAGGGAGGTAATGTTACTGCATTGCCCTGACGGGGCACTTACATTGGTGGGAGACAAATCTGAGTGTAGACATGTGCAGCTAGGTATATCCAAGGTAGCTTACATCGACCTAACTTTGTAGAACAGGACTTAGATTTCCTGATATTTTTATTTTATTCCATTTACAAAACTTCAGAAGATATGGAAGTTTAATTTAGATAATTATCCAAAGCATGAATGCTTATTTGAACCTATTTAACATTTTTAAAGCATGCTTGTGCTTTTAATCTGTCTCAGTTGCATTATCCCTACAGTGCAAATAGGGGGAGAATGGTAGCTACTTATTTTTTCTCATTAAAATCTTCAGAGATAACTGATAATGCTCAAGGAGCAGATTTCTTGAATTAAGAAAGTGCCATTTTTACATAGTCACTTTTCAGAAAAGTAACACACTTTATAGACTCAGAGAAATTGGTGAAGTTTCAAAAGGAAGTTTTGCAGGTGTTCTCAGTTAGGAATGAATCCTGAAGATATAGAATATGACCAACATAATGCACTAATTGAAGATAAGCCTTAGGAGCACACCAGGAGATTTCTGCTAGAGACCTTTATCTTCAGCTATGGGGGAAGTCTTAGAAACTATTTTGGGAGATCAAATGAGGAAACCCTTTGAAAAGCCCAGCTTGATTAAGAACAGCCAATACAGATTCAGGAAAGGAAGGTCATTTATTGCTAACTTTTTGGAATTCTTTAAGGACATCACTACAGGTAGTCAAGTGGGGAGAGGAATTTAAACTTAAATGTTGAGAACGCCTTTGAAAAATTTTTCCACTGGTGTATCATATCTAAGGATATTGAAAGAAATGGAAGACTGGTTCCTTGGATTGAAGAGCGATTTAGAAAGGAAACAAAGAAACCTGAAAGCCAGTAGAAAGTTTCTAGCTGGGAGTTTTAGGAGCCACTGATGGCTGAATGCTGGCACAGCTGTAACTGACAGCAAAACTTGGCCCAGTTGGGCAGGCAGTGTGGAAGCTTCTCCAAACATATTTGCTGATACTTCCAGTTTAAAGATTTATTAAGAGACTCTCAAACTACTAAAGTATCCATTAAACTAAAGTCCCAATCATGCAATGTGATGCTCAGAAACACATGTCTGAGCCTAGCTGGAGACCCATTGACCTCAATGGACTCTGTGCAGGCATAAAGATATGTCAGAGCACATCAGATTGCAGGAGTAGGTCCTTACTCTGTAATGAGCAAATTAAATTGAGATTTCCTTGAACCTGATATCTGAAAATTTTCAATGAATGTATTTGTTTAACTCTGGATTGATTGTGAGGAGTATGCTGTACATAGTCAATATATTCAATATAGTGAATATTCAATATTCACTCTTCGAGCTCTTGAGTAGCTATGAATTGTCAGAAATAATGCTGTATTATTTCTGTTCCCTGATTAGATAAGTATGCAGGAAATATTTTTGCAGTGTTTCCTATTCCGGCTGATAATACTATAACTGCTGGACCAAAATGATGAAACACAGATGAACCTAATGCCAAAAATCTTCTCTCTTCTCACTTCCCTGCAAAGATTTAGTAGCATAGTGCTATTTTGATGTCTCACAGTATTCATGCTTCATAATTTTCACTGAATACATTATAAAGTACCATAAATTATTAAAATTAAATTTCAGTTGTCTAATAAATAAAAAGAATACATTTTCAGATGTAATATCCTCGCTTTTTTAAATCATGTCTGGTCATTTACAAGTTAATTCATAAAATTCAGTCATTTGCAATTGGTCTTCTAGTTGTTTTTGGAAATTAGCATAATAAAAATGTATAGGAAACAGGGCTGAAAAATACCAAACCTCCCATGGGCTTGTAAACTGGGGGAGAAGATAACTTGCAGTTATATGCTGCAATAACTGTGCTCAAACATGAGAAACACAATAAACAGGAATAAACCACCAATACCAGATGAAGTTCATTCTGCAATACCACACTCGTTAGATAATGAAATAGTGTGACTTCTGTCTGTCTGTCCGAGGTAACCATCACAATATTATCTAAGCAATATGTCTATAAATTAGTCTTCTCTGTTTATGTCCAAAAAAAAAAAAAAAGATCTAACTTTCTGTTCCCTCCCTTTTTTATCTCCACTGGAGCTGATTGAAAATTTTTTGCTGAAACTTTTTTCTGTCAAAGCAGCTGTTTCTGTTTTGTAGAAACATATTGGTTTTGATGAAAATTTCTGTCATGTCTCTATGGGTCTCAAAACTAGGTCCAGGGGGTTTGCAGTGAACTGTCACTTCCTTGTTCCCATCCAGTGGTTCACTACCAAATGATTGAGTAAAGAGGCCTCCCTTGGGGCTGTCTGATGGAACACCATGACTTTTGATTGGTCAGGGCTTCTGATTTAAACCCAAGGAAAGGCATAGGAAGTTGTCTGTGTAACTGGGTCTACCTGGCTGCTACGTTGGATCCTGCCTTCTAACCTGACTCCTGTTTCCTGATTTCCTGCCTCATTCTTGATCCTTATCCCTGGTCTCCAACCCTTGCCTTGACCCTTTTCTTCTGTCTCTTACCCTTAGCTTGACTTTCTGACTTTGACTCCAGCTCTGACCCTTAGTTTGACTCCTGACTCCTGCTCCAACCACTGGACATGGCTGCCTACAACCTGACCACAACAGTTTGTGCAGGCCACTACTCCAAGAAGTAAGACCCGGGAAGGAAAAAGGATCAAGCCAGTCAGCCAACCTTCGCTATGAGAAGAACTGGGCTTGGTTGAGTGGGGGGCCAGCCTTCAGGTGAACAACCATGCATTACAGACTCATATTGTACAACTGACCTCTGAGAACCAACTGTTGTGGGAGCAGCTGAGTCAACTCTGAGAGCACGAACTGTAGTATGCATCCTGAGCAGGATACCTCTGCTTAATACCTCTGCTGGAACAGTTTGATGGTAATTGTCAGCAGTTCCAGGGTTTATACATCAATGCCGCCTCCAGATATTCCTCCATCTCCAGGCCTATGCTTCTTATCAGGACAAGATAGGCCTGGGAATCAGTCTAATGTCTGGGGAAGTGTGGGATTGAACCTACACTTGTTGAAAGGCAATAGCCAAGTATTGTCAAACTGGAACACTTTTCTTCAGTCAATATTGTAAATTTTTAAGGACCCTTATCATTCCCACTCAGCACAAGCCTCTTTAAGGAAGCTTCAGCAGGGACAGGGCACCATTGTTTTTAACATGGTATACTTCTGCCAGTTTATTGAAGATACTGTATGGAATGAGGCAGCACAATGATGCCAATTCTGAAGGCCTGCAGGAAAAAATTAAGGATAAACTGGCCTTGGAAGAAACTCTTGCAGGCCTGGATGCTTTCGTCTACTTTGCTATCCAGATCAATCACCCCCAAAGAGAAGTAGGGGTACTCTCGCAAAGACACAGGGCCAAGCAGATTTTACATCCCTGAGCCTATTACTCCTGGAAACTCACCCTTGTAGAACTATGAAATCCTGGACAAAGAACTTCTAGCCATCAAAACAGCAGAGTTGCCTTCTCCTGTTGCCTGAAACAGATACTATACTTTGATTCCTAATGGATAAAAACAAAAAACCAACAACAACACTGTGTCCAACGGAGCTGAATGTATGAAAAATATTGGAATAATTTAAAAGTGTATTTGGTTATTGTTTAAAATTAAAAAAAACATTATTGGAAGTAATTAATGAAGATACATCTGTTTACTTCTCTATTTTATTGGTTGTAATTAAGTTTTTATGTTCCACATTGACTACTTTATTAAGGAAACAGAAGTACAGTAGTAATTTTCCTAGGCATGCACAATATATAGTTAATTATCTGTATTTTTTATGTTTATTTTTTACTATCTTTAAACGTGAAATATTGCATTTTCTTTTTATGTATGGGCCAGATTTTGCCCTTGGATGTGTGGGAGAAGTTTCCAATGAACTGAAGGCAATAGGAGTTATGTAGATATATACCGAGGGCAGAAATTGGTTGATTATTCTGCAGTTTGTCCACCAAAATTCTCATTCATAGGACTGATTTCAGCTCTTAGCTACTTCAGTGTAACGCAGAGGAATATTTGCCCCATTGCATTTCTCCATCCTTGTGTAATCACAGAGTTACACCACATTGGAAGAGAGAAGCTTTTCTCTTTGTGTACTTGTTTTTTGGAAGAGACCTTGCTTTCCTTTAGGTCACTTAGGCCTGCAAGAACCTCCACCATGGGGGTGAAGAAGTCTACCTGTTCAGAGCTCCATACAGGTTCAGGGCCTTAGTAGTTTACTTGAGGACCCCTGTGACTCCAGCACTATGGCCCTAACCCCATGCTATGGTCCATGTCCCTACCTGGAGTTACAGTGGTAAGGGGGGCTCCCTGGCCTTACTAAAGCTACTCCCTTCACCTCCTTATATGGCAGCAGGGGTCCCTTTCCTTTATGGCTATCAGATGCACCAATAAGGATTTCCTCTTTTTTCTGGAGAGGCATGGACAGATCTTAGCCTGGGATTTGTGATGTATCTTGCTAGTGAACCAGGTCAACAGAAGTTGTGTCCTCCTCCCGTGTGCACACAGTCCTCTGTTGACATCCCATTGAGAGACATGGAGCAGTTCACTCCTCTCAGAGCCATGCTTCTGGCTATCTGCAGTTTCAAATTTACATAACTGTGTAGGTTACGCTCTGGTCGTGGTTTCAGACTTCCCTTTTGCAAGAGGACTAGGTATGACAGCCCTGCTTCATTCCCTACACACCAGCTAAAGGACCCAGACTGGCATAAATGGGCCACATGAGGATTCTCCATTGCAAGGATTCTTCATTGCAAGAACTGCAGAAGAGAGCCAGAGACAGTCTTCCAAGGACTCTCTTGCAAGCCTTAGCACAAGAGGCATGCTGGGGGCGGGAGAATGTGTCAGAGTAAGATGAGCCTGTCAGGTGTCGAGATGCAGCCACACAGTGCTGCAGAGATTCTGAGATATATTGCTGCTTTCAGAGCAGCTTGGACATCAGAGCCAGGCCCCCTTCAGGCCACAGAACAGCCTGGCATCATAGAGATACAAAATTGACTGTAAATCATGTAACGCCCTCGCCCACTTCCCTCTCATGTGGGTGAGTTCTATCCTGCATCAAGACCTGCTAGACTCCTGCAACCAAGCAGGGTCCCACAAAGGATTACTCTAGCAGAACCTCGTAAGTTATCAAGGCCCTGGACTTCAGTGTGACATCTAATTTAAGGAAGGTGAGCAGGATGTAGTTTTAAGGAATAAGTGTGATGGCCTCCATCAGAGACTGAATGGGGGATCTCAGAGTTAAATGCATCAATCTCTGTAGCTTGCACTAAAGACCCAACCTTCCAACCTGAGAGCTGTTGCAGACTCAGATCTTCTGTAGAATGGGCACAGAGGAGTTATATTAACTTTGAATAAACGTATTTTAAAACATGCAGAAAACTACAGTAAAGCCATATTTATCTTTTTAAATATATATTTTTCATATTGCTCAGGAATATTATTGGTATTCTCTGGAAAAGAAAGATATTTACATATAAACTATATCCATAGCAAGGCAGGATTAAGCCCTAGGCACCGTAGACCTGTACCTAGAGGTCTGGCTCCTGGGGTCACATGATTACATTATAATCTCATCTTTAATTTTCTAAAAAAGTTTCTAGGGTGATGTTCTGTGCCATACCTGTCAATGGTGCAACACTGAACTCACGGCGAAGGTGAGCAAAATGTATCCCATGAATAAATTTGCCTGGAGATCTACTGCAGTGATTTGACTAAAATTATGCTAAAGGTGGATGTAATAAAAATACACATGCTAATTCTTTCAAGAGAGAACAAATTAATTTTTGTGAATATTATTAAATGAAAGTGGGATATTCACTTCATTTTCCACCACTTTTCTACATTTTTTTTCAAATGTTGTTACATTTAAATGCAATTGATGAAATTAAACCTGAGTCCAAAAGTGGAATCTCAAACTGATAGTTTAATCTGTTTGTACAGTTGCCATTTCCCACACTCTCTATACAGCATTGAACTACTAGACCTAAAAAAACCCAACCATAGTCTCTGTATTTCTATTCTGGGTCAGGTCCATCATTAATGCCTAGAAGTGGGAGGGGTCCAGCAGACCTAACAAGTGCTCTGTTGTGTAAACTTTGTGTCCTCTGTTGTTAAGCAGGCAAGGCATTTAGCCCAGTCAGCACTGCTGTAAATTTCTAAATACCAGCTAGACAGAATTGAATTCAATCTTTTATGTGCCCTGGGACACATCCAACACATTTCTGATTTTCTCCTGAAATCCTGCTGACTTGGAGCAGGTGTTCCTTAAAATAACAAGAACTCATCAAGGCACAATTGTTATCATTCTGACTGCTCCTTCTTAACTCCTTCCTGTTGCGCACACCTGGTCACACAGGCATCGTGTATTTTTTGGAGCATGCTGCAGACAACCATGAAAGAGGTTTTTTGTGTGTGTGATAAAATGAGATGACTGTATTAACAGCTGGTGAAGGACACAGGCAGTGGAACTATACTGACATGAGAGCTGTTCAGAAGCAGAAACCCACCTGTGTTTTGTTTTCCATACTGCTTTGCTTGTGTTTCAGTTCTGCGTAACAGGTGCACTTTTTTTTTTAGCTAAATTGTCTACCAAGCAAAGTTCTCTTTATACATATCTTGAATTGTAATTCTACTCAGTATCACATCATAAAAAAAGTTAATGGCATCAGTTACATTTTAAAATCTGTTTTCCACAAATATTTCTCATTACTTCAAGGCATTTATAAATTCAAACCTGTATATGACAAACAGTCTATAACAGAAATATATTTTCAGGGGAATACATAGAATATTGTAACTTGAGATATATTTTTCTATTATGATTCACAGGAACTGTGAATAATATATCAGCTGTCTTAAAGCTGTTTTGGCAAATTTATGTTTTTCATGAAGTAAGATACTAGTGGTCACTAAAGAAAAAAGTTTAGCATATTCACGTGTAGAATGATGTTTGTGTTTAGTTAAATGGTTAATTCTTTTCTGAATAGAGTCTTGCAAAGTGTTGAGATGCTTTGTTATTGGTGTTGTAACTGAGTATGAAAGTAGTTTAATTGATTGATAGGAGTTATGTATCTGTTTTTATTTGCCTCTGATGGGGCTGGTAGGCAAGAGGGACATTGTTCAAGTTCAAAGTTAAGGCCATTTTCTAGCCAGAGACACAAGCATGTATTAGAGAAATCAGGCACATGACTAACGGGTGAAGTCAACAAAACTGACACACCACATTATGCATTTTATCCAATGGGACTTCTGCCAAAATCCTACCTTGCCATCCCTGCAGATCTTTGGGGCCCATTAGAGATGCCCACACCAGTCAAGACTTGTGCTCCAACACCTTTTTTTTTAATTAAAAGAACTCCTTATATTTCCTCTGTCTCCTCTTGCACTCCTATATCCCCAAACAGGAGGCTGTTACTACAACTGCTGCTACACCAGTGAGTTAGTGTTTCCTCCAACCCCTCTCAACCTACACAACAGGTAGCATAGAGAGGAGGCACACACTTGTGCCTACAAGCAGGGTGGGAATGAAGAAGACACTGCCATGGGATATGGGGCAGGAGTCCAGTTGCAAAGCAGAATGGGGAGAGAAAAGGGGGAGAGAAAGAGAGGCAGAGCTGTCTCTCCTCTGGCTTTTGGCTGCAGGCACTGGCTTTCTGCTGTTATCTCTAGTCCTTTGGCTTGCTCCCTCCTTCTGGCTTTCCTGGCAGCCAGCCACAGGGTGTTTTGTTTTGTTTTTTGACTTGGTCTTGATATTTAGTATTTTTAGAAGCTTTTTCTCCTGGCTACCCTGAAGAGTCTAAAGTCTCCTCTGTCAACTGAGCTGATAGGAGGCAGCTGGGTCCAAGACTCCTTCTTGCCCTTTCCTGGCTCAGCCATTGTGCAAATAGTGAGTAGGACTGATGCCAGCTTAGCGGCAGAAAAGCCTGAGGAATTCCAAGATACTGAAGGGAAGGGAAGGAAAAGGTAACAAGGATAGAAGAGCTGGAGTTGGCTGAATGGGGTGGTAGGGGGTGCTGCAGGGATCCATATTCTAGCAACTGCCAGAGGAAGGAGGACCGGAGTTCACACCAAACTTTCCAGGGAGGGGGGCTTATTCTCTGCAAGGCTGTAGAGCCATGAACTCACAAATAAGAGAGGGCAACCCAGTGAAAGAGGGAGTGAAGAGGAGTGCATGGAAAGCGGCCCTGTTCTGAAATAATTCTTGGTTGGTCCATTGAAAAATGATTAGAGCTGTCAGCCTAACTCATTGCGTCAGATTCCCTAAAGGCATAATGAGTAGGTATATTTTTGCTTTTCAATTTAACAAATAGCATTCCTATTCCTTAACTAAATAAGCAGTTCTAATGATAATTACTGTCTTTCTGTAATTATGTTAAAAAAAAAACTTTCCAAAATGGATGATGATTTTTGGTGTTTTCTAATCTAGGATGTGTTCTATTTTTTCTGTGCTACTGTGCATTCTATTCTACTCAGGTTTTAGAACAGAAAAAGGCCACTTGGTAAAAGATGTCCCTTTTAAAGCTTCTGTCAGCTTCATCTTCCTGATTCACCCTTGTTTCCTTCAGTGCAAGATTGGGATCCAGAATATTACCTGCCTTTTAACATTAATATAATCTACTAAATATCAACGATAAACTCAGTGAAATTACTAACAAATACTCTAATTCTTAATATAATTCAGCTGTATTTTACATAGCATGTTTCACACGATCTCTCTCTTGAATTCTTCACATCAAGATTGGATACCTTTTTGGAAGACATAGAATCATAGAAATGTAGGGCTGGCAAGGGCTTTGAATGTGCTGGACCTTCATGTGCTGAGGCAGAACCAAGTAAATTTAGACCATCCCTGACAGGTGTTTGTCCAACAGGTTTGTCAAAATTTCAAGTGAAGGCATTCCACAACCTCCCTTGGAAGCTTAACTTTGAGAGCTTAACTGCCCTTATAGTTAGAAAGTTTTTCCTAATATATAGCCTAAATCTCCCTTCCTGCAGATTAAGCCCCTTACTATTTGACCTACTTTCAGTGGACAAGTAGAACAATTGATCATAATCCTCTTTATAAAACCCTTAAAATATTTGAAAACTGTTACCAGGCCCTCCCTCGATTTTCTTTTGTCATGACTAAATGTGCTAAGTTTTTTTAACCTTATCTCCTAGGTCAAGTTTTCTAAACCTTTTATCATTTTTGTTGCTCTCCTCTGGAGTCTTTCTAATTTGTGCACATTTTTTCCTACAGTGTGGTACCCAGAACTCGACACAGAATTCCAGCTGTAGTCCATAGGACAAGCATGCCTTTATTATATTCTGCTAGTGCCTTTATTATATTCAGAATTAATGCAAGGAACCTAAAATCCTGTATCCTGTAAGACATAGGCTTCAGCAGTTAGCATAAGGCTTGAGGCCTATTAACTGTGGCACAGATAAATGGCCCAACAGTAACCCCTAAATTTGGGGAAACTGGAAATAGATTGTAAAGGGGAATGTTGTCCGTAATGACTTCAGCCAAACACAGAAACATTAGCTAACACTAGCTTTTGGAAAGTTTTGGAAAGAACATCTAACCACAAAAGTGCCTTGGCAACAAATTGACATATATGATAATAAATTCAGATCATTAATATAATAACCTATAGAAGAATTTGTGCATTTAATTTTTCCTTCTTAAGTGTAGCACTTTGTTCTTATCTTTATTGAATTTCATCTTGTTGATTTCAGACCAGTTCTTTAATTTATCAAGTTTGTTTTGAATTCTAATCTTGTCCTGCAAAGTACTTGCAACCCCTCTGAGTTTGGTGTCATCTGCAAATTTTATAAGCATACTCTCTACTTCATTATCCAAGTCATTAATATTGAGTAGTACCAGACCCTGGACTGAGCCCTCCTACTTTGACAGTCAACCATTGATAACTACTCTTTGAGTACAGTTTTTCAACCCGCTGAGCATCCGCCTCATAATAATTTCATCCAGACCACACTTTCCTAGTTTGCTTTTGAGAATATTATATGGGACAGTATCAAAGCCTTAGTAAAATCAAGAAACATCAGGTCTACTACTTTTCTCTATCCAGTAGTCAAGTAACCTTGTAAAAAAAGGAAATTAGGATGGTTTGGCATGACCCATGATTGAAATTGTTCCCTATGAGTTCTAAAAGATAATTGCTAACAGTTCTGAGACTACATCAGCTAGTTCCTTTAGTACCCTAAGATAAATTTCATCAGGGCCTGCCAACTTGAATATGTCTAACTTATCTCAATATTTTTAATATGTTTATTCACCTGTTTTGTTTGTGTTCTGTACCCCTTGTTGTTAATATTAATTATGTTGAGTATCTGGTCACCATTTTTGTGAAGACTAATGCAAAATAGGTATTAAACACCTCAGCCATCTTAATGTCATCAGTTATTAGCTCTCCTTCCCTGCTAAACAGAGGACCTACACTTTCCTTCATCTTTCTTTGGCTCGTAATGTATTTAAAGAACATCTTCTTATTCCCTTTTATGTGTCTTGCTAAGTGTAACTCACCTTAGCCTTTCTGATTTTGTCCCTATGTGCTTGTGCTAGTCTTTTGTAGTCCTCCTTAGCAATTTGTCCATCATTCCACTTTTTGTAGGATTCCTTTTGGATTTTCAGATCATTAAAGAACTCCTGATGCAGCCGTATTGGCCTCATTATTCTTTCTAGCTTTCCTTTTCATCGGGACAGTTTGCAGTTGTGCCTTTAATATAGTCTCCTTGAGAAACTGCCAGTTCTTCTGACCTGTTTTTTCCCTTAGATTTTCTTCCCATGGGACTTCCTCTGAGTCCGTTAGTCTGTCTTTTTGAAGTCCATTGTCCTTATTTTGCTTCTCTCACTTCTTCCTTTTCTTAGAACCATGAAATCTATCATGGTTACTTTCACCCAAATTGCCTTTCACCTTCAGGTTTGCTATCAATTCCTCCCTGTTGTTCATAATCAAGTCTAAAATGGATGTTCTCCTGGTTGCTTCCTCTATTTTCTGGGAAAAAAAAGTTGTACGCAATACATTTCAAGAAGTTATTGGAAATTTTTGTGTTTTGCTATATTATTTTTCCAACATATGTCTGAGTAATTAAAGTTCCAAATGACTACCAGGTCTTCTGTTTTGAATATTGCTGCTATTTGTTCTAGAAATGCCTCATCCACCTGTTGTTCTTGATTTGGTGGTCTATAGTAGACCCATGATGCCACTCCTATTTCCCCTCCCCCCCTTTTATCTTTACCCAGAGAATTTTAGCTGGTCTGCCTCTCACCTCCTTTTGGATCTCAGAACAAGTGTATATATTTTTAATGTGCAATGTAACACCTCCTTCCTTTTTATCCTGTCTGTCTCCCTGACCACATTATACCCCTCCATCCCAAAATTCCAGTAATGAGAGCTATCCCATATCAATTAAGTCATAATTTAGCTTAGGGACTAATATTTTGAGTTCTTCTTAATTATTCCCCATACTTCTTTCATTTATGTATAGACATCTAAAATGATGATCAGATTCCCCCTCTTGTTGCTCCTATGACCCTATTGTAATTTTACATTTCCCCCCTGATATCTAGTCCTCTTAAGAGATTTTTTTTCAGGCTTCCTGTGGGCTTTTGTCACCTGCTTCTTCTGAACCTAGTTTAAAGCCCTCCTCACTAGTTTGGTGAGTTAGTGCCTGAAGATTTTCTTCCCCCTCTTGATCAGGTGGATCGCCTCTCTTCCCAGAAGACCTTCTTCCCAGAACAGCATCCCATGGTCAGAGAAGCCTTTCTGTTGACACCATCTGTGCAGCCATGCATTCCTCTCCATGTTTTATTCTGACAACATTTGTTTGTTGCACTGGAGTTCAGACTAGATGTTTGAATAGTCCTTTCTCTCTTTAAAATCTATTAATCTGGTTCAGATTTGATTGATTTTTTTTAATTTAAATTTATATGAATTTAAATATAAATAATCAGAAACTCAGATAATAATTTAAACCCGAATTAAGGAAAGCACTTGAGCATGGGTTTAAGAGTATCTCTATACAGAACACCATTTAAGTCAATACTTAACTTTAATACACTAAAATCCAATTGGCTTCAATAAAAGTGAAGTGCCTGCTTAAGTACTTTCATGGACAGGAATACTTTCCTGAATCAAGGCCATAAGTAGCCCCTTATCTGTATCCCAGCTTCCAAAATGATAGGGCATTTCTTTGGAGTGTGTTTCAGTAGTTTGCAGATCCTATTTGATTCACTAAAGACTAGGAAGATTTTGCTGTCTGTGAACAGTCAGCTATATCAGGCATATTTTCTCTTCCTCCATGTCTCTCTGAAACATATTTCATGTTCTAGAGTCATTAAGTTTTCAGGTCATCTACAATTTGTCAGGATGACAGTTTTTTGTAAGTATTATGTTCAGCTATCAGATGATACTTTTATAGAAAAAGAAAATAAAGAATGTTAAGCTGAGATGATATCTTTTGTTTCCTGCCATTTTAGGGATGATGGTTTCCGTGGTTTTCAAGTTTTTCATGAAAGTTCATTTGTAAGCAAATGGAGGATGGCTTAATATATCAAAATCACTGAATAAATATTTTCTTCATGAAGAAAATTTAGTAAACTTGTTTTTTTTCATAAATGCTATTCTCTTTTTTTATATATTTCACAGATGCTGCCTAACCATCGTATTTCATTTATAGCTAACAAGTAAATAGACTTTATTTTCAAAGTCAAATAGGCTTTGTTCTCCCTGTGAGTGCACTGACTGTCAGTCAGATTGTTTCTTCCAATGGAAGAGGAGTAGAGAGGAAAACCCAGCAGACTCCTGGTCTGGGGTCAGTCATTTCATTGCTATTATACCTTGCTGTCCTCAAATCATGCCCTGCGATCTGATCATGGAAATTGTGTGGAGAAGTTTGAAGTTGAGGGCAGCTGCATAATGCACATTGTCTCCACTTTCTCCCTGCAATGCATGGGAAATCTGCATGGTTTAGCTGGAGGTAGGCTGAAAGGGTTGAGTGAAATCTACAGAGAGCCTAGAGTTAGACCAGAGTACCTGGATAAATCAGGCCTCCCATGGATTCCCCAAGAACTGTAGTTCATGGGGCCTAAATCCACTGCTTGTTTGGAGGGGGGAAGGAGGAAATACTGTCCCCATGATTGTTGGGAAATTAGTATTACTGGTGTTTGAGTGACGTATTATAAAAAAGGCAAATTAAATTTTCATTCTAAAGCCATTTTTAGTGCCTCATATCTTTGGCTTAGAAAATTGGCTTGGCAGAAAAAATTGCCTTATTTATTGTGAAAGAAAAAAAATGTTTCTGCTAAGTTTAAAGAATATCGATCAAAATGTTTTTCAGTTAAAGGTCTTTAAAAATTAACATTTGTTTAACATTCAGAATTTTATCTAATGTTTCTTTGTCTCCCTCTAGCTCAAAGGCAGCTTGTTTCTATCTTCCAGTAAGGGTAAAGTTCATCTGTGTGGGAGCCAGAGCTTTCTTGGAGATTGGTCTAAAACTGTGGGATGAACTCCCACAGGAACTAAGGGCCATCACAGACCTCATCACCTTCCATTGTGAGTGCAAGGCACATTTCTTTGATCTGCCTTCTATAACATGAACACACAGCAACGTGTATGTTAAAACAAAACAACAAAACTACCAAAATAAGACACTCCACTGCACATGGTTCTTGTCCTGGGGAGTAAATGAGAGAACAAACAGCACAAGTTAGATGTGAATCCCATCACTTAGTGTACTACTGGAAGGTCAGACATTACAGTGATGGGTATGGCATGAGAACTTATATTCAATAGAATTCCACATAATTAATTTACCTTAAAAACTTAGTTAACTTAGTTAATTGCATAGTTAAGTATTCAAAGTTATTAATAATTTGTGCTGTGGATATTTTCCTGTGGTTAAAGGAGCTCATGAGCCAAATCCTGCTCTCTTTGACATCAGAGAAAGATATTTTGCTATTGACTTCAGTGTGAGTGGAATCAGATACTACCACATTGTGTGTGAGTGTGTGTGAGAAAGATTGCTACTTTCTGGACTGCAGCCTCGTCGTAGACTGGCTAGAGTAGTCAGGAAGCAGTGAAACTATTGACAAAAGCGAGGAGATATGAATACTCACTTATCACAAAATTGAGATGTTGAGACCAAAATTACTTAATGACCCAAAAGACATGAAGAGAAGTCTTTCTTTAACTGCCTAAATACCAGTGCTAGGAGCCTGAGTTACTAACAAAAGGAATTGGAAATGTTTATTTATGAGCATAAATTCAATCTAATTGGTATTATTGAAAGCTGGTGGGATGATTCACGAGTGGAATGTTAAAATCAATGGTTATAACCTATTTAGAAAGGATTGAGTGCGCGAAAGAGTGGCACTCTATGTAAAAAAAATGGCATTACCTGTTTCTGAGACACTGACAACTCAGAAGAAAATAATCTTGACTATTTATCGATCAATGGCCTAACAGATAAAGCACAAAGGGGGGTTGGTTTCTGCTTCAGGCCACCAAATCACACTATGGAACTATATGACCATCTCCTTAAGAACCTATCTATAGTGAGTAGGGAAAAAAGCTTCATGAACAGGGGGGAGCTTCAGTCTGAGTGACATGCTGGAGTTCTCATGCCGCCAGTACTAAAAAATCCTCAGAATTTCTTAATATTATAGATGACAATTTCCTAACTCAAAAAATGTTGCGTCCAATATGGGGGAATTCTATATTAGACCTCATCTTGACAGAGAAAGAGGAACTGATCACAGAACTAAATATTAATGGTAACATACATACAAACAATCATGACTTAATTGCATTGGTAATGTACAAACAGAATAAAGTGCAAATCAGAAACATATATACTTGGGCCAGTTTCACAAAGCTGAAAACAATTACGAGCCTAATCAACATGGAATGAAAAAATAATCAGAAAAATGTGACTGATAATTGAGAATGTTTAAGAACACATTACTAGATGCCGCAATCCCACCACAGGGAAAAAAGCCATACTGATTAAAATACTAACCTGGTTTAGAGGGAAAGGGAAGGTAGCTATAAAAAAACAACAATACAACCAATCAACCAAACAAAAAACAAACTGACCCACAACATATATATAACAAATGAAAGAAAAGGGAAGTTGATGATAATTAATACAAATTAGAAACCAGGAACTGTTCAAAATTGATAAGGGAAGCAAAGGGGCACAAGCAGAAACCTGTAACTAGCGGAGTTCAGGACAATAAGAAGGAATTTAAGTGTACTGGAACAAAAATAATTCTTGTATTGCTCCATTACTAGATGAAAATAGTAGAATTATCAATAATGCAGAAAAGGCAGAAGTGTTCCATATTTGGGAACAAAATAAAACAATGATGCTGATTGATGATAACACTCTTTTTGTTGCACTAATATCTGGGGATAATACTAAACAGTAGCTACTAAACTTGGACATTTAAAAATCAACAGGTCTGGATAACTTGCATCCAAGAGTTTAAAAAGAGTGGGTTGTGGAGCTCACTAGACCATTAATGTTGATTTTCACTAAGCCTGGGACCATGGGGGAAGTTCCAGCAGACTGGAAGAAAGCGAATTTTATGCCAATATTTAAAAAGTATCATCGGGATGACCCAGATATTATAAGCCTATCTGTTTTACATTGATCCTGGGCAAGATAATGGAGTGGCACACACGAACCCTGAAGTGGAGCACCCATAGGGACACAAATCCCAAAGAACTACAATTACTACCCAGTATTTTACCTTTGTATTTGGCACTTGTGCAGCTACTGCCTGAATGCTGTGCCCATTTCTGGTGTCCACAATTCAAGAAGGATGTTGATAAATTGGAGAGGGTTCAGAGAAGAGCCAGGAGAATGATTAAGGGATTAGAAAACATACTTTATAATGATAGATTCAAAGAGCTCAGCCTATAGAGAGAGAAGGTTAAGAGGTGACTTGATCACAATTTATAAATACCTACATGGGGAAAATATTTAATAATAGACTGTTCAATCTATCAGAGAGAAGTATAACACAATCCAATGGCTGGAAATTGAAGGTAGACAAATTCATACTGGAAATACCTTCTACATTTTTAACAAGGAGTGTAATAAATAATTCCAACAGTTTACTAAGGGTTGTAGAGGTTTCTCCAACACTGCAAATTTTTAAATCAAGATGGGATGTTTTTCTAAAAAAGATATATACTCTAGGAAATATTTTGGGGGAATTTCCATGTCCTGTATTATACGGGAAGTCAGATTAGATAATCACAATGGTCCCATCTGGCCTTGGAATCAATGAATCTGAGTTAAGGATGCAAATGAGTTTTCATTATTATCATGAGTTTTGTTGCTCCCTCATCTTAAATCCAGAAATAAAGTTATATCAGCCTCAAATTGGTAAATTAAGTCTGGGGGAAAATTTTTTTTTTTTTGGGGGGGGGGGGGGCAAATTTGAAGTGAATTGGCCAGGGGACTCCTGGATAACAATACCCTAAATATAGAGCTTTTCACCAGAATTATATACATATATATATTTGGCATTTTGTAGTAAAAACACGAAAGCAAAAGAGAAAACAGGAGAGAAGAAGGTAAAACATACTTTACTGTTCACAACTAGTTGATATCCAGTGCACAAAAGAATAGATTAGTAGACTGAATTCTAATTGTATGTATTTTTAAAACATGCACTAGTCCAGCTCATATTTAATGTATGTAGACAGCCTAATTGCAGTATTGTTGCCACTGTAATGTATATCAAAATTGTAAAAATGTAAATACTTCTTTCCTGCTGAGATAGAGAAAAGAAGGAACTTTACAACTTTGTGTACTTGTCCTTTTCTCCCCAATTTTTAAAATATAGATTTCCCACATTTTTTCATTTCATTTTGTGACTTTTAACCTCAACTGTTTTTCAAGGGCACTTCAATTTAAGAAAAGCAGCCACAGCAACAGGAACAGCAGCAGTAACAGCAGCAGGGATTTTTTCTGGGTAGCTATGAGGAGTATTTCAGTAATGAAAGAGATAATTGTGGCTCCCTGCCTCTGCTGTAATTGAAAATCTAGTACAGTGCCTTTTCCATTTAACTTTATTGCTTGAGTTCAAATCGTTGTACAAGAGGGAAAGCAACAGTAGAATAATCTCTCTAATGTTGCTTTCCTGTCCATTCACCAGTTTGAAACCTAACATTAAAGTTAAATGGAAGAGGCAATTAGATATATTCAATTATGCAGACTGAGAGAACCATAATTATCAGTTTCATTATTAAAAAAGTACTGCTTGCCAAATATTTACTTACTAGTCTAGCTACTAGATTATCTCCATTGGAGAGGAAAACTAGCAATATTTTAAAAAATGGTTCCGGTAATTTATGCTGAATTAAAATGGAAATCCTTTCTTAGTATAGAATTTACAATAACATGTTCAAAAATGACTGACTGAAAATGTTGTATTAACTGAAAAATTAAGAGTGTGATTCTGCAAAAGTTCTGAGACTTCCAATGGTCTTACTTGCTTGTGTGGGTACTCGTCACATTAATCAGGCCCACATTCATAATAACAATTACTTTCTTACATAAAATTGTTTCACAACTTTCCAAACACTCTTCTGGTGACCTGGTTAGTGAATTTCAGTGTCACTGTGCATACCATCCAAATGCATCCCAAATCCTCGCAAAATATAAGGCCAAGTATTTAGAATCCTTTTCATATTTGTCTTAAAGGATTAACTCTGAAAATTAGTAACACATATATTTTTGGACAATATCTTTGCTTCCCTCCAATAATCCAATGATCGGTTGCACTCCATCCTCCATTTGGGGTGAAATGGAATCAGTTGTCCTTTGTTTTCACATTAAGTAGATTTTAAATATGCTGTAGAAATGAATTCAGTGGTCAAAATTCTGTTCTCATTAGTTCTGTTGTAAATCCAGAGTATCGTTGTTGAAATTATTGGCGTTACTATGGATTTACCTCAGAATAACTGAGCAAAAACTGGTAAAGCATATTTATAGCGTGGGGTATAGCAAGACTAGATATTTTACAGCACCAGCCAAAATAATCCAAACAGGGATTGGAGCCATTGATACTGAATAATAAAGCTGTTGCCAGAGAGGAATCGTATATCAGTGATCGTCGCTCATCATCATCTAGTTTTTTGAACAGTGGCAGAGACCAGTTCTTGTATAGCTGCTGTTTAGCAAATACTATTTACTATTCTTTATGCAATGCCTCTAATTGATTTAGGAGCACATCAACTTTCAATGAGATTTGTGCTCCAAAGTCACTTGTGTTTTGAGAATCCCATTATAGATATATGATGCTATATCTATGAAAAATCATATTTTATTGTGTTCAGGTGTTATTAAAATTTATTTGACTATAGGTGTTGGATGTGAACACAGAGATACAAACCAAATTAAGACTGTAATATTATTTATGATGTGTATCAAAGTGACTTGCATGAAAAATGTTGTTTTATAACTGTGGATTAATTGATCTAGACAAAACAACAAAAAAGTAGGATAATGGAAAAAAGCAGGATAGTGTTAGGAAATTATCAGTATTAAGAGCGGTGTCCTTTCTGTTATCCATAACCAGTCTAGCAATTCAACACTTTTGGCCAACACCTCAGCATGACATTGAAAAGTTATTCAGTTCTTAGCTCAAAGGAAGAAAGCAGGCCCTCATAATTGCTCCTTGTAACAGAATCTGGATTTAACTTACAAAACTTTTTCATGAGGAAGTACTTTCCAGAAAGCTTAATGGATAATATTATTGAAAATGTGTTTGTTCTGTCTTGCTTTCTGATTTGAATATTATTCGAGGCATAAATGAACCAAGATGTTCATAATGTAAAATAGTGTGATAGAAGTGGGAAAAAATTGTATGGTAAACTAAGGTTATCTCATTAATTTTTCTTTACTAATAGAAAAAATTTACACACATAAGCACATCTGAAAAAAAATAGTATTAGTTGTGATTTAATTTGATAATGAATGTTAGGGTTCAATGGAGATTTTATTGATTATGTGATCTACAGCCAATGACCACAGAGGCTACCTTCTCAGCTACACACAACTGTTTGAATGAAGACAGAGTGCCATTTGCTAATATAATAGGACTAGCAATAGATGGAACTAATGTTATGTTAAAAGTTGTACATTAATTTTTTCCTAAGGAAGAATGGCCAACTATTTTCTATATATGTTGCATGTACCACATTTCAATATCATGTGCTATGAATGTATTTAATATCTATCTGAAGACATGGTGTACTTATGCAAAAACATCCACAATTTTTTTCCTAACTGTTGTAGCAAGATACAAATGCATACAACTTCTCAAGAATCTATGAAAACAGATATCCTGAAAATATTGCATAGATCTTCCATCACGTGACTGAAATTTCTTGATGTGTTTCAGTGCTACAGCAATTATAGTAATCAAGTGAAGCTGATCAATTTGGTTACTACTGAACATATCAGCCACCTACTACCAAATCCCGTGATGAAATGCTACTTACTCTTACTAGCCATTCTGCCTCTATTCACAGCCTTAAACAAATGGTTCCAGTTAAATAATCTAATTCTACCTGGATTGCACTTTGAAGTGAATCAGCTGCTGAGAGAATTTATGGGTCGCTACATAACACCACAGGCATTGGCATCTGTCACAGAGCAACAATTTCATTACTGTAACCAGCAGAGCAGGCAGAACTTCAAATTATCGAACAAATATGCACAATTGGCTCCTACTCAAGACTCTAACTAGAGATGGTAAAAAATTCTGTGAAGGTCAAAACGTTTATGGTGGATATAATTGCATTTTACATAAATCCACTTGGTTCTATTAAAAAGAGAATGCCAGTAAAAAATGAAGTCAAGTCATTCTGCTTCATTTCCATTTTGCAACCATCATAGAGAACTAGTGTTCAGTTGTCACAGGCCATAAAATTGAGAAGGTGCCTATCACAGATCACACAACTTTCCACTCTGCACGATTTAGAAATATAGTTTATTGAATTTCAGATGGCTGGAGTAAGTAATTTTAATACTGAAGACCATATGACAAATAATAGTTTCAAATGGAGAAATTACTACACTGGCCAAGAAGAATAGATTTCCATTCCCGTTAAAACTCATCCAGACACTGCTAACATTCTCTCTCCACTGTGCTATATGAGAGAGAGTATTTTTTTGCAGTGAACTTAATAATGCTTGATATCAAAGACAAACTCTCAAGTAGTGTGCTAGTTAGCTTGATTTGCTGTTTTAATTGGACCAATACAAAAATACAAGGGCAAACAGGCTAAAGGTTTGAATGAGAATTTAGGTTCTTTTCAGAGAAGAACTAAGAAATGTGGATGATTAGTTAAACTATCTGACGCATAGAAATGGGTAAAATTAGGAAGGAGTTTTCATAAGATTTTCTTGAGAGAGTGCCAATCCTTCATGCTTCCAAGCTAGAAGTACTAGTGATTGGTGCATAGGCCATTATTTGGATCTGGAAAAGAATCAGATCCTAGACAAACAAGAACATAATTCACACTGAATAATTGCTAGAGATGAGTGGATAGTGGAAATATACCTCTACAAATATTCATTTGAATTCCAAATGTTTGTGGACATTTTGTATTTGCTTTCCATCAATGTTCGAGTGCTCACGCTTTACTACTGTGAATATGAAAGGGGAATTTTAAGCTTGAAATCCATTAATGTTCTCAGAAAGTGAATTTCATGTTGTATATCTGAGGCATAATATTTCAAACACAGTTTTTGCTGTACTGTTTAGTTACTGATGTCATATCAGGAAAAGAAACAAGACCACGACTAAATACTCTAATTAGGAACAGAAAAAAAAAGGGAGGGATTAAAGAATCATCACTAATATTAATGCAGTCAAAAGGTGGAAAATGACCTACAATAGCTATATGCATATATACAGGGGACAACGTGCTATTGGGCCTGATCCTCCCTTCCGCTTTTATACCCATTAGTGCCATTTGATGGAATGACTCTTAATTTACCTTGCAGTTCGTGATATGAGAATTGACCCCATTAATTCAATGTCTGAAAAGAAAAGTCCATTCCTGAGCTGGTGTAAATCAGCATGGCTTCACTGACTTCACAATTTACACTTCAATATACCACTCAGGATCTGGTCCCCTGTGTTCAGATTGCTGAAGATGCCATCCAGTAATGTGTAAAATAATATGACAAGGATCTCATTTCCATCTGATCAACAAACAAAAATAAAATAAAGACAATAACTCCTCTCAGGTTGCAGCCATCCTAACATGCTGGTGTTTGGTTGTTCAGTACACTCCCTGAGAAGTTTAACACCTAAAACAGTCTTAAAGGACATTGTGGAAATTCAAAAATTCTTCTGCCACCATCATTAGCTTCATTTAATTGTAATTTAAAATGAATGTAAATTAAAGGATTCTAATTGAAACTCAGTGGAAGTCGTGGGAAGATTTTGTCTCCATATTCATCTGGCATAATGAATATGTGTCATGACATTTCCACTGAGCATGAGTAGGACTTTTGATTAAAAGATAAGACACGTTTTACTCCAAAGCAGATTTCTACATGTAGGTATTGTGGCCGCTTTGCCAGCCACAGAAAGAGTAAAGCATACCTTCCCTACTATGAGGGCCCAGCTCAGCCATGATTTCCACTTCTTCCAGTCCACTGTGGGGTCTCCAAAGGTAAACTTAAGTAGACCTTGTGCTTAGGGTCCTGCAAAGGGGCACAAGACAGATGCCTGGGACAGAGTCCAGACTCATGCAAGCCTTAATAAGGTTTTGCATTTAGTTATGGACAAAGGTTTGGCTGTTATTTAAAATGAATGAGTTTGCTGTTCCCTAATCTATCTAATTTTGACTTGTGGATCTTCAATTCCATTTCTTCTGGAACTAGTTGTGGTAGGTTTTCATATTGTGTATTTTTTTTTTATCCCTTTGTCTGTAAAGTATAAAGGTCAGAAACACTGTTATTTGTACTGGGAGCTCACAAAGCCATGCTGTTTCTAATGGAACTGACTTTGCAACTGAAATTGGTTTTGCTTCATGACATTCTAAGAAGCAATGTTATATGTCGTATTATTCATGACAGGATATTTTATGATTGTATAATGTAAATTACTATGCCAATCTGGGGATATAAAGTGCTGTAAAAATAGTATATATTATGAATGGGGAACCAGAAATTGAATTAAAGAACACTGTAGCCATAAAATACAACAATATTACAACTAGATCATAAACTCTAAAAAATTTAACAGAGAAGAATTATGGCTTTGAAAATGATTTTATTTGTTCAGATAAACATCAGTTTTATACATTATAGCCAGTACTATCTGAGTAGCCAACTTAAAATACTGTAAATCATGAATAAAATTAAAATTTGATTTCTGCAGATGAGCACTGGCAGATTTCTTCCTTTATCTGATCTTTCTCTTGGTGTAAAAGGCATTTAGAGGTATTTTACCTCCTTTCAGTTCACAGGGATTATGTCCTGGGCTATATGAGGTGATGAAGCACGTGCCAGAATTATTGTGGGGTTTTTGTCAGTAAGTAATAGTAGTTCCAGTGACTGGTAATTCTGCCAAGTATTCTCTGAGGTGATTAATCATTACCTCTTATTTTAGTTAGTGACTAATTTTTGTTACTGTTTGGCATGTGACAAAGTGTTTTCAAACTGTACTCTAAGAGTTACTTTAACTGCATAAAACCAGAGTACTTTTGGTGTGGGGTTAGTGGAATTTCAATGGAAGATGAAAGATAAACCTAGATAAGTTTGGAGGACTCTTTCCTTTTCACATGTATGTGATATTGTTATTATATTTGAGACTAACTGAAGAGAAATCGTGCTAAATGTAATTAAAAAAAATAAAGATTACACTTGTGCTTATTTTCCTCATTGATCAGTGTAATATTTACTTTTGTATATATAATTTGATATCTTGTTTTAACAAAAATTTTAAGTCAAAAGTCCAGAATATAATGGATTTGATTTATGAGCTATATAAAAGGAGGTGATATGCTTTAGACAAAGGCATTCTAAGGAAAGATGGAAGTGTTATTTGCGTATTGGTGCAATTTATTGTGAAGTGTAACTGTTGTTTATCATCTGAGCCTATCATCTAAGTTCTGTCTGGTGTAAAGGGTAGGGAGTGCAAGCAGGAAAAGGGGTGTCGTTTATGCAAACTCCAGGGTTTGTTTCTCCTCTTTCCTCTACCTGTTTTGACAGTTGTGTTTATGCACTAGTGTCGTAAACTGTAAAATTGACTAAACTCAGTGTTTAAATTAAGATAGCCACTCCTCTCCCAGTTCAACTCTGGCATAATACAGTATTCCAGCCAGTATGCAATGGCTGTACCAGTTCATGAACCCAGACTTGTATCAGGGTCCACTGAAACCTTCAGAAACCTGGTATGGTACATTTTTTGACTTCAGAGTGTACTCAAGTTGCACAGTTCAAACTTTTCTCTGAATCCATGAGGTCTAAAAACTTGCTTCTGAAAAGGGATGGCGGAGGGGAAGGGGGGGGGGAAATCTAAGTTTCACATGAGGTTTGTTAATTCTAGCAGCTGGGGTTTTAAGAAAAACACCAAACATTGCAAGACTCACAATAGAAACACAAGTTATCAACACTCTGCTTTTATTATTCTGTACCTCTTGTCTGTCACTGGCCTTTGCTCTCACTGATGTTGTAAGAGAGGTAGAGACCAGACTGGGTGCATCTGACATTGTCCTCTCCTTCCAATGGGGCTCTTTTTGTCTCCATAACTCCACAACAGTGGTGCTCTTTGGCAATTCCATGATGGACCAATAGGAGTTCCCCTAACAAGAAAGATCTGTCACTGGCTGATGGGAGCCCCAGTGGTGTGCTCATTCTCCAAGTCCTGCCCCACAATTAGGCAAAATCTCCTCAACTACACTTTCAAATTGTCAGTTCTATTTGTAAAGCAGATAGGTGCAGTGCAATATCATATTATCACATGACGGAGTTTGAAACTAACCGCAGCCTACTTTACTGATATAGTGTCTAGGACACAAACTTTTAGTGTTGATGCTTCAAGAAGTTTCTCTATTAAACTGGTAGTAAATCAGCCATCTTGTGGGATCCATACATTGGTAAAAGCTTAAGCAAATCTCCATGCTTCTGATACTTTTAATTTGCATCACCTAGATTGCTGCTTTGCTTTCTTTATATTTGCCCGCATATGATTTGATGTTACTTTTAATCTATTTGCGGTCATTTCATATATGAAGAAAATACTAATACAAATAATTCAGGGGAAAATTCTCAAATAATGTGACAGATTATAGAATTCTTATTTCATTATGCCCAGACAAGGGCATTTTCCCCTGAACTGCAGTGGACCATCTGTCTGGACAAGCAGTAAATTATCAGTAATCATGATATTAGGATTTCTTTTAATTAAAGCCTTTATAAATATAGGGAATAATTGTAATACTCCATGGTGAAATACTAAAATTGTAGGCTTATAAAATGATGATTCTGTTTGCATGCAGACAGTTTTGACATGATTAAATATGATATTTATGCCTCAAGCATTGGATTTTATAACTTACTCATCTTTTATACTCACTTGTGTCATAAAAGGTTTTTTTTTTCCCCCCTCATATACTCTATGTAAATATTGGTAGATTCTTCTTTAAGCCTACTGGTGCTCATTTCCAATGAAAATCTCTGTGAAGATCAATGCAAAATTGGTAGTTAATGGTAAAATACCTTTTAAGGTGATTCTGCTAAAATCACAATAGATCAAAGAATAATATTTTATGGAGATGTGACTGATAGCAGATGGAGAAGTTTGACAAAGAATAACAAAACTTCATGAAACTGGTGAGAATAACAAATGGTGCTGTCTCAATTTACTGATTCAGCTTTTCTGGGATATTTCTAATCTAGCTATTTAGAAGTTTTTTGGAACTGTTTTCTCCACAGACTAATTTTTCACTCATTGACTTCTCTTTTATGCTTTCACTAGTCCTCTTAAGGACTAAATTATTGATGTTAGAGGGAACTGAGCTGAACTGGTGTCTTGAATTTGTGAGATACCGAAAGAGTTTAATAATGCTGTGCAGTAGTCTGATAATTTTTGGGTTTTGTGGGCAATCAATACCTCTAACCTAATGTGACAGATTCTCTGACCCATTGCACTCCTTTTCTACCACACAAGTGATGCAAAGGAAGCAGACAATGAGCTCATCCATCTAGCTGAAGATTCCCCCAGGGTTGGGAGTCCCTAGGAAGTACAAAGCCAGCACAGAGAATAGAGCCCACTAGTATGCCGCAGTCACTGCAGCCCCACTGCATGGTTGTGTTTGGGTTTGAAGCAGGAATTGCCAGGATATATTGCTGTGGGTAGGCAAAGCAGATAATCGGCCCTGTGTCATTTCCGAAAGAGCAACCCCTAAAGTGGATATTTCTGCTGTACAACTCAAACATTACCATATCAATGATGTACAAATCCTGAACATTTTTAAAGTACTGTACTGTAAATATATTGATGTATACACATGGCACCTATCCACTGCACTCCCTTTTCTTCTTTTCATGCAATTTGTTCATTACTGTATTCCCAACTAAAGAATGTGTTTGAAGAATAGACATAGAAAATCTTATATCTAGTCAAAGTTTTTATAAAAAAAATTTGTAATTGCACAGGATCTTTCATATAAGGTTCTCAAAGTGCTTTATCAACATGCAATATCAAAACAGCCGTTTGAAATATATGAATCATTTTACTAGAACTGATTGAAATTTTAGTTTGAAACATTTTTTGATTCAGAAAATTTTAATTCTGCCCAATATTTTCTGGGTTTTTAATAGTAAACCAGAAAGAGAAATGTATGTTTTAAAAAAAAGCAGTTTACAACAAAATTCTTCAGTTTTCAGTAAAAATGATCAGTCTTGAGATTTTCAAAAAACATTTGTTTGTTTTTTCACCAAAATGATTTTTGAAAACTAAACATTTTTTTCTATCACATTCATTTTTATCTTTGGTTGAAAATATTTTGGTTTATATTTTGGTTTATTTTTTGGGGGGGAAACCTTTTTTTTAAATGAGATTTTTTTCAAAATTTTCACTTAAAAATAATTGGCATTTTTTAACACCTCCAGTTAATATCCTCATATTTCAGATGGAGAAACTGATGGAGGGATTAAGAAAAGTGCCTCATCATTCAGTGAGGGCTTGGGCAATTATTTCAATGGGTTTTAGATCTGGCCCTCAGGCAATGTCATAGCTGTGATTCGAATCCAAGGGTGAAATCTTGGCTGTCCAAAACCTGAGCTTTGCCACTGATTTCAGTAGGGCTCCTATTTCATCCCTGGTCTCCTGAGTTCCAGTCCCATGTTCGAGGGACCATCTGTATGTTCTGTGTTTGCACAACATCTCCCACAGTGGGCCCTTAGTGCTCTTAGGAACTGAGGTAATATAAATAAATAATTATAACTCCAAGTTGTTTTTATACTATGATTCATATTGGATTGAACACAATACAGATCTACATATATAGTAATGAACAATTCCTTCTGAATTTCTTCAGTTAGGATCATTAGTTTCTCTGTATATGAACTGAACGGTTTTAACTGTTTCTTAAAGGATTGAAGCTAGTTTTCTGTGTGTATGAGAATTTGTTTAAAAAGAAAAGATAGGACGTTCAAGTGTAAGAATTATCAAGTGTTTATTTTAGCTCTGAATTTTTTAGACTGTAATAATTTTCGCAGAACATGGAAGTTATTTTACAGCCTTTTAATATTTGTTTTGTACTTGTGTGTGTTTAGGAAAAAATTAAAATGTATGTATTAAAAGAAAAAAAAATAAAGAAGATGGATTATTTCCCTAGCTACTGGGCTGCACTAGTTAGTTCTGTGCAGTAGCCTGACTAAAATCAAGTGCTAATAAATAGACCTTCTCACAAGTCATATGAGCTGAAATTGCTGTGGATTGATACAATACAAAATACATGTATGAAGCAGTGATCTTTCCAGACTTTGATTGGATACATCTGTTAGCCACTGATTTTGTTAAGAATCCTGGAGTAATTTCCTTGCTTTATGTTCAAGTGCTCTTATCACTTTAAGCTCTACTACTTGATGAGTAAGATTTTCATTTTTTTAAACTAATGTAGAAGTATTTGCAATTTTATTTCCTGGAAAATTGATTACCGTATTTCCCCCCTTTCCTTTTAGCTGCTGTTATTCAAATTGTCAGCATGAAGCAACTAAATTTGCTACTTTCTATGCAACTACTTTCTTATCAAATTATTCTGGTGCTGAATCAGTGCCATTATGTTACCAGAGTATGTCAGTGAACTGATTTTTAAAGGTACCGTTTTATGTTCAAATCCCACTCTATTTCTCTAAGGTATTTACACTGTACACTGTGAAAAGTCCAGTAGGGGTCTGATCCAAAGTTTAAGAAAGTCAGTGAACTTTGGATCAGTCCCATAGTTCTGAGACTATAATGTGATTGGATGTTAGCATCAGAAGCCAATTCCATTCCTGGTCTCATTCCATGGACTTCATTGGAATTAGTTCAGAGATGTATTTTCCCCTATATTTTGGCCATATTTAACCCCTTCCAAAAGGAGTTTCCTTTTCGTTAGTATTTTTAGGGTAATCTGAGATGTTTCTGTTTTAATTTGACTTGTGAATTAACTGTGTTGATTTTAATATCTGGCACAGAATGATGATTCTATGAAAAAGACACCAAACAAAATATAGTGTATGAAGCTTTTATTCTTTGTTTATCTGGTGTCCCTTTGCGCTACATTCTCAATGTTTAAACAAACACAGTTGCACTATTAAGGATCCATAAGGTATTTTCATGGTGAAAGATCAAAATGAAAATAAATAAATAAATAAGTGTCTGAACTGAAGCTCGTACTCTTCATTACCTACGAGGAATGTGTATGTTGTAACATAAAACAGAATAATGTCAATGCTGTATCAGACATTTTCTATATGAAAAGAACATAGCACAGTCTGATGCATATTCCCTGTTTGTTTAACACATTTCTCTCTCTTGGTTCCATTTGTACAGTACATTAGGATCGGTAGTTATATTTGTTATTCTGTTGTCTTTTGGGAATGGGTAGGTGTTTTGACCTTAAAACATGATGAAATTACTAAGCTTTACTTTCTACGCTCTCGTGGGACTCAAATGTTGCTGCACCATGAAATGAAGCTGCCAGGAATTCAGATTTATGAAACCAAAAGGCCTGTTGTAATGAAGAGAGCAGATAAGCAGATATTTTAGAGAGCACTATGTTTGTAAACTGATTTTAATGTCCTTGTAGTTAAAAGAAAGGAGATAATAATATACAATAACAATATTTAGTTGATATTAATTGTTTATTCTGACTTATACAGTTATTCCACAAAAAGGAGCCCTAGATGCTCCTTAACACTTTAAAAAAAAATAAAATTGTAAAAATAAACTATTCTGGTACTCATTCTTCTCCCAGTAATAAACATAGATAATAATGTAGCAGCTTAAAACAGATGTAAAAACCTTTGCAGTCTCCTGGCACAGTCTTTCCAGCTGGGAAAACACAGGAGGGCTTTGTAGCATTCAGCGAAAGTTGATGAAGTAGGTCCATTTCCACCCAGTGGTGGAAAGCGAGTTCCAAATCAATGGACCCCCAAAGAGAACAACGTGACAGCTGCTACCTCTGTCTCATACAAGTGATGCTCGAGGTAAGGTATGCCTCCATGTTGATCTCAGCTGTAATACTATGGCACCAAGACAGAGTGGCACTTCAGACATGGAGGTCCCCAGCTGTTTAAGGCTTTAGAGGTCAAAACAGACAGCTTAATTTCTACCCAGTCCTGGTGCACAAGGGTACAATGTGCTCCCAGAAAGATATACTTTGTAATAAACAAGCTGCTGAATTCTTTACCAGCTTCAGTTTCTGGATGGATTTCAGATGCACTCCAATACAGAGCACACTGCAGCTGTCTAATCAATATGGGAATCATGTTAAAAAGGTGATCCAATATACCCATTATAACAATTATTAATTATTTCATTTATTTTGTTTCTCATTGCTTTGCAAAAGCACTTGGATTAAAAAAAAACTACCCACAATGTAATGCAACCATAACAAAACACAACCTTCTTGAAACACTTTATTAATTATATTATATTATATTTATTTAAAAATGGAGATGGTATGGGCCTGATGGATGAATTCAGTGTGACCAAACTATGCATAGTGGGACATATGGAAGGGGTGGGAGACTTTACACTCTTTTATAAAGGAAGGGAGGAGGGAAATGAGCAGGAAACCCTAAATAGTAGACAGTTTGTGAATACAGATAGCCATCAGCAGCACAAGGCTGAAGAAGCAGGTCTCACAGGTAGCTCAGGCCAATACCATAAAGGGATTTAAAAACTGCCGGTGGCACTTTAAAGTCAATCCATCACTTTGTAGGCAGCAGTGTAAAGAATGCAGGACAAGCACAATACTAGTTACAGTAGTTTAAACCAGCAATGACTATGCTGCTGCATTCTGAGCAAGCTGCAAGCAACATAGCAACCCTCTGAGGAAGGAATTACAACAAATGAGCTCGGGGTTACAAGAAGATGTGCTGCTCTTATGAGGTTGCAGTGGAGTAGGCAAAAGCAAAGTTGTGGCTTGAACAATGAGTTCCATGTACATAATTTGTGAATGTGTGTGAGAAATGGAACTGCACAGAGTTCACATTAACTAGTTATACTATTGATCTTTCACTAGCCTTTTTGTTTCATCGTGGAAGCAAAAATCAAGGGAAGGAGAGAAATAAAAAACTACACAATGCCTTTACTTTACTCTTTTTCTTCCCATTATCGTGAGATCTTTTTGTTAATCATGTAGGGAGACAACCCGATATTTCAGGTCAAGCCCAGATTAGCCCATCAGGATATATTGTAAAGTTGACCACTGTTTAATCACCACTAAAATCTACCCTGTGGTGCAAGGCAACGAATCACAGTGCAATTGGCTATGTACCCACTCACAACTGGGGTTATATTAGTGTGCTCCAGGACAAAATGCTGGAACAGAATGAATGTACCCAGGCAGATATTATCTATGTTGAAACTAGGTTAGCACTTTCCTAGGAAGAAGTATATTTAAAACAGATCTGCCTCACATGGTTTCTATTCTTGTATGGATGGATTCTAAAATAGGTGTTTTTTTGTATGTGTGGTTCCATTGACACTGGCTATGTCTACACTGGCTTGCCTACTAGAGTACTGGACCATATACATGCTTGTGCATGCTCCCCAGATCCAGCTCAAATGTCCACATTATGCTGTGTGGACACAGGCATAACTCTGTGTATATGCTGTGGCAAACAACCAGCTTCCCCCTAGTGGGTCCCATACTTCTGCCCCTTGTAGTGGGCTAGGGAGTCACCGATGACCCCATCTCCCCAGGGAGGTACTTTTCTGGGGCTTCTCCTGCCAGCTGGGGCCAAGGGTTTCCCCCTCTCTGCTCCTCAGGCTGCAGAGAAGCACCATCTCCTAGCCCAAGGGAAGCTTCTCCTCCAGCTGCCACAAGCCTTCTGGCAGCTTCCTTCTCCTGTGCTTCCCCCCCCCCCTTTAGGGAAGGCAGGGTTTAAGTACTAGCCCTTCATTGGGTCCAGGTGTCTCTAATTGCCCTGCAATCATCTCTCCTCTGCTTGCAGGAAAAAGGGCTTTTGGCATTCTTGGGCTTACATACTGGCCCTGGTATGCCCCTTTGAGGCCATCTGGCCTGACTTTACCACAATGCATATACTTGACTCTACGCTGCCACTGTTGTTACACAACCTTAGTGTTACCATTTCATATCCCATGGTTCTATATATACAGGGAGGGACTCTAGGAACTGCTTTGCTGTGTGTTGTTGGTACTATCCTTTGCCTTCACACATTTGCTGATGGCAGGTCCTGATCACATCGCCCCTCACTGTTGTTCCCTGCCAAACTGGGTGAAAGACATGGAGCAATAGGATGATGATCTGATCCTGCTATTTATCGTGGGAAAAATGGTTATGTGGCCAGGAGTAGGCAATAGGCAAGATGGAATTGGCTGGATGGAATTTGGGCAGAACACTGACACATTGAAGACAGCTGACCTTGAGGTTCATTGATAGTTCATTCAGCTCACATGGTACAGAGATGGTGAATGCCGATATTGCCATGGTATGCCCTTGAATGGATCCTCACTTCTGGTGCAGCAGAACCAGCACACTGAGGTGAGATCACATTATTTTGGAAATCTGGGGTGACCAGCAAGTGGCTTCAGAACTTCCAAATTAGGAAACAGACTTTCTTGGAAATATATGAAGTGTTCAGCACAGCTCCAGAGCCAGACCACTTGATTCAAGGAAGCCATAGTGGTAGAGAAACAGGTGACTATTGCCCTGTGGAAGTTGGCAACACCAGGCAGCCATAAGTCCATTGCAAACCACTTTGGGATTGGAAAGTCTGCTGTTAGGGGCATGGTTGTGTTGTTTTTTGAGGCAATTAACACTGATCTACTCACAGGCAGTTGCCCTAGCAAAGTTCCAGAAATAATAGCTGGATTTCAGATGATAGGGTTTCCAAACTCTGGAGGGGCCATAGATGGCACTTACGTCCCAATACTTTACCCACTACAAGAGGCAAGTATGTGAACAGAAAAGATTATTATTTGCAAAACTTAGTGAACCACAAAGGCAGATTCATGAATACAAATTGGAAAGGTTTGTGACATCAGGATGCTGAGAAGATTGTGATTGTATGTGTGGTGGGAAGAAGGGACTTTAGTTGCCAAAAACGATATTACTCTGTATGGCGTGTCTGTGCCACCTGTTATTTTGAGGGACACTGTATATCTGCTCCTAATTTGCCTCATGAAACTGAATCCTGATATTAATGACCTAGAAAAAAGGAAGTCACTTACAAGGAAGAAGCTGCAGAGTGGTTGTGTGCTTTGTGTTTGATAGGCTGAAAACGTGTTAGTTTACACCCAACTGGATGCCAATACACCCAACTGGATGCCAATGTAGCAAATGCCATTCGTGTAATTGTTGTCTGCTGCACACTTTATAACATTTCTGAGGGTAATGGGGAGTGCTTCCATCTCCAGTGGGCTCAGGATGATTCTACATTGGTTTACAAATTCTGTACAGGCAGCCAGATCCCACCCATGTGCACACTGGTCTTGGTTCCCACCATGTGGCAAAAATCAAGAGATGTTCATCAGGGAGGCAGAGGATAGCATCTGCTTGTGCCAAGCAACTCCTTCATACCCTGTCAAGCTGCTGGAAAAGCACATGATGGATTGGGGCTTGTGGGGCTACATAGCTTTGTGAGGCTTTTGTCCCCCTGTAAGCAAAGTTCATTAGCCATTTGTTCCTGTGACACTGAACACATTAAAAACAAACATCACAGGACAGCTCCACTGGCTTATCATCATTGCTTATCTATGCAATTTTTTTTTGGCTAGTCTATACTAGAAGCACCACAACAATGCAGTTGTACCTCTGTAGCGTGCCTGGTGAACATGATCTATGCCAATAGGAGAAGGCTCTCCCGTTGGCATAATAAAACCACCTCTGTGAGAGGTGGTAGCTGTGTCGGCGGGAGAAGTTCTCCCACTGACATAGCGCTGTCCACACCGGTGCTTAGGTCGATGTAACTTACATTGCTCTGGGGTAGGGCTTATTCATATCCCCGAGAAACATAAGTGGTACTGTGTACAAGCCATGAGTCTTCACCATTCACACTTGTTTACAACCTGCAGGCTCCAGAGCAGGGACTTGAACCTACCTATCAAATACCCCAAACCATTGCTCTAAAATCGGGCTATTCAGAGAGTCTCTTTCTTTCTCTTTGCCCCAAACTGAAAAACCTGCCTGATGAAATTTTCATAGAAAAAAATATTTTCGCTTCAATGAAACAGCATAAGTAACTGAGAATTCATTTTGGCAACCGTGTTGCAACCAGCTTAATTGTGAGTCTCATCTTAATAGAATTAAATTAAATGCATAAATCTTGGCTATTTGGAGGTATGTCTGATACAGTCTGATATATATAGTAAGTATTTACTGATGTGTAGAGCTGCTTAAATCCTGCTTTTTACAGTCCCCTCCCCAAAAAAACAAGAAAAGAAAAAAGTAAACCCAATACATTAGCTGTCACCACACCAACCTCCCTCTCTGCCTCATAACAAACACTGTTCACAGCCAAAATATGATTTTGATAACAGGATCTTGTTAAAACCATTATGCTATGGTAATAGCAGCTCACTGGCTCTTCCAACAGCTGAAAGAATAGCTTCTCCCAACGAACTGGGGAGAATTTTCAGCAGATCTTACAGTCCCTTTGTGTAGTGAGCCTAACAGGCAGATGGTTGTTTAAATATGTGTTTCTTTAAGAGCCTAACCAACAAAAGATGGTAAACTCAGAGCACAAAGCTTTGTGGATTGAAGAGAATTTGGATTACTTTACTTCAGATCATGAGGCAATTTGCTATAGTAGATTTTTTTTTCCTGTAGTTTATTCTTTTTAAATATGCATTTCTTATTTTACAGAGGAATTATAAAAAAGGAATACAAAATATAGAACATCTATAGCAGCTACTATTCTTTGCTTAAGAAGACCATATCAACAGTCCATATAATTTTCCTTTCTACAGATTATAGTCTACTTGCATTGTACACTATCATTCACACTGCATTTAACTTTGAAGAATGGACACATTCACTTTATGGTATAAATACTGCTTTGTATTCTCTCAGATCAGGAAATTGGTGGACTACTTTGGAAGACTTTATTGTGAACAGATAGTGTAGGAGACTGTAGTAGAGTCATAAAAGATAAAAATCAGAAGAAAACATACAGCATAAAGACAAATAGTAGCTTTGGGACTTTGCTGCCATTTTTACCTTGGATTTTAAAATTACCAAAGTCCTTTATGTTTACAGAAGCATTGATAAAAATAGCCAACTTGTCATCCTGCTATTCCAAATATCCGGACTGTCAGGTGGGCTCAGGTTGGATTGTGATTCTAAGGACCAATAGTAAAATGACAATGCATATAAAGGGCTACCTCAAATACCTTTATCACTTCCAGTCTTGATTACAGCAATTCCTTCCTTTATGATCTTGCCACATCCCTGCTGTTGATGTGTCTGGGGCCCAGAGTGCTGAATTCAGCCTACTCTCTCATTCTAGGAAGTGGAATCAAATTAGACCTGTTTCCTGTCATCTTGATTGGCTTCCTTTCCAAATCTAATTCAAAACTGTCTTCTTGTGTTCTCCTTAGACTATATCTAGAACACTTTTCCTAACCTCCTATTCTTCAGCCATTTATTCTGTTTCTCTACACCAGTGGTTCCCAACTTTTTTCTTGATATTTTTAATTATTTTGAGGCACACCATCATATTGTTGCCAAATGAATTCATGAATATTTATGAACCAATCCAGAATGAGGCTAGTAGGGTTAAAACCAAAACAACCATGGCAGCTAACGTTAGATCGTGATCTATCTTTTATGTCATAATTAACATTTTCAACAATGGAAAACATCTGTGGGGGGACTCTGCTGGATATACTCTGGATGGGTGTTCCAAGGTTGAGGCCTAGAAACCATTAAAACAAAATACTAACATTCATCAACCTTTTACAATGTGGTTACCACAGATATCACTTATTACAGGCATAGGGAGAAAATAATAGTCTCAGATATATCTCTGCCATTGACTTGGTAAACTCTTATTTTGTCTTTACAACCGTTCAAAGGTAGGGATGCAACCAAGAAGGGAGATGCCCTGTTCACACTGTTGCATTGGCTGATACTACATTCAGGCTAAAGATGTTGAGAGGGGTCCTCCTGTCACAGTTGTATGAGTTCTCTCGTAGGCCTCAATTCAGGAAAACACTTGATCCCAGATCACTCTAGTTAAAATTATGTGTGTGTTAAGTGCATTGCTGGACTGAGGTTTTAGAGGGGGATGATGCTCCCCTCACTGAGGGTTTTTCACTCTCAGTCCATGTCAGTCTTGCACTCCCCTCTTCACTTCTGTCCTTTAGAGCCTGAATTTCAGAAGTACTGAACACCCACAGCAACTTTGACTACCATTGGAGTTGTGGTTATTCAGCCCAGTCAGGCCCTTAATGGCCACTTTCTCTCTGCTGGATGCTACTGCTAGTCAGACCCCAGCATTCAAATCACAGAAAGGTAGTGTTATGCCTTAATTACTTTTGAATGTGGATGCCTACCTAAGCAGTCCACCCAGACTGAAGACTGGGTGAAGTGGCTAGATGTATATAGCATAATCTAATCCCTTTGTTCAGACAGCCATGGAAATCATTGGCTGGAGAGCCTTAAGAAGATAGCTAGTGGGTGGATTAGAAACAAAACCATACCCTACCATAGACTGGTGGACAAAGATAAAGAACTCACTTCAGAAGAATGGTTGGTGCCAACATCTACCTGTTTGACTGACATGAAGTGGGCACGTGCCCCAGAGTCCACACCGGTGTCATCAAGCCACAGATGATAATTAACAAGGTTTATGTGTTTATGTTCCACGGGTAAGTCCCATTTTTTATTTCTCTATCGTTTTTTTTTAATTAAAATCTCTTGATTCACACATTTTGCAAGGCACTGTGGTATATGTATGCAAATGTGTTTTTAAAAAGAAAGATACTGTATCCTGTTTTCTAAGCATGTCTCAAACATACACAGTGCTGGTTAGGACTCATTTCTGTACCACTGTGTCATGCAAACCTTCTAAAAGAAATAACTTTTTGATAAGCCTGTTCATGCTTTTCAATTGAGTTTGGCCGTACTTCATTATTGCAGTTCTCTGAAGCTTGTTTGGTTAACTCCATGTTGTTTTTTGAACACCTGTGCTTCCTATAACCAGGAAGCAGGTCCTGGCAAGGATGGCTCAGCCTTTCATCCTTCTAAGTCAGAAAAGCAAATTTCTGTTAAATGTATGTGTACAGGACCTAGTATAACAGGACTCTTACCCTTGAATGGGCTTTTAGGCACTAACACAATGCAAATAATAAAACTAATAACTTACAGTGTGGTGCTTTTTGGAAATAGATCTTCACAAGTGATATATCCTCTGTTCTGGTGTACATTAAAGATCTCCTGGAATATTTCTAAGTCACAACTACATAGCAGGCACCACCATAAGAATAATAATGCATATTCATAGTCTCATATTCTTAGCCAAAAGTTTTCCATCTCTTTTCCACAGCTTTGCAATTACTGTGTGAAGCTTTATTAAGACCCACTGCCCGAGAGGTGATTGCATTTTAGGGATGGTATATTTATACAGTTATTAAAACATTTAGGATGAAAAGCACTTTGGTAATTTAAGATATTTCCTGTAAACTCAATCATGAGACATCTGATCCTTCTTTATGTTGAATTTGTATATTGTTATTTATAAGAGGCCACAATCAGGGGAAAAATATATATGGAAAAGACAGGGAAGGGTGGAGAGAAAAATACAGAAGGAAGTTTTCTGAGGCTGGAGCAGTTGCTGCAGTCCCTCCATGCCACTTTATCAATGTGCTATTAGATTGCTTGTCTGTGCCCATAATAGAGCATCAGTGATGCCAGAGTTAAGATATTTGTCCATTGCACAGACAGTGAAAAACACCCAAGGAAGCTCAAACCATGGCTTGTCTGAAAAGCCCTGTATCTGGGACTTAGGTAGTGCAGAGGGCCTTTTATATATTTATGCTCTTAAACCTATAGCCAATTACAATTGCTTTGAACAGTCATTACTGTTGATGCAGCCGGTGGCTTGATCTTCCTCTCTATCACAAACAGCTTTTCTTTCCGGTTATGCTCTTGATTCTGATAACACTGAAGTCAGTGATTTACTAAACATCATTAGTACAGAATGGGGCCTATACATGGTAACTACGGCAAACAAGCCATGTTGCTTTCAGAGATTTGTTTAGTGATAGATAATACTAACATATGACATATAATACTTAAGGGTTACTGATATATAGCACTTTTTCTTTACAGGGCATTTTACAAACCTTTTCTAATTAATACAAATAACTTATTGTTAAGTTTCAGGGGGTTAGTTTATAATTTTATAAATGGCTGTTACAAAGAAGTCCCTTTGAGAGGTACTCCAGAAGGTTAATATTTAATGTAGAGGTAGCATTAACCCTGTGTTTGTAGGTTAGTTAAATTGCAGTTATGTATATTTTATACTGGTTGATTTTCCTTATATCCAAGTAACAACAAAGTTGTGTGTGAGTAATAGTTTCTTCTCTTTTTTTCCAGAGAACTCCTGCATACTGAATTGTGGCATTGTAACAGCAATGAGGGATGCTTCACAATTTGGTTTGTGTTGTTGTTGTGAGAGTTATCTGGCATGAAACAGTAGTGGGAAAACATCTGGCTGTGGCGTCGTTGCTTTCTGCTTTTTGTTTTGATTTTCTTTTCTAAAGAGGATGTATATTTGAAATGTGCTTCAGACTTTAGTATAGATACATGATTTGTCTGGACATTAAGATCCCCAATGCTTGGGAAGGAGATCAGCCCTTTGTCCACAGCAGTACACATTTGTATTTGATTGAAGAATTTCAACAATCACTATTTTTTCATTGCTCTGAGAAAGTGGTGATAGAAAAATCCTTGGCTTGTACCTGGGGATTAGGTTACAATACTTCATTTGCCCTTTAAAATTCCACACAGGAGTGTTCTATTAAAGCTGACAGCAAGTCTATAACAGCATCTTGTTTATCAACCTTTCACACATATTTATATAGGGTAAGGTGATATAACTTATTGGAGAACCCAGGAAGATGTATATAAATTCTTCTCATTTAAAAGGAGGAAATTGCCAGAATACAAAATGATGAACAGCCACTATCCCAATATAAGATGTTAACTGCTAGTTGGCATATTAAAAAAAAAAAAAAAAAAACAACAAGAAAGAGTGCCGGGAGCCTAAAGTTCACAGTTAGAGCCAAGAGTATGTCTGATCTTATGCTACTTCCAGCAGTGCTGAATGTTTCCAAAAGGCGTCCCTTGGCTGTTCATACAGCCCTTTTTCTAAGAGAAGTTTACCAGTATTCCCTCAAACTTTTCTTTCAAAGAAACAACGAAATTGACTTACATGAGAAGCAACTAGCCAGGAGGCAACTTGTTGTTATATTTTAATTTTAAAAAATAATTATTTTGTACGCACATTATTTGATTTACCAAATCACAAACTTACCTGCAACCAAAATGCCCACCCAACTTTGGTGAAAGGAACACCATAAAATTATAATCATTGATAACACCTCTTCCTCCCATTCTCTCTCTGATCCAATCACTGTTTTAGTGTCTATCCACAGTGGAATAGTTTTTGGGCCAAAGAGAGAGAGAGAGAGACTCTATAGTCCAGTAGTTAGAGCATCCAGCTGGGAGGTGGAAGATACTGGGTCCAGTTACCCTGTTCTAGTCATACTTTCATTAAGTAAACCAGAGTTCAACATCTTCAACAGGAGAGAGTGGCGTGCCCCAACATCAGAATAGCTCAGTGATTAGAACACTCTCCTGGAATGCTGGAGACACATGTTCAAATCCTTTCTCCCTGCCTGGCGGGGAGGGAAATTGAACCCAGGTCCCACACAACCCAAGTGAGGGCTCTAACCACGGAGACAGAAGTTATGAAGTGGGCACCACATCCTCCTCTGCTGGCTGTTTGGTGTGGACTGAGGATGGTGCCTAATTCACTCCCTCAAAAAGCAGCTTAGACACCTAAACTGTCTGTTTCCAGGAAGCAGGTTCCCTATTCATGGATCTCTAAACTGATAGAGGTACCTCCTTGAAGCCTAGGTTAAATCCCTATGTCAGAGAGCGGCAGAGCTTTAGCATGCATTTATCTTGTCAGTATCTCTTATTGGCTAGCTTAGATGGGGAGTGGCTTACCTCCCCTATTGTGGATCATGTTCTTAGTTACCTATTTCTCTGCTTTCATCACATAGAGAGCCCAGGCACCTAATTCAGGCTTTGTGGATCCCAGTGTTGTTCCTATGGTTTTCGAACACCTAAAAGTTAGTTGCCCTGATGCTCAGCATTGTGATGCCTAATCCCTTTGTGGAACCCACTCCTGTGCTTTAGTTCCCACTCTGTGAGTGGGGATGGCAGCACTTCCCTACCTTACAGCGTATAGAATTATAGAAAATTAGGGTTGGAAGGGACCTCAGGAGGTCATCTAGTCCAATCCCCTGCTCAAAGCAGTTATTGTGAGAATGAATATATTAAAGATTGTGTGGCATTCCAATACTACCATCATGGGGACATTAGACAGAAATAAATTTCCATAACCCTAATATAGAAAACAGGAGAAAGACCAGGTGGGACAATTAGATCATTTAGTCTGATCTCCTGTGTAACAAAAGCCATAGAATTTCATCCTCTTTCTCTTGTACTGAGCCCGGGCAAATAATTACCCAAAATAAAATTGTACTAAGTAATAATACAAAAGAATGACTCGTGTGTGTGCCAGGGAGGAACTAAAATGGTCTCATATCTATTTTTAGTTGTTTTAAAAAAATCTTGAAAAATGCTTATTTGAAAAGGACTCTTGCTCAGAACTAAACTTACTGTTCCTTTACTGCTTTCAAGTATGGAGTATACAGGCAGGGCATATTTTGTGTTACAGCATTAAGACCAGATCCTGAAAATAGACAGACCGCACAAGAAGTCTAACCCCAGTGAGACTTTGTCTGGTTGCAGTGATCTGTGCTAGCAAATGCATTAGCAAAACCCGGGGCTATAAGGAGTATATATTTTATAAACATGCATTATTACAGCCTGATTGTCCATGACATTGAAGGATTAATGTCACTAGAATCCATCATTAGGATAGTAACTATTTAAAATAATGTTCTATTTGTAATTTATGGTATTTATTGTAATAACATTTATCATAATGAACCAATTAGGGTATTAAGGTACATAGCATAAGTACTTTTATAAGATTTGCACTGTAATTCAGCATTGATTAACTGGACCATTATTTTAAAGTGCTAAAAGAATTATACAAGGTCTGTTATCACTATGGCTCTCAGTTGTGTAATTTATGCTCATTACAGTTTCAATGATATATTTTTAGCTATGTATGCAAATGTTTGATCATCTGTTATTAATAAATCCAAATAAATCTGTTTATGCAAGAGTCTAATGAAATAGAAAGGAGGCTGCAGTATTCTTCACCACCTTCAGTTTCCATGTTGTTTTAGGATGGTGACCATAGTGAATTCCTTATTTAAGACAAAGGTCACAGTCTCCCCACTAAATGCAGATAGAAGTAAGTAGTCTTGGTCACTTGGTCATCTAACAATCTAACAAGTCCTCCAACATTATTTAAGAAGGCTGACAAAGATACACACATGTCTGATGTCTGATTAGAGGATCTGATGTAATCTTTACTATATCTTGTAGTTGCTTTCTCCAATCTGCTAACATCATTCAGGCATCTCTGAATTAAACCTAAACTAAATTTCTGTCATCCATGCCTAACCCATACTAAAGACTGAAAAAGACACTCATTTTCACCCTCTATGTTGGATGAAATGGAGATACAAAGCCAAGTGTCAATGAAAACTCTTCAGCTCATGCCTCCTTACTAGGTCACCCAACAGCCCTATATCCATTTTGAACAAGGGGTGGTACAGTGGAACCCCAACTGAAAGAGCCTTCTGTGCAGAAAAACAACTTACTCTCTGGGATTCCTTAGAGAAAAGAATAAAGCCACTGTAACACTACCCTGTCTGCTCTCACCCATGCCTTCACACAAGTGAAAAGACACTTAATTCACAGTAGCAAAGCAGATGTGAGATCTGATGAGCATGAATACCTATTTTTGATCCATTGCTAGAAAAAGGTTAAAACCCAGTGCTATAAATATGGTTGTCAGTTCCATAATGAGCCCCCAAGGCAGATTGACACGGGTCAATCTTTCTCTCCAAAACCTTAACCAGAAATTGACAATTACAGATGCAGGTAGACAACTGACCAGATTGTCAGAATCAAGTTCTGGTATCAAAAGGCCATAAAGGCCTAGTCTACACTAGCAAATATTTGTTGGTAGAGCTATATTGGCAAACCCTATTAGTGTAGATGCAGTTTATACCTGCAAAAGAGTGTTTTTGCTAGTATAGCTATACCGGTTTCCCAAGCAAAGAAAGATAAACGGACCAAAGCACTTTTATGTTGGTGTAACTGTGTCTATACTAGGGCTTTTGCCAGTATAGAAATGTTATAAAAAATTACACTCCTAACTGACGTTACTATACTGCCAGAATGTTACAGTGCAGACTTGTCCAAATATGATTTTTCAAGGGCTCTTAAAAGAGGCTTTGGTTATCTCCACCAGATAGAGCTCGTTAGAAACCAGAATTTCTCTTCCACAGGAAATTCAGATTGTTTGGGGAAAAAAAAAATCATCCCCAGTCAGAACACCCAGCCCAGTCAGAAAGTTTGAAGTCATGCAAAATAAAATACATTAAAAAAATGGGGGCAAATAATTTCAATGTTGATTTTAGAAACATTTTATATAATTTTAATAAGCACAGAAGTGCATTGTGCTGTAGCACCTGTAAAAAGTCAAAGTCAGACAGATGCAAGGATCCATACTCTGCTTTCCTAAAATGTCCAGATTGCAGGATTCAGATGCAAAGTGCCACACAATCAGGTCTATGAATACAGAGCAAAGATAATCTAAAATAATAATTGCCAAATAACTCATTTGATAAAATATGATTCAACTAACTCCATTCAGACTCCACATGGTAAATGCTAGTGGATTAAACCTGACCCATGTATTCCACCATTCTAGTATCTCTTTCTCACATCGGAAGGCAGAGTTGGTAGAATTTAAAGATGGTAAAACCCTATTATGTCAGCTGGTCCAATTCTCAAAAAAAAAAAAAAAAAAAAAAAGATCTGTTAAGCTTCAATAAAGATTATATTTTGGAGTCCAGCTGCTGCCCTCACATTTACTTCCACAATTCCCATTTAATTGAGAGGGAACTGAATGTACATATGGGACTGGGTGACTGGAGGGGCCACACTGAGAATGCTTACTCAGGGCAAACTGCAAGGAATAGGGCAGATAATTCCCAAAGTTGGTGGTTTATACTATAACTAGATTTACCAAGCCAGAAACAAAACAGCTTCTATAATACCACACTGGCTATCAAAATGTCAAATACAGTTCCCTTTAAGCATTTCGGTCTTGGTCCCCATTAAGACAGCGAAGTCTAATATAGTGAATGGTTACTGAAAACCAGATTAATCTTTTGTTAGGTCCACTATTCCCAAAGGACCAGACTGTGATCCCCAGGTTAATAAGGTTTAATAAGAAAAAGAGAAGAGATTTGTGATGTTTAAGAAATCGATATACATACAGATATGTGAGAAGCAGAGGTGGTGAGGTTGCTGATTTGTAAAAGTCTTTCTGGAATCAATTTAAAAGGTTATGTCCAATAGGTAGCCCAGGTGAAGAGTTCGTTCAAATTCTTCTATACTTCTATCCAGAGAATACCTGGAGACCTCTATCCCATGGCTTAGACGTTCCCTGACAAAGGTTAAGCAGATGTGAGATAGCAGAATCAGGCCCGGAACTTTTTTTTTAATGGTCTTCAAGCAAGCTGATAAGCCTCTTGACAGTGACTGTCACAGCAGGACCTTTCCCGGATGAAGAATAGGCAGTGGATATTGTTGCTTGTTTTTAGCTAATTATCTATTTCCTATGCATACACAGGTAAATTAGCTGCATCCATTTAAATAAGGCAATTAGCCATTCAAACTATCAGGGCAGTTCATTATAGCATAGATAATTAAGCTGAAGACAATGTAAATAATATTATTAGTTCCTGTAGTAGCTTACATCTTTGAGTCAATAGAGTACAGTCATGAAACATTATAAGAGAGGAACAGGATTTTAGCTCTACCAGCTTGTTGAATCACATTGTTAAACTTCCAACTGGACACCCTATGGAAGAAGTATCTGCACTGGACATCACACCAGAAGGTACCAGCAATTAGCTTGATTTACCAGAGTCCCACCAGCTCAGGTGATGCTTCTATCTTCCTCTGACATCATCACCCTCCACTCCCAACCCCATAGGAGGGAGAGAGTCTTAAAGGAGCCACTACCCATTTTTTACAACAGTCAGACAGACACCAGGCCTTTGAAAGTGCTAGGTGGGCATTGTTCCAGTTACCAGAAATATAAATTGCAGAGTCATTTCTTTTGTGCTTGTTTCCTGGATAAAAATGCTGCCAGGGTTTTTTTAGTAGTCTTCTCAAGTGGGATAGAATCAATGACACCCATACAAAACTCAGTAGTATATTTTTTCAGGTTTTCAGAGAAGAAAAATTCTCTTCTGTTTTTCAGGAGTTATTCATTTTCTAAGCACTACTCCATTGATATTGAAAGGCCAGCGACAGCAGTGGCGGAGGTAGCATGAGCCTCCTAATGGACTAGAAAAACTTGCAAGAATCATATTATAAAAGAACAAACATTTCATTTAATTGTTTGGACAAGAGAGACATGCCTGAACATTTTGTCCAAGAAAGAAGATTAATTTAAAAAGAAATGGAAATCAGCTTCAACTTTCTGGTTGAAATCTGAGCTTATATCAAATTGACCAAAGGGAAGCATAAAATTTTGATTATGGAATCATTAGGGTTTTTTTCTATCAGGAATGTTTTCTGATTACCTAATTCTTCTGCGTCTGGAGGTTGTCTGGCTAGCTGGTTGCGAGTTAAATCTGATCAATTTGGAATCCTCATTGACATATTTTATTCTGAATCAAGAGAATGCTGGCTGGCTTTAAAACTATTCACTATATTATGGAAACAAGCTAGTGTTCATCAGCGAAAGCTCAATTATTTAAGAAGAAAAATGTCTGAAAAATATCAGATGAGAAAAATAATCCAATTTTTATACATATGAAAAAAGGGAGAGATCTATTGTAAATTATTTTAGGGAGAAAGCTTAAGAATTATCAGGCTCAAAGCACCACATGCAAAATAAGATTAAATTTAACAACACTTTGGTAAGCATATTAGAAGAAAACTGATTTTAGACCATACAAATTCAATATTAAGCTATTCTGGATTTCCAATTAATTTATATAGACACACATGCAGAACTTGATCAGACATGCCTACAACCTATCACAAAACATTTTGTAAGCATTTTGAAATAAAAGTCAAAGCACTGTACATATTAACAAAATGCAATTTTCAGACACCATAAAATGTAGTTATTTAAAATGCTAGTTACTTTTTTAACTTAATAATTGAGAAGTCTACAGTAAATTGTCTGAAAGCTTGTGAATCAATATATTTAATTCATACATATCTAAGTAACTATTTTAAAAGCTATTTCTTGAAGCAGATTGCCAGTTTGAGTAAACAGGTTTCAACTTGCTTTGTCACTAAGTCAATCTGACCCTCTAGTTATTTTTGGTCTATGGGATGGTCACTACCTTGACTCATGATTGAGAAAAATATTTATACTTAATAACTATTTGAACAAAAAAAAAACGTCATTGCTTGCCATGAGTTTGTGTGTATTTTTTGCATGTTAATATTTCCATATTGACCTTAGAGATCTTGAATTCACTCTTAAGGCTCTGGATAACCTATTTTCAAACCTATGTTTCTTCTCTTGTCTCTTTCCTGCTCTGTTCTACTCATGCCATGCAACTAATCTTCCCTTTTGTCTCCTCTTCCATTCAGTACCTTAAATCTGTTATCCCCTTTCTCCACAACCTGATCTGCTGTGCCACAACCTTCTCCTTGAAGACCATTCTTAAAACACAACTTCAACAGGTTTATACACCCTGCAGTGGTCTGTCCTTTCAGTGACTCAGCCCTCCAGCCAGGTCACATGTTCAAGTCCATCCCTTTCAGGATATATATAAAAAGTCCAATAACAAGGAAGTCTTCAGGTTTATGCAAGGACTCAGGGCTTCCCCCTTGATCAGACCACAAGACCCTGACCTCTTTTATCTTCAGGGTCTTCCCCCAACTAAGTTCCCCACTCAGGGACAGGCTTCCATTGTTGTGCCTCTATAGGGCTTGGTAGGGGAACCTAAACATATCCTCTCCACTGCTCTCCGATCCAGGGCACAATGAGAGGCAGCTAAATTCTGCACCCTGGAGTGCTATGAAACTGTCTTCCTAGATTACTTCCTACAGTCCCCTCTCTTCCCAGGAAAAGTAAAGAATTATACACCAGGATAAATGCCTAGTCTATCCCAGAAAATTGTTAGTTTAACTAAATTGCTGAGGGTGTGAAAAACCTAGCATAGGTGTGAAAACACTCACCAGCATAGTTAAGTCAACTGAACCATCGGTGTAGACAGCATTAGATCAGCAGAAGAATTCTGTCGACCTGGCTAGCTCCTCTCGGGGAGGTAGATTATCTACACTGATAGGAGAAGCCCTTCTTTTGGCATAGGTAGTGTCTACACTGAAGCACGACAGTGGTGCCACTGTATCATTTCAAGTGTAGACAAGCCCAAAGTCTCAGCACATGTCTCTTCTTTGTTGGCTTAGTAAGGTCACTGTCATCAGACTTCAGGCAGTAAGAACTCCTTTGGAGCTCCTTCTCAGGAGCTCAGAGTGTAGATCTGCTCACCTTTACTGTCTGTCAGCTACAATACCCTGCTCCCCTTTTTAAAGCTCCTTCTCCACCCTGTGCATCCTTTGCAGGTGCAGTGGGGTGGGACAGCATGGGCCCAGAGCAGCGCTTCAGCTCTTTTCCTTTCAAAGTGGGGTGTGTACACCCCATCACAGGGCCCACAGTGTGATTTGCATAGACAGGCCCTAGCACTTATGAGAAGGCCCATGGAATTCAGTAAAACTGCAATTACGTGGGCCTGCCATCATGGATTAGACTGCAGGATCAGGAACTTAGATTGTACACTGTTTGAAGAAGGGGATCTTATCTGGTTACGTGTCTGTAAAGTGCCTAGCACAGTGCTAATGCTATATAAATAAAAATAATGGGGCAGAATAATCTCAACTGGTGTAATTGTTATGGCTCCACTGACTTTAATAAAATATTAACATTTTAAGAAGTATATAAATGTTGCTTACATTTCTATTCAGGATGTAATACAAGCTGCAGAATGTAATATTTGACTCATACATTCCATGTTTCAAGGCAAGGATATTTAAATCTGTATATTCATTGCTAGGAATGACTACTCTGTATTTTTCATTATTGAATAAGCCTGTCAGCAGACGGCATGCAAAGATTGTATCAGTTGTGCCCTGTTAATAAAATATGAAGTGGGAAGCCTCCTCAGCTTAACCTCTCATGCTGTGCACTTGTAGAACTGGCAATCTTTTCACTTTCTAAAAGAAAAGAAGCATTGTCTATCACCAGAATGAACACGTAAGGTATAAGATAAAATTGCCTGTGCTGGAAAAGCATTCTGACTGTGCTAGATTGATGCATGAATGTTCTAAATTAATCTCTGGCATTGTCTCATGTGAAATATTTTAACTATATCTGGCAGTCTCCAATGAAGAAAATAATTCACTTTATATGTATAAAAAAAGCTCTTCTATTAGTAAGAAGAATACTCCAAGAGGTATGTTTATTATAAGATAATCATACTCCTGGTGGAAAAGAGGCACTTAATGTAGCTGAACTCTCTGCCTTGTAGTGCTTCAGAAGTCTGATTGATCTATAATCAACAAGCTTTGGATAAAATACATGTGAAAGTAATAAAATACCCACAGAAATGAACTGTCTGTGGATATTACAAATTATATGCTTTTGGAGACTTTTACTTCACATGATATCCTACAATTTGAATTTGTTTCCATCTGCTTAGAAGCTAGTGCATAAAATCCCCACTTAAAGCACAGTCATTAAGAAAAAGTCAAAAGTGTAAGTACAACTTTACAAAATAGTACAGCATAGCATAACTGGCTTGACTGAGGCTGAATGGGAGTGAAGAGGTATGGTCTAATGGTTTAGGACTTGATTCCAAACCCAGAGAGCTCTTCTTCAGGTCTGGGAAATGTACTCAGAGTGTCACAGCTAAATACAAAGTGGAACAGATTGTTTAGCATACATAGTTAACATGTATTTCAAGGGACTATGTGTATTGTAGACATTTTACCTTCCTGACAGATGATCTCCTGTTAATTTCAATTTTTGGACTGAAACATGGAATTCTGTCATTAGCTGCCGCTTGTATGAAACAACAGACATTGCTACATTCAGCTCATTCCTGTACTATTCATAAAGGGACTCTCCACAGCATTGCTGATGGGCAGTCATGCCTGCCATGCCCAAGCTCTCGTCAATCCTTTGGACTAGTGTTCTATCTCAGTTTGATGAATAGGTTGCCCATCACTAGCACAGATATCAACAAAGAACTCACTAAGGGTGATGTGCTTTCTCTTGTGAAGGGAATGATACTACAGTGTTGGATCAAAAGAATCCCAGTTTACACAACTTGCGTCATGTCAGCACAAATGATCTGTTCATAATGGTAGTATTTTATGGGGAATGTGAGTGATCATTCAGAAATCATTTCAAACTCAGGTTTTGGAATCTCTTCACGAATGCAGTTTGCACTGTATGGATGAAGACCATCACTTGGAGTTATCTCTTGTGGCTGAGAATCAATAAAGATATTGAGAGGCAGAGAAAGTGCTGCACTATATGTCAGCACATTTAGCATGATCTTGGCCCAGCTCATCTACACCCTGGGTTGTGGCCTCTGACTCCTTGGACTCACATTCATGTGGACTTTGCTGGATCTTTGAAAAGCTATATGTTTTTAGTCATAACTGATGCCCATTCGAAATGGTCAGAAGTTTTCAGAATGAAAAGTACTACAGCTACCAGAACATTGGACAGCTTCGTACCATGACCAGTTTGGTTTACCGTTACAATCAGTGAATGACAATGGGCCGCAATTCTGTTTTGAAGAATTCCAGAGGTTCCTAGCTTTGAATTCAGCACATATGCTCCACTACATACCATCCTATTACAAACAGACTAGTGGAATGCTTTGCATAGGAACTTAAGTATGGCTTAAGAGCTAACAAAACTATTTTGAGTCATCAGCAGAAATTGGACAATTTCTTCCTTGTCTACAGGAACACACTACAAGATACTGCCCAGGAGTCATCTGCAACTCTTTTCTTGAAGCGATCTTTGCATAACTGTTGTGATTTGCTAATTCCTTTATATTGCCTCATGTGTAACCAGATCCCAGGCTATACAATTTGATCAATGATGTAAGATCCATTATTGTTCTTTTCAAGTAGGAGACTTAATGTGGACTCGCAACTATGGTTGTGGACTGAGATGGGTACCTGAAGAACTTGTAAAATGCACAGGACCTGTTTCCTTTGAGGTAAAACTATCCAAGGATATTTTGTGAAAATGACATATGGACCAGTTGCAGCCTTGACAAGTACCAGAGCCCAGGGATGTTCAGGTAGGACTTTACGTTCCTCCAATAGAACCTCCTTCTGTTACAGTTCCTAATTTCGGACTTGTCGGGAGAAACTTTGGTACAAGATTCACTTGACTCATCACCAACTGCTCTTGTTGTTCAGGATATTGCCATACCACCATCACAACCTTATCCCATGAGAGTGTGAAAACAAGTTGTGCACATGAATTTACAAGATGTTTAGTTAGTAAGTTGCTATTCCAAGGCAGAATAATCCCTTACAATTTGAGAGTCTGTGCTAGTCCATGCAAATCTTTTAGTGAGGTTATATATTAGTTCATGTTAGCCACGTAAATGATAATGTATATATGTTTGGAAAGTTTTTTGAGGTAGGGAGTAGGAATGGGATGTCCTGTCCCTTTAAATGTTTGAGCACTCTCTACTCCCTAATGCAAAGCCTCACATTCATGTTAGTTTCAGTTTTGCAAGCTATCTAATTTTCTGCTGGGTCCAAATATAACAGTTTCAATAGTCGAATAAGTTAGTATTTTGAAAAATGGGAGAAAGGGTGAGAATTGGTCTATATTAGCCTCTTTCTTATAATAGATTTGCATTCCCTACCAGGAATAATTGAGTTTCCCCTGAAATTTAATGAAGGATTGATTATTTCAAATCCCTCAAACTCTGGGATAGTGGGTCTTTCAGTTGTTTGCTCAGTCACAGCTTGCAAGGAAAATAGATAGTTTTTCAATTTTTAATTATGTGGGGTTTAACCACCATTACAGGGAAAAAAAGTGATTTTCTTTAGGAAAAAATCTCTGTGTTTTGCATAATCCCTCAGCTATTTAAATATTGCATCAGTTCTGCTTGAGGTTCTTGAGGTTTTTGTTTCCTACAGTTGTTAGTACTGGTCTCTTTCTACTGATATTGCTTAACCCCTTTTTGTAATTTTATGGCTTTTGGGGATCTTTTTCAAATGTTTGGGCAGGACATGATTTCTGAGATTCAGTGACTGAATAACTGATTTACTCATGGAAGAGAGGAATTACCTCAAATATTCTCAAGTGAGTTGTATAAGAATGTGTAGCTGAGTAAAAATATCATGTTATCTTCACTATAAAAAATTCCACTGTGATACAGCAATTTGCCTAGAAATTTCACTATAATGTTTAAAATTGTGCTCATTTGTATTAAAAAAAAATCTACAATACCTACATTGGTGGCATTCACTTCTCATCCCATTCTTGTATCTGGCATAAATATGGCAATTAGATTACAAACAGTAGAGGTCAATAAAATATCTTTTTCAGGGAAATCACAATGGATACTTGGAGAATTTGTAAAGCATTGCTTTGTATTGTCATTTTCCATTGAAAATAAGTGTTTTCAGAATTTGTATAACCTTTTTTTGTCAGTATGTCTGCCTTGCTTTTCTGGTACTTACCTATATACTCATGCATAGCTGTCAGCTATTTTAAGAGTCTCTTGGAATGTATAAGAAGTACCGTTCAAACAATTGTCAGAACCCCCTACTCTAGATGGTATTTTGTCAAGTTGTCAGCCATTCTAAGATTGCTTGCTTTTTGACTGGCTAGCAGAAACAGCTAAAGAATACATGTACCATTCCTAATATACAGAAGTACTACAGGTATCTCAATGGTGTCAAAGAAAATTTTAATAATGAATATTTAAATTAGATTAAAATTGTGATACATATAGTTGACAATTTGTTTTTGACACATAGGGTATTAGTATTATTATTTGATAAAAGGGCTAAGAAAAGTTGCTGTAGGCTAAACTGTATCATGAAGGAAGATAAAATATGACCATGCGTGGATCCCAAATTTTAAATATACACCCTTTCCTTTTGGAGCTAGATTGAAGCAGTTACTTTACTAACACAATGATTCAGAAGTAAGTATCAGTAATTCATGGACACTGCACTTGTAATAATGATGAGGAAGGGAAATTCTCAGGGTGTTCACATGATTATCCTCATTATTTACAGTACAATATACCTGCTCATTTTTTCTCTGGGCATCAGAGGTATATTCTGGAGATGAACAGATGAATCAGAAAAGAAGTTTTACACTAAATATACATATATCTATTTACCAGATTTTTTTTTCTATTTATTAGAATTTGGGGGATTTAGGCATCTCAGGAAAGAATCAGAGCTGGCAATTCACTTCTAAAACTAGCTATATAATTTTCAATCCTTGCCCATCACCAAGGTCTCTGAGCACCTATGTTCTCTCTGATATATGATTAAAATACCAGGCACATATCTTGATGCAGTATTAAGGTTGCAAATTAAAATGCTCAAACATCATAAAAGTCAAACTAAGATTTTCACAGTAGCATTAACTTGGCCATATTGCACCTCATGTGCATTTTGTGGTATTCAACAGAGGAAAAAACATTACAAGGGCAAAGACTTATTTAATGTTAGAGTTCTAAGTCCACATTTAGACATTTAAATAACTGCCCTGATTTTCAAAAGTGCTGAGCACATAGGGGCTTCCATTGAATTTAGTGATACCAAGGAAAATGAGTGGGAACTGGTGTGTGGTAAGCATTTTTGAAAATCAGGCCATGCACTTAGGTGTCTGGGACAGACATCCCCTCCACTACTTTGCCTTAATAAATATATATATATATAAAGGAATGGTTAAAGAACACCTAATGGTCAAAATTGGTTCCAACACCCTACACTTGTGTAGCTTATCAGTGCCACACCCTCCTCAGGGATGGGTTGGGGAGGGCAGGAGATTTTAAAAGGAGGAACTCAAGTCAGTGGTATTCTGAACTGAGCAGAGCTTACTATGGTTTCCAGACTGGCTTATGAGCTGGAGAACACCACCAGCCTCAGCCTCTGAGGTAAGAAGGTGGGCTGGTTTCTTTCTTTTGTTGATGCTGGCCTCAACTAAAGCTTAACCTTTAGCCATGCAGGAGGAAGTGGGAGCTGAGATTTCCTGTGGGGTCTCAAAAACTGCTTCCCTCCTGTGTGTGAGGGAGGGGCCATGTCCCCTTCCAGACTGTGGAACAATTTTCCTTTTTGTTTGCACTCTTTTTGGCTCCTAGAAGGGGGTGGACTGACTAAAACGTACATCTGGAGAGCTGTACTCCATACCCCAGGAATACAGAGCAAGACTGCTTGGGGAATGATGTACAAAATAAGAAAGGCATCTGATTTCACCTAAAAGGGGGGTAACCTCAAGGCGTAATCTTTGACAAGGTGCCTAAGTATGGATTTAGGAGTGTAACTTTTTTTTTTTTTTAATTTTGACAAACGCTATTCTTGTCTAAGAATATACTCTAACTAGATCTGTATTCTAACCAGATCATAAAGCTTCAGTAATGGGTCGTTAACCTTGATACCACAGAATAAATAAATAAAATAAAATTTGGATTCATAATTTTCTCTAGCCTTCAGATGTTTGTGTGAACACTTTCACTCATATGTGCAAGTGTCTCCTTCTGTCAAGAGTAAACAGAATTTACATGCTTGCAGAAATGGAATTATCACTGCATTAAAATTCTATTGCTTCAGAACACAAATGAGAGTGTATACTGCTTTTATTTTCCTGATTACACAAAGGAGAAGTTGGATTTTTTTTTTCAGGCTAGAGACCACTTTTTCCGATTAAGGAACACAACAAAGAAAGAACAAATATAAACTCTTCATGGAAAATAACACAATTACTCCCCTATCACTGAACTGAACTATGAAGTGGCAGATGCAGTTACATGTCTACATTTAAAGATACATTACACAGAAAACTGGAGGACAGCATCTTTCTGTTATTTAGCCATCAAAATAAATACATTAATTAAATAATGCACACAATAGCTGAAAAAATGGCCTATGCTGAATTAAAAAGAAAATATTTTACATTTTTATAGAAGGATAAAAATGGATTTTAAAAAATAGGATCCAACACCAATGTGATCATATTTAAAAAGATAATGTAATATAAATGTTCTTTGCCAAAAGAACATTTAGGTTGAAGCTTGTGGACAGAAAACAAAGAAAACTTACATCTGTGAGATCATACTTTAAAATGTGGTGTGATAGTCAGGCCAGAGGGCCTCAAAAGGGCATACCAGGACCAGAGTGTGAGCCCTAGAAGGCCAAAAACCCTTTTTCCTGCAAGCAGGGGAGAGATGATTGCAGGGCAATTAGAGGCACCTGGACCCAATGAAGGGCTTGTCCAGGTGTACTTAAAGCCTGCCTTACCTAAAGGGAGGGGGAGAAGCACAGGAGAAGGCAACTGTCAGAAGGCTAGTAGCAGCTGGAGGAGACAGTGCTTCTCTGCAGCTACAGAAGGAGAAAACCCCTGGCCCCAGCCAGCAGAAGGAAGCTGGAGCAAGGTACCTCCAAGGAGAGACAGGGTTACTGGGGACTCCCTGGCCCACTACCAGGGGTTGAAGCATGAGACCCACTAGGGAGAAGCTGGCTGTTTGCCCCAGTAGCCAGAAAAGAGAACCACCCTGTTGCCTAGCTTCTTGGTGTTCTATGTAGTTGATGATAAATATCTTTTCTTTTAGGGTATATAACCAGACTTTTAATTTTCTTTAATGGAAGTTTAACACTTATTTTGCATCTTTATACCACATAGTAAGATTGACTCATCTGGCCACACAATTTTGAGAAGGAAACAAGAGTTATTCCTGTCCCATTTCGATTGTAGCAGCATTTGCTTTCCTGCAGCAATAGAACACAACTGGCCCTGCCTGTTGTTCTTCAAGGAGCATCTGTGGCATGGGAGTTAGCAGCAGAAACCACAGCAGGTATCCCATGTAGTGTATTGCAGGTAGCAGGGATGATCTTTGGCAAGAAGCAGAGTCAAGTGTTACTGCTGACACAGATTGCTCATGAAAGTAACTTTTTCATTTCCAGTTGACTTCTGTCAGCAGCTAACAAAGTTCTGCACAAAAGGAGAATGCTCTAAGGAATAAATAAGTGAGTAAGTTAAAGGTGGATCGGTGCCAATGTTTCTTTGCTTTTTGAGGACTGGGGAGCTATTATGCAGGCATATAGGAGAACAGCTTCACACCAAGCACTTTCACAGAGATAAAGAGGAAAGGCCAAGACAACAACAAAAAGGAGGGAAAAGTAACTGGCTAGCAATCCTGGTTCTCTGATAGTGTGAACTTTGATACTGTCTAAAGTCCACTAATACTATTGAGGTTTGGAAATCCTGTAGAAAAAGCGGTGCCCATATAGACCATATAGTCACCCCCTCATATTGTTAAACACCTGGAAATTAATTCTGATGGTTCTTTAGTTCCTTCCTTCCTGCAGCTGGACATGAACACAATAGGCATCACACAGAGCATCTAATTTTCTCCCCTCCCCCCACCAGGAAGCTCTTATTAGTAATTTTAAGTTGGGTGTTTTAGATAAGCATTTAGAATGTCTTACTTAGTGACATCATTTTAGGATTATTGCACAGTTGGAATCCTTGACTGTCTTTTTCTGCATTCTGAGATGCTGGGTGATATCCTGGGCTCAGTGAAGTCAGTGGGGGGGGGGGTTGCCATTGATTTCACTGGGCCCAGGTTTCACCCATTATCTCTGAATGAGAGTCTTGTGCTATTATTTTAAGAGAGAAAGCAATTCCATTTATTTTATCACAGATTCAAGAGATAGAAAAGATTCATTAGTATATCCAGTCCATCCAGCTGTTATTGAAGAATCATTCCCCATTGCATATATGCTGGTGTTTTGCTCAGTCTAGTTTTCAAGTGATGGAGTTTGTATCACTCTTCTTGGTAGTCCTTTGGACAAAATAAATGATCTCACCATAAGGACATTTTCTCTGATACTCATCTTAAATTTTCACTTAATTAGCATCATCCCAGTACTCAGTAACCATAAACCTTTTTTTTGTTCTCAAAAATACCATAACCTTGATATTTACAACTTTCAAATATGGGATGATAGTTGCCAGGATTATTTTATTTTTGAAGATTCAGAGTTGGTTTGCTTCCTTCAGTCTCTTTTGAAACGACAATTTTCCATAATTTGGTATGCAAATCATTTAAACTACTTTTTTTCTTTTTAACAGCAGATGTTCTGAGTAGTCTTTGCCTATATTTGATCAATCACTATTTTAATATTTTCCTTACCTCCACAGTAATTGTCTACATTTTTTTCATTTTTCTAGTTGAAATCAGATTTTTAAAGTTCAATATCCTACCCAACTGAGTTATTCATTTCATCACACTTATTTAATGGAACTAATTTCTCCTTAGTACTTTTGAGCCCTCTTACCCAATATAGTCATAAACCTTTATATGTGAACCCTTTAAAGAGCAGAAAGATTTGATGCTTTTTTCATCGCCTTTTGCCTTTCCACTGACTGGACAGATAACCACTTTAGGATATGAGGGGCAGTGTATTGTTATGCTGCCCTGGAACAATGTTGGAAGGAGATTATGACCTTCTGAGTCACAGCCTCTCTCTGGGCCTTTTCGTTGCTCTGGGGAGGAAGTAAATTCTGCCATGTCTCTGTTCAGTGCAGAGTGTGCTCCCCAGTGCAGTTATACGGCTAAATGGCCTCGTCTGCATGGAGGGCCGATCCCAGACTCTGCCCTCTGCATGATGCATTCAACCTCTTTCCAGCCACGTGTGTTTGGGGAAACAGGTGCTGCAAAACTGGTTTGTAAATGACTGCTGTGCAATGTACACCTTGTATCCACTTACTACCAAGTACAACCATGCCAGCTGGGTCACAATCAGACCCGAAAGGAAGTACAAACACATTAAACAAATACTTCAGAAAGTAGGGTAGATTATGCTAATGGGGTAAATATTGCTTCCACTGAAGAGAATAACAGAATTGTATTGACTTCAGTGCTGCAGGAACAGGCTACCTATGCCTGTTTTCTGCTTCATTAGTATGTATTTACATAGAGCATTTAGTTATATATATTTTTTAAAATTATTCTCTTTGACAGTCCTTCATGAAGGTATATGAGCCACTTAATCCTTGCAATGTTGTTTTTCAGAGGAATTAGAATATGGGGCATTTTGATCTAATGCTTTTAGCATTCAGGGTGCTCTTCCACTCTGTGGTGTGTGCTAATGCATCTCAGTATTAGACAGTGATACCTACATGTCTTAATTTCTCAGATTTCACTTTTCTGAAAGCTGACATTCTTGTACCATTTCTAATAATCTATTATGGTGATAAGAACCATTTTCACTAAAGCTAAAGATCTGGGAAGAAAGGAGTAACTGAGTGGCGTTTATCTTGGTGGGGGAGGTGCTTTAATAAATTGGATGTCAAGGTGGGACACTAGTAGTGGAGGAGCCAGATTTTCTAACTGACGGAGCAAAGTTTTCTCCTTTGACATCTCTGTATTCTCAGTTTTGTTGCAAGCATTAAGGACTGGATCTTCAATGGAGATTTACATGACTTTCACCAGCTGAGGTTCTGGTCCTAAAACAAAAGAAAACAAAAAAACCCACTGCTAATATAACATCTATAGTTCTTGTTCTTCTGCTGATTTTGATTAAATGTTTATAAAATCATGCTGCTTGATATAACTGGCTGACCTTTAACATGATCTTGTCCTATAAATTGATGTTCATGTAAACATGTCTGTATCCAGGAATAGTAAACGTGACTTTTTTCATGCAGTTTCCCCCACATCCCCACAAAGTTCTACAAGTCAGACTAATGAAACTCCAGGGAACCTGCAGTGTTGTTGAATACATCTTGTAGTTATCTATGTTCATTGTCAACATTTCTGTGCCATGTTCATTCTGCTCAGAGTCAAGCATCGAAATCAGATGCCTGTTAAAAATGACTCCAGGAAAATTAATCCCAGGGGTGTGTTGCGGGGGTGTATGTATATGAATCCTACTAGGAGTGTGTGTGTGGTGTGTGTGTTACTACTCAAAGTAGTATGAAATGTACATAAAGGATTTGGAATACTATAGCTATCACCTCAAGCTAACAATTAAGCATTTGGAGTGAAATTCTGTCTTAACTGACTTCAGTGGGGCCATGATTTCACCCTTTGTCCCATTTGTCATTCAAACACCTTGAAGTGGATGGATCACTTCTATCCAATTCCTTTGGAAATAATAGTGGAATATCTGTCAAGTATAACAAAGAAATCAAAGGTGAAATCTGAAGAACCAGGCACCCTTCCTGTCCCTGCTCACCACCACCCTTTTAAGGCTGAAGATTTGTGGGGTCAGCCATGTTTTGCAAGGATCAGACTGCTGTGAAACTGGGGAAAATGCATGTTATGCATGATAATAAGAGGAGTAAAACAACTTCATAAATAGAAAATTGCACTTCCACTAAGATCTTTGTTTTAAACAGTGATCAGCCCCTGCACCTCTTCAGTATCTCTGAATTGAGATAAGAACATAAGAATGGCCATACTGAGTCAGACCAATGGTCCATCTAGCCCAGATACTGTCTTTTGACAGTGGCCAATGCCAGGTCCTTCAGAGGAAATGTATAGAACAGGTAATCATCAAATGATACATCCCGTTTAGCCATTCCCAGCATCTGGCAAACAGCAATCCCTGCCTATCCTGACTAATAGACATTGATGGACATATCCTCTGTAAACTTATCTAGTTCTTTCTTTGAACCTGGTTAATCTTGGCCTTCACAACATACTCTGACAAGGAGTTCCACAGGTTGACTGTGCATTGTGTAAAGAAATACTTCCTTTTGTTCATTTTAATCCTGCTGCCTATTAATTTCATCTGGTGACCCCTAACCTGAACATCTGTTTCTTTTGTTTCTTTTGAAAGCCAGGTGGTTTGCAAAATGCTCATCTTATTAAACAATTTCATTTTATTTAAAAAATAAGCAGCACTGATGATTGGAAATTAATTAAGCCTACAAAATGGAATGGTTAGGGAGGAGATACTGATACATTCCTGTCATAGCAAAGTACTTGCTGTATTCCATGTGCTTTTTCTCTAGATTTCTACATAAATGTAGACATATGTCATCTGTTTGATAAGGATTTCACTAAAAAACTTCTCCATAAATCTTAAGATGTTCTGTAGTGTTACTCTGAATACTTTTATAGCAAGTGAAATCTGCTAATTTTTGCAGAGGGGACCTAAAGTTTGGGCAGGTTGTTCAAAAGCCCTTAAGCGGCTTAGAGACTTAAGTCCCACCACTGACCTTAGCCACTTAAGGGCTTTTGAACATCCCATCCAACATTTTTAGGACACCCAGTCCTAAGGGTAAATATAATGTTCACTTAGACGTTACCAATTTTCTTTTTAGTTTTAATCAACAAATAAAATCTGCATTCTTTCATTTATTATAAAAACAGTTATTTTGTGGTAGGTGACTCAGACATACCAAAGTAAAAAAAATGTTGCTTCTTCCTTGCCAAACTGGGCTAAAATGATGGATATAAAATACAAAAAGTAATTTAAAGAAAATTAAGCATGCAGAATTAAAGGTCACAAAAAAGTTTGAGTCATAGAAATAAAAGCTATACTTTATTAAACTATTTTATAGTGTACTTTAACATTCTAAATAAGGCCTTGTGATAGGGTGTCTGGTTTCTTGTTTCCCCACTATGTTGGGAGAGGTAGTATAATTCCTACTGCCTCACTGAGGCAGATGTGACTTCTTTAACTGCACCTTTAAGATTAGGGATGTGGGAGACAGGAGTAGTCCATTAGAGAACCAGTATTTAGTAAATTGGATCCTCCTAAGTTAGAAATCTGAACATAGTCAAACTGAGAAGGAGAGCGCTTTTTAGTTTGTTATGCTTGCTAAAATGTCAACTCCTTGGGATTTATAAAAAAGATACATGTACCCTTTTGTAGGACTAGAGTTGTGAGTCCAAAAGCTTAAAGGCCTGATCTGAAACAAACACACCACCTTTAACACTCTCTTCATACATGCAGTAAACTATGAAGTACTCAGATCAATTACCTTGAAATAATATAAGCAGACATAAGTGCCAATATATGAACCTGTGGTTTCATGCATCCAAAATATTACAAACATGATGCTTTGAGTCATCTCCTCAAGTTAAGACACTAGAATAATGTGTTATCCTAAAATGAAGAGTGAAATAATTTTTCTCAATATTCCCTTTTGTATTAAACCAATAACTTCTATGAAAAGAAATGGAAATAGTCACAGCTATGTATTCTAGTCAAGCCTTGTGACTAAAGTTATAATTGGTGTTCATTGAGCTAATTTTCTAGCTATAATTTTATTGTCTTCTTTCTACAGGAAGACTGAAATAGACTACACACACCAACAGTATGTGCCTTGGCCTGCAGTCTTGTCTAGTCGCCATTTAAAATATAATAATTTTAAAAAAACCATATGCATAGGATAGAGAGCTTCAACAAGCCCAAAAGCTGTTTCTGCATGCTGGCCTCCCCAGACTTGACCATATTTTTAAAAGATATATTCTGTGTGTATCTGGCTGTCTCTTTCCTGGGTCCACAATTCTTTCCTCCATTGGGGTGGTGTTTCTGATAGCATATATTGTTCTTGTGTCTAACTGTTGTTGTAGCTCTTTTCTGTTTTTAAAAAAAAAAAAAAAAAAAAAAAAATCAGCCCAATGTGATATGAAATTATTTTTGAAGACTTTCATGGGTTGGTCTTCTGTGAGCAAAATCATTTCCACATTACGGGAAGTTGCATTTTCAGTTATGGGTCTCAAACTAAAGGCTTGATATTTCTGTCATTATGTAAAACAAAATTCCAAGTGAGTTTGAGTTCTGGAAAAAATGTATCCAATGACAATTTTGTCCACTGTTAGGGCCTCAGGATTGGGCCCCAAATGAGTTACTTGGGGAAACCAGGAAGATATGGTCCTCTATGCTCCTGATCCTGTGAAAGGAGTCATGCAGATAGATCCCTGTGCCCCATTATGGTCCACAGCAGTCCATACAGAATCAAGATTTATATTTGATAATAGCCATCCTAATGTGTTTCACATAGGGTTACATTTTTTTAAATGGCAATCCTTATGGAAGATTAGAGGGCACAGTTGCTTAAGGTAGAAGTCCTTGTATCAGTCATTGTCCTCAGAAATAGCCAGTGAAAATATAGCTTCAATGGATTACAATAAACTATTTAATCAAATTACTTAAATCCCTCTTTACCATTATGTCAGTTCATAGAGTGCTAGATTCCAAAGCCAGCAGGGACCATTGTGATCATCTATCCTGATCTGTATAATACAAGCCGTAGAACTCCCCAAAATAATGCCTAGAGTAGATCTTTTAGAAAAAATATCCCATCTTGATTTAAAAATTGTCAGTGATGGGGAATCCACCACAACTCAGTTACAACCCCAGTGTGTCACCTTCCCAGTAACTTTCCCTGTTAACTTAACATCCATTTATCAGGATGTGTGTGATTTCCCCCCCCCAAGCATTTCCACTAAACTAGGATGTAGCATGTATATTTTTTCTTACTTTGTAAACAGGAAAGTGAACAACTGTATTCCATTTATTTTCACTCTAACAGAAATTCCACTGCTGTTGTTTTGCCCTCCTGAACAATTCTTCCCATAAAATAAAAAAGTTTTAATTATTATAGCAATCACTGTAGTGTTTGTCAGATAATAAATAGCAGGATTTAGTATCAGGAGACAGGCCTTGGTTTTCTCACTTTATCAACATGCTTTTATTCCTGATAGACTAGACTGAGATATAGCTGCAGCACATCACAGGACAATGAGAAGAAACTGCATTCTTTTAAATGAGCTCAAATAACTTTATTAGAATAAGAAAAACGGTGTTATCCCAAAAGCTTCCCTGTTTGTTTTTCTGCTTCACTATAGATCTTTTGCCCTTCCTGTATGGCTTTCTGCTACAGATTTAAAGAAACAGTATACATATCTTACAGTCTGAAAGGTTCAAACATGGTATCTGTTTCTAGGTGTGAGGCAATGTGCTTCCCTATTGATAAGTTTTATATTCTGTTTTAAGTGACATTTTTAAACCACAAAGTACTTGTTGAGCAAACAGATGACAATGGTGGCAATATACAGACAAAATAAACATTGGCATATAAAAAGATTTTTGTCCTTGAAAATCTGTAATGAAGGTAAACTGAAAACAAACAAGCAAACGTTCTAATTGTGCTCTGCAGATTTGGGGGCATATGAAGGATCCTAATGGTTTACATAGGGTTTTGCTATAATAATTAGTAGTATGGTAGCACTGATAGGCTCAAACTAGGTAATCCATTGGTACAAAAACATAGTAAGAGCCCTCCATGTCCCCAAAAGTTTACAATATAAATATATAATACAGACAGGATGGTGTGGGGTGGGGCGCAATCACACACAGGTGAAGTGACTTGCTCAAGATCACACAGCAGGGGCTTGTTGTACTGACTTCCAGTCCAGTGTCCTATCCACTAGACCTCACTGCCTCTCAAAATTAATATGTTAATTTTAAATTGGCCCTTTGTCTAGCAAATACTAAAGCAGGGGAAATTAGCTATGTGACTTGCTTAATTCAAGCTGGGTTTTATGAATAAGTAAATTGACAATGTATAAAGATGGCTTCAGGTGAGTGCAGGGACTGCAATTGTGAGAGCCTTCCCTCCTCATGGCATTCTGCATCATCCCTTCCGGTCTTGCATCTGTACAGGGACTAGCCATATAGTAGCACTTCATGAGTATTATCTTTATGGTTAACATGCCAGCATTTGACTCTAGAAATATTCCTGGTCCTGAATTCAGGATATCACAGACAATCGGGTGTGGGTGAGAGGGAGAACAAGGTACACTTTTGTGCTTTGTCACAAAATTTGTAGAGTTGACTTTCAGCAGATCCTCTATGGCTATTATCAGAAAGCAACATCTTGAGGTTAGGGCAAAGATCCAGGGGCTTGGAACATTTTTTAGCATATAGCCCTGTTGTTCCCAATGCACTCTCCTTCCATAGCAACAACTTGCTCTCCTGCTGTGTTTATGCAGGAATAACTCAGGTTGGCCAGAATATGATGCATGTTAACTCAAACCCATCCACTGAAAATCAGATTTCTTGGAGATAAACAAAAAATCCTTTGAAACATTTGTTTTAAACATGTTACATGTTGGAAAGTATTTTTGGTGTGTGTGTGTGTGTGTGTGTGTGTGTGTGTGTGGTGCTTTCATACCTATATAAAATCAATTCTTGAAATTTCTAAATCACTATTTTAAACTCCCTATAAAGCATTTATCAAGGAAGGACTGATGTGGCTTCTGTGTTCATACAATGCTATTTAGTGCAACCAAGGACTAGTGATAAAATGTCATTGTTCTTTTTCATGTTCTTAAGCTTGACTCATTATTAATAGCCACAGATGATACTAAATCGTCTATTAATCTTTATTTACTTTAACATGCAGGGAAAATGGTAAGTGACAAAATGAACTTTAACTCTTTTATGCAATGATGGAAAACATTAAACTAAAAATCATCTAATTTACAACCTGCTAAACCTGTCAGATCAATTTCTTCAAAACCAGCCGCTATTAAAAAAAAAAAAAAAATGGAAAACAGAACCTTCAGATGATAGCTGGATGGTTGGGATTATTTGCAATTGTTTTGAATGGGCAGAATGTCCGTTCCTCCCCCCCCCCCCCCCCCCCGATATCCTGGAAGGTTGGATGAGGAGGTAATTCCCATTCTTAGATGGGACACTGGAATGAAAGAAAGAGTTGTAGTTCAGGTGTCTTGTGGTCTCATTCTCCTGCTTTGGGCCAGCTTTCTGGCTGGACTTCATCATCTATGATGTGTCAACCCATCACCTCTCAATAAAGGGAGAGGATGCATCATAAGAATAATAGTCTCTGGCCATGGTGCAGGCATTTGTTTTTCCTCAATAAAATATCAAAATTTTCTGCAGAAGCCAGACACTTTGCAAAAACAATCATTTTCTTGAAACCGCACTTTTTCATCAAAACAGTGTTGGCAGAATTTTCAACCAAAACTCTTACTAGGGTTCCTGGGGATTCTCTTGGTGTGGAGAAACACCTCAGCTGGCATAGAGGCAACATAGCCAGCTCTAGCCATACCTGCAGGACTGGGAAGAGTGGCATAGACTGCAGTGCTCACAAACAAATGGCTCTTTGTGACTGATACAGAAAATGAAATTGCAAGCAGCCCTAATGCTTCTCTATTCTTCATTGGGGTCTTACTAGAGTCCTGGAAGACCCAGGAGTAGGAGAACATACAGGTGACTTGAAGCTCTTTGTTACCTCTTCACATGCACTGTCAGTTGAAGCTTTGAGGATCTTGGTCTTAGGATCATGTTTGAAGGTCACTGATATCAGTGAGGGTTCTATAAGCAAACTCAGTGAAGTTTGCTTCAAAGAAATGTAGGTGCTTTACCACATTTCTAATTTGCATTTGCACCCTATCCAGTTAACCAGTAATGTTGTTATCTAATTACAATCATTTCCCCCAGCCACATAGCTGTCTGATTTGGAATAAATTTATAAGTGCATTTTGCCTCAGGTTACCTTTATTTGCAACTCTTTATCCTCCTTTTCTCCTTTAAAGTTTCACACTTTTTTAATAAAGTGTTTTCCTTCAACACTGAAGAGCTTTGTCATTGTCAGTGTAAAGTTGACTGATGACTGGAATTTCATCTGTTCAAATACATCCCTCACACACATGTCCAACAGTCATTCACTTTGTATAAAAAAAACCAAACAAACAAACAAAAAAAAAACCAAACTCTTGCAAACCTCCTGTACTTTTCTCTTTCTAAGCTTTTTACTGTCCATCAAATCTCCAAAACCATCTCAAGTTTATCCTTGTGCTGCTGAAGTACATCTGTCTTGTAATGTGTCTTCAAGGTTTTGAGTTTAGCTGTGGATTTTTTTTTTTTTTTGCCTATATTTAGTTTCTATATTGGAGCCATAATATCCAGTTATAGCTGTGGCTATAGGCTAAGATATTCTTCTTTGTTACTGAGTGTACTTGAGTTTGACACTACTTAGGGAACATCTAAACCATTTACTTTAGCAAAGAACTAATGTGCTTGTGGAAATTTACAGCTGCACCCTCAACTTTACACATTTCTAGCTTAAAGTGAAAGTTTTTCTGTGTAATTTTCTATCACCAGTGTGATTTTTTTTTTTTATTGCCTCAAAATGCTCATAATCTGAATAAAAATGACAGAGGCGAGTGCATGCCTTGAGACCAGTTGTCTGTCCAGAATATTTAGTGTCCCTTATTATACCTCCTCTTAGGCCTCCATGGTTATTGGGTTTTGTTTACTTTAATTTAAAAAAAAAAAAGTGACATTTTCCAGTTCTGCTGAAACAGTGGCAAATAATTCTCATGTCTACCTTAGTATGACTGAATTCTTAATCCAGTTCCATATTCACCACCTGTGTATAACTCATGGACCTTTTAATCAACTTTAAACACATACATTAAAACTGTAAAATCAGCATTTAGGACCTTATCCTAGCCCCACAGAAGTCAACTGTCAAAACTCTTTTTCCTCATCTTTACTAGGAAGACTGAGTGTTGGTCAAGTTTAGATCATGTGTTAGTTAAGCTCAGTCTAAACCTCAATCTTTTTTCCTAATATGCAGGCAAGATAATACCTTGAGCCTTTTTTAAAGAAGGTTGAGCAATGGCATAGACTCTGGTCTTATATTCTCCATGGGCAACCTGCATTACCTATCCCCACAAAGGATGAGGAAAAAGCAACTGGCCATGGCATTCCGATTCCCTCTCTAGGAAAAATTAAGCAGGGAGCTGAGTGTGCAGGGGCGAGGTATGAGCCAAGTTTCCTTTCTATCTCCAACTCCAACACACAAACTAGAGTAGCTAAAGTTGTGTAGAGAGGGAAGTAAGCTGCACCATTTACTTGCTCTCTGGAGCAAAGGAAAAGCAGTGGCTGCATTAACTCAATCACGTTCTCATTCCTGGATCAGTCCTGGGGTAGTGAGGCTATGTGCGCTCCTAACACACTAAATCGTAAGAGTGTAGCCCAAAGAGCTAGAATCCTCTCACATTTTTAAATTGAATCCAGCTGATCCTCCCAGCCCTGCCCCTTCCCCAGACAGACACTTTGAACATAAACCTCAGCTTTTATACGGTACTGAAGACATGGAAGAATTAATGTTATCGTTCCTATGTTACAGGTGTGGAGATGAGGCCCAGATGGTAAAACTGATCCACAGAGCACTTGCTAGCAGTTCATTAAGCTGTCTGTACACATCCTGCTGGCTCTGCTTTGTTTCCGGCTCACTGAATCGGAATAGATGGGTGGGAAAGTTTAAATAAAGAAAACTAGATAATGATTAATTCATTAAAAAAACACTCCTCACATTAAGACATCTAATAATACCAAAATATTTTTCTAGGAAAACAATTGCTGAAGTTGCAACAAGAATATTATGCTAATCACAGAAGCGAGAGGCAATGGGGTCTGTGCAATTGTGAATGGTAGGGGAAGTGTCCCTGAGTCAATTTTTCCATTAAGATGTGGTCCATACTATGAATAATATTGAGAACCCCTGTGTGATAGGGGCTCTGAAGGCCAGACAACCTAGTGGTTAGTGCACCCAACTTCCAAGACCGCTGCCTCACCCTCAGGGAGGTAGAAGTGCCAATTCCTGACTTTAAACTGGGAATATTCAACTCTCCACCCACATCTGGGCTTCAGCACTTAAGGCTGTAGTAGAGAAGCCTAGACACTCCTTCTCCACCGGGTTCCATGCCCGGGCTCTGTGGGAAGCAATATCAGCAGGATCTTCCCTGTAGTGAGTCTGTTTACTTTCCTGGGCTACTTCCTACTTATTGGCCTTTCAGTCTGAGGCATGGCCCCTACTGTCCGAACAGTCATTCTAAAAAAAAAAAAAAATCCAAATGAGCAGAGCCATGCTCAGCTGCCCTGCTGACTTGGTCTGATACCTAACTCATTATCCAAGCTTCAGTAAATACCTTCACATCTATGAAACTTCTTCCACAAAGTTTACCACAAACATCTCTTTCATGACTCCCATCTTCCTTCTTTCCTTAACCCCTTCTGCCTATGTTCCCTAAACTTTCACCTCCTCCATCTACTAAATAAATAATGCTTTCCCCATGGTAACTTTCTCCATGCTGCACCACAATGCACAAAGCCTTTGGGAAGATCTTACGTTATCTTCTGCTCTCAGAAAACATACAGGAAAAAAAATCTGTAGAATTTCTCGAAACTTAAATTTCAATCTACAAATGATGACAGTTCATGGTAAATGGGACATTTAGATTCTCTCCCTCCCACACTCCATTTTTGCTGGAGAATTTTGTCAGCATTGCTGTAGTTCTGAGATTAAGCTGAAAATCGGAATCCCAAATCTGAGTCAGTTTTCTACGTCACAGTGTTTTGCTGAAGGCTGGAACTGCAAACCTCCTGCCCTGGTGCATCTGACTGTCCAGACTCTGAATCCACTTTCCATTGATTGAATGCTAGGAGATACAGCGTGCAATTTTCCAGTGCCTTACACTTTGTGTAGTCAAGTTGAATTGAAAATCTACCATTCTGATTGGGGAACATTTTGCAGCTACTTGGCACTTGTTTTAGATTGGAGTAAATGACCTCTCAAAATGTAAAGCAGGTACAATTAGGACTCAGACCTATGGTTTGGAATCAATGGTGACTAATGGCTATGTCTACACTACCACTTATGTCAGTATAACTTACATCGCTCAGGGATGTGAATATTCCACCCCTCTGAGCAACATAAGTTACATCGACATAAGCACTAGTGTGCACAGTGCTATGTTGATGGGAGAGCTGTCTGCTGTTGGCATAGAGCGTCTTCACCAGACGTGCTGTGGCGGTGCAGCAGTATTGGTACAGCTGTGCCACTGCAGCACGGCATTTGTAGACATGCCCTTAGCAAAGGCAATTAGAACAGAGAGTCTGTGTCCAAGAGCAAGGTGTGACAGTGCAAGACCCCTGTGAATGCTGTACGCATTCTATTTAAACTCTGGCTAGTTTAAACAGACCTACAGCAGCTTCCTCTCCCTCCAGCACCAGTGTATTTGTCTGCACCATAGCAGCTTTTCCATAACTGAAACCTCTTTTTGACATGAAGAAATTGACTCCCCCCCCCCTCGCCCCCCCCCCGCCCCCCAATCGAGGTTAAAATATGAGTAAGGACCTTTTTGTTCTCAGTTTTTACTATTTTTTTTTCCCCACCCAAATCTCAGACCACTCAAGACATGTAAATACTGATTAAGAAAATCAAATTCATTACATGAGGTACATGTGTTAGTTCATTATAAGTTAGTCTAAATACGAGGCTGTGTTAAAGTTAAATGTAGTGAAAGATGCACACATGCCTGCACATGCATGTGTGTATGTTCAGTTATTTTCAATACTCTCACTTTTCTCTATTTGTTGCTTTTTGGCTATCCTCCCATCCCACAATGTTAACCTCAATATTTACCCAGAAAACTGTGAAGTTTTGTGTGTGTGTGTGTGTGTGTGTGTGTGTGTGTGTGTGTGTTTAAACAAAATAAAAACAGAAAACAAAGGACCTTGAGTATGAGCACACCTTTCAAAATATTACCCTTATGGGCCTTCAGCAAATGACATTTTGAAATATGTATATGGTCATTATATGCTGCTTGATTGCTGTTTCAAAAAAAATGAGCATGGCTTCATTTAGGTCTAGTTTTAATGAAATACCCTAAAAAATAACTTTATCTTACAATTCTCAAGTGCTTTTCCCATCAACATATTCATTTCGAACCTTGCTGTCACTCTGCTCAGCTAGTGGATAGTTTCTTGGGAACTGTTACTAGTTGGGATCATTTAGAGCAGACACTAAGCTGTTTTAAACTCCACCAGGGCTGACGCCAACCCAACCTGAGGATCAGGGAGCCATAACTGGCTCTTTACATCTGTTGTGTTCATTGGAGACTGGGCCATTGTTATTTACTTTTGAGTTAAAACACTACCTACTATATCTCATCTGCTATCTGCATCTTAACATATAAATTTGTCCTCCTCTTGGAGTACTTTCCAGTCAGAGTTAAGGTTGTGTGTTTTTCGAGTAACAGTATATGTAGATTTTAGGTGAGTGTAGGTTTGTTTTAGTTTTGTTTTGGTTTTTTTGAAGTGCTTGTGTTGGGGATGTGGATTGGGAATGTTGATTTGCATCGTGAGCAGTTTAGATGCTGACACTTCCTAAAAGTAGTGATTTCCTAGGTTTTGGTGATGGCATTTATCGGAAATGTACATTAGCAATGTGTAGCTGTAAATTAGCCAATTCTTTGCTGTGGAAATGTTCTTGTCATTCTGAATGGTAAATAGAAGGACATCCTATGCCCATCTACTCCAGTGCATCACCACTCCAGCACCTGTGCTGTTGCTTTTCTCCTTGGTTCAATACTACTTATGTCTTGTATGCCACACAGTGAGCTCTGCCTTCATGCCGCCTCCCATGATTCATACCAAGCCTCCTTTCCTGGCCCATCCCTCATCAACTGCAGTTTCTTTGATATGTGATCCCCTACACCCCACTTGCAAGCTCCTTCACCCCCAGGCCTCCCCTTTATGGTCTTTGTTCCCTGTTCTCCACTCCACTTTTAAGCTGTATGGAAATTGCAATGTTTATATTTTCTACACTCACGTTTGATGTATATACATGTTATCACAGACATATGTCTTATACAGGGAGAATGTTTCGTTTCAAATACTTTGAAGTGGAATGGGTAAATGGCTGGTTAGGCATGCTAGGGAGCAACGATGGGAAGGGAACACATGGAACTAGAGGGACAAAAGATAGGATCAGGAACTGTTTGTGGAGTGTTGATAGTGAGCTGATAGCAGTGAGCCAGCAGCAGAAGGCTGCCGAGTTCACCAGCCAGAAAGTGCCTTCATAGCCAACCTAAAAAACTCTTCTTCCTATCAGATTTTTGCTGCAAGTCACCATCTCTCCTCACCTGTTCCCATTTAGCATCAGAAAGAAGGGGGAAGTTTTCACCTCAAACTTTCCTTAGTGCCTGCAGCCCCACTAGGGTGGGCATATCTGGCCATGTGCTATGATCAGTCCGATCGACTGAAGCACTAGTGAGCTTTACAGTGTTTGTGAGTAACTGGGGAAAGCAGGCAGGGTGGCATAAGGAAAGGTTGGGGATGGGGCTATGGTAATGGATCAGGACTGGAGAGGCAAGGATGCCCACTGAACAGTGGAACCAGTAAGCAGAGAAGAAGTGAAATTCTAATACTAGGTACTGTAGGTTGGTGCTGATATGATGTTTTTCATAAATACAAAGGGAGTTTTCCTCTAGAATAAATTCAGCAGTCTTAACTATGGAGTTGCTACCAGTGTCTCTGTAATATATTTCCATGTGTGAGAGCAATTTTTCCAGTAAAGATTTTCTTGCCTTTGGCAGGGAATAGTTCTCTCCTTAAAATTAAAAAAGAATAAGCAAAAATGCAATGCAATTCAAGCTGAAATGATTGCACAAAATTGGAACAATTTTGTGTAGTTATCCTTCACAGCATTCAATCATTCACCTTTAAATTATAATTGTGTTTGTATAATTTTCTAAGAATGTCTCAATAATATTTATTATCCGAATATGTTACAGCACACTGAAAACTGTCAACGTGTTTCAATGTTCTTTTGTGAAAATTAGGAGGATAATAAACTTAACATTTTAGGTACCTATCCCTGGAAGCCTCTAGGTACCTTAACAATTTAAGAGAAATATATTTAAAGAATATAATTAATCATAATTAGGTAAATTCACCAAATAAGTTCAAGAATTGAAGAAGAATCGGGCAGAAACTAGTCATTGTATCTACAGAATAAGTTAATTCATACAGCTGTTCAGAAACGATTTTTTCTTGTGTGAAATTCTGTGCTTAAAAATTGCTCAAACAGAACACTACCAAATAAATAAATACATATTTTTTTCCTTGAAACAAAATTCTGAAAGAAATGGATATATTTTGGTATAATTTTGACATTTTAAAAAAAGTTTTATTTTTTTTAAATATGAAGTAAAACAAATTTTGAAGTGAAAGCCCCCCCCCCCCTCCCTGATTCTGATTGGGTCACTGTAATACAAATTAAGAATAATAAATTGTACTATACTTACTTTTTTCCCCTTTCCCTCGGAGACGTGCCCATTTGGATTCATGATTACAAATCCCTAGATTTACAGGCAGAGGGATATGGAAATGACATCTTTAAGACTCAGTGGATTTTAATGCAACATCTTTTCTCAAATATTTTTTTTACCAAGAAATGTGTGTAGTTTCATCTGTAACACTAATTCAGAGATTGGCATTTGATGAAGATGACAACTGGGTATAGGAGGGCTCGCAAGGTAGCCTTAGACTAACTTATTTTGGGTCAAAGTTTTGTAAAATAGCAGTGGTGCCTTTATTTCAGTATTGCCTACATGCTCTCAGAAACAGATAAGTCCAAGCTTCAAAGTTAAAGTCCTGATTGAAGTTTCCGATAGTGTAAGGTAAACTGGACACAGGATATTGATATGGGCCAATCTCTGCTTACCAGCCTCTATTGCAATATATGATTTTTAAGTTTAGCCAATAAATTAATATCCCCATTTATAATTTTATATCAGAGGGGGATATTTTTTGTTGTTGCTTCATTTTGATTAATTTGTCAATTGGGAATGAAGGGCATGTAATATAAAATTTTGTTTTTAATTGAGTAATCTCGTTTATATTTGAGGAGCTTCCTATGTTCTCCTCAGGGCACAATCCAGCTCCCACTGGTAAAACTCCCATCTGCATCAGTGCTCAGGATGAGGAGCCAATGACTTTCTCAGGAAGAGTTAGGGAGGATGAGAGAGAGCAGCATCTCTGTGCTTGGAGATGTCACATTACTGTATCCAGTGACACAATCTTTCTTTCTTGTATATATCACACTCTAACTTTTCTTTCTATATTAAACCTTGTATATGTTGATGGTTCTCTTTCTATTTTTATTACAAAAGAGGACTCAGTGCACTCTAACTGTATTCCTCCTCCTACATGTTGCTAGAGGCAAAACACATTTTTAATAAATTTTTAAAAGTGACTTAATTTCTAAGAATAATGAAGTAATATAGTCAGATAGGAACTGACACCATGCATCATACTTGAACTGTCCCAAATAAATCTGGTTAAATACTTCTAGACAAATAAATTATTCAGTGAATATTATAGTTTTCCATTAAACCATTTATTTGTTAAATAATTGTTGTGGTATTTAGCTTGTGATTTTGCTGGTTGAATACTGTTCTTTAGTTTAGTGAATACTTTATATCATAAATAGCAGCAATTTTTATGAATTAATTTATTTCCGGTATTTAGCCAGCTTTGTATATAGTGAGGTATTCTGATACCCCAGAGATGAGTACAATATTGGAAAAAAGATAAATAGAGAGGATATCTGCAGTAGGTAAGTAGATAACAAAGGCAAAAAAGATTTTGCTTTTTTAGCTGACAGGAAGAAATCAGGGACAGACAAACTGTTTATAACTGATAAGCAACGTTTCCCATTCTTCAAACCAAGTCTGAACCTTTTTTTGGTGTGTGTGGGGGGTGGGGGGACTGTAGGAGGGGAAATATGGTATACGAGACTCAAATGAACTCGTTCCTAGCAAGCCAATGTGGTGGTGGTGCTGGCTGGACACCTGACTGGATGCCATTTGGCAGTCATCTAGTATCATCATAGATACCACTGCCAATCAGATGTCCACTGGTGCTAAATACATCCGTACAGCTGGGCATTAAATCAGAAGACTGTGGAGAATAGAAAGAGAGCTGCTGTCACACCTACTTGTAGGGTCCCCTGAACAACACAGCTACTCGGCACGTGACAAACCCAGCAAAGCCTGGAGGTTCATGAATGGTAATACAGTCCAAGGAAGACATCTGAGCCTCACTAAGTATGAGCTTAGCCTAGCCAAGCCCAAGGTACCATCTGACTCCTGGACTATGAAATATAATTTTGGTATCTTATTCAAACCAGCAGATCTTGGTTTATGGGTGGAGCTAGGGGAAGTATCTCCATTCTCTTCCTCCCCATTTGAGCCCTGATTAAGGCTAAGCTGAATACTGCTTTTGTCTCCTTGCCCCACTGATGAGATGCTATTCTCATTCATGGGGCTGATAATGGCATCCTAGAACAGACCACAAAGCCCCAAATCTCTCATGCTCTGGGTTTTCCCATACGCACACTGCGGTATTGCTGAAGAAACTACCAAATGTGACAACTGCAAAACGAGTTGTCTTGAGCATCTGCTGTGGGGTGGTACATGGGACTTTCCTCTAAGAACAACTGTTGAGGGATGGGAGACCTGCTAAATTACTCCTTCCCCCAAAGACTGCTGCTGGCAGGCAGGAGCATCCAAACCTTGCCACAAAGTGTCCTATTAGCAGCAGGGAGGAGACTACTAACTTTCTTCCAAAATGTGCTGCTGACAGTTGAGTGGGGTTCTCAAAAAAAAGTCTGGCTGGTTCAGTCTTCTGAGGTGAAAACCTGCTTTCTTTCTTTACACCCTACTGGAGTTTTACCATTTTTTTCAATGCTGTCTTAATCTTCCAGCTGCTTATCCAAACCTGCTGATCATACCCAACACTAGCAGAAACTGCTGTTTCTAAAATGTCAGCAACGCTTATTGAATACTGTGATAAGATTATAGAACTCCTGTGTACAGAGTTAACAAAAAATTGCTCTGGTTCTTCAAACACTTCAGTATTAGAAATAAGAAAAAATATAGTGGGAGAACTGAAAAACATGAGAACCTTTAAGCTTCGTATGCAACTGGAGAAAAACATTTTTGGAAGCAGCAACATACTGGTTTTTACTGTTACTCAGAAGTGGTTCTCTTCTCTCAGACTAAGTATTTTGTTCATAAGTGGGGGAAAAAATCCTGACAACTGTCAAACTCATCAATGTTCTCAGATCTATTCCCTCTTTACCTCTGGATTGTCACTCAATGTCTGCTTGGGATAAAGTGCTAAATGTAGAAATAGTAAGCTGAGAAATAACTGAACTCTAAGAGTTGAGGCATAATGTTCAATTACAATGAAGACTCGATAAGCAGAGGCTAAAATAATTATACATATACCATACATACACATTCACACAATATAAAGATGCTGCAACATAAAGGAAAAGAAATTCATCCCTCTTGCCACACAGTTTAAATGATATTGAAATGTCAGAACTGAGATTCCCCCTTTGAGAGGGGGGAAAAAGGTACCTCTTATTTTTGTGGGGAAAAATACAGATTTTGTTTCATGAATGAGTTGATTTTGCCAAATTGTTTCGTTTTGACATTTTTTGAACAAAATATTTTGATGTTTTTTTGGTTCAAAAGGAATTTTCATTTCAAAATGTCCCTTAATTTTATTTTAAAAAGTACCCAAACATTTAAAAATAATCAAACTTTAAACAAAAGTGTTTTGGTCTGTATCAAAATAAAATGGTTTGTTCAACCCAAAATAATAAAAACATTTTTTTTTGATCTGCCAAATGTTTTGAAAAGTTTTCATTTTTGGCCCAAAACAGCTCCCTCCCATTCTTTAAAAAATTGTGAGCAAACTAAAAAATTCATTTTTTGCACAGATTTACTCAGGAATTGTACTACAAATTTAATAAAATTTGTGTATTTCAAATACTTTTTGCAGTGTTGAATTTCCAGTCCATTAGTGACAGGTTTACATGACAGTTGTGAAACCCACAAAGAAAGAAGGAAAATATATTGTGCAATCCTGCCTTGATCCCACAGTAAATCCATTATTGGCTAGCTGCAAACAGAAAGGAGGGTTGAGCTTGATTTATTCTTCCATCGTCAGATAACTTTGCATACCAATGGCCAAGAGTCATGGGACATTGACCTTCAGGCCAATCTTGATTCTAGTAATAAAATGTTCCTAATTCAGTTGTGTAGGCCATACATATTGACCAAAGAATAAGTGAAACAAAAAGGAGATTTACAGGACCAAATTGCTCAACTTAATAGTTTTTTCATTATTGCAACTCTTGACCATCTGACAAGAGACTTTTGACAAATCATACAATCATATAATTCAGGTTAGACAAACAGTTAATTCTTCTCAATCAATCATAAATATTTATTGCCTTCCAATCGGAGGTATAAAATGAACACATGCCACAACTCAATCAAGCTGCATTGCTCCCAGTGAAAATTCAAAGTTGTCATGAAGAGAACACAAAGAACAAATCTTGTATTTGACTGTTGAGTAAAGCTGACACTGAGTTTATTGTTCACTTTATTTGACTAATATAAACAAATTGCTTCATTCACTTTGCAAGTAACATAAAATGAAATAGTTCATTTGAGCACTAATAACTGAAGGGAAAGGCATTTCCTGCCAATTAATGAGCACAGGAACTGAGAGCCCAAGGTGAAGTCTGAGGTCCCCTTGATCCAAACAGTCATTATCTGCCAGACCCAGAAACCATTATTGCTGTTATGACACAGGAAATATAAAAACAATTGTTTTTATATGCTGAAATGTTAAATGTTGGCCTGATCATTGTCATGGATACACATTTCTCTTTATCGTACCAGTCTTTCTTGAGCAATTAAAGACCAACAAATAACCAACAGAAAAGCGGGGACATAATTCCCAGGTCTGGCTAAGTTTTTGCTCAACACAAGACTCAGTGTGCAGGAGGGCATAAAAACAATGTTGTTGGTCCCCAATCCATATTCTGAGACATGATTAACCACCAGCACACTTTAGAACTGCTCTAAGTTGCCCATGTATTTGTTGTATTTCTCTGTTGTCTCTTGCTTTATATTTAGATTGTCCCTGCCCTAATGAGGAAGAAAATATCTGGAAAGTGAGGACTCTTGTTTCTAATGACATAGGATTGCAATGTAATAATTAAACAGAAGCGCTCAACATCTTTTCCGCTTACATTGGAAGTTTTGAAACCAAAGGAATAGCTTTTATTGAAAGCAGACAGAATAACTAACTAAAGCTCTCCGAACTGTACATTAAGTTTACCTAAGTTCATTGACGTCCACGTGTGCTACACTTCAGTGCAGCAAGCTGGAAATGGTGCAGCAACTTCAGACATATTGAAACAGGGTTTTACTGAATAATTCTATCGGTTTCGTGTTCCTTGGGGTGTTGGTTTGAATGTGATGTTCAATTAGTTTATACCATAACTACAATTCAATGTAACACAGATTCTTGCATGGGCAGTGCATAACTGCACTGTAGAAATTGATAGGGCAGGAAATGGAGTCTTGGGTACTTGAAGTGGGCATGACTGGGCTGTTTGGCCTAGTGGGAGACATAGAACTCCGTGTATAGTCACAAAGAAGCATATTGGACCAGCTTTTTCAAATTGAGTTAAATTCCTTTCACACCACTCAGATGGCACAAAATAGGCCTGTGATGAGGTGCTCCACTCACTGCAGGTGGTGCCCCCTTCTGGCTGTTCTGGGGATTAGCACCACAAGATCAACCCACCCTTCTGCAGTACACGGTTTCTCTGTCAGCCCGATGCCCCTTTCTCGCCGCCGGAACCTCAGTGTCTGGTATGTTACTCAGACTTCCAGCCAGGTCACTCAGCGTTCCCACTTTCTCAGGTATAGTCCTTCAAAGTCTGTCATTTCCATTGATCCAGGCAATCTCCCAGTTCACTACCCCGTCCAGTGGCAGGTAGGGGAACCATGTCTTCTACTCTGGGTTCCAGCCCAGGGAACCTACAACACACAACCAAAATCTGTTCAGTCCTCAATCTTGCTGCTTACTCCTTGGGCTGGTTCCTACTCCATGTCCTACAGGCTCTCTCCTTCACCCTGCTCTCTTCAGGGTATGCCCCCAGAGTCCTACTCTTTCCAAAGCTTGCTTTCTTCCTTCTCTACTAAACAGAGTGTGATCTCAAACTTTTTCCCAGCTACCCTTGCTTCAGTGAGCATCCTTGGTTTATACTAGCTCATCCCAGCTCTGCTCAGGTGAGCTTTCTTCTAATCAAGGCTCTCTGCCCAGCCTATATCTATCTCCTTTGCTGCTCAATTCATTAATTTGCCCGTCTGATCTCCATTAACCACTTCAGGGCAAGTGTGGGGTGGACACCCCATCACAGGGCCATAATTTAGCCACAATACCCAACAGAGAATTCCCTTGACATAAGAACACCTTACTATCACATCTGCCATTCTCTGAACTTCTGTCTTTTCTCAGCATACTGGGTGTATCCGCAGTGGTGAGGGGGAAAAGTGGAATTATGCTCTGTTTTACTACTCTTCACTGAGTAGAGTCCATTAAAAACCCCAGAATTGCCAAGCAGCAGCTCTATAGTCATAGCAGAGCTGAGGCTGGTCCTCAGAATCGGAGAGCTGACCATCTTTTCTGCACCAAGCAGAGCTTTGGTGCAGGAAAGAATCTGGACACTTAACTACATATGTTTCTGCTGAAAGAATCAGTAATGAAATACTTTATTTCTCTTTAAATTGTCATCATTATGTTTCGTCAGTTTCAAGGCAGAAGGAATCATCTAGCCCGACAGTTCCCATCCTGGGGGTTAGGACCCCCTTGGGAGGGGCACCAAAAATTACAGGGGGTCCATGAGGCTTCAGTAATATTGAGGTCATTTAGCTCTCCAAACTCCGTGCTGGGTGCAGCAGCCTCAAGCTCTGCACCGGTAGAGCAGAAGAGCAATCTCCCTCCAACCCCACAATGGCCAGGCACCATGCCAGAGAGGAACAGCCCAAGCTGGTGGGGACCTGGAGCCGGGGCCTACCTCCATTATCCTCAGTCCATGAGAGACGGGAAGAGGCGGGGCCACACACTGCGTACAATGACTGCTGCGCCAGGGAAGGCTTAGCTTCTTACTCAGGTAAGAGTAATTTATTATTATTATTTTATTTATGTAATTTTGTGGTGGTATTATCGTTATGTGTGTTTATGGCCAGTGATGGGGCGGTTTGGTGAGGAGGGCAAACAGCCACGTTTTACCTAGTGTTAACCGGTGAGGCTTTCACTCAGAAAGGTTGGGAACCACTACCTGATCTCCTTTATTACATGAGCCATAGGACTTCCAATTCCTATTTGAACTGGAGCATATATATTTTTTTAAAGTATCCAATCTAATGTACTCATTATCATGTTTAGTGGCTGTTTAATCAAAACATTTTTCAAATGTGTTTTTAGTGACTTCATTAAAAAACTAAATGAAATGTGTTTAATTTTTTGTTTCAAAACATTTTTTAAATATTGATTGTTTTTTATGTTTTAAAAAACTTTAAAACTTTCAGAAGGTCAACATTTATTAATTTTATTTAAATGAAATATTTTAATCAACCCAAAAATATTATTATTATGATTTAACTTGGAATTTCATCTTGTGGGAAATCTTTAATTTGGGGGGGGGGGAAAGGGGGATGTTCCATTTTGAATGGGAGGGGGGGAAGTAAAATTGTGAAATTTCCTGCAAAAGAGAAAATTTGGTTTCTCCTCAGTTCTGTGTAGGAGGTTTTTCTTCACAATGGTAGCAAACAGACTTTTTTAAGTGGAAGTTTACGTTCTGGAGTACAATTGTACACCAAATTGAAATGCTAAGAAATAGTTAATAAATTGTTCCTAATGGTGAGAATAATTAACTGTTAAAAATAAGGTGTAATTTTCAGTCTGAATTTGTCTAGCTTCAACTTTCAGCTATTGGATTGTAATATGGACATAACATAAGAGTGGCCATACTGGATCAGACCAATGGTCCATCTAGCCCTGTATCCTGTCTTCCAACAGAGACCTGTGCCAGACGCTTCAGAGAGAATGAACAGAACAGGGCAATTATTGAGTGATCCATCAGTGACATGTCCATGCCTAGGGTAGCCAACCTGAAAATGCCAAGGTCAGGGCAGGCTGCAAAAGGAGACCAGATTCTGCCAAACTGGTGGCTAACACTGCAGTTAGATTCCCATCCAGTTACAAACAGTGCTTCTGATTCCCCACACTGGTTGTCAAGAAGCTAAAAGAATAAAAATTACACAGCCCCTTTACTGCATTTAAGTGTCTGGCTCCTAGTCAGCAACAAGGTCCAGTAAAGAGAAAAGTTATTTAAAACTCTATTCCCTCTACTAAAATGTTCTCCTGACCCCAAAGGGTCAGCTACATTGCTAGATCAATATAAGTTTGGATCCCACCCAAAATACCACACTGCCAGCCAATTCTTTAGCAACTAAAACTAAAAGTTTATTATAAAAGGAAAGAAACAAATGAGAAGAGAAATGTTAAAAGAGCAAAGCAATTAGATACAAGTGACATTAAAGTCCATATATATCAGATTCTCAATAAAATTGTGGACTTTGCAGGCTTGTACATTTCCTCTGGTGTACGTCCTGTACCTGGATGGGGTTTCCCAGCTTTGTTTCCCAGCTTCAGTTGTAGATGAGTTGATCCAGAGATAGGAAGCAGGAATGAAGACAAGACTGAGATGGTGCAGCTGCCTTTTATGTCCCTTCGCCATGTGGCTTGCCCCACACACAGCATATGGCATGGGGAAAAACCCAGAGTCCCCTGTTCTTGGGCACGTTCTTACATGTCCTGGTGACTCATAATGTGTAGCCCCTGGATTCTTTCACTGGATTCACAGTAACTTTGATTTTCCTTGATGGACAATGAAGCAGACTTAGTGTTGCTGCCATCCTGTCTGGGGTGTCACCCAGAAACACAGAACAAGTTGAAATACAAATATGCCATACATATTTAGAACTTATAATACAAAATTGATACATACATATAAACATGCCTATCAATTTTAGCGAATCATGATGTTTCCATGGGTACTTTGCATGGCGTATTCTATACAATGTTTATTGCAGATCTGTGACATTGGTGTCAGTAATATTACGACTGGTCATTCATATTCCACACAGCATCACACCATCCCCTGTCATCCAGTTCCTGTAGGGTAGTGAGTCACTCCTTTGCTGCGTTCCAGGTGCTCTTCAAGTCAGAAACTGGTCTGGTCAGTCCCAGGGTAGGTGTATAAATCCAACAGGAGGAACAGTTCCGTCTGCTCAATGGCACTTCAGAGCTTAGAACTCTCTCCTGCCTGATGATGGTAACTGATTCCCAAGCCTTAGCCTGCTCTAGCCTTGCTCTCATTCCAGCCCTGTTTATAGCCTTGTTCCTAGCCCTGCTCCAGTCCTGCTCTCACTCCAACCCTGCTCTGGACTCCTGATTCTGGCTCTGACCACTAGGCATGACCATGCCTATCACAGCTTCTGACAGTCAGGTTTAGGGACAGCCAGAGTAGGGGTTGCATCCCTCATCAACTTGGCTAATAGCTATTGATGGACTTAATTTCATGAAGGTTATCTAATTCTTCTTTGAACCACTTAAAATTTTGGGTTTCACAATATCCCCTGGCAACAAGTTACACAGGTTGACTTTGCTTTGTGTGTTTTTAAAAAAAAAAAAAAATCAAAAAAACCTTTTTGTTTGTGTTAAACCTACTGGTTACTAATTTCATTAGGTGACTTCTAGTTCTTGTGTTATGTAAAGGGGTAAATAACACTTACTTTCTTCACACCATTCTTGACTTTTATAGATTCCCCCCTCCTTAGTCATCTCTTTTCTAAGATGAACAGTCCATATTTTTAATCAGTCCTAACGTGGTGTAAGGTGCAGAAGAATTCTGTGATGCGAGGGTAGTGTGAGTGGCAAGACTAGGCCTGAGTTAGCATAAGTAGTAATAGTTAGGCCCCATGAGCAGAGATAAGGCACCTAGCTTTGCTTGGGAGGCCTATGACCTGGGCATAAACTCAGGAAATATGTTAATCGCACCATGACCTAAATATGAGCTTGAAATAGAGCAGCTAAAGACGAAGACAAGTAACCGCAGCTTATAGCGGATTGGTCCCTAGCTAATTGCCAATAACAAACAAAAAAAAAAGTGTTAAAAACCAATCCCCAAGTGGATTGAGACATAACCAATAAGCTATGGGAGCTCTTCCCAGTCCTAACAGTAATCACTACCTGAATAGTGAAGTCAGGGGTAAGGGAGGTGACTTAAGCAGGAGTCCACATTGGTAATGGGAAGTTTTCAAGTCACTCAAAGTATGAAAAAAGCGGAAATTGAGAATTGATACAGGGAACCAGATAGGAGACAATTTGGGTGTAGTAATACCTTAAGAAGCTTGGTTCTTTATTGACCAACTTTGTCTTAATGCAAAGCCATTAACATCTTGAACATTCAAGTGTTTATTAGGAGTGTGGTGGAATTTACTCCACTTCAGTATTGGTGTTAATAAGGGGTTGGGCAAGGAAAGATTTAGGTAGGGCTTTGGAATGTGGAGATCTGAAGGAGAGATCTTAACCCCTTGACTCTCAGATGGTCAAAAACAATTAAGGGATGACAAGGAGACATCCTAATTCAACAAGAATGTGTGGAGACTGAGGTTGGTTAGAGTGATGGTCTCTACTGGGGTTAACAAAAGCTTCAACAAGGAAGGCTTTAGATAGGGCTTTGGAATTTGGGGATCTGCAAAGGGGGCAGTGGGACCTAACACCCTGGGTCGTAAAGTATCCACAAACCAATTCAGGGATGGCAAGGAGTACCATAATATAAGAGCAGGGGGGAGGCTGGGATTGGCCCAGTCAAAGCAGTACAGATTGGCTTCGTGTAAGTGCCACTCTTTGTTCACAGGGAAGGGAGTAACTTCAGAGAAGGAAATTTCAGTTCATGGCAATGTCAAATAACACATATTGTTGAAGTTCCCCTGGTGAATTAATTCAGGATTGCATTGGTTACATCCACAGTACAGCTTGGAATGGGAGTCCACAAATCAAGCCTATCAGTGGTAGCATCCAACTGCATACAAGGTTGGAGCCTCCCTGTTAAGGAGAATAATTCAGTGATTTATGTACTAAATTATTTGTATTCTTTCCTTAAGGATCCTGTGAATGGGTAAAGGAGTGGGTGACTGGATGTGTGTGCATAATATTGTTCATTTGGCGCAGAGGCTCACTGCTGCCTCAACAGTGAGGCAGTTCTGAGTCAGTATGGATGGTGTGGTGCTGTACATGGAGCAAGAGAGCTGGTTGAAGAGGTGCGTGCTCTGGGACCATCTAATGTACCTTGTACACTCTTTGGCAGCCCAGTAGCAGGAACTGGATGTGATCATTTTTCACCTCCGTGAAAATGATTTGGGAACATGTAAGGGGATTGACTTTATAATGGGTGCTAAGAGGGATTTGGGCAGATTCAAGATTTTTTTTCCTGTGGGGTTACAATTATTTGGTGTGAAATGGTGTAGTGGGAGGGTATGGTAGGTAGCTGCAAAGCCATTGTGGGTTAATATGGCAAGGGAGGTGGTTGAATTCATATGTGACCAAGGGGGATTGGTAATTACTTATCTGGACATATCTTACTGGTCACTCAAGTTATTCAGGGAAGATGGGATACACTTACTAGGTATTTTGTTCAGTATTAAGGAAGGAATTTGTAAATGTCTGGTAACCCAGAAAGAATGTGTGTGGAGTGGGGATCAGGGAGTCAGCCAAGCTAATTTGCAGATGTCCATTATGGAAGGGATACAGTTATCAGATTAAATTAATTGGAAAAGGATTTAGAGGAAATCAGCCCTTAAGGTGGATAGGGTGTTTAGGGCTCTTATACCTGGTATATCAGGGAGCTGAGCCTGCTCCTTTTGCAGCTCCCTTAACTCTCATATCAGGGGAGGCCAGTAGGGTCTCAGAAATGGGATGGCTGGGATTTCGTTGGGGATTATGTGGAAATGATGATGACCTGCACTATACAATTTGTTGCTAGGTATTGCCAGATATTTTAAATGAATAAAGTTGTGGCCTAACTAAATCAGATCCATTATCTCCTGTCTTTCTTCCAGGGCATAGCATGGCATGAGAGTCTAGCATTCTAGGGATTATGGAGCATTTCAACTACTGTGTAGTTAGTAGGGGCATGTCCACATGAGGGCTAATACATATTATTGGGGGTGTAATTTCTAAAGCTCACTAATGTGTTGCACATTAATTGGTCTGTGTAGACTCTGTTGATGCACACCAAAGTTTCCCTGGTGTGCTTTAACATAGTTTGCTGCTTTAAATAGTACTACATTAAAGCATGCTATGGAATCTTTAATGGTCACCAGCAGGGTCTGCACAGACCAATTAAAGCATGCTAACATGTGCATTAGAAATCATACCCTAGTAGTGTGCATCACTCAATCATGTAGACAAGCCACTAGGGAACTCTGGTGATTCCCTAGCAATTATATCAAGGATTACAGAATGCTATCTGTCTGTGTTTCAGTCTAGAAATTAGCCACAGCAGGAGAGTGTTTGTTTTTCTGCTACCTTGTAGGGTAGGGGATTATCAATCCACTTCCTGCCCGTTTTCTCAAAGTCCCTTTGGGATTTGGAAGAGGGAAGTTTGACCCTAAGCAGTCTTCTATCGACACCCTTGACATTACTGCAATTATATTTGTACAAACTGTACCTTGTGAGGTATCATTTAAAAAGTAACACACTGGTCAATAATGTAATTGTGGAATATATGTGACAATGCTGCATGTGGAGTTATGGATGTCCTCGGATATTTTTTTTAAAGTCTATATATATACAAAGTAGAAACAGGTCTGCCCAGGTCTTCAGTATAAATGAAGAAGGGGGACCAGTGAGAATGGAAATGCAATTTATATATGTGGTAAATGGAGCCATCAAAGCTCACAAGTCATTGTGGTGTCAGCATATCTGGACTATAAAGAATCTGTGTATTTGCTGGTCTAACTAGCCTGGCCATCAGGCAGACAATAAGGTACATTTACATAAAAGGCAAACAGAGCCATCAAGCTAACAAGGGGAGGCAGTGGTAACTCAACTATCTAAGGTGATTGGAGATTGCATCAGTGGGAAGCGTTCCTGTTTCTTGAAGCTGGGTCAATTACCTTTAATAAATATGCTTTTCAAAATTTTATAGGTCTATAAAGAGAGGGGCAGTGAACTAAAAAGACCAGGGCAACCAGCACCTTGTATTTCAGTGGAAGATCCAGACTGAGAGACTGTCACTCATGCTGGACCAAGAGTAACTGGTGAGCAAAACCATCTGAAACAAAGACTGTGCCTTGCTAGATTGTGTTAGACTTTTACATCTGTTTTTTTCACTTTGATTTGCTTGTAACCATCTCTACCTTTATTTTTTACTTGGCATCACTTAACTTGTGTTCTGTTAATAAACTTGTTTTATTTTAATCTAAACCAACCCACTGCTGTGTTTGAATTGAAGTAATTATTAACTTCTGTTAATGTGTCAGTCTCCTGGGTTTTGTCTCTTTAAAGGAGCAAATGAACCTTATCATTTCTCTGAGTGGTCCAGGAGAAGGTTGGATGCTTCAGGGCAGACAGTTTTGGAGAAAATTTGGGACTGGAATTGTGTTGGGGTCACTTGGCTAGTAGTAACCAACATGGAGAACAAAGTAGGTCTGTGGTGTAATAAGCAGGCTGCTGGAGTCACAATTACTAAATGAGGGCTGGTTATCACACAGACACTCAGTGCATGCTTGTATAAGATAAGATATGCAGATAAGAGTACTACAGCAGGAAGCATTTTAAGGCACCTAGCATTACATGGCAGGCTGTGACCATCACTGGTCTACGCTGTACCCCAAAATGTGACCATGAGTAGAAACCAGTTCTTTCATAAGTGGTGGTAGATGAAGAATAACCACTTGGTACTCCTTGAAAACCCAAGGCAGGATAGACAAGACACTTACTCCCAAAAGAACTGAAAGGTCAGATTGGGAAGGAAGAGATAGTGGAGGTGGGGGGAAGTGTTTCCCTGCATCGTGAGATAGACAATCGTCATAGGCTTTCCAATCTGTAATTCTGGGCTAAAACTGTGACAGTGATCCAGGAATTCACATTTGTTACTGGGTTGGTGAATTCTAATTATAGAACATGCCGCCATTTTGTGGTGTCTGCCCTGTTTTTGACAGTCTTCCATGAGGTAGGCCATCACAGTCGTGAGCCATTCCAGACAGCATGACAGTGATCTTTAGCACTTGTATGTATAAGTGCGTGTATTGGACTTCTAATTACAATTTCTATAACAATCATGAAGGCAATAGCCTTGTCACTGCAGAATATTCCCTTGAAGAGACCCTTAGTATTTCATCAAGAAATAATATTTAATTTGCCGTGCTCTACAGGCTTATCCATCCACCTCAGAACTTCAGAGTCTTCAAAACAGCAGGTAGTTTGTTGAAACACAGCACATGCTGTCTCTCTGTTCTTATGAAAATCCATTAAGATCAATTAGTGCCTTTATTTCCATAGAGTCTTTACATAACCATTCTCTCAAAGTGTTTCACAAAGATTAATATTATACATTTTCAAGTCACTTATAAACAAGCATTATTATTATTACTTACCAAATAATCAGTAACATTCTAATCATATACAGTTAGGCTCTTTATCAGTCTGGATGGAATAATTTAAGACATTCAATCAAGGAGTTAGAGCAACAGGAGAACTTCAAAGAGCCCATTGGCCAAACAGTTTCCTCCCAGTACTAAGCTGGAGAGTGCTTTTAGAAACACCTTGTTAAAATTCCATCAGCTAACTGAAGGGAGGATTGAAATGATTTTCCTGCCTCTTAGGGAGGTCACATCCACTCTGGATATGGCTAAATCATCCCAAAGATTTCTTATATCCTTGGGCTCATAAAAATATATTAAAGAGCATTTTTTCACCCTCTCTCAGTTGCTGTCAGTTTTTTTTAAAGGGGGGAATGATACCCACAGACCTCACTCATTTTAAAATGTATACAAGTTGATCACTGTGCCTTACTATCAATCTACTCTGAATATGTTTGAGGAATTAAATAGCAATCTGTCTAACAAATGTATTTAATACACTTCTGTATGCCATTTGGTGCATTTTTTAAATATAAATAAGACTTGTTTAAATAGTAAAAGAAATGCATAAACTTTGTCCTCTCTACAAACATGTATCCCTGGTATATGCAGCTTATTAGAGCTATGTGTACACTACAGTTTGTCTGCATAATTCATCACTCGGGGGTGGGGGGAGAGAAGTGAATAAACCAACCCCCTGAGCGACATAAGCACCAGTGTGGGCAGCACTATGACAACAGGAAAGCTCTTAAGATGTTTCTAAAAGGAAATTTTTATGAGGACTCTTAAAAATGTTGGCAGCACATCACCAGTACCATCTGAACTTTCAGAGATTCTACATGTCATGAGCATAAAGAAAGCTTGGATCAGATCAATTAAGAAAACAAAGTTGGGTGTGTATGTATTCAGAGAGGAATGATCTTTAATTACAATATTAGTCTTAACATGCTCTGCATTTACCAATTTTGTAGTGGATATGCTAGATCACAAGTCTCTCAAAACACAGGCAGGCACAACCAACACAAGTTGGTTATTATCCCTCTAACAGTCTTGCGTCCGGTTCTGGAAAAAAAAAAGTGTAGATTATCTTACTATCTTCCCACTTTGTACCAATTCACTTTGTTTCCAAGCATTTTGTATTCTTCTCCTTCACACCATACATCAGAGTTGAGCATAGGAGCCCATCATTTTAACGGGGGATTTTCAATTATGGGTTGTGATGTTCATGAAGCTAATAGTAGGGAATTTTAAGAACATCTATTCACCGCATTCCAGAGGGGTAGCCGCGTTAGTCTGTATACAGCAAAAACAATGAGAGTTCTGTAGCACTTTAAAGACTAACAAATTTAATTTCAGCAGGCATAAGCTTTTGTGGGCTTTAGCCCACTTCCTAATTGTTTGCACGTAAATGTGCACATATAACATGAACACAAAGTTATTTAATACATGTATTTCTGTAATTGTGATTTATTATAATGGGACATATTTTAGGGTTTCATAGTCCTAAGCCTGGCACTTCAGCCAACATGCAACATATTACTAGTTGAATAAAAAAAAACAAACAAAAAAAACATTTCCTGGTTTTGTTCTTGCATTCACTTTACTTTCTTGTGTAGCCAGCATGGTTTTGTTTATATTTGAGCTTGAATTTTATAGATGTAAAATTATATCAGAAGTCTGTCTATAAAAATTAGACTCTCATAACAACCAAGTTCATTGCCCTCATGGCAGAGCTGTAATACAATAGATTTTAAGGGGAATTGTAGTGATGGGTCCTGAGCGCAGAATACATTCATCTGAAAGAATCCTTGTGATTTTGTTTTATGTTACCATTCACTGAAAGCAGTAAGGATTCACAGAGTGGGAGCAAGAACTTTGAATTTTCCAGGCAATTGAAAAGAAAGCTGAACACACTTTTATTTCTTAAATTCCCAGGCCCCAGTACTTTCATGAACCTCACAAAATATTTAAGCATTTTATGTGAGTAGTAGTTATTTATATGTGCCATAAATATACATACCCCTTTCTAGATAAACATGGTTTCTACACCACAATCTTCCATGAGGAGTAATATTTTCAAAAAAGTACCCAAGTCACTTTTGAAACTTTTAGCTGACATGACAAAAAGAGTAACAACCAAATACAAGTGGGAGGCAAAGGGGTATGAAAGAGGAGAATTACTACAAAAATAACATGTTATTGATTTAATATTATTATTTACATTACAGGCCTGCCTACAGGCAGCAACTAAGATATTGAACCCATTATGCTAAGCACTGTACAAACATCGTAACAGAGAGAGTCTTTGCTGTAAAAATGCTGATAAACAAAAGACTAGACAGGAGAAGACAGAGGAAAACAGGCACAGAGTGGTAAAATAAATTAGTTAGTCACACAAGAAGTCAATGCTGTAGCAAGGAATGGAGGGTCTCCTGAGCCCTGGTCCCATGCCCTATGGGAGAGGCAGTTTGGCCTCATGGGCAGATCTCTAGACTGGGATTCCCCTGCTGGGTGACTGTAGAAAAAGTAACTCACTTCCAATTCTTGTACCTTAGTTTCCCCATCTATAAAACGGGGATAATTATACTGCTGTCCTTTATAAAGCACTTTGAGACCTACTGATGAAAAGCCCTATATAAAAGCTGGGTATCTTACTATCCAATAGACTATGCTGCCTTAAGAGTTATATGCATCTACATTTCTTTTCTAAATTTGTAAATATATATAAAATTGATTGAACGTGGGTGTGGACGTGCCCCTGGAATCGGGGAGCAGCGTCCGGGTCTGGCTCCCTCTCTGGGTCCTCCTCAGAGGGGGACCAGCCCTCTCGGCTACCTCTCACTGGGAGCCGTCTGGCGCCTTTCTTAAGGTACGCAGTTTGTGGCCAGGCCCTCAGGCAGGGCTGGCGAGGCAAGCAGTCTAGAGGCCAGGCCCTCGGGCAGGGCTGGCGAGGCAAGCAGTCTAGAGGCCAGGCCCTCGGGCAGGGCTGGTGAGGCAAGCAGTCTAGAGGCCAGGCCCTCGGGCAGGGCTGGCGAGGCAAGCAGTCTAGAGGCCAGGCCCTCGGGCAGGGCTGGCGAGGCAAGCAGTCTAGAGGCCAGGCCCTCGGGCAGGGCTGGCGAGTGAGTAAGCCGCTCTTTGAAACAGCACGGCGGGGAAGGCTTCCTCACGGAGGATAGGGAAGGGGGGAGGGGGACGCAGGCCCGCCCGTCTCCACTGCGTCCCAGCCCAGGGCCCTGCTAGCGGCAACAGCGTTTGCCACTGGGTCGGCAGGGCTCCAGCCGCAACACGCCGCCCGGGTTGCCTCTGACTCAGCCACCAACGTGCGGCTATCCCTGGGCTTCTTCCTCCCCGAAACCCCCGGTATCTGCCTCCTCTGGGTCGCTGGGGTTCAGTAGACCGGCTAGGCCCTCCTCATCCACGGGTGGCAGCTCCGGGAGCTCCATGGGCTCATCCTCGAAGGGTAGCTCTTCTAGGTCCTGCGGTCCCCAGGCCTCCGGCAGGGCCGGTAGGTCCTCGGGGTCCCAGGCTCGGCACGGCTCGGGCAGATCTGCCTCCGGCTCCCAGGCCCCGGGTGTTTCCGGGGGGTGCTCTTCAGGCACGTAGTCCTCGGGGAGCCCTGACGGACCCTCTTCTGGCTCCCAGACCGGGGGGTCTCCGATGGTCCCTCCGACTCCCAGGCTGTAGGGTACCTGGGGAAGGCCTCGGCCGATCCCCGGGCTGGGTTTGAGGCCGGCCACTCCCTCTCAGCCTGGCTCCCCGGCCTGGACTTGGCTAGGAGCTTCGGAGGAGGCACGTCCTTCCCCTTCAGCCGCCTCTCGCTAACTGAGCTCACTGGCCTGGTTCTTAAAGGCCTAGCTCCACCCCCCTGCTTCCGGTCAGGTGGGGCCACTGGGGCCTTTAAAGGCCCAGACCCGCCCCCTTGCTTCCGGTCAGGTGCTTCCCTGGGGCAGGCCTCTGTCAGCCAGGGTGGGTCTGGCTCCCTCTCTGGGTCCTCCTCAGAGGGGGACCAGCCCTCCCGGCTACACACCCCCCTCTCCAAGGCCAGATCCCGGTCTCTGGGGCTGGTCTCCTCCAGTACCTCCAGGCGAGAGAGAGCGTCCGCATTGGCGTGCTGTCGGCCCGCCCGATGCTGTACCGTGAAAGCAAAGGGCTGGAGGGTTAAATACCATCGCATGAGGCGGGCGTTAGTCTCTTTCATTTCATGCAGCCATTTCAGGGCCGCATGGTCGGTGACTACAACGAAGGTACTACCAAGCAGGTAGTACCGGAGGGCCTCCACAGCCCATTTCACAGCCAGGGCCTCCTTTTCCACTACCGAGTAGCGTTGCTCCCGGGGGAACAACTTCCTGCTGATGTATAGGACGGGGTGCTCTTCCCCGTGGACTTCCTTGGCTAGGACTGCCCCTAGTCCCACCGTGGAGGCGTCGGTCTGTACCAGGAAGCTCTTTTCAAAGTCGGGGCTATATAGCACCAGCTCCTGGCACAGCGCGTCCTTGAGTGCTTGGAATGCACTCTCACATTGCGGGGTCCAGCGCACACGCACCGGCTCCGTCTTTGCAAGGAGGTTGGTTAGTGGGGCGGCAATAGTGGCAAAGTCGGGTATGAACCGTCGGTAATATCCCACTAGCCCGAGGAATTGCCGTACCTGGCGTTTGGTAGTCAGAGCGGGTTGTCCCCTGATCGCGTGCACCTTTCCCACGAGCGGGTGGACCGTTCCGCGCCCCAGGGTGTACCCGAGGTAGGTTGTTTCTCGCCACCCGAGGCGACACTTCTTCGGGTTGGCGGTCAAGCCGGCATCTCGGAGGGCCCTGAGTACAGCGGCAAGGTGGTTGAGATGGTCCTCCCAGCGTCGGCTGTACACCACTACGTCGTCTAGATATGCAGCCATGTATTCCAGATGGGGCTGAAGTAGTCGGTCCATTAGTCTTTGGAATGTCGCGGGGGCTCCATGCAACCCAAAAGGCATTCTCGTGAATTGGTACAGCCCCCGGGGCGTGGCAAAGGCAGTCTTTTCTTTGGCCCTTGGCTCCATCGGGATCTGCCAGTAGCCTTTGGTTAAGTCCAGAGTGGAAATGTACTGCGCCTCCCCAAGCCGCTCGAGGAGCTCGTCGACTCGGGGCATGGGGTAGGCGTCGAACCTAGAGACTAGGTTGACTTTTCGAAAGTCTATACAGAACCGGCGGGAGCCGTCCGGCTTAGGGACTAGGACCACAGGGCTTCTCCACTCACTCCGTGAGGGTTCAATCACCCCCAAGTCCAGCATCTCCCGCACCTCCTCCTCGATAGCCTCCCGCATGTGTTGTGGGAGGAGTCTAGCTGGGGCCCGGACCACTACCCCAGGGCTTGTTTGGATGCCGTGTCGTACCAGGGTGGTCCGGCCCGGCTTGGCCGTAAATGTCTGGGCGAAGGCTTTCAGGAGATGTTGGATCTGTCACCGTTGTCCTTCCGTGAGGTCCTCACCCAGGCTAGGTTCCTGACGGTCCCCCGGGTCTGGGGGCTGTGGTCCCAACTCTGGTTCGGGAGGGTAAGGCGTGATCATGAGTGCCTCCCGTTCACGCCAGGGCTTCAGGAGATTTATGTGGTAGATCTGTTGGGGTTTTCACCGGTGGGGCTGGCGGACCACATAGTTAACCGGACCTACCTGTCGGATAACCTCAAAAGGTCCCTGCCAGCGGGCGAGGAGCTTGGACTCCTCCGTGGGGAGGAGGACGAGAACCCGGTCTCCGGGCTTGAAGGTGTGGGTTCGGGCACCCTGGTTGTAGGTGTGTGCCTGTGCCTGCTGGGCGTCTCTCAGGTTTTCCTGGGCCAGTTCTCCGACCTGGGCCAGCCGGTCCTGCAGGGACAGGACATATTGAAGTAGCCCCTGATCGCAGGGTGGGGCTTGTTCCCACGTCTCCCTAAGGAGGTCCAGCAGGCCTCTCGGTTGCCGCCCATAGAGCAGTTCAAAGGGGGAGAAGTTGGTAGAGGCCTGGGGCACCTCTCGGATGGCCATGAGGAGTGGGGGGAGGAGCTGGTCCCAGCGGCGGAGTTCGTCGGCTGAAAACTTCCGCAGCATTCCCTTAAGGGTCCGATTGAATCGTTCCACCAGGCCATCCGTCTGGGAGTGGTAGATGGACGTTTGTAATTTTTTTATTCCCAGGATGCCGCAGACCTCTCGGAGTAATCGGGACCTGAAATTTGTGCCCTGGTCCGAGAGAAGCTCTCGGGGCAGCCCGACCCGAGCAAAAATCTTTATCAGTTCAGCGGCGATTACGCGTGCCGTGGCGCTCCAGAGCGGGATAGCCTCCGGGAAGCGGGTGGCATAGTCCATCACCACCAAGACATACCGGAAGCCCGCGGCGCTCTTGGGGAGGGGTCCCAGGAGGTCCATAGCGACCTTCTCAAAGGGTGTTCCTACTGGTGGGAGTGGTATGAGGGGTGCCCGGGGTATTCCTGGGGGAGCGGCCAGCTGGCACTCGGGGCAAGAGGCACAGTAGTCCTTGACTTCTCGTCAGATCCCCGGCCAGTAAAAGCGTGCCAGGATCCGGGCGAGGGTTTTGTCCAGCCCAAGGTGTCCAGCCGCGGGAACGTCATGGGCCAACCTTAGGATGGCCCGCCGGTGAGGTCGGGGCACTACCAGTTGGGCCCGAGGCTCTTGGGTCTGGGGGTCCCGCTCCATGCGGTATAGCCGGCCCTTCTGCAGTTCGAAGCGGGGCCACTGGTTGCCCTGGCCGGGGCGAACGGCACTCCCATCCTGATAGGCAAGCTGCTCGTATGCGTATCGCAGTGTGGGGTCGTTCCACTGGTCCTGGCAGAACTCCTCTACGGGGGGTCATCTGCGGGCCTTCCCCGCCTGGGGTACGGCCGACCTCTTGGTCCGGCTGGAGGGGTTGGTCAGGTAGGCTGTGGTTCTCGGGGTTCTGGGGTCCTCCGTCTCTGGGGGGGCCCCTCCGGGATGTTGCCCCCAAGAGGGCTACTTGCCCAGAGTCCGCCTGGTGTGCGAGGGTCTGGAGTAGTCTGGCGAACCCAGGCCAGTCTCGTCCGAGGATGACGGGGTAGGGTAAATCTGCGGCGACCCCGACTTGTACCACCTGGGTCGTTCCGTCAATGGTGAGCTGAAGTGGGCAGGTGGGGTATTCCTTTACATCCCCATGAATACACCGCACGGGGACCCGCCCAAGGAGTGGCTGGCCTGGGGGAAGCATCTCGGGGCGGACCAGCATCTGCCCGCAGCCAGAGTCCACCAGGGCCCAGGCCCGCCTTTCCGGGAGTTGCACGGGGGTTGTCACGGAGGGCCCTAGGCGTCTCCGGGCCCGCCCTTCCCTAGTACAGACCAGGCCATACGAGCAGTCCATACGTGGGCAGTCACGCTGTAGGTGACCCATATGGCCACAGGTGAAGCAGGGGCCGACCTCAGGACGTCCCGTTCGGGCTCGGCTATCCCCCGCTGGACGGGTCACACCCCGTGGGTCGTCGGTCCTGTATGGCTGTAGGCTAGGCGGTCCCTGAGGAGTTGCCGGGGCCACCGGGGTGGGTGGCCTGGGTGCCCGATCTCTCCCGGTTGGCCCCCGCAGGGCGGGTCGCCGTGGCGGCGGCCCGGGGTCTCGTGCAGGGGTCCCCTTTACGGTGGGGGTTACCTGGAGTGGAGGATCCTCCGCCACCAGGAAGTCCTCCATCAGCCGCACGGCGTCGCTCAATGCTGCGGGGCGGTGGCACATAACCCAGGTCCGGCCCCGTGGCAGTAGGATCTGGAGAAATTGCTCCTTCACGACCTGGTCAACCACCTCGGCGGCCGACCGGTGGTCTGACAGCAGCCACTGCGTGCAGGTGTCCTTCAGTTCTTGGGCGACCGCTCGTGGCCGGGCGCCCGGGGAATAGGTCTTCCCACGAAACCGCCTCCGGAAGGTGTCCGGACAGATGTCCAATGCATCCAAGATGGCCGCCTTCACTGCGGGATAGTCTCGGGCCTCCGTCTCCGAGAGGGCCCGATAAGCTGCCTGGGGCACCCTGGTCAGGTAGGGGGCTAGTAGGGTTGCCCACTGAGTGGGGGCCCAGCTGGCCGCCGACGCCACTCTCTCAAAAGTTAGGAGGAAGGCTTCCGGGTCGTCTTCTGGTCCCAACTTTGTCAGTCGTAGGGGCATCGGGGTCCCCGTCGGTCCCGCCATCGCTCCTCCCGCCGAGCTGGTGGGGCCAGGGAGCAGGGCAGCCATCTGCTGGAGGCACTGGCGCTGCTGCTCTTGGTGCTGTACCCCCAAGTCTCGGACAAGCTGCTGCTGCTGAGCCCCTAACGTTTGGAGCAGCAGTTGCTGCTGCTGCTGCTGCTGCTGCTGCTGGGCCTGTTGTTGCTGGTGGAGCTCGTCCCACCACTGTTTGAGCTGGTCCAGGTCCATTCTGACCTGTATTGGGAATATAGTTGCAGGTTGCCCCCTTAACAGCAAGGGGCGGGTTATGCCCGCATTCTCCACCACGTGTGGACGTGCCCCTGGAATCGGGGAGCAGCGTCCGGGTCTGGCTCCCTCTCTGGGTCCTCCTCAGAGGGGGACCAGCCCTCCCGGCTACCTCTCACTGGGAGCCATCTGGCGCCTTTCTTAAGGTACGCAGTTTGTGGCCAGGCCCTCAGGCAGGGCTGGCGAGGCAAGCAGTCTAAAGGCCAGGCCCTCGGGCAGGGCTGGCGAGGCAAGCAGTCTAAAGGCCAGGCCCTTGGGCAGGGCTGGCGAGGCAAGCAGTCTAAAGGCCAGGCCCTCGGGCAGGGCTGGCGAGGCAAGCAGTCTAAAGGCCAGGCCCTCGGGCAGGGCTGGCGAGGCAAGCAGTCTAAAGGCCAGGCCCTCGGGCAGGGCTGGCGAGGCAAGCAGTCTAAAGGCCAGGCCCTCGGGCAGGGCTGGCGAGTGAGTAAGCCGCTCTTTGAAACAGCACGGCGGGGAAGGCTTCCTCACGGAGGATAGGGAAGGGGGGAGGGGGACGCAGGCCCGCCCGTCTCCACTGCGTCCCAGCCCAGGGCCCTACTAGCAGCAACAATGTTTGCCACTGGGTCGGCGGGGCTCCAGCCGCAACACGCCGCCCAGGTTGCCCCTGCCTCAGCCACTATCGTGTGGCTATCCCTGGGCTTCTTCCTCCCCGAAACCCCCGGTACCTGCCTCCTCTGGGTCGCTGGGGTTCAGTAGACCGGCTAGGCCCTCCTCGTCTACGGGTGGCAGCTCCGGGAGCTCCATGGGCTCATCCTCGAAGGGTAGCTCCTCCAGGTCCTGCAGTCCCCAGGCTTCCGGCAAGGCCGGTAGGTCCTCGGGGTCCCAGGCTCGGCACGGCTCGGGCAGATCTGCCTCCGGCTCCCAGGCCCCGGGTGTTTCCGGGGGGTGCTCTTCAGGCACGTAGTCCTCGGGGAGCCCTGACGGGCCCTCTTCTGGCTCCCAGACCGGGGGGTCTCCGATGGTCCCTCCGACTCCCAGGCTGTAGGGTACCTGGGGAAGGCCTTGGCCGATCCCCGGGCTGGGTTTGAGGCCGGCCACTCCCTCTCAGCCTGGCTCCCCGGCCCGGCCTTGGCTAGGAGCTTCGGAGGAGGCACGTCCTTCCCCTTCAGCCGCCTCTCGCTAACTGAGCTCACCGGCCTGGTTCTTAAAGGCCTAGCTCCACCCCCCTGCTTCCGGTCAGGTGGGGCCACTGGGGCCTTTAAAGGCCCAGACCCGCCCCCTTGCTTCCGGTCAGGTGCTTCCCTGGGGCAGGCCTCTGTCAGCCAGGGTGGGTCTGGGTCCTCCTCAGAGGGGGACCAGCCCTCCCGGCTACAGTGGGCAAGACACGCAAGGCAAAAAACAGGTAAATGGTGTTAATCCAGTCAACGGCCTGTAAATCAGTACTGTTCAACTTGGGAAGACTGCCAGGGAGCCCATCCCTAATTCAGCAGCCATCTAGGATGTGTGCAGCATCCTTCTCCTCCCCATTTACAGATGCACAGTAGGCTATCCTGAATGCTTGTGGCTATGTTTGGTTTGGCATAGCAAACCACACCACACTTGAACCTGTTAAGCTCACTTCAGAGGCAATGTGGGGGTGCGAAGTTTCCATGTCTCACGATCATGACTGCCACCTTTGGGAATAACCCTCAAAGTGAGTGTGTGTTCTGTACTTGGATTTCACCAACCAAGTATCAAGTGAGAACTCCTCAAGCTCTATAAGAGCCTTAACAGGGAATTACACAGAGTCATCTTGGATACTCTGATTTATCTTACCACCCAGGCGAGCTTGCCTTTATGATAGATGATACCTTACACATCACTATTCAGCTTATTCCCAACCCCAAAGGACTAGTCACTTACCCCAGGTCAATTGTATAAACTTTACAGTTTATTATAAACTGAATAAACTTTACTTTGAGGAGTAACTATTAGAAAAATCCATTTAAAACATGTATTGGTCTAGAAAGACAGAGGGTCTGAACCTCAAGTGATAAACAATTGTCATCTGATTACATTCAATATTACTGTATTGTAAGAGCTTACAGCGCAAGGTCTCTTCTGAAAATTAATGATGATACACTGATGATTTATATCATTGAGATCTCACACCAAAGAAGATGCTTGTAGCCAGTCTTATAATAAATGAACTAAAGATTTATTAACTAGAAAAAAGAAATGAGTTATTTACTAGGTTAAAGCAGGAAAACATACACACACAAATCTGATACTGTCATAGGTTTAAAAAAATAATAGAAGCTGCTGTAACGCTCAAGCTCTATGTGTATTTTAGGGGTAACCCAGGGTAAGCAGTTTGGGGATCCCTTGCTTATGCTTAGAATATTTCCTTCTCTAAATTGCAAGCAGCATAGTGATGACAATTTCTTCTTGGCAAGGATTTTTATTCCCTTCCCCCAGAGTTCAAGCCACAATGGGATGAGTGTTTGTCCGCGTCCCCTCTTCATGGGTGGGGGGAAACACAATCAACAAAGTCCTTTGTCCACTCATGTACCACAATGGTTTGTCTGGTGCCTGTAGCTCTTCTTTTGTTGGGCAGGAGATGACACCTCTTGTGGTAAACTAGTATTTCACACTTGGTAATGCTTCTCTCCTGACTGGGTGGTGGTGGTGGTGGTGGTGGTGGTGGGAGGGGGAGGGGGGGGGTTCAGTTTCATAGCAAACACTTCTACGGTTACAGAGCAAAATACTTAAATATTGCCTTATAACATGGCAGACAGATAATATGAGTGAAATTTATGCATGCAGCAGCTCACAAGCGTTTCAAAACGTTCAAACACTAAACACATCTCTATAAATCTAATACATATTTAAACAATACTAACACACAGGTGAGTCAGACTATTCATTTCTAGATATTCATTTGTCAGTGTTCAGTGAGGTCTAGGGGCCTTGAAATGAGCTGGCACCTGGTCTGCTGAATTCATAGTGATAATTTGAGAGTTCCTGGTAATGTCAGAAGATCTCTCCCATTCTATCTGCACAGTGAGCTGAAGATGATAGCAGCTAGATAGAGATTGTGCAGCACTGTCCAGATAGGAGTTCTAATACACAGTCATTGGCAGGGTGCATTCCATATTTCCCTAAACAGTGGCAAGTGGGGCATTTGCTGCACCTTGATAATCTGCTTGTTGTATTCTGATGCTGGATGTTAGGTGGAGGAATATTGGCTAGAACTAGCAACCATACAAATTTTGTTGGCTTCAATGTACCTTGGATAATTCTAATAGTATGATTAAGCTGTGTGTCTACTAATCTAATGTGGGTAGATTTTAACAAAACTGGGGCACAGTATTCACCAACTAAGTAGCAGAAAGTGTGGCCTGAACAAACACCGTGTTTGTGCATTGGACCCTAATAGTTTGTTCAGGAGACAGTTTTTGCTCTTGATCTTTTGAGCTACTTTAGTGAGATGGTATTTATATATGAATGTATATTTTAGAGTGACCCTTAGATACACTGGTTTCCGATCATGTGCCAACAGCTGGCCATTCAAAAAGATGTTCCGCTTAAGTTGGCTCTGAGAGTGGTGTAAGTGGAAACAGGTTGACACTGTCTTTGGTGTATTTGGTTACAGTCTTCACTTCTTGCAATAGTCACCTGTGGCAGCCATATCACCATTCAGGTTCTTTTCAATATTTTAGAAGTCCCAGACCCTTGAGGCCAAGCAAATATCATGGGTGTACATGAACTTCCTGAAGATGCTGTTCAGTAGGTTGTTGGTGAATGTGTTAAATAAAGTTGGTGCCAGCACTGAGCAGAAGAATGGACTCCCACAAGGGACTCTCCAGCTGCCGGGTTTGTGTCCCAAAGCCACCTGGAAACATCTAACTAGAAGCATTAGGTCAGTTGTCATGAAACCCATCTAGGAAGAATTCTTGACCTGTTCACAGCATACTAGTGTGCCAGATGATGTCATACGATGTTGTAAAGTGGAAAAAAAAGACAAGGACAAGGCATTAGTAAATAGTTTTAGTAGATAATGAAGCATGTGAGCATCATCATATTAGTGTCACTAAAAGGGGTTAGCAAGAAACAATGAGGACACAAAAAAGATTGATTTATTAGAACAGCTGTGTGAAATGCAGCATTTTCAGTTTCTGAGGTCTCTCATAAATCTTTCAAGTCAGAGAATTTGCACTGCCAGTGTTTTTGTTTGAATTTAGGCTTCAATTAACTTCAAACAAAACTCAGTGGAAACTGCCATCTCTGGTTTGGAGGATCATGTCAAGGACTGTGAGTATCACTACAAGTGATAAATATTACTGAGACATGATTCGTTTCATAAATGAGCATGGACTCACTTGTCTTTTGTGATTGAGACTCCTTTTGGGCAGATAGTATCTTCAGATATGGGCGGTCAGCAGTTAGCACTTTGTAATACATGTAATAAATGTTTTTTTCAGTCCTTGCCCAGGAAATAACAACGGTGGCTATATATTTCACACTTTTCTACAGTTTAAGATAGATACCACTGTGGTGACACCTTTCTCTGCTTCTCTTCAGCAGGCACAAGGTGAGATGGTCAAAACAAATATGACTTTCTCTCTTTCCCCAAATAGAATTAAAGGTAAGATTTTCAAAAAAAAAGTTCAGCATTAGTCTAACTCTGCTTCCACTGAAGGTAATGGTAAAAAATTTATTGGACTCCAATTATGTCAATGCTGAGCACTTTTCAAAATGCCACCTTAAACCCACATTCATTCATGTACAAGCTTCTATGGGTAGTATCACGGCAATCTCTGGCTGATTTCTATCTCAAATGTAAATGTATCTGACATGTGCTGCCTAAAAATCTGAAAATTAAAGAACCTTCTGATTCATAATTTAAGAGAGTCCTTGGAGGAAACCACTCTATTTGAATCTAAATGATCAGTGGATAAGAAAGGACAGGTATTTTAGATTGCCTCTGGTGATGAAAAATACAGCATAAAGTACTGTAGTCTTAAGGAAATACATACAAAGAAGACAAAAAAAATGTTAACCACTGTGCTGCTTGCATCCACCTGCAGCTTCAGTTGCTACTGCAAATGAAGTGGCAAGGCTCTTTTCAGGCAACAAACATTGTGGATGGGTCTAAACTTTAAAACATGGTTCTACCACCGTTCCCACTGACTCATTTTAATGGATGAGGCCAAAATGTGTTAGAATAGTGTCCAAAAACATGTCTGTGATAATATGGCAATATATTTCTAATGGACATGCATCTTTCTGCAAAGTGGATGTGAAACATTTGCATTCTGATTGACTAACATTTTTTTATGCTGTTTGGATAGATAAGATTATCTATGCAACATGCAATGCAGAGGTGTGTGTGTGTGTGAGAGAGAGAGAGAGAGAGAGAGAGAGAACACTTTTCTGATATGATTTCACCCTTGTCCCTCCAAACTGTGTTTGAAAATAAAGTGGGAACTGTGCTTGAACCATGTTTTAAAAAATAATTTTCAAATATAGCTCTGTTCTTACTGTAAAGAACTGCCACTTTTCAGCTGGAACATTGCATTGTAAATACTCCTTCCAGTTACTTGGGCTAGCACCACCCATGTATTTTGTCCCACATAGATGAGACATTAGATAGCACTGAAACTATTAATGACTAAAGAAAGATATCTAATAGCAACTTAAAACTACGTATTAGTGTTTTAACCTACAACTGGTTAAGATACTCTCCCTAGTCTCCTGCTAAATGAGTATCTCTGAGGCAGGGAATTGTTAGGAAAGATCAAAAGAAAAACATGTTAGTTCGAAAGGAACTTGGAGAATTCAGTAAGGCTTGAGGATTTAGATCAGCAGGGTCCTTTCTGATTTTCCTGAGCTTAAAATGACAGAAGCAAGATACATGTAGCTACTTTAAAAAGCAAACATAACCTTTTTCCCATCCTTTTCACTTATTTGACTTAGATCTCATACCAACTAATTGCCACTGGCTCTAGACTTCTTCAGCAATTCAACAAGTGTCTCAATTCCATGTGAAATCTAATCTTTACATATATTTATTTTTAAAGTAAACTTTGTAAGTCAATAGATATAGATACAGCCATGACAGTGTGTATGTTCATCAGCCAGTGAAAACACACTTTGATATACTTTAGTTCTCTTCTGAATTGTCTACTTAAGGTCTGATTGTTGGAAGTAACAAGCACTGAAATCTTCTTTTGAAGTTAATTGGAGCTACAGGTACTCAGGACTTATGAAAGTTATACCCTTAACTAATACAGACTATAAATTTAAAAACAGTGAAGTAGATGAAGTCAAGGGATCTATGACAACTTAAACCAGCTGATCCTAGTGTGTCACAATCTTAAGTATCTTTTAAAGATGTTTATCTGTTTCATTTCTGTGAATCTGAGCTTATGTACTGATGATGCCCAATGATGGAAAAGGTTTTTGGCTTATCACATTAAAAATGTGGGAGCTGGTTTCTGCTCAGACTTCCTTTTGCTTTCCTGTGTACTTTCTATGAAGCACTTAAATACCATGACAGTAGGTGCTAGATAAACACAATGCCATTCCCGTTCTTGGTTTTGGCACCAGCTGTACTATTTGGGAAGCATCTCAAAACCTAAAGTTCTGCCTGAGGGCTTCTCTATATGCAGAGTGGCCCAAGTTTGATTTAAAGGATGGTTTTAAACTATATTTTAAGGTAAGAGTGTGATTCCTAGCTGAAGGAGACATACTCCTGCTAGCTGATTAAGCTAGTGAGCTAAAAATAGAATGTAACTACAGCAGCACACCCAGTGCAAGAGGCTATCTACCCCAAGTGTATGGCCATCCAAAACCCAGGGCGTATGCAGGGGCAGCTATCTGTGGCTACATTTTATTTTGAGAATGCCAGCTGATCAGAGCTAGCACAAACATTTCTCCTCCAGCTTGGAATCACATTCTCCATTTTGAAGCGTAGACATACATTGCAAAGTCCTAAGGCTGCATGGACACTCTTATTTAGAACTGGCTTATTTCATTTTAGTTCACGTAGATTAAGAACACTGAACTAAGCCACTCTTAAACTGAAACATGAGTATCCACATAGGATCTTGCAGCTAAGGGTCTTAACTAAATTGCTGCAAGTCTATCTGTAGACAAGGCCTGCAATTCCACAACTGACATGTTTCTGTTGCTACTACTCTGTCTGCTCCCTCTGATCCTGATGGTTTTCCTCAGTGGCAGCCCTGAAAATAAACCACATTAACATAATCCAGACAAATAAATGCTGTGAGGCAAGTACATCCTGACTAGGCTGAAACCATTCTTTTAATACAATTAATCAAAGACTGGAAGAGGAAAGAATCTTATAAATAATCATCTTTTTGCTTTATTTAATTGGGCAAACAAAAGTGGCTGTCTTGAATTTTAGTTGTGAAGTATTATAGCGATCCCTTTGGTGAAGAGACTTTATCATTGCTGTGAGCATGTGCATTTGATGGATAATTAGGTGATCTGAAAACCTCTTCTAACAATCAGTTTATAGTTTTCATCCAAGGAATATCAGCTGCTCTAGATGTATTTGTTTCTTGAGTTCAGATAAGACTATCATCAGACTGCATGGAAAAAAATGCATCATTTTACTCCTGGACTTGCCTAACAGCCATCAGGATGGGGAGTATGCGGGTCTCTGATCTTGCCTCGCCAAGTCTTTGACACTCCACCAACTGACAGCTGGGCTGTTAGGGTGAGAGTCTATGTTACTACTCTTAGAGATTCAGTACAGAGCCTGCAGCCCAGGGGAAGAGGGTACTAAGATTTCTATAAAAAACCACTTCATCATCTACATCCTGGTCTGCTTTGGGGACCCAAGAATAGTTTAGGCCACCAAAACAATCTACCTAAGCCTCCTTGGGACAACCTTGTAGGTTGCAGCATTGCTTGGAAACTCCATATCTGAATATTGTTTACCTGCCCTACCCAATATGCCACGCCCACTTTTAACCCCACCTTTGGCATGCTTCCTCCACCAGGGTTCCATTGCGTCTGCACTAAGGGAATCCTCCCACAGCAGGAACTGGGGTTTACACTGCTCCCAACCTCTTATATCGCAAAAGGGGCAGAACAAGGATGAGACTTTCACCCTGAGACTCTGTTCACTCTACTCACTCTTCCATTATAAATTCTTTATTTGGAGCATTTTATCCTCATATAATTCTGTGTAGAGCTATGGCACTTTATAAACAAATCTATTAATAACAGAGCACGTAATAGGCCCAGAAAAAGAGCTGTGTGGCTATTGTCAAGTCTATTCCTATGCCATTAAATGACTCATCAATGCTAGGGTATGGGAATCTAAAGTTTAAACTCTAGTGGCAGAAATCAATCTGAAATATGCTGAATTTAAATATGACAGCCTATTTTAGTTTCAGCTACATTTCCATTCACTTCTTTTTTGTACCTCTTCAACTGATATCTAAAATCTTACCAGTGCTTTAACTTCCTACATAATATAACTTAATAGCAGTTTATAATTAATTCCATTTGGAAGATTAAATGTCTTCCCCCAGCGTATATCCTTCCACACATGCAAATCTTCACTATGAGAAAAGCAAGAGATCTAATTCTAAAAATTCACCAACTGAGAGAAACTCCATGTTCTCAGGAATAATGATCTGATTTCAAGTTAGACCAAACTCCATTTTTTAATCAGAGTCCCGACTAAACAGGTGTTTGTAAAGTTCTTTCCATTATGCCATCCGTTTTTTGTGTATGGAGAGAAGAAGAATACATAGCAAACTATTAAAAAAAAAAAATTGAGTAAGACTATTTCCTTCCAAAGGTCTCCTAAAAAATTAAAATTGTACTGCTTTAAAACAATTAAATTAATTAATTACACTAATCTTAATAATCAATGTGAGTTATTTTATTAAATCAGAATTTCACATCTCTATTCTAGAAGCTAATGAGTTCATCTTTCATCAGCTGAGCAATGAAATTTGGGTTTTAAAGGTCACCATTGTAAAGGCATATTCTTATTTAAAAAATCTTATTCTTATTCAAAATTGTTTATTTCATATACATAGTCAAAGTATGTATTTTTTCTGATCATTACACTAGGAAGTTTTATTTTGTACAGAGAAAATTCTGAGAGACGTGACTGATTAGAGGTGATGGTAAAGGAAGTAAGTACAGTATCTCAAGTGATTGCTACATTTTCTTTTTATAAACAGCAGGAAATCTTAAGTGTCCGAAAGGTGTAAGGATTTTATTTAGATTTATGAAGTGAAATGATGTGATGTTTTACATAAAAGGAAGTGGTTGCTTTTTTATGACAAAAGGAAAGAATTCAAGAATTATTTAGTTTAAGATTTTCACAACTCACTAGGAGACCAGTTTTCTTCTGAGAACTGAAGAGAATAATTGAGTCTTACAGCTTCACAGGTAATAAATTATCCATGTTTTTAAACTAAAAGGAATAATTATCTTACTGGAAGACAACCTGTTTTCTGAAATCTCTTCCATAGTGTTCATTTTAAATAATCTCCCCATAATGTCAGCATTGTGCTACATTATATGGTAGCAGGGATGTTCCTGGCTGGAGAGAAATTAGGATGTCAGACACTGTTCTTAAGGGCTGGTGGTTTATCTGTGAAATACACAGGAATGCAAAGCCTCCAAATGACTCACACTAGAAGTTTTCCATCCACAGAATGATAAATGCACTTTTATTAGCTTGATCCTGCAAGGCAGCGAGCAATCTCAGCTCCCCTAGGATACCAATAGGTGAACACCTTGCAGGACTGACTTCTCGTGTGCTTTTTCCGGATGAAGAAAATGACTTTGGTTCCACCTAAGGGCGAGACACTAGGAGGTCCTCAAATGAGAGAGAGAGATGATCAAGTTTTTCTATCTTTTGCTGTCCTCTTCACTATAAAAGGATGAAGCAGGCACACCTCATCTCTAGAGATATAAAACTGACCTCTCAGAGGACACAGAGGTTTAGCTGTCCTTTACAGACGGCCCTTAGAGCCATGGTCAGAGGCCTTCTCTAGAGAGAATACTGACATTGTACCAGTTAATTAGGACACCAGATAACTATAAGTCTGGAAAGATTCCTCAGGCCTGTTTTTACAATGTTAAGAAAAAACCAGTTATTTCCAGGCAATTCCCTAGTGCTATTTAAGACAGTACCAGGAGCCTTCGTAGTTTGCTTTTGCTATAGTTTGCAATATAAAAAATAAAATCCTATATAAAATGTTCATCTTGTGTGTGGAAAAATATCTTAAAGCCAGGCTAAGCACTGCCTCTATTTACAGGGGGCTGTCATGCATCAGACCCCCCTGGAGCACTCATCTTCAGCAGGCTGTAGCATGACAAGCGCACCTGCCTCAGTTTCCCTCCTTCTGAGTTTCCAGAAATAATCCAAAGTATCTTCCTTAGTATAGCCCTTGGGAGTTCATTTATTATGAGAGTCCTGTGCACATAATCATAACAAAAATCCCACAACCATAGTCCAGAATTCCTCAGCATAGTCCAAACATTCAGCATACAGTCCTGGCATCCCTCAGTACGTGCAGACCCAGCTTTCCAGCACAGCCCTCTTCTATCCTTGTTCCAGGACAGCCACCCCATCCCTTCCCACTGGAATGAAATCCCACTCTTTCTAGGAGGAACCTCCCCACAACCGCTCTGCTGGGAGTCTCCTTTCTTGTGGAGCATCCCTCATTAGCCCTGGCCATTTCACAGTTCCTCTGGGTCCAGCTCTCCAGCCATAGGGATGTCAGAAGGTAAGTTCCACTACTTTCAGCTTTCTAGCTTAAGGAAGTCAGCCATCAGTCCCCTCTTGCTGCTCACCTTGCCTTCACCTTTCCTCCCAAAAAACAGCTAAACACCTTCCAGGACTCTCCACAGTCCCCTAACAGCTCTCACCTTCCCTTCCTGACTGAACCAGTCTGCTTTGACTCACTAGGTTTCCCTTGTCTTTAAGGCTCAGGTGCTGCTCCACCCTCTTAACTGGCCAAAAGGGAGAACCTACTCTAGCACATGGGTGATGGACCTACTTCAGTTAGTGGGACCAGCCACCATCCCATGATACAGGCCTTTTCCCAGTTTACAGGGGATACCAAAAATGATCCTTCATCATACATGTAAGTCCTAAAATGTGTAAGTATCTACTCTGTTTTGCCCTCAGATACAATTATCTATCTCAGTAACAATCTGGGCCCCATCACTTTAGTATCTCAATGCTTTCCAAGGATTTAAAAGTAGAAATAACACTTGCCCTGTCGCTTTCCTCCTTCCCAGCCAGTTGGATAAATAGCTTGATTTGTGTGTGTGTGTGTGTGTGTGTGTGTGTGTGTGTGTGAGAGAGAGAGAGAGAGAGAGAGAGAGAGAGAGAGAAGCGGAGAGAATGAATGGGTGAGTGTTATTTTCTGATGAACACTAGAACAGCAATCCCAAAACACACAGAAAATAAGAAAGAAATGCAGGTAGGTTGTCAGTCAAAATATGTAATGACCATGAACTGGTTAGGTCAGCAACAGTCTGAATAAAATGTGATAGTCTGGATAATAGATATGTAGCAGAAGCACACACAAACGAGCACATGCATAGGTGTGTGCACAGACACCCATGCACCAGTCATCACAGTGTGTTGAGTTGCTGTGTGCAGAAATTAATGCTTGAAAGCAGAGACAAAGTTTTGTATTTAGTTCCTAAAGTGGCTATTTCAATGGTCATTCTTATATCTTGCTAGTGTGAGTTCCAGGGTCTTCATCCAGCACCTGTTAAAGTTCTATCTCATGAGTTTATGAACCTCCCCATATAAAGCTGAGAGTTTCATTGTTCCAGTGTAAGGCTGCTGTCAGGGAAAGGCGCTGTCTCACGTAGCTAGGGCCAATCCGATGGATGGTTTAGAATATCAGGAAAGAAACCTTGAACTGGATTAGGTATTTTATGACAAGGCAGTGCAGAAAATGTTCATGGTGACCTGTGCAGAGTAAACCGGCTGTTGAATTAGTTCCAGTTGGAACTTTTTCAGAGGGCATGGCTTCATTCCTTATATAGTGAGTCCCAATAACCAATCTTAGAGACCCCCTCTGGCCAGGTCTGTGCTTGACAGGTGGAGGCGCAATCATAGATGGAAGTGTATGGTTTGTTTCACCAGACCTATTTGGCCATCTGAAAGGACTACAAGGCTGTAGCTCAGTTTAACCGTGTATATAGAAGAGCTCCCATTTATAGAGAGAGTTGCTCAGGTGTATCTGAGAGCAGAATGTAACATGGTTTAAATGATCACTTGTAGTATCTACAAAATAAAACCAAGCTCAGTTTCTTTGAATGTAATTTATAATGGGGAGGGGGTGATGATGGGGGAAGCAAGCTGTAGTTGAAACTATTTTAAATTGTGACGCACCTGATTTTCACCTAATATAATATTGATTTGGGAAACATGGCAGTTTTCTGTAAAATGGACTAACAGAGTAAGCAGTGCGGTACAAGCACTGCATTTAATCTAGAGGGGAAAACAAAAAACAAATAACCAACTAAAAACAATTAAGCACTTGAGGGAGTGGACAATGGGATCCTTGCAGTGTTGCTATTGTCTGTAGTGCCAAATCAATTCAAGCTTGCATGGGAGGGGCTGGATTTGGATCAAATATTCATAAAAACAAATCTTATCCATTTTCCTAACACAACTGATTTTCAACATATTACCAAATGGGATATAAAATTTGAGATTTCTTTATCCATGGTGGTGTTTGTTAGGACTAACTCTGGGTTAGATTACTGTAGTATTATCTGCATGGGAGCTGCACCTTAAACCATCTGGAAACAAGCTAGGGCAGCATGCAGGAGCCTGCCTGTTAAGTGGAATTTCTTGTTGTGAGGATAATAATCCAGTGCTCTGTTATCTACACTGGGTGCCTGTGGATTTTTAAATTATGTTCCTAAAACATATAGGTAAAAAGAGTACCTATTTTTGTTTGCATTTGTATATATCTAAATTAAAAGAATATCACATATAGGAACCATAATGGAGGCATAGAGATTGTATAGAACTTCCTTTCGATTATGTGATGCAGATTACTTGTAAAACACAGACCTTACTGGAACCAAAGTTTCAAACCATTGGAGTCAAACCCATCACTATTCTGCAGTGCTTTTGTGCTCATGTGATTGGAGATCAGAAACTGTCAACCCAAGACGCTAGTCATACTTTAACTCTAATCTTCGTTACTGGACTGAGGTAGAATAATAGTTATACTTAGGGCTAGATCCACAAAGGAGACTTAAGATCAGCATTGCAATGAGTACCTTTAGGTGCATTGTCACCTAATGGACTCTCAGCCCCTCATTCTATACAAGGCATGGGAAAAGTGAAGTACATAAGTATGGAAAATGCCAAAAGGGTCACAAAACAGATCTGAGTTTGTAGAGGCAGAGAGAGGCTCAGAGGACAGTGAGTTCTGCAGAGAGCGATTTAAACACACATTGTTCACGTCGTGAAAAAGACTAGGATCTTTGCACTCACAGTGAATGGAGTTGCTTACTTCTATTAATAAGTATCAATATATGTTTGATTTGAATGATGAGATGAAGGTAAAACAACCATTGTCATGTAGCTGCACTAAGTGAGACAAAAGCAGTTATAATGTGGGATGCACTGCTGGCTGTTCTTGTCATGTGTAACTTGGAAACAAAAGATGTAGTTGCCTGAGGTAATACTGCTGGTGACTGTTATACACGTTAGACTGAAGCAGAGGCCCTCACATAAATTCAAGTATTGTAAGCCAGCTGTAGGACAAATTTACTTTATCTTGGTATTGTTAGCTATTGGCTGGAAATTAGAAGAAACTTGTTTGGAAATTTCAAGAGCATTTGTTACAGGAGTTTCTTTCTGTTGCCATGCAATCTTCTATAAGAACAATAATATCATTCAGACCAGAGACGCACATTAGAAGGGTTTGAGTGACACAGAATAGAACTGCTGATCATGTAGTTGAAGTACAACTAAGCAAAAAAAGTCATAGATCTCAGTAGTGATTAGAAGACACTTGCTTCATGCCATAGATTGAGGTTGTTTGTACACACACACACACACACACACACACACACACACACACACACACACACACACACACACACACACACACACACACACACACACACACACACACACACACACACACACACACACACACACACACACACACACACACACACACACACACACGGGTGTATTTTTAGTAATCAAATAGTGATATTGCTTATTGCAATATGTATGCTTACAAACAGTACTAGCATCCCTTAGAAGTGATATCAACAATGCACTTGGAAAATATTTCCAAGTGACTTTTGGGATCCAGCTACAACAGCAGCCATGGACATTTATTTGAAGGTTAATGAATTTCCTTGATTATGCAAACAGGTAAGGACTGATTCTCAGGGACAGTGAGTCTTTTTACACCACTCTTGCCTTGGTTTTGTCATTCCTGGCTGGAATTTACTTCTTGCAGGCCCACTCTTCCAGGATCAGGCCAGTCCCATTCTCAGACCACCACCTGATGGCTGTAATGATCTCATTGATGCCTGACTGTCTGGGGATGGCCTACTGGCATTTTAATAACAGCCTGCTGGAGGATGTGGGCTTCGTGACATCTTTTTTGGGAGTTCTGGCTGGCCTGGAGGGGGCAGAGGCATGCCTTTCCCTCAACACAGAGGTAGTGGGGTGCAAGAAAAGTAAGAACCCAGTTCTTCTGCCATGACTATACCCAGGGGACCAGTTGGAAAAAGCATGTGCTATGAAGCAGTTGGAGTAGGAAATTTTGGAGCTAGAGAGGCACCTGCAGCTCATTCAGGGATCCATCACTCTGCAGAGATTTTCAGGAGAAATGGGACAAGCCACAAGCCCTTGATGACCATTGGGACCAGGACCTTTTGTTTAATTCTGGATCCAGCTCCTTTGGGAGACGGATTGCAGCTCTCATTTCTTGTATGCCCTGGAGAAAAACAGAGGTGCCAAAAAGCACATAACCTGTCTCCTGGAGGAACACAGCACCCCTCTTACAAATTTGGTGAACATGCAGGAAAGGGCCACAGCTTTCTACATTGGCCTCTTTTCTCCATGTCCAAGCAACACCACAGGGTTTCTGTGGGATTAACTCCCTACAGTTAGAGCAGGCAACTGAGACTGGCTAGAGCACCCTTCCACTATAGCTGAGTTCTCAGAAGCTTGCCGTCTGATGCTAACCAATAAATCTCTGGGAATTGACAGGCTGAGCGTGGAGTTCTACTACACACTTGACCCTTGCTTCTCTTCTTATCTCAAGCATTTCCAGTGAGAAGGTGCTCCCCACTCAACCCTCACCTAAGGCCCTACGGAGTTTGCCATTAGACCCCCACCCCATGAGCCACCCCAGCCACCCCTGACATATAACATGAGTACTTGGATGCCATCCAGGCAGTCTGTCTTCAGACTGCACCCAGAGCTATTTTACTTGCTCATGCTCCATACCATCCACTTTCTTGCCCTCATGTCCCACCGTGACACCAAATGGTTGGACATGCTGCCACCAGGGGAGGGCAGGGACCCATAGTGGGCCAGTCTGTGTTTCACATGGCTCCCCCATAGAGCCATGAGCATAGGCATGTATTTGGCATAATTCATGGAATCCCCTGATACCTGTCTCTTATGCAGTGGGAGGGGGTCCCTGCTGCACATCTACAAAGAGTGTATCAGGCTGCAACTCCTCTTCTAGCACCTCCAGAACCTCTTACTGGGGTTCTGGTTGCACTTTTCACCTCACCTAATTATCTCTACAAATCCTATCTGTGGCCACATGAAGTCGCAAGACCTCCTTGTCAATCTCCTCCTGGCACTGGCCTAGATGGCCATCTACCAAACCAGGAAGAGGAAGCTTGATGGGGGAAGGGAGATATCTGTGATTGTAGGACTTATTTCCAGTCCCGCATCAGTTCATGCTTCTGGGTGTGTCCAGAAATTACTTAGATGCCGTTGAGGAGTGGTGGGCACTGTGGGGGGACAATGAATGAGAAATCATTTGTGGCTTGGGCGAAGTAGTTCCTCCCCAACAGTCAAAGGAGTGGCCCTTTGGTTTTGCGTAGGTCGGTCTAGTCCCATCATTTTCTGGCTATGACAATAGGTACACCATTCTAGTGATGTAAAGTGGCCCTAAATAGGAAGTAAATTGCATTTGCAACTTCTCTGAGGACTCATTACATTACAAGAGTTGTGTAAAAGGACCTTAGAATAAGTGATAATCAGTTCCGTGATGTCACATAGACAATTCAAAGCAATTCAACTACACAATTTCTTTTAATTATGTAATGTTTAAGCAGGAGTTCAGAATGAGTTTATTCTACATTGCAATTGATTGTGTAATTTTAGATATAGGCAGGCAATTTAATAAACAGCACATAATCAAGGAATTTGGGTATCTGTGTCCTTGACATGTGACAGAACACTTATGAGATGAGTCTACTTGAAATATACAATGCATTTGGCATTGACACACATACCTAATTTAAACTGTGTAGGAGAATGACCAATATGACACTATGCTCACAGCTCTCAGCTGTGATTCATACAATTCCCCAAGAGTATAATGACCTTAGAACATTATATAATATTGTTTTGACCCCAACTATTATATCAGCTGAATATGTAAATGTGCAGTCAGCAAAATAACATGGTTAGCTGCAATATATTGTGGGAAAAAATCAGTTGAAAGTTTCAATGATGACAGTGTCAGCAGGCCATGACATTATTCCAAGTCTGGATAATAGGCTTATCTGAAAATAGAATACCTGACTCTGAATAATCATTTATTATATATAATATATATGAGAGCAAACCATTCATTTATAAGTATATTTTCCTTCTCTCATGAACATGTTGTCAATAAAAAAAATACAGTTGCTACATACTATATTTGAAACCAAGCTTTCAGTGGTAATTCATATTTTGTATAACCTGGATTTCACCCAAGACCCTTGACTCAAGGAGCTTACAAAGACTCAGATCTTCCAAACCCTAACGTGTGAGCGACTGCATTCTGATGAATAGTCCTACTGAAGTATCTTCATACTCATGCATTTAGCTATAGCAGTCTGGGTAAAGACACTATTACACAATGCCAAGAGCTCATAGGGAGCAAGCAAGTACACGTGAAGTGCTGCTTTTGCATTGCATGAGACCACTGTCAAGCTTGTGAAATGCTATTTATTTTATATTGTTTGTATTGAAGCAGCAGGGGACTTTAAGTAGTGTTCACATTTTGTAATGTGAAATCCAGTGACTCCTCTGAAATACCTTCTAAAAATTCCTTCCTTCCCCAGAGCCTACAACAATCTTGCCATTTAATTCTTCCATTTATTAATTATGTCCATGTATCTAATTAAAACCATAAAAAGTTGATAAGACTCTTGTAGGCATTTCAGAAGAAGTAAATTTTTAGCAGGGATTTAAGAGAAGTCAGTGGAACAAACAATATAAAATGAGAACACCATTAAAAGGTCAACATTCATCAACAGATAACCCCACCTTGGTATTTTAGATATGCATTGTAGTGATGAACCACTACTATCCTATATTGCTGCCTGATAATGATTCACCTACCACAATAAGATTACACTCTTGTAACAACTTGTTTCTCTGAAGGTCTTTCTGATGTCTGGCTCTTTAAATTCGGCAGAGAGAGCCATCTGTAGCTTTGAAGTGGCCATTTTGCAACAGTTATTCCTTCTAGCTAGTAAGTATATTACCTCCTGTTATGTTTTTTTTTTCTCTTTTTGTTTCCAAGGAGATGATGCATTAAGACAAGGGGTTCATAGTACTAGAGTATGACATAATTGTGGAATTGCAGACACACAGACAGGTAAAAGTTAGTAAATGCTAATCTTCCAATGGTAATGTAGAAGCTTTCAGTAATCTAATGCATTTTTTGGACTCTTATCCATGGAACCTATCATGAATGTTCAAATTTGGAATCAATGAAAGACAAAATGGGATTATTTTGGTTTGTTTTAGTTTGTCAGCTCCTTCATGATGGTTCTCCTTCCCATTCTAGTTTCAGAGAATTTAAGTGCTACTGAAAGTTGGTCTTGAGATGGGGGCTTTGATTTTGACCACATGTTGTAAGATTTTCATGATAACTTCACACAATTTACATAATCAAATCTCTCTGAAAGGAATGATTTGCAGATTTTAAGACATCTGTGTTTTTTCCCTAACTGCAAAAGAGATATTGCCTAATAAAGGATCATTTACATTTTTTAATGTAAAAGGACGTTATTTTATCTTCTCTAATGAGAGAAATCTTAGAAGCTTAAAAATAGCTCTCTTAAACTGCCTTTCTGTTTGGCAAACATGGATCTACCTGTCCTAATATTCTGAAAGATTAATAAATGGATATATTAAACACTTTTGATAACAGTAACTTTCGGTATGCATTTTGTAATGCTGCCTCTTTGGGAGCTAACATATCTTTGTGATCCGCAGTCTCAGTTACTTGTAAATAGCGTCTTGTTTGCTGCTGCAGAGATCGCATAGTACTAAATATTTTATAAGGTCTAAAAAAATAATTAAAGTATTGTGTGTGTGTGTGTGTGTGTGTGTGTGTGTGTTCAGTTATTTAGTAGTGATAGAGTTAAGTAATAAAATAAATGCTCTACGCATGAAATCCTGGCCCATTAAAATCAATGAGTTAGGTGATAACAATTTTATGGTGGGTCAGATGTTGAGTCTCTGACCTTGATTGACCTTTTGTTCAGCCATTTGCAAGAAGACATTTGAACTTTTGGACATGATCCTCAGCTGGTGTAAATAAGTGCAGCTCCTGGTCCATTATGTTTGAGAGAATGTTATCTAACTTCAGGTGCACTACGTTTTATTTTGCTTTACAAAACAGCCAAGACCCAGCGAGAGTAGTAAAGAGTCGCAGCCGAGGCATACAAAGATTCGCAGCTGAGGCAGCATTACAATTTTGTGTGCTCTGGGCAGAGTTAAGTCCCAGAACAGTGAAAGTGGTGTCCTTTGGAGAAGTATGGCAAATGACCCTGAACACAGAATTGTCTAGCTGGAGTTCTGGAAGAACTGTTACACCTGAAAGTTAAGCCATGTTTTACTTTTGCCATCTATTATCCCTTTCATATACATGTGATGCTGCTTATTAATAAATTCGATTGGGAATATAGGTCCAAATTCTGCTGATCTAAACTGGTAAATCATTTGAACTTGGGCTGGGTACTGGAAAGGAGGATTGGCCCTTAGTTTCTTGGACACAATATTTGTGGGGAGAGAGGAGTGTTAGGTGTGTAAGGAGAGAGCATTGAAAGCGCTTGGTTTACATTATCCTGTTTCACTCAGGTAGTCCACTTCAACCCTAAAGGCATTTAAAAGTGTTTTTAATGTTAAAATTCTACTTCCTTTCCACTCTTACAACTAGAGGTAAGTTGTGGAAAGGGACCAAAAACAAACAAAAGGAGAAGGGAAGAGGAAAAATGTCATGACCTTTTAAAAAAAGAAAATCCTTTTATTTTTGAAATTCTAACTATTTCAGCCAGCCCTATAACTGGACAAAAAGGTAGAACGTAATAAAAAAGCAGATTTCCCATTTTAAAAAAATCATATGTTAATTTTAAAACTTTTGATTAGTTTGACCAGTTCTGCATAATATGCTATCTCTGATGTAGTTATTAGTGCTGTCATTGAATTCCTTCATTCTCAAAAGAATAAATGGACACAAATCAGACACAAAAAATGGTAACATCCATAAACCAATCGGAGAGCACTTCAACCTCCCAGGACACTCTGTAGCTGATTTGAAAGTTGCTATACTTCTACAAAAAAACTTCAAAGAGAAACTGCAGAATTGGAACTCATCTGCAAACTTTACACAATCAAACTGGATCTAAATAGGGACTTGGAATGATTATCTCATTACAAGAAGTAATTGTCACTGTTCACACATTCTCACCTCCTAATCAATGGTTGTGAATAGGCCTCAACTACTCAAACTGAATGGACTTTGCTTATGCCTAATTTTCCATTGTTGTTCCTTGACCTTAGATGTGTATATATATATACCCCCAATCTGATTTTTATTCGTTACATCTGACGGAGTGGGTTACAGCCCAGGGAAGCTTATGCCTGCAGAAATTAAATTTGTTAGTCTTTAAAGTGCTACAGAACTCTCGTTGTTTTTTCATTCTCAGACTTTCCCAACTAAATCAAAATGACCATTTTGAAGCAGTGATCTTGTTTTCCATACTGATTTATTTCATCAGGTCTATTAGATTCTGTTTCTCAGTCTTTACATTTATATTTATTACATTTGCACAATATTTCTTCAGGGTCCACCAACACACAGTATTAGGGTTTTTTTTTGCTAATTAAATAGTAGAAAACTTCTGAGCTGTAATTTCTGAAATGGCTGTTTGCTTGAGCTACCTCCTTTACAAACAGCTTACTCCACAAATACTAGATAAAATATTCTGGGAAAAGGCTATGTTGGTTCTTTGATTATATCAGCTAAATTGTCTCTTTTGTGCTCTAATTAAATTAAAGAGGTTAATTGATGCAGAAATAGCTTGATGGGGGCACAGGCAATGCAATTATTTGGAGAAGTATGATTTGTCTAAATTTAAACAAACTCAGGTCAGATTCATATAGACCTGGATCTGTTGGGATAAAAACATAGGGTGCGATTCAAAATGCAATTTAGGTGCCTAAGCTTCAGAGGTAGATTCTTAAATCCCTGTGCACTGCACCACTGTAATACACAAAACTTCTCCTTGGCTGCTGCCTAACCCTGTAGGCCTAAGTTTTAGACCTTGGGGCATGCATGTGGCTGCCTCAGTCTGAGGGGTAGGTGCCTAGGCACTGTCTTGTGCCTAAGTCCCAGAATGATTCACAAACAGGAAGATAGGTGTTTATCTGCCTAAATTGCATGCTTACCAAGATTAGGTCCCATTCAGAATCCAGCTGCCAGCCCTGTGGTTAGAGCACTCACATGGGATGCGGCAGATTCAGGTTCAATTTCCCCCTCTCTGCCTGCAGGGGAAGAGGATTTGAACAGGGGTCTCCTTCCTCTCAGATGAGTGCAATAACAGCTGGCATATAGGTTACTCTGTTGTGAGCTCCCTCAGTCTCTCCTGTTGAAACCATTCCACTGTGGTTAAATAATTGAAGTGATTGGAGCAAGGGTCTGGACCTTGGGTCTCCTGGGTGGGTTCTCTGACCACTAGACTACAGAGAGATTCTTACACACCCTTCCTATCTCTGGCCCAAAAACTACTTAAGTATTATACATAGTGGAACGGTCATTGGGGATGGGGAGAAAAGAGTGTGGGGAAATGACTCCATAGCCTAGTGGTTGGGGCATCCACTTGGGAGGTGGGAGACCTTTGGTTCAACCTAACCACCACTACCATTTCATCCTCTGGCTGTTTTATGTGGAGGGATGCAGGTGCCTAACTCATTCCTGGAAGAAGTGATTTAGGTGCCTAAGCTGCCTGACTGCATACGGCAGCTTTCCGTTCATGGATCACAAGCAGAGTTAGGCGTCTTCCTGCAGTCTAGATTTAGGCACCAATCTCTGAGAGCTGGGGCAGGGCTGAGCCCACTCCCCCCACACAACCCATTGGCTAGCTTAGGCAATTCTGTTCCTGGAATGCTGGCTTTTGTGGATCACATTCTTAGGTGCCTTTCTCTCCCCGTTCACTGTATGGGGAGCCTAACCATTGTGAATTGCAGTGCTGTTCCTGTGATTTTTCTAGGCACCTAAAAAATTAGGTGCTGAGATGTTCAGTGTTGTGACACCTAAATTTGATTGTTGATCCCACTTGTAATCCTGTTTCCTTCTAGTGGTCATTACTTGTGGTGCCCATCCTTGTGACTGTCCCCAAAGGACTGAACCTAATAAGGGATCCGATCCTGAAATGACCAGACGCCTGTACTTGCAGAGAGCTACATTGAAGTCAGTGGGCTCTGAGAGAGCTCCAGTATCTGCCCATGTACATCACATTGCTGGATTTAGCCCCTCATAGTGCAATCTACAAGACTAAGCATGTGTTCAATTTTATATCGAGAGAAACTGTTTACATTTGGCTGCCTCTCAGATCAGTCTCCAATTCCTCTGCCACTGTTTGACCCAGGTCCCTCCTGCCTTTGAATGAAATGTCCACAACCTCAATCATCTCCACCTTACTTGCTTCCTGTGGGCTGTTGCAGTGCTTCATATAACTATATCGGAACTGAAGCCAGCCCTCCATACGGGTCAACCATGACTTTTCTTATGTGATTAAATAAAATTGTGGAAAAGCATTTGGATAGCAGAAAAAACATTTCTAGGGTGGGCTTTTTCACACTAGAGTGTCTTTGTTCTCTCAAAGTAGAAAAACATCCTCATTGAGCTGCAACAGGAAAACTACTTGCTCAGACATTACCTGAATCAGGATGTTCCAGCTCATTGAATCTAAATTTATTATATGCTTGATTGCATTCATACAACAGAGACCAGTGCATAATTATGTAGGCACATACAAGAAAAACAATGAGTCCTGTCTTGCCCGCCACACACTAGAATTTCATAGCTGTTCATTTCTCATGTCCATTTAAGATGATCACTTAAAATTTTGTGTTGATAATGACTTTTTAAGTTGGTATTACTAACAATCAGCTATCTGTACCTCCTCTTTGAACAAATGCGACCCAGCTTTAGCAGAATAAGAACATGCATTAGGAATACTGCTATGTAAGAAATAGCTGAATTAGGAGGCCAGAATCAGCTGGTATGTGACAGGGAAGACTGTGTTCTTACAGCATTACACTAGCCTTTTTAAGGGGGGGGAAATAACATCTTATTTCCTTGCAATACAGACATTGATGATTGAAACGATGTACTGGTAAATAGACGCTACAAATCATAGCAACATACTCACTATGCATACTTATGCATAATCTACATGAGCTTGTATAGTGGGAGAAAGAGTATGTAAAAAAGCAGTTCAAGCACAGAAAGAGAAATGTTAACACTGTGCAATGTGTTTGAACGTAAGCATTGCTTTTTTGTGCTTGTTCTCACACACTCTGAGGAAAACATAGAGTGAAGCAGCTTTTGTATGTGGGCACAGCTCTTTCCCAGAGCTCTTCTTGGGGCAGCATAGGCCACGCCCTTATACTCAGTTCTGAGCCTTATCATTCCATCTAGCTGTGGATAATTTTCCTTGCACATAAATGTGTCTAATTTTTTGTTTGTTCCCCCCCCCCCCTGAATTTATTGAGCCCACCTTGGAAGAGGCTTTACACTAATCTCAGTTTGAGAAACTCTGGTGTAAATTACTAAACAAGAATGTTAAAAGAATAACTTAAAGTGGAATGTTGAGTATTGGATAAAAATACACTTGCACAATCAAACTTCCAGTACCAGCAGTGTACAATAAAAATTCTGTTGTCCCTGGTGCAGTGAATGATGGGGCATATCATTGGAAGCATGATTTCAGGATCTTGCCATGGGGCAGGGAATGAAAATCATAGTGAGGGACCTAAAACTGAACAGAAAAAAAAAGGGACTAAATTTCACAGCATCTCTTTTCTCCTGTAACCAGTGGGTCAGACTCTCAGCTTCTGTGCATCAGCATAGCTATTGAAATGACCCAATGGCTTCTAAGTCTGGGCTTGTAGCTTCAAGAGAAACCTATTAAAAAAAAATTCTTCACTTTTACCAGTAAACTCAGACTTATTTTAATTTCTCTTCAAATATAGGAGCAGACACACTGGATAATATTTCATAAGATGTCTGAATGATTTACAAGCCTAAATCCCATTTTCAGAGGTTACATAGGCATTCAGGTCACTGAAGGTCAAAGGGATTTGGGCCCCTAAGTAACGTTTTGAATGTTTCACGTTTTGAAAATTTTATGTTTTCTAATCTTTAAGACCCAGTAGTGGGAGTCAAGCCATCTTAGTTTTCCCCATTTTACAATGGGAGATAATGATATATACTTGCCTCCCTGTGGTGTTCTAAGGTTTAATTCTTGTTTGTACCGTGCCTTAAATTCTTAAATGGCAAGTGCAAGCTGTTATAAAAAGAAAAAAATACGGACATCAGAAGTATTCCTCTCCTCCTCAATGGATTGACCTTTTTCTGTGACTGGCAGAACTGTGGGAATCTGCTTTATGCTGGCAAAAGCTGGATGGTGACCAGTGATAGCATTTTGAGTCTGCATTAGTGTACTTCTCACAAGAGCTGGGAAAATTGATTTTTTTGGCTGGCTGGTAATTTTGAACATACACACATCCCTTCACTTAGACTTTTCAGGCATTTTGACAAAAGTGAGCGAAGAAGTCTCAAAACAGCTGGACAAGAGGAGGAAATGGTGTTGCTTCTATCTCCTCCCTTGTAATCATTAGTCCCGTGATTAGGACTTTCACCTAGGATATAGGAAGCACAAGTTCAATTCCCTGCTCCTGTGACTCTTTATTTATTAAAAGTGGAATGACTTCAAGAGGAGAGACATTGTCCTGGACTAGAGTATCCTATAGTCCCATGACAAGGGCACTCTCCTGTGATGTGAAAGAACAAGTTCAAATCCTTTCTACACAATGGAGGGGAGAACTTGGAACTCCCACATCCTAGGAGAGTTCCCTAATGATTGGACTAAAGCTCATAAGAGAGGCATCACCACCACCTTCTCCCCACCCTTCTTTGTAATTCCTTGCCCTCTTCTGTCAAAATGCCTGAAAATCAAAACAATTTTTTTTCAGGTCAAAACCGAACACTTTGACTTTTTCAGTTTGGTCGGAATTATTCAGTGAATTGACATGAATTTGTGAATAGTTTCAGCTAACCTGAAACTGCATTTTTCAGTGAATATACTATTTGTCTGAAAAATTTCACCCAGCTCTACTTGTGACCACATGGTATGTTTCAGAGATCCATAGGAAAGGGGAGCATTTTTTTTTTGTTTGACTATTCCACTGAGAAATACAGAAGGACAAGGGAAAACACCGTATTTTGATCCCTTTGATTTATTTTTCTCTTTTTTTGGCTTCTGGGGACTTACTGTGTGAGAGCCAGCTGCATGGAAACAAGAAGTGGCATGAGTACAATGAAGTCAGATACAATTGAACCAATATGGAAATATGCTTCTTGCAATCAGGCAAAGACTACCTCTTCTTACATGTGCAGTAATATAGGATCACTGAAGTTATTGCTTACATGGCAAAGATTGTTAGGAAAACATTTAATTTTTAGCTGCATTATTATGTGCAGCTTAAAATGAATAGGGCATACCACCAAGTGATTAGCCAACTCTCTACAGACCACCAGAAAGTGTCCCAAAAACTACCAGTTGTCCATAGACAAGTGGAGGAAGTTTCTAGTTAACATATCTGTCTTGTAGTGGTCTTGTTTAAAGTGTTCTGATAGTGAACCACTTGTTTAAAGTGTTCTGATAGTGAACTAGTGGCTCCTCCAACAGCTTCAGTAATGTTTGATTATGAAAAGCTTTTCTAATAAAAATATTTTTCTTATATAGAATTGTCTAATTACTATTGTACTGTCATAGTGACTTAGATCATTTGTGTAATAAGGCTATCTGTAACACAGACTTTTGTGACACCAGTTTTTTGCATTTGCATCATGCAAAAAAAGTCTCCCTTCCATATTTTAGGTTTAAATAAATAAGGCTTTTATCTGCTTTTCTACTTGGAATTCAGCTGGGATTTTAAACCACAGTTTGCTACTGTATATACGTGTGAGTTCATCTGTCTATAAACAGATGCACACTGAGAGGACTGGGGCTTCAAGATAAATCTGCTTATTAGTCACATGCTGTGCAAGCTACTGTAGTGATAGCACTAGCGTTAGGGCCATAGTTACAATGCACATGTTACAAATTAGAGTGTATTCATCCTTCAAATGCCGACACAGCTATTTTATCTCATCCAGAATTTAAAAGTTTAACTTTTGTCAATAAGTGAGTGGAGATTTACATGAAGTAGAGTTCCAAGGTGTTTCTCCAATTCATTATTTTAAATCTCAAAATATTCAGGAGGCAGCTGTTCAGGGAATGGGGGGTGGACTAAAACTAATGTCCCATAACTTTATCTGCTTCCTGTAGTGAAAAGGATGGAAAAAATGAATATATGCACAACATTTGGTGACTATATTTGTTTATATCTGACGCACTGCATGTAATAAAGCTAAAATCTTTTACATCCATTGGGGAATCCCAGTAACATATATCACTCTACAACATTTCTTCACTGGTATTGACCTAATCAGGTATTATAGATATTGCAAACAGATTAATATCTTGAAAACAAACATTTTAATTTCATTTCTGTTACATAGAGGTCATTTTGGCAATAGCCCGTTGTACTTTAACTCACTTTCATCAATAAACAATGTGTTGCTCTGATAAACAAGCAAAGTACTATGCATTTTATAGCTTAAAAATATTAACACATCATTAGACTGGAAAAAAATGATCAACATGAATAAACTGTTGTTAGAATGTGGTTCCTTACTCTGAATGACCAACATTATTGTCCTTATTTTCTTGTTGGGCTTTTCCAATAAGGTCAAAGCATCTGCCAGCATCTGCCACCTCACCAAACAAAACCCCTCATCTCTTATATTTAATGGGTTAAAGAGGAAAGCAGGTGAGGAAAGGCAGAAAAGGGGGACTTTGTCTAATACTTTTCCACATTTCTTTCCATTTTCTAATAAGTGTGGTAATGCATTTGTTTTTCTATTTACTGCTGCAGGATTTAGCTGCAAAAGCAGCCTCATCTACATGTGGGATCTTAAGTCAAGAAATGGAAATAGGAGTCAATACAACCTCCTGTTAATCTTTCCAAAATTAGGATGAGCCTGTTCTTAAGTTCCCCTTTCTCCGGCTCTGCAGGGCAATACAGCAAGACTGGGAGGTAAAGCTGCTTGAAATTTTGGTGCCAATTTTTTTTTTTAAATGAAAAATTACTTTTAAAAAAAAAATATATATATTTTTTTTCAGAAAACTTGTTTTTTTGAAGTTGCCTGGGTTTTTTCCAGTGGAGAAAAAATTGAAGCATTAAGAAATCAGTTTTTGAAACTGAATTCATCTTACTTTTTCCTTTCATTCAATTGTATCCTTTTTCCATTTTCCCACTGAAATCAGAAGGAAAACTCCCAAAAACCCAAACTAAAATTTTTTAATATTTTTTTTGGGGGGGAGGGAATCACAAACATTTACCATTTTTGACCCACTCTAGTAGTGGCAATTTCCCTTTGAAGTCCACATTTTATTATTTTAATAAGTCTTTAGATGTCTGACATCTCACGATTTCCCCCATGATATGCACTTTGAGATTGATCCAAACCTCATTGAATTGAATGGGAGTTTTTACATTGCCTTAAATGGGCCTCAAATAAGGCCCTTAGAGTATACTAACGTACACCATTTTGTGACTACTTACTTTTTAACAGCCTTCTATTCCAAGTGTGTGTGTTTTTTTTTATATATGTGTTGCTAAAGGTTACAGCATTCTTCTTTCCACCCCCCAAAAAAACCAGTTAATTAGCATGGTGACATGGTCATTGTTTTTTCATTGTATTTAAAATCTGCTTGTAAGATGTACTTTGTTACTAGTTATTTATCACTTGCACTTTAATGCAATGCACAAAGTGTAATGTATTCTCAAGCAAATGCTAAAGAAAGCTGAAGCAAATGACACGTTTAGTTTTCTGACAAGGAGAGGAGGGTTGACTTTTCAGACTTGACTAGGTTGTATTTGTGAATGTAGGAAAGACTTATGGATATGTATTGCATAGTATGAGCACAATTGGGATAAGTACTTGGAATGTCAGAAATTAGATGCACATAAGGCTATTTCTTCCTTTTAAGCTGGGTCCACGCTAGCCCAACTGATTCTCAGCAACTCAGGTCTGATGCGCTTAGGGTGCAGAAGGGGCTTGTGGCTGCTCTGCAAAAAGATGCAGTGTGTGGAGGTGTTCTGAGGAGAGAAAGGGAGAAATACAGAAATAGGCTTCTCTACCTGAGCACCCCTTCTACATGATTTATTTTTCTCTCATCTATTAGATCTCCGGAATCACTGAAGCACTGGTGCTTTAGCAAAAGCTGTGGAAGTGGGAGAAAAAGAGCAGGCACGGCTCCCTGAACTGACATGACCCCCAAACACACACAGCATGATTGATTTCCTTTGGGAGAGGTTCTCAATCTGTAATTGCCTGATTAGGGGTACTCCTTTACTTTAGCAGGCTCATGATTCAGAGTAATGAGCTGAGAGCTCCATTTTGGAATGTGCAGCTTATTAAAATAGCATGGAGATCCACACTCACTCCCTACCTAGCTGATATCATCACCCAAATGCAGAAACAGGTATTACCCACCTGAGCACGGTCTTGGGTATGTCAGTAGTACTCCAGATGAGAGATGGACACATGAGCTGGTTGGAAACATTTTTCTGATGTGTTTTCATCTAAACCAAAACTTTGTTTGTGTAAATGTATTAATTTCAACAAAACTTCTGTTAGGAAAGTTTTTCAGGTTCAGCATAGAATTTCTGGTTAAAACAGGAGGGAGGAGGAGAGAGATTGACCAGTCCAGAATAAGCAACAGTCTAGTGGTGAGAGCACTCACCAGGGATGAGGATGATCCCAATCCAAGTTCCTGCTTTGCCTCATTCAGAGTGAGCTGGGATGAAAATCTCCATTCTGAATTAGCAGAGCCTTGAACCTGTGCCTCACCCATCCCTGCCTAGTGCCCTAACTTCTGGATTGTTGGCTATTTTGATGTCTCTCTTTTTTGGGGGAAAAAATGGAAAGATTTTGGTTTTGTTTTGCATCAAAACAAAAACAAATTCTGACACCTCAACACTTATCACAAAATGAAAACGTTGTTTTCTGGCCAGCACTAATGGGATCCCCTTCAGGATACAAGAACATTAGTGCGCAGCATGGGTATGCTCTAGCTCCAGCAGGACTCTCCACCTCAGGGGAAGCAATGCCAGGTTTTAGTTCTGTGAACGTACTATTTATGTTTGTAATGAATGATTTAAAGAGAGTGTTTGCTTTTCATAACAACTGATAGTTTTTAACTCTGTGGTACATGTTTAAATGGCTTTCATATTTGTATGGCTTGGGGGTGAATTGAAACTCCTACACAAACATTTATTTTTTTGCATTTTGTTATAGAAATATTACTCTGTATAACTATAGCAAACACTTTTCCTGTTACCTCATTCGCAGGAATTCTTTACTAAGTGCATAGCTTCCCTGGAGGCTTGCTCGCTACACTTTGAAGTTATGACTCTTTGGGCTCATCAATATCCTCTATCGACTTTTCTCACTTTTATTTACTTTTCTATTACTTTCTTTCAGGGATACTTTGCAGTGGGTAATGGAAAGTACTATGCTGCATATATACAGGCTGTACTGAATTATACCTCTTGCTTCACCTTTAAATATGAAAAGATAAGCAAAAGTATCTTGAAATATATTTAAACATTGGAGCTGTGATTTTTGAATTTCCATTAAAAATTTATATCTTTTAAGAAGTAAGGTTGCTGTTGCATGCAAGAGCTATGAATAAAATCAATAGTAAGCAGCAGATTTAGCTATAATATAATACAACAAATGGGAATACTGTATATAATTATATATGATCTTTGAAAGTGAAACAAAATGAATGGGAAGGGCTTAGAATGCTCTGGGCAGAGATCATATAAAGATTTTCTACTGGGATCTTGTTTGCATAAGAAACTATGCCTCAAAGAGGGAAAGCTGAGCAAAATATTCAACTCTAGCAGGAGAAATATGCAGTCTATAAGGAACATGTCTTATAGTACTTACACAGGCAAAAATTGAAATCTGTGAGAAATTTGTAGGGAATACAAGACTCGGAACAGAAAATTTGGTTAATGACATTCGTCATATGACCCACTTTCTTTTCATACTCATTCAGTAAATTCTGGCCTAATCCCTTCTATACACACTAACAAGCTTGGCTTACATGAATTGTCCAAATAAATTCCGTGAAACTAGTCACAAGTCAAGATTATTCATATGATTAAGATTAATTCATATGGTCCAGTATCCTATATTCAGCACAATCTGGGTCCAGGCCACGATGTGGGATAGAAACTGCGTTAGTGGTTCTAATGGATAATTTCTGCTTTCAATAAATGGAGAGGCAGACACCTATTCTCTTCCTTCTGCTCCTTACTGCAGCATTCAACACTTGAGATACCTGAAAAAGAAGACAAGGACCCAATAGAATGTGGTAAAATGGTTGAGTCCTTCGTGGAAGGACTCATCCTACAGGTAACATTGGGGAAACTGCACCTTTACTACTACGTTACACTCTGAAGTCCCACGGGGAGAGGTTCTTTCACTGGTTTATTCAATATCTACATGCAATCTCAAAGTGCATTAGTGAGAAAACATGGTTTAAAGTGCTAGCAATTTGTGGAGGAGACACAGCTCTACCTATCATTTACTACCATGCCATTATCAATAAGATGGCCCAGTGCATGCATGAGATCAATTCATGGATGGAGAACAGCTGGCTGAAGCTGAATCCAGGCAAAACAGAGGTTATGCTGGTGGGCTGAGGAAAGCACTTTGAAGTGTGTTCTCCATGGTGCAGTCTCCTTTGTTTGCATACCCACAGTTGTCTAGTTAGTCTGTAGGTTAGGGGTGCTCTTGGATTTCTACCTGACACTAAATGCTCGTGTAGCAGCATCTGACACTAAGGCTTTCTGTAATTGTCACTTGGCTAAAGGACTCCATCCCATCCTGGCAGATGATGACCTGGCCTCTGTTATACACATCTTTGTTACCTCCTCCCTGGGGCTACAGCAATGCAGTGTTCCTGGCATGAAGCCTTTAGTGCTTAGGAAACGCCAACTATTACAAAGAAAACTGCAGTGCGTTTCTTCAGCAACACAGACTACTGTGAGCACATCAAACCTGTCCTGTGCCTCTCTGTTGAAACAAAACACTCCACTGCACACAGTTCTCCCTCTGAGCAGAGAATAAGAAAAAAAAATGTGCCAATTACATAGCAATAGAATTATGGGGACTACTTGTGGCAATTCAACAAACAACTCTAAGAGTTTAGAAATTTAGATAACTAAGAATGTGAATTTAGTTGAAAATTACCTTGTAGTTAGTTGATACTCATAGCCAAGGTTTGCCACTTTGACATATGAAATTATTGCACACTAAGCCCCAAGCAGCATATGTATTTAATGATTTTTAAACTGTTCTAATTTCTCTGGAATATCACCAGCATTGTAGAGTCGGTATGCCACTTTAAACGAATGCTTAACAGTGGTAAAACTTAAGCTTACAAACTAATTCAAAGCTTTATCCTTTTGTCTAAAGCTGTCAGTTCTCTGGACCATAAAATCTGTGATTTCAGCTGAAGTCTTTGAAACATTCAAGGTTTCTCTCAACTAGCTTTTACTGTAAGCAAGCAATTTCCTCTTACAAATACTAGGGTTAATGTAATGAATTTCTTCAGCTTCAACACTCAATTACTTATTGATTTAGCTTAATTTCTAGATAACAAAGATTAAACTGAGGACTAAAACACAGGTATGCATTATATATTTTAATCATGTACAGGGTTTTATTTCAGGTATCCTTTGAGAAGCATTTAGCTTAAAGTGACCAATTTTTCACTTGGGTAAACAAAACGTGCATGAGTCTTTTTTGCTACTTATAAATTGAACCTGGCATGAAGGTGAATTTTTCCGTTAAGTTTCCCAGTTACAATGACTGTTTCCTTGAGATACATAGAAAGTTCATTGTTCATTTAATTCAAGATTTTATGACAGCTGTAGTTCTTCCTGAATTTCACAGTGGCAGTAGTTTTCCTAAGCAGAATTTCAAAAGAGTTAATAGGTTGCTTGTCTTATGAGAAGATTTTAGTTCTTATCAATTGAGTGATGCTTTCCCTGATCAGCCACTGTCTCTTGTCCAGATATTTTGGCTTCAGGAAGCAATGTGTTGAACAAACCAAGTCATTTTTTTATATTTTCTGCTGGGTGGTGTAACCTGGTTCTTCCTCATGGCAAAGTTGACGTGGGCCAATCAGAAAATGACCCATGCTCTTGGTGAAAATATATAATGTCCAACCAGAATACAGGTTGTGTCCCTTCTTGCCATCCATCAAGAAATCAAACATCTCCTTAGTGTCATTCTTGTAATTTTTTGTCTCTGGAAAATTCCAGTATCTCCATACAAGCTATCTTGTATCATGCCAATTTCCATAAGATGTGAGGGCACACCAGTTTATGAAAAACATCTTGTGCCATACCTGGAATCCTTTGCTTTAGCTTTAATCAACAACCTACTTCTATTTGTTTTCCATAAGGCCCTCTTGTGGTGTGGTCCTTTGGTTGGCCAACTTTGGATGACACCATGTTATTTTCAAGTTGCAGTGTCTCTGTCCGCACTCTTAGATGTCTTCAAATATGCCCTTGTTGAAATTGGGATAGTTTTTATGTAAAGTGTCTCAATATTCTTTGGTGGTTCTACTTTTAAATAGTAGCTCATCTTGCAGTAATATAAATCCACATGACTTATTTTCTTGGCCCACCACCAATAAGATGTAACAGTTAAAGAAAAACACAAAACATACCTCTGTACCGGTTCAAGGTAACTGACAATATTTTAATTGTAAATTAGTAGGACCACTCGATATGTTAAATTGTCTCTACACAACTGCCAATCAGTCAATGAGCTATTATGGTTACTTAGGACTTGAAATTTTGGTTGGGCTCACCTTAAAGATGTTCACTTCACACTGGCTTCTCTGCATACTAATTAAATGTATTACTTTTAATATAAAGCAAATACCTTTTTATACCTTTAACAGATTGATCACTATAACATGGTGGCTTGCCTTTAGAGAACCCCTTCTGCCCAGGCTCTCCAATCTGTCCTTACCCTGTCTCTTCTCCATTCCAGAATTTTACCTCAGCCCTTTTCTCCTTACTTAGCCAGCCCCAGGTTTCTCATCAGTATCCTTGCCCGGAAATCTTCGTCTCCCCCTCTGGACTACTTGTCCCAGTCCTAGTCTCTGCCCATCCCTCCCCCCATTCCTAGTCTCCAGCTCCTTGTCCCTCTGTCTCCTTGCCTGGACGGTTCCTTCCGCCACTTCTTGTCTCCTCCTATCGTGACTCTGGACCAGAGATTTGAAGCTGGCTCTCCCACATGCCAGGTGTAGGTCCTAACCATTGATTATTCTGGAATGACTCACTCCACTTGCTCACATTTTTTTTTTATGTTGTATTACTCTATGATTCAGTTTCACTAGTTATTTAAAATGTCATTGTTGCTTCAGAGCACAACGGAACTCTGATTTCAGCAGGGCTTCTCATTTCTATTTCTTTGCTGTTACTTCCTAGGCAAAAGTAGTACTTTTTATCTTGAAAATATTCTAGAAAGTTTGCATATTTTAGTATCAGTTCAGTAGTGGTCTTAGAAAGTCACATTTCTATCACAATTCATTGCATTAAACTTCTCTAATGGGAGGTAATTCTTTAACACCATAAATCTTAATTATTTGATCATCAATCAACCAGTAGTCCTTAATTCATAACAGAGTCTTCTGAAAACAAAAGATTCTGATAGCAAAGGATAAAATGTCTTTGAGGGGCACTCTCCTTTTATCAGATGATGAACACCGTTTCTGGAACTTCTGCTCCCTTAGATGTGATAATTATCACAGTAAGAGGCCTGCCATTATTCCTGCTGCTGAAGCAGTTGGACAGTTAATAAATTACACTGTGGTACTCACCCAGCAATCAGATATGCCCATATCCTCTCATCTTAGATTTGTTTTTAAGGAGAGTTAGTTCTGTGTTGCTGTTGTTTTAGTGTTCTTTTGTTTGATTTTTTTTTTTAACTAAACTTAGACACAATGGAAATGAAAAGTTTTAGTCTCAAAATAGTCACTGTAATGATAATATTGTTCAAATTGCTTCAGTTAACACCAACCAGAATCCTGAAAATTGTTTTTAACTGTTGTGGTAATGCCCACAATGTTCACAGTCTGTTGTCCATGTACACATAAAGGCACTGTCCTTCTGCAAAGAGCTTATAATCTAAGGCCCCAGTTCTGCAATGAGCACCATGTGAGTGGACCTCTGTGCCTGCACAAAGTCTTATTAACTTCCTTGTGATGCTCCACAGAGCTAATTGGCAATTGAGACCTAGAAGACTATATCTTTATGAATGGTGGGGGAAGAATAAAACATACAATCAAAATAATGGAAAAGCTGAGGGTTTTTTTTTTTCCCCAAACAATTCATAAAATGTTTCTCTCAAACTAAATAGAAAAAAGATAATTTCAAACTACCATAGTGCTATATTTTAGTCAATTTATAACAGACTGGCAACCCTGATATTTTCCAGGAAGTTAATACTGGGAAGCAGTAAATTAGCGACACCATTCCTGTGGAATATATTACAGTCACAATTTAAGGCCAAGAAAAACATTCACGATAAATAGGACCCTGATGCTTCCATCAGTGTACAGGGTACCTTAATAATTCTGATCCAGGAACAAACTGTTGCCAGGTTAGAGAATATTAATTGTCTCATGTAACAAAAAGGAAGCTTTTTCATTAGAGGCCCAACACAGACACCAGTGATTTGGCAGAAAATCCCTATTCATGGTCCTGATCATGCAAATGCTTACACATCTGATTAACTTTATACATGAGTAGACCCATTGACTTCAATGAAACTACTTATGTGGTAAAGTTGGAACCACTCACATGAATAAAACTCAGTCCATGAAAACACGGTTGTATGATCAGGGCCTGTGTTTGCAAGAGACAAGGCCTGGTCCTGAGAACCAATTGACTTTTCTCCTCTCTCTACCAGAAGAAAACTGCAGTATTTGGCATTCTCTTGTTGTGTAGTTAGTTTGTTTTATGTAACTATGGTATGGCTTAAATAATTTTACAATCTCACTTATACATTACTAATATTTACATTTGCATGGCAATGCTGGATCTGCACACCATCCCACACAGTTATGAGTGGACAGTACATTTTTTCAATTTTTATATACAATATCTTCTATTTAAAAAATGACCACACCACACCTAATGTTGTGGGAGGGGCCATGTTGTCCAGGCTTGCCAGAGAAAAGTAGCAGTGCTTTATAGGTGGGATGGGGGAAAGAAAGTCAGAAAGGTGGGTGAGGGTGAGCTTGGCAACACATTACCAGGGGATGAGTCAAGAAGGGCGGAAGGCTTTAAAAGGTGCAAGCCCTTTCTCCATGTAGCAGGCAAGGCAGCACCCACCCTCTCTCCTCTTGAGGTGCAAATATCCAGTTGAGTTAGGATGTGATTTGGGCATTGTACTAGTCACTTCTTTTTAGAGAGGGCTGGGAAGGAATTTTTCCCTCACCACCATATTGGCTTAGGTGGCGTGGGGTTTTTTCACCTTCCCCACAATGGGTGTCAGGGAGGACCTATTCCGATGAGGAGGAAAAGGGATTAGGCCATATGTCGCAACTTACTTTGTAAGTGTGGGGTGGATGTAGAGTGCAGATTCTCCATAGGAAAGGCATCCAGTGACCAGATAAATGGCCTGGTAAAGAACTTAAAATGGAGATGCTGATTAAAGGAGTGGAATGGGGGTGGATAAATCAGTGAGCAATTTCCCTTTTTATAGCCTACCTTAAGTATCTTATGAAGGGGGGTGGATGCTAAGGTTCAAGCCATGGGTTGGCTGGGGAACCTGGATAGAAAATGAAGGGGACTGGTGTAAGCCCCAGTAGTTAATTGAATGACATGGAGTTGACTGCACTGTACACTTTTATCTGCTGGGTAGTCTCAGACATCCAATAATAATGATGTGACCTGTTTAAATCCATATCAAGTGTCTCCTGTTCTCCTTTCATTGCCGGAAATGAGCCAGAGACCTCTTTACAATGTCTCTCCCTATTTCAAATTAAACAAGTTAAAGAATATAGTATGATATCAATATCTTCAATATATTTTCAGAAGAAATACTTCCATTAAGTTCACCAATGGTGTTGCCTTGTTTCTTGTTCATAGTATGAAAAAGTGCATTTTCTTTAAAGAAGCAATCAAACAAGTAGATTTCCTGTTCTGTCACCCCTTTTCTCTGAGCATGTGCACCTGGTTATATTGGGCTTGTGCAAACCCTTTGTTAAAACATATGGGAGAACATAACATTTCAATGTTTTTAATAGCCCTGCAGCTTAGTAATATTTGGAGAATTCCTCTGTCTGGCTAAGAGATGACTCTTTGTCCTGTAGCTGGTGGCATCAGAGATCACTATTCCATGAAGTACAGTAAGCACAGAAAAAAAAAAAAAAGAATAGAACACTTAGAACAAAGATTCTACAAACTTTTAGTAGGAATACTGCTCTGTGTGGATTCAAACTGGTGACTGAGACATGAGAGATTTCAAGTTACACTGCCAATCATCCAGTCTCCTGCAACCCAATTATTTTCCAGAAGTAACTGATTTGTTTACTTCCCCCATGATCACAGCAGTTTAAAAACTGAGGGGCAAAAGGTGATCCTTAAACACCCATCTCCTCCATTCCATCAGGAGAAGAAATAATAAACTCTGACAATAAAGGTGATCATAAAGCAGTTTAAATGATACTTGTACCTTTGTTTTAACTCAATCTTTGATTTACTTTTGTACACACTCTACTCTCGAGGCTTGAAATCACCTTCAATTTGTTCTGTTGCTTTCAATTTCATGCATATTAAAATACTAAACATGTGTTCCACTTGCCTTTATACAGTACTTCACAGTACTGACAAGCATCCATCAACATAAACTCAACAAAACAATTTAAACAATGCCACTAACACATTTAAAATGGCTTTCCAAATACTCATGTAAATTGGTTTGACAGTGTTCAGGTGCCTTTATATTATAACAATATATTTTCATGGTTTTAGAAAAGAGACTTAAAAACTTATATTTTATGCTGTACAAAATGTCACTCTTTCTTTTTAATGGAAACTTACAAAATCAAAGTTCCCTATTCTTTGCAGAATTTTTTTTCTTTCAACATTTACAGCATAAATTCACATCATACTGAATTTTTCCTTTTAATAAAAAATCCTTTTCTCCATCTCTTTCAATTACACAAGTATGCTTTGTTTAGTCATCTTAAATCTACATTTAGGGTTCACATTTCTCCTTGATCCCACTCAAGAATAAGAAACAGATCCCCTGAGTATGTATTTTTAATCCATGCCAAACAGTATCAAAATCTTTACACGATGTTTTAACCTAATGAACTCACAGTCCTCTTAAATTCTCTAGTGTTATTTATTTTAGCTCTTTCCAATAATGAATTTCACCATCACATGATAACCTATGTCCCAGACAAATTGGGTCTGTTTCACTTCAATAATTGGCAGTGGGTCTAGACACACCACTGGCATACTAGTCTTCCAGTTCTTGTGGCAGCTTCATCTATGAAAGCTTCAGGCAGCTCTGCTATGTCTGGCACTGCAGATCTCTGGCAATTTTTCAGTGATTCTACAAGCTCCTTATTGGCTTGTTGAAAAGTGTTTTAAAGAGAGCTTCTCTAAAATTCCATAGCTCTTGGCTCCTCTGTACCTGTTCATTCCTTTGGCAATTCCTCTAAGGTACTACTGATATTTTTTTCTGTTGGCATTATTATTTAGACAGTCGGCTTTCTCCCACAAGACCCAATTTATTTCCCCTTGCTTTGTACTTAACAGTGATTCCCAGCCAGATCTACTGTCAAAGATGGGGCAAGGGGGCAATTAACAAGAGGCCTGGCAATTTTAAAAGGGGCCCAGGCCATGGGCAGCAGGGTGAAAGCTTCCCCCTTAGGGAAGCTAGTTCCCCATCCTGCCTTTTCCACCTGCGGCCCCCACACACAGTCTACCCCTGCTCTGGTCTATTTGCCGACGCATCCCTCCCCGCCAGCCCACCTACCCACTTGGCTCCCCTCCTCTCTTTCACACTTCTCCTTTCCCTGCTTGGCCTCCCTGCAGCCACATCCTCCCCTCCCTGATCAGCTCCCTTGCTGCCACTCACTGCCTAGGGGAAGGAGGAATGTGGAAGAGAGGATAGGGACTGAGTGATGCGGGGGAGGGACGTGGCAGCAAGCAAGCTGAGAGGGGCAGGGCCTGGGGTGGACTATACAATTCTAAATATTCAAGACAATGTTCAACCTTCCATGTCCAAATCTTATTTCACCACCCAGATAAATCCTAGGTTAGCATATTCTTATGTATTAATTACATATACATACATATTAATGACAATTATCTCATTCTCCAAACCATAGCCTTTGGCCTGAGTCGTTACTTCCATGTTCTTGCGGTGTATCATGATTGCCGTATGTCCCAGAATTTTGGTAAACACATTCAGTTCCCCAAAGTCAAAAAGAGTAACCAGTAGGCCATTTATCTATGCTAAAGGTTACAAACACTTATGCTAAGCTGCTCTAGTTAATCATACAGGATACAGGTCTGTAGGTTCCTTGCATTACAGCCAAACAGAATGAAGTAATGTCTACTGAAATTATTCAGTACAAAAATATCAACCAAAATAATATAATTAACCAAACCAATTAAAAAACAGATTATATAAAATATAGCCAGCTAGCCCCATGGGCAATAAAGAACATATTAGGGAAATAGTGAAGCAGTAAATAGGGCCATTCCTTGTAGATAGTTATCCAAGCCATGTTAAATGGATGAGAGTTCAATATTGTTAGAGAATTAGAGATAAATACTAATTGTATTTGTCTGTGTTTACCTATATCTTGTTGATGTTAACAATGTAACCAGATTAGTTTATGTATGCAAATTCCCTTTCATGTCTTAATTACATTATATTATGCATGCAAATAGTTCAGTTAACCTTAAGATCAAAGATGTAAGATATTGCAAGAAATAATAATACTTCCATTGTCTTGGCCATAATTGAATGCCTTGATAGCTTGAATGGATAAATTGCCTTATGTAAATTAATACTACTAGTTTACCTATGTATACATAGGAAATAGGAGGTTTATTTCAAAGCAACTATTTGGAATCATAGAAGATTAGAATTGGAAGGGACCTCAGGAGGTCATCTAGTCCAACCCGCTGCTCAAAGCAAGATCAACACCAACTAAATAATCCCAGCTAGGGTTTTGTCAAGCCACACCTTAAAAATGTCTAAGGATGGAGATTCCACCTACTCCCTATGTAACCCATTCCAGTGCTTCACCACCCTCCTAGTGAAAAAGTTTTTCCTAATATCCAACCTACATCTCCCCCACTGCAATTTGAGACCATTGCTCCTAGTTCTGTCATCTACTACCACTGAGAACAGCCTAGCTCCATCCTCACTGGAACCCACTTTCAGGTAGTTAAAGGCTATCAAATCCCTCTTCATTCTTCTCTTCTGCAGATTATAGAAGCCTAGTTCCCTCAGTCTCTTCTCATAAGTTGTGTGCTCTAGCCCCCTGATCATTTTATTGCCCTCTGCTGGACTCTCTCCAACTTGTCCACATCCTTTCTGTAGTGGAGGGCCCAATACTCCAAATGTGGCACACAGTATTGGACACAATACTCCAAATGTGGCATCACCAGTGCTGAATAGAGGGAAAAATCACTTCCCTTGATTAACTGGCAATGCTCCTACTATTGCAGCTTAAAATACCATTAGCCTTCTTGGCAATAAGGGCACACTGCTGACTCATATCCAGATTCTTGTCTACCAGGTCATTTTCTGAAGATTTTCTGCCTAGCTAGTTTGTCCACTGTCTGTAGCAGTGCATGGGATTCTTCTTTCCTAATGGCAGGACTCTGCTCTTGTCTTTGTTGAACCTCGTCAGATTTCTTTTGGCCCAATCCTATCCCTGCCCTCCAGCATATCTACCACTCCCCCCAACTTCGTGTCATCTGCAAACTTGCTGAGGGTGAAATCCACCCCATCCTCCAGATCATTAACGAAGATGTTGAACAAAACCAATCCCAGCACCGACCTCAGTTGCTACCAGCTGCCAACTAGACATTGAGCCATTGATCACTACCTGTCAATCCCAATGATCTAGCCAGCTTTCTATCCATCTTATAATCCATACTTTAATTTGCTGATAAGAATACTTTGGGAAACCATATCAAAAGCTTTGCTAAAGTCAAGGTTTATAAAATCTACCACTTTCCACACATCCCGAGAGCCAGTCACCTCTTCATAAAAGGTAATCAGGTTGGTCAGACATGACTTGCCCTTGGTGAACCCATATTGACTGTTCCTAATCAACTACCTCTCTTCCAAGTGCTTCAAAATGATTCCTTGAGGACGTGTGCCATGATTTTTCCAGGGACTGAGGTGAGACTGACTGGTTCCCCAGATCCCCCGCCTTTCCTTTTTTGAAGATGGGCACTATATTTGTCTTTTTCCAATCATCTGGAACCTCCCCTCATCACCACGCGTTTTCAAAGATAATGGCCGATGGCTCTGCAATCACATCAGCCAACTCCCTCAGCACCCTCAGATGCATTGCATCTGGCCCCATGAACTTGTGCATGTTTAGCCTTTCTATATAATCCTGAACCTGCTCTTTGAGCACTGAGGGCTTCTCACCTCCTCCCCATTCTAGTCTGGAAACCCACCTCCTCTGTGAAGACAGAGGCAAAAAAGCATTGAGTACTTCAGCTTTTTCCACATCATCTGTCACTAGATTGCCTCTCCCATTCTTTAAGGGTCTCACACTTTCCCTGACCTTCTACTTATTGCTAACATACCTGTAGAAACCCTTCTTGTTACCCTTCATGTCCTTTGCTAGCTGCAACTCCAATTGTGCTTTGGCCTCTCTGATTTCCCTCCTGCATGATTGAGCAGTATCTTTATACTCCTCCCTAGTCATCTGTCCAAGCTTCCACTTCTTGTAAGCTTCCTTTTTGTGTTTAACCTCATCGAAGACTTCATTGGTAAGCCAAGCTGATAGCCTGCCATATTTGCTATTCTTTCTGCACATCAGAACGGTTTGTTCCTGCACCCTCAATAAGCTTTCTTTAAAATACAGCCAGCTCACTTGGAATCCTTTCCCTCATGTTAGCCTCCCAGGAGATCCTGCCCATCAGCACCTTGAGGTAGTTAAAATCTGCTTTTCTGAAGTCCAGGGTCTGTATGCTGCTGTTCCCCTTTCTTCCTTTTGCCAGGATCCTGTACTCTACCATCTCATGTTCACTGCTGCCCAGGTTACCACCCACTTCTACTTCCCTTACCAATTCTTTCCTGTTTGTGAGCAGCAGGTCAAGAAGAGTATGGCCCCTAGAAGGTTCCTCCAGCACTTGCACCAGGAAGTTGTCCACAACACTCTCCAATATATATTACCTATTCTTCATCCAAGGAGTGACTGCTGTGTTATCTGCTGTCAAGAGGTTTTTGGAGCCTGCCATAGATCTATAAAAGAACTCTAGGGCCTGATCCTGTCATCTCAGATCTGCTGAAACGTTTTCAGGAGAAGTTCAAGTCTCAAGACTGAGGTCTCCAGGTACCCTGGACTGTCCCTCCAAATTCTTATGGAACGATTTGAACAAACTCTCTACATGGACTACCTATTGGGCTATAACCTATGCAACTGATTCTGGAAGAACTTTCTACAAATCAGCAGCTCACCATCTCTGCTATGAAACTGACCTAAGGACTTATGAATATCTGTAGATATAATGGTCTTTAATCACTAACTTTTTCTTTTCTTTTTGAATAAATATTAGTTTAGTTAATAAGAATTGGCTGTAAGCATGTATTTAGGTAAGATCTGAAATATTTATTGACCTGGTGGGTAATATGTCCAATCTCTTGAGATTGGTAGAACTTTATATATGGTGAAAAAGATTTTAAGTAATCCTCACCATATTTGACTTGCATGTCTCAATGGGAATCCAAGGCTGGAAAACTTAAGGGAAACTGTATTTTGGGGCTTTTTTGGCAATCAATAAAGTATTGTAAAAGGTGCTTTGTTGCTGTCTTGGTGAATCTAATTATTGGAATAGACCACCAGTTTTGGAGATTGCTCAATCTGGGCAAATTGCAAAAGAATGGGGTAGACAATCTCAATAAGGCCCTTCCAAGCACCATGGTCACAGTCATCTTTCTCACAAGACTATAGAAAGTGCTGATAGAGAGAGGACTTTTTCTCTGCAAATTTTTCCTTCAATCAAACTAGAATGGGCATTCTGATTTTCTTTGACTCTGATAAGTCCAATTTTAGCTGGTGTTTCAGTATGATGTCTGAGCTGGTTTCTTTGGATCTCTTTCTGGAACTGAGTAAAAAAATCAAATGATTTTAGATCTGTTAACTTTAGCGATGATTTGGTGATCACATGGTGGAGTTCATAGTTGTGGGTCCTGGCTGCAGAAGGTTGCCTTTGAGCTCCATTATTTCATCTTTCAGAGAAATCAGAAGATAGTAACAGATGTTTGTTTTTTCTGAGGGCCCTTTACCAAGGGCTACTGAATGGTTCTATTCTGTCATTTAAAAATATGTATGGTGCCTTTGGGGACTTCTGTAACTTTTTTTTAACAGTAAAGTGTGTGGGGTTTTTTATTTAGTTACTTGGTTGCTATGGTCATTGCCTCAGTTTCCTTGATGGTGAGAAAGCTTAACTGGAAAGCTAAACTATAACTCTACTCTTCAGGCTATCAAAAGTCCAATTGAACAATGAAAGTCCATATCTCCACTAAAACCTTCAAGGAATGGCTGTGACCATAAGAGAGACTGAATCAATCTTCACCCAGTCTCTCTCTCTCTCTCTCTCTCTCTCGGTACAAAACAGACATCCTCAAGTGGTCTCTGAGAGCTGAAGGAAATTCCTGCCTCCTCCCTCTTTTGAGAGCTATGGCCTTTTACCCTAGATGACAAAGCAGGAATTGAGTGCAACTCCAAACTCTCCTGTACAAGTAACAGGAGCTTCTCTTCCCCACCTTCAAAACTACATCCTTCAGCCCTCGCATGGTCCTTTTAGCCTCCCTCTTGGGACTAGTTGTTTGGCCCAAAACACTACCACTAACTGGACTTCTCTGACCCAGCCATCTATCTGTCTCATTCATGTTTTTTTAACTGGCTTTATCTAAAGCTCCTCTCAGGCTTATTATAAGGCCATTGGATTGGAGAGACTACCCTTTTCCTAATATATTTCAGAAGACACACCTATGGCAGGTCATGCTCCCTCTCCTGTTCCTCTTGTGTAGAAAGGAGCTGCTTAATCCTTGTCACCTTTCCAGCATGCTTTGCTGTGTGATACTCCAATTTCAGGGTGTGTCTCTAGACTGCAAGCCTTGTTAAGCGTTAGTCTCAGAATAGGGTTGTGCCAGATAGTAGGTCTGTTCTACAGGACCAGTACTCTTTTTCATGACATATTTTTGGATTATTTGTATGATAAAAATGCAGCATTTGATTTTTATATAAATCTATTTTTACATAAAAATAATAAGCGCTTATCTCACTTCCATAATCTTTAAAGAGGAACCATGCTCATATAACTGAAATTGATAAAGGATTTGGACATGGGAATCACCAGACTTTGTTTCTTGTACAAGTGGAGGCAAGTACTTTACTGATCTAACAATTACTAGTGCAGTTTTACTAATTTAAAATGTAACCAAAGATCTAAAATCTCTCTTGAAATGTAGTATTATTCCTTATTGCTTTAATTTAGTGATTGCTTATTCAGACCCAATGGCTTCTATTGACTTTGACTCTGAAAGCCCATGCTGCTGTATTCATGTTAGCTTTTAAAGAATGCAGACTGTTGTACCCAGCTCCCAAAGGAATAATTAATATCTCAACATAGATTGTCTTTGGCAGATGAAATCTTGTTTTTTACAAGGCATCTTAGGCTATTACTTTGCACAGGTGTTACAGGAGCAAAAGGTTCATCAGTTCCAGTTTCTGGCTCATGTGACTGATACCCAAGGGAGTTGGAAAACATCATTGGAGGAACCTGCTCTCAGTCACTGGTTACACACTTCCAAATTGTTAATGTTCTCATTAGACATACTACAGGAAGAATGTCTGAGTTATTAATTGCAGCTTCTCCTATATGAAATTGCCTTCCCTGATCCCTGCTCCGAGTCTTGTTATGTAGTGTCTCAGGCTCCAAAATATTGTAAAGCCAAAATAGTCATTTTGCCATTGGGGACTCCAACAGTATCTACAATGTAACCTAACCTAAGGGTTTATTTATTTATTTATATTACCCCAGGTACTAGTTGCCACTGAAAACTTTTGGTATAACATTGATTTTACATATTCATATTTAAAATATTGCAACACTTTGTTTTCTATTAGCTTTTAATTGTTAGTAGCTTGTCTATATTTGGCACTAAAGGTTTTTAGTTTTTAAAAACTAAATGTATTTTTCTCATCACAGAAACTTTGGGTGTGCTGTGTCTCCCTATTTTTTTTCTATGTCCAACCTGGCTCCCAGTTGCATCTGAAAAGCCCATTGGGAGGTTTTCTCATTAAATCTCTAAATTAGATTCCTGGATCCCAAATTGATTCTTGGTGAATTTCAAAGCCAAACTGAAGCTATGTCAGCATGTCTTGCTTTTTGTCTTTCATAAATAATTGTTCTTCCGTGTTGAGACAACGCTACTAACTCTCACAGCCCCTGGCTTAAATGTCTTCTAAGTATTCTATGTTTTCAGTTCCAATGCACTGAAGGAAGAACACTAGAAAGATCAAGGATCCAATATGGACATTCCCCTCCTTCTGCTAGCATTTGGCAGCAAGAATGGCATTGGCACCACACATGCGCAGGCATCATGTTCAGGCTTAGGCTCATCTTCTGCCTCACTATTAAATTGGGCACCATATGTGGCCTAGGGCCAATCTCCTACCACATCTGCCTTTGCAATGATAGCCTAAATACTGTCAATGAAGTCATATCTACCTTTCCAGCTTTTAGATTTTCCCTGCGCTTTATTATGACATGACACATGGAGAGACTTGGGTAGGTACCTGTGTCTTTCAGCAATGCTATCCTCATGGATAATCTCATTGACACCAACAATCTTCTTAATATCCTTTATTGCTCACTGAATGATCTTGGGGCCACCTTCTGATTTAATGCCAATATATCACTGTATGCAGCATTGAGGCAAGTAAGTGGGCCCAAGCTTTTCCTCAGCAAAAACAAGTTTCTAGAAGTCTACCTTTTGTCGAGTTCTGAGGTCCAATTGGCCTAAGAATTGGAGCATTACTAGTCTGCAAGAAATCCTAAGGATTCCATGCACACATATCAGCTTTCTACTCCCTCCCAGTGTGGCTCTAGATCTATTAAAATAAAAATGACAAGAGTTTTCTTTTTACTGGGAAAACTATTTTTCACTGACCTCATCATAAATAGCTGAAATGTGTGTGTGTCTCCCTCAAAGGAGAAAGCTTGAGGGGAAATTATAGAACTGAAACTGTGAAAGAATCTAAGTAACCTGAAATACGGAAGTAACTTTACCTAGAACTACTACTACTGCTAAGTAACTTTACCTAGACATATTCCAGAGCGCTCTCTCTCTCTCTCTCTAGAAATATATCTACAGAAATCTATAGATATTGCCTGATATTTCAATATGCAAAAGTACTCCAACCTGATGTGCAATACAATAAATTTTGATGAATACCATTTCACATAACCCTAGATTAAATGCCTAATATGAAAGAATAAGTTTCATTTTTCTGAAAGTTCTACACACTGGAATATTTAAAGACTTTTGAGCAGAGGGGAGGGAGGAAATGGAATTGAACTTGTCAAAGGGTGAAGCAATGTCAGCAGCAGGGGTTGTAAACTCAGCTTAATTTAAGAACTTCTTGCAGTTAATGGGTGTGTCTAGACCCATGGCTTTATGGCTATGCCACGGTTTTATATTATTTTTTCAAAATTGCTTGAAAAAGTATACACAGGAATAGGAGCTTTCCGTCAAGAAACCCTAAAACCTCAGAAGGTATAAATGGACATGAAGTGGTGTTGACAACACAAGCATTTTGCTTTCTTTTTGTGGTGAGGTGGGGGCGGGCGGTGTTGATGAATGAGGGCTTTGGCAATTTTTTCCCAGAGAGGGGAAACTGTAAGCTACTACAGGTCAAACAGGTGTAATGAACTTTCAAATGTGTGCTTCTGGCAATAAGTGAGGGTAGTACACTCTGGTTTTCTGAGCATTTATATTTGCTTTCTATTTTTTTTTACATATAAACATTCATAGTGTGAGTAAAGCAATTTATCTGGAGTTAGGGTTGAGCAAACTAGTCACAGGGGAGCTCAATGGAGTCAGTGGAACTTAGACAGTTTTGTACCAGCAGAGAATCTAACCCAGTTTGTTTTTAAGTGTCTGATATCTCAAGGCCCATAACTTTCTCCCTTCCTCATCATTAGCATTGATTTCAATGGGACTATTAGTGGCATATAGTATTACATAAGGTAAGGGTGGAAGAATCAGGCCCACAGAATGCCCACAGAATTTAGATCTTGATTTAAAATTTTTAAATTCTGAATTTAGAATCTTCCTGTAGGTAGCTCTTCATTGTAGATGTAATCATGGTAATGATTGTGCAAGATCCCCCTCCCCAAACAGCAGAATTGCCATGGATCTTTTGTGTAGAATGGGAAAGGTTCAGAGCAGACATGCAGGGGAAACTGCACTTCCTATGCACAGCAGGAAATGCATAAAATGGTGGCTGCAAAACTGCATGTGGGGGCTGCATGTGGGTTGTTGCCCTAATCTCACCTAAGGCCTTGAAGCATCTGCCCCTGAAGGACTGCAGATTTCCCCCTGTGTTTAAACTTCAGAATGGGAAGTGGATTCCATCCCACATGATGCCTACAAGTCCCTGCAGAAAATGTATTTTTTCCTGTTCCAAGTGGGAAGAAGTAAGTAGAATTAAACCCAGTCTGAAAGGCTGACAACAAATAATGCATTCTTTTTATAAAGAAAAACTCTGACAACAGAGCCAGTGGGAAGCTCAAATAGCTGTAAGTGAATTAGCCCATGGAGATGCTAAAATTGTATTACACCACTTTATGGTTATTGGTAATATGGCTACATTAATTAAATAGAAATCACAATAGCTACAGACATTAATGACTGCATTATAAATCTTTAGAATTGACAGAGAATGGATGTCCTAGAGAGAGTACATGTAGGAGTAATTATATGAAACGAAGTAAACAAAATAACCACCAAAAAAGTAGGCTTCTTTTCTGGAAGACATTTCTAATTGTGAGATGTGTTAGACTGTGACATCAGTAATCTTCCAGGGAAAATGGTGGAAGTTTCATTGGACACAACATTGTCAGAAGTACAATAGAAAATAATCCTGCACTGGCAGGGGATGGTCGTGAGCTACAGTTAGGAGAAACAGAAAATTCATGAGATTGCCTGGTTTGGTCTACTCTAGGCTATCAAATACCACAGTAAAAGATCCTAGCTAGATATAAAATTGTGTGCCAGCATATTAAATAGTTTCTTCTCTCTCTCTATTGTTTGTGGAGATGGAATATGGTAACAGACTGTAAAAATCATACTACTTTTGGACAAAATGTTGCCTCTTTGTTGCTCCACTGTAAATAAAATCCTGAGGCAGGGATGGGTCTACCTTGTTAATAACATATCTAGCTCTTCTACTGTTTAAAGCACTATATATCTTATAGCGCTTTACAAAGGAGGTCAGTATCATTATTTCCATTTCACAGATAATAAAACTGAGGCACAAAAGGGAGGTGTTAGTCACTCAACTTTCCATAGCTCTCATGGTTGTGGAGTCAGCCGCTCTATCTTCCTGGTGTTTGTAAAACCCTGGCCTTGTTCCTTTCTCCAGTACTTCATTTCAGTTTAGTAAAACCAAGTGCAAAGTACATCACTTTGGAGCAAAAAATCTAAAGCACATCTACAAAATGGATAATAACTGGCTAGGTAGTAGGATTGCTGAAAGGGATCTGGGGGTTGTAGTGGATCACAAATTGAATTGAGTCAATGTGATGCAGTTGTGAGAAAATGATAGCATTCTTCTGAGGTTAATTAATAGGAGTATTATATGTAAGATAAGAGATAATTGCTCTTTTATACTAGGCACTGGTGAGGCCTCCGATGGAGTAATGGGCATGTAAGCGTTTTGGGTTCCGTGGGAGGCCACAGTGGCTTCATACAGGGGAATAGCTCGCGCTTTGTGAGAGATCAGTCTAGGCAATTCGCCCTCAGGCAGGGCGAGTGGGCAAGGAGTCTATCGCTCCAACCCCTAGGCAGGGTGAGCAGAGGCGGCAACGGCTTCAGGAGGGGTCAGGAGAGCAATTCTCCTGGGGTGGCTAGGGACAAGGGGAAGGGGACGCAGGCCCACCCGTCTCCACTGCGTCCCAGTCCAGGGCCCTAGCAGCGGCAGAAGCGGCTGCCACTGTGCCGGCGGGGCTCCCGCCGCAACACACCGGCAATACAGCGGCTTCAGCCACAGGCCGTGGCTGTCCCTGGGCTACTTCCTCCCCACTGACCCTAGTACCTGTTGCCTCCGTGTCCCAAGGATAGTCCACCTGGGGTAGCGTTGTTAGTCCTTCCTCGTCGACCGGGGGTAAGGCAGGAAACTCCTCTTCAGGGGACAGCTCCTCCAGGTCATTGTAGGAGGGGAGTGGGTCGGCCTCGGGCAGCTCCTCCAAGTCCTGCCCCGCTGTAGGGAGGGGCTCGGCGGCTGGCAGTTCCTCCAAATCCAGCCCGGCCTCCGGGGGTGTCCACCACTCAGGCTGCTCTGGGGTCTCAGCCCAGTCTGGTAGTCCCAGAGCACGGCCCCGGGCTCGGGGTCGGGGTAACTCGGCCCAGTCGTCCTGGCCGGGTTGCCTTGTCCAGCTCCTCGAGGGCCCTATCCAATCCCCGGGCCCAGGTGGGGCCGGGGTTCGTCGGCGGCGGCTAGGCTCCGGCCTAGGCCTCTGCTGGCGGGGCAGCACATCTGCCTCTGCTGGCAGTCTGGGCCCTACTGAGCTCAGGGGCCAGGCTTTTGTATTTCCCCTTCCTGTTGGGGCTCCACCCCGGGGCTGCCAATTGGCCTGGCCGGGTGGCCCTATCACGGCCCGGGTCTCCTGTTGCCGGGCAGACTCTGGGGCAGGGTGTGAGTTGGGCCAATCAGAGCTCTCAGGTCCTTCCCCAGGCTCTGGCTCCGTGGGAGGCCACAGTGGCTTCCTACAGGGCAATACATTTTAGGAAAGATGTGGACAAACTGGAGAGAAAATCCAGGGGACAGAAACAAAAATGTTACAATGTTTCAAAAACCTGACATATTAGGAAGGTGGTATTAACCAAAAAAAAAAAAAGGCAAATTTAGTCTTGAGAAAAGAAGATGGGGGGAGGGGGGGGTTTGAGGACATGATAAGTCTTCAAATATGTTAAGGACTGTTATAAAGAGTATGGTGACCAATTGTTTTCCATGTCCACTGAGGTCAGGACAAGAAGTAATTGGCTTAATCTGCAGCAAGGGAGATTTAGGTTTGATATTTGGAAAAGCTTTCTAACTATAAGGATGATTAAGCACTGGAATATATTACCAAGGGAGGTTTATGATACCCATCTTTGGAGGTTTTTTAAGAACAGGTTAAACCAATGTGTAGGTATTCTTGGTTCTACCACATAGCAGGAAGATGGACTAGATGATCTCTTAAGGTCCCTTCCAGCCTACATTTCTATGACTATGATTTGTTGTCTTTTTTCTGTTGTCCTAAACAATTATTCAGACTTTATCATTTAATTTAATAATTTAATTTACTCTTGTTTATCTTAATGAGGCTATCTTCCAAGCATATCCAGCTCTAATGAAGATGATTCTTGCTATTAGGAAAGATCAGGTCACTTCAAACTGCTGAGCCTTTGCACTTACATCTTTGTAACACATTACAAGACAGCAGTGAGAGAGATACACGTGCACGCACACAAATCACCCTTCTTTCAGCTGCAGGTGGAAATCTGTACTATGCGAAGGTGTATTTATATCCTGGGTTATGAATGAAATATGACAAGGAATACTGCTCTCTGCGGCTTTTATTTTTATTTTATTTTTTTTTAATTCAATGGCTGAGGTACTGAAATGAAGAAGACCCCACCCCACCTCTCTGCCTCCCCCAGATTAAAACTAGCACCTTGAGAGCCCATCAGTAGTTCTTCTTTGTTTAATGTAATTATATCCAGAATCAGATTGCACTTTGAAGCTTTAGAATAGTGCCTGTGTCCTCAGGATAGGACATTTTTTCATATGCATTGGTGCCAACTCCTTTTTTTCCCCTGTGAGATGGATTTCAGTTTTGGGTCATTTTATAAGTGCACAACTAAGTTTTTGCATGATTCAGCATTCAAAGATGAATAATCAAGTTGAAAACTTCTCTTCACTGCAATGATCTCTATCAAAACAAGGTGACCTTCTGTCCCTTTCCATTAAGAATGTATTCTTAATATGTTGCACTCCAACTAAATTTGAATGTTAATTCTTGTTTAAAGGGGCGCATCAAGTTTAAAACTCCACTAATGTCTACTGGAATAATTAGTATTATGGTAGTGATTAGTAAAACTAAAATCTCCCTAGACACTTTAAAAAAATAAAAAGTAAAAAAGTAAAAGCATATATAACAATCAGATATTCATTAATTTTGGTTTTGTAATACTTTCAAGTAACATCCATTCTTTTTAAACTAGAAATAGCTGAGCTCCTGCACTTTCTTAAAGAAGAAGGTGTTGTATTTAATATTCCGTATCTGGAAGCAGTAGTGATAATTGACAGGATCTGCTAACAGTGTTGCTAATGACATATGAGGATACCCTGATTTTTCCATATGTGGTCTGCCTCACACTGGCCAGGAAGCAGTTAAGAGGGCCCTTGGAGAAGCAGCTAATGGGAAGGAGATGCAGGATAGCCAATCAGGGCTTGGGAACCCAGTATAAAAGGGAACTTCTAAGCAGAACAGGGGCAGTCGATCCCAGGAGCTCGGGGAGGGAAGGATGGCTGCCTTGAGGGTGAAAGGAGGTCTGCACCTGAGACAGATCAGTGGCTGATTGCTAGAGCTCAACAAAGCAGATGCCTTGATACAAGGGCAGAAGAGGTACTGGGGCTGCGGGGATGTGGCCCAGGGAAGTCCGTCAAGGAGTTGAAGGTGGGGAGGTGGCTGCACATAGAGTCCCTGGGCCAGGACCAGGAATAGTGGGTCCCTCCCCGCCTGCCCCAGACAACTGTTGGAGTGGTGGTAGACTGCAGTTGCCACTGAAGTAAGTGGCGGAATCAGGACTCTAGCATCCCCTGGAAGGAGAGGCCATAGATTGTGCTTGGCCAGAAGGCCAGGTAAGGAAGAGGACATGGTGGGTCCTGATGGCGGCAAGAAGGACTACCAGTGAACCCCGAGGAAGTGTGATGGAGTACACCTGTTGATGTGAGCATCTGCTTGAGCAGGAGGCGCCAGTCCGGTGGTGAGTGCTGCGAATCCGTCACACAGTAGAAATAACTTAATCATTAGAAAGACTTTCTTTAAAAGCAGTTGTGCACTTTTTAAATTTTAGAAGAACTGTTAAAAGCTTGCAATTCCCTATATTTAGTAATCTCTTGATTTTAAGAATTATGATTGAATGATGCTTTCTTTGATAAATGACATTTCAATCTTTAAAAGATGAACAAAATTTATAATAATCTAGACAGTGAGCTCCTCATTTATAATATTAGACATTCATAGAGACATAGACTAATTACCATATCAAATTGTTATTCTATCATCTTTTATCCCAAAAGTTTAATGAATTATGTTAGGAAAAAATATTGTATTTCCTGTCAAAGAGAGATGATCCTTCAGACTTTGCAGGAAGTCAAGGAAACCTGTGTTATATACTATACTTTCTTTTTAAAGAGAGATTGGCAGAATGACACATAGAAAAACTGAGCTAGTTATTGTTTGCTACTGAATGTTAAAATAAGCTGTTGACTAGTTGATTTTTGCTTAGGAAGCACCATTACATCAAAATATTATAAATAGTTATTTGAATGTTGCATTTATCATACGTTGTTTCTTTGAGGATTGACTGTATCATAACAGCATCCAACAGCAAGGGGAGCTCTAAGACAAGTTGGAGTAAACTAAGAGACTGGTGAGAGAAGATTAGAAATGCAGCCAGGAAAAGGTGGAGACTAGAGGGGGGGGGTGAAGTTGTTACTCAATGTAAGTGATGCAGATGGAGGTGTTTACAAAGTGCATAGAAGAGAAGGGAGGGATGTACAGGAAACTAAGAGAAGCAGCCACCTAACTAAATAGAAATGGCCAAAGCACTTTAAAAAATCAAGTACAAAATGTGGGAGAGATCAGGTAGCTAAGAGAATCTCCTAGTCATTACAGAGATGAATATGGAATAACCAAAATAAGTAACTGAATAATCATCAGATGTGCATGTAAGATATGCAGCGACCTCTGTAGATTACAAAAAAAATCACTTCTTCCAAATAGCTTCATGGAAATAGCCTATGACTTGATCTTTTCACTCACTGGGATGAACACTAGCACACAAATTTTTGCCTACTTAATGTTGATTTGCAGCGTTTTTCACAAATATACTAAAAATGTTTAATTTTTTGTATTTTCTTTGTACTGAGATCTGTGGTACTAACTTCTAGAGCTAATCAGAAAAATAGCACAACTTCTACTAATCTGTGTGTGTGTGTGTGTGTGTGTGTGTGTGTGTGTGTGTGTGTGTGTGTGTGTGTGTGTGTGTGTGTGTACACTATAACATTCTAATGTTTGTCATTAACAGTCAAGCCCTATTGGGTAACAATAACCAGTGACATTTTCTATTATCTTTGTCTAGATGTAGTGTCTATGTATGTAGAGTAGCTGTATGTTGCACAGTAGAGCAGTCTGACACATTAGACTGAAACTGCAAAAGAACTTGGCATTCATCACGTTCAACAAACATGCATGGGAGCGTTTGCTTCTAACCTTTGTGACTGAAAATGCAGTATTCAGCTTGCAAATTCTTTCTCAAAGACTGCATAGTTCACAAAGCCCGTGTGTGTGTGTGTGTGTGTGTGTGTGTGTGTGTGTGTGTGTGTGTGTGTGTACACATACATACCTATACACTCTATACACACACTGAATTGATGGGAATGCTCTTCGAAAGGACAGCTATGGACCAGGTGGGGCCCCTGAAAGAAGTACCATGGACTTCCCATATATCCTGGTGGTGATGGTTTATGCCACCCATTTCCCCGAGGCTGTTCCCTGGAGAAGTGCCACTGCCCATACCATCGCAGCAGAGCTCCTAAAAAAACTTTGCCCGGGGGAGTTTACTCTGGGAGATCCTCACGGACCAAGGGATGAACTTCACGTCTTGGCTCCTCCATGAACTGTGTGGCTTCCTGGGGATCAAAATACTCCGAACCTCCATACACCACGCGCACATGGATGGGTTCATGGAGCAATTTAACAGAACTTTGAAGGGAATGCTCAGGAAATTCCCCCCAGAGGAGTTATGTCACTGGGACCAACTGCTCCCATCTCTGCTACTCGCTAGCAGAGAGGTCCTGCAGGTGTCCACCAAATTGTCACCCTTTGAGCTGCTGTATGGATCCCAGCCTCAAGGGATATTGGAGCTTGTGCAGGAGACATGGGAACAGACCCTGTCCTGAGCCCAGGGACTCCTTCAATACATGCTGCAATTGCAGGAATGGCTGGCTGAGTCCATGACCATTGCAAACGAGAACCTCCAGGCTGCCCAAGGAGCCCAGGCCTGAGTCTACAACCAGGGAACCCACAACGGGAAAATTAAGCCTGGGGTGCAAGTGTTCATCTTGCTTCTTTCTGAGGAATCCAAGCTGTTAGCCCAGTGGCAGGTATGAGTACTCTGCCAGGTTGTCCCCATTATCTATGAGATCTCCCAACTGGATCATTGGAAGAAAAAACAAATCTATCAACTCAACCTCCTGAAATTGTGATGTAAGTGGGATGGGTTGCTAATTATGTTCTATCCCCTGGAGCCTCAGCTGGGACCCCAGCCACCCACGGTGGCTGAGCTAGCTGAGCAACTACTTGCGGATATCCTCTTCGAGAGACAAAAGAGGCAGATCAACCACCTACTCGAGACATTCCCAAGAACCTTGCCACCTTTCCCAGACAGACCACCCTGGTCCAGCATGTCTCCCAGACCAAACCCAGAGAAGTGGTGCATGAGACAACTCAACCTCTCCTGCACCGTATGCGGGAAGCCATAGAGCAGAAAGTATGGGCCATGTTGGACTTCAGGGTTATTGAGAGATCAAGTGACTGGTGTAGCCTCATTGAACTGGTTCCCAGCCTGACGGGACCCACCGGTTCTGCATAGATTTCCAGAGGATCAGTGGAACCTCAAAGTTCGATGCCTACCTGATGCCCTGGCTGGATAAGTTACTGCACTGTCTTGGGGAGGCACGATACATTACAGCTCTTGATCTGAACAAGGGCTACTGGCAGATCCCACTGGAACCAGGGTCAAAGGAAAAAAACACCTTTGCCACCCCCAGTGGCCTATACTAATTCACCAGGATGTCCTTCGGCTTTCATAGGGGCCTTGTGATGTTTCAGCAGCTGATGGACCAGCTCCTACAGTCCCACATCGAGTACCCCATAGCCTATTTAGATGACATGATCATCTATAGTCATTGCTGGGAGGACCACTTGAATCAGGCAGCCATCCTCAGGCCCCTCAGAGGAGCCAGCCTAACCACAAATCCCAGGAAGTGCTGAAACAAGTGGCAAGAAACAACTTATTTCTGGTGCACCGTGGGGCGAGGTACTGTGTGGCCTCTAGTCAGAAAAGTCCAAACCATCCAGGAATACCTGCCCCCGGCCACCAAGAAACAGGTCAGACAGTTCTTGGGATTACTAGGCTACTATCGTCATTTTATCCTCAGCTTTGATTGCAGCCCCCCTAACTGGGTTTCTCATGAAGGACTGACCACAATGGGCACCATGGTCCCCCGTATGCGAAGAGGCATTTCAGACACTGAAACGCCAGCTGTGCCAGGAACCCATATTGTACAGTCCTGACTTCACCCATGATTTCGTGGTCCAAACTGATGCCTCAGTGGTTCGAGTCCAGGAGGTCCTCTCGCAGAACATCGACGGTGAGGAATATGGTTCTGTACATCAGCTGGAAACTGTTCTCCCAAGAGCAAAATTATAGCATCATCAAAAAAGAAGCCCTAGTGGTTAAATGGGCAGTGGAAGCCCTCCACTACTACCTCCTGGGGAGGCCCCTTGGTAGTGTCACAGAGTACACGCCCCTGAAATGGGTCCAACAGATGAAGGATACCAGTACCTGGTTGATGCGCTGGTATTTGGCTTTTCAGCCATTCACCTTCACTGTACAACACTGAGCCAGTGAGGAACATGCCAATGCCAAAGCACTGTTATGACTAGGGGAGGGAAACACAGCCAGCCCTGAGGATCAGGAGCTGGACTTGAGGACGTGTGTATGTAAGTGGGTGTGTGTGTAGTGAGGGGGCATGGCCTCCCTGTGACACTGAGAAGGACTGGCCATGCACCCTCTGGAGCTGGAGCTAAGAAGTCCATGCCTACCACACCAGAAGCAGATGGGTGGGACAGGAAAAGGAAGTATAAAGGGTGGGCCCTGAAGCAAAATGGAGAGAGAGTTGCTGGAGAAGGACACTTCCTGTGCACTACTGGAGTGGGAGCCCGACGAGGATTCCGGCTGCACTGAGGACTTGCCTGACCCACCTGAGCTGCTCAACAACCCAGATGCTGATGAGCTACTGGGACTGCCACTGGCGACGTACTCCGTGGAGGCAGATGACAACACTTGGAAGCAGGTGCAATGTAAAGGAGGTGGAGGAAGTAGCCGGGGGTAGCCGACCACAGTCTGGTTGTGCTCGTGCCTGAGCATGGGTCAGCATGTTTCAGCTGGAGTCCCGCTGATCTTAAGCTTGCCCACAAAGATATGGCAGCGAGAAGGCGCGTGGCCTTCCTCCGAGACTGACAAGGAGGGAATGCCACGCACTCCTACAACAACCTTCAGCTTTAGAATCTGGAATACGGCAAGATATCTTATAGTTAGTGATGTGGGTGAGCTGAATACTTAGCCCTCTGTTCTCTGTAAAGAAGTTCTTTCACATGCCAGCTCTATTGAATCTTCATTCCTAATCTCAGAAACCATTTGGATGACTTTTTATGGAAAAGGTTCTAAGGATTATTTTAAACTTTTTTCACATTTGGGCAGTTTCAACAGAAATGTTAGGTACTAACACAAAGTTCACATTCCAATATGCACATGCATAGTCCTTTACATCTGTGTCAGGCACTCAAGGCTGATCTATAAGACCTTGAATATAAACTATTTTGAGTGCGTCAGCAAAACTAATTCATATTAAATTGGTATCTGTTATATTAGGATTTACAGAAACCCATGCGTTCTTGCCCCTATCGTGCCACTGATATTCAGAATCCCCTAATAAATTCAATGGGGAGTTCTGCTTAGAAAACCATGACTCGGTATAGCCCTATATTTGCAAGCATTGTTTTTACTAATTTTGTATTTTGTTTCTTTCACAAGCTGAAGTAAAACCCAATCAAAATATCAATCTAACTCATCAAATGCAGTTTCAGACACATTCTTACAATTCTCACCACAAGGGCCTGCTCCTGCTCTTGTTGAAGGCAGTCAGATCTTAAGGAATTATTTCAATGAAACTTTTCTAGATAATAGTGCATATAATTGGAGTATTTTTATAGCAATCTACTCTCTATACTTACAAAAATAATAACAAATGGAATGAATTAATTGGACATAATATGTTATTAATGTCCCCGTTCTCTTTACTCAGGAAGAACTCCAAATTATTTAAGTAATAAGTTTGGCCTTAGATTTGAAGTATAAAAATGAGATAAGGATGAAAAATAACGTCACTAAAATTGAAATATTCGATGTGGGCAGAATGAGAGAGCAGTTTAGGCTGGAAAAATAAATCTGCAAGTGCAGAACAAATATAATTTGTTTTCTGCAAAATCTGAATAGGATTTAATTAAAAATAATTATATGTTTCTGTAACATTAAATGGTTATCATACAAAAAATTGCATCCTCATAGTTCATTGTATGCAATGCTCTCTAATAAAAAATGATAGTATTGCACAGGGCAGGAATGACAGCTAATAGATTTTTCTATCTAGTTTAATAAGAAACTCAGTCTAAACTTTGAACCTGTTTACATTTGTAATGGTCAGCACTTCGCTGTGGATAGTACATTAGTGTAAAAATTCCATAGAAGAACATGAATATCTTCAAATGAATGCATTTTTGGATTAGTGATGTGTGTGTATATGGGTAGAGGTGTGTGTAGGTGTGTGTATACACACTTCTAGGAAATTATATTGTCTTCTGAAAATCAAACAAAGGCAGAAATGGAAAGCAATTGGCTGATCATAAATTGAAGGTCATGCTTGGAGTCAGAAACATCTTGTGAAATCACTTGTGTCCGAACAGATAAATGCACTAAGGAAAAGAAGTATATTTAGGAACTGTCAATATTTCTCTACCCTATAAAATGCTGTATTTCTAACCATCTGGTGTATTCTCTCTCACTGGTTTGCAATGGCTTGAGAGGAACAGCTAGAGAAACTGCACTATGTAGCTGTAGATCCTGGAACAGAACTCCATCTACAAAGCCAGAATGTGAGAGCATTGTCAATAGTATATATTTAGCTATCGGCAGGAGGCTTGTGTTGAGTAGAATAAAATCCTATGTTCTCCCTCGGGATGTTTCCTAGAATTGTTCTGGAAGACCCCCAAATATTTTTTCTATCTTTTATCGATAATGACAGCCAAATACAGAAGGTAAAGATAGATTGGAAACGTCTTCTCTGCTGTAATGCTGCTAAACTTTGATATAATGGTTGACATAAAAATAGATATGTCTGTAGAAACTAAATTTACTGTGGTGTTTTTATGGCAATTTTTTCAAATACTATATAAAAGATGAACTGCGTGGTTTGGTAAATATCAATATTTTTAATGGCACCTTCTACAGATGAAACAGATAATGGCCCAATTACTGCTGAAGTTAATTAGTTGCTAATGACTAAGTTGCTAATGACTTCAAAGAGGGACTAATCAGCAGACCAGGTTAGGAGCATAAGCATTTATTTTTTTAGGTAGATTTCTTCTGAGGAGTGGATATGTTTCAAGAGCTAGATCATCAGCTGATTGCAAATCACAGTAGCTCCACCGAAGTCAACGGAGCTATGCTGATTTATACCAGCTGAAGAATTGGCCCTAAATCTTTGCTCAAACACATTATTGTCAGAAATATGGAGTCATTAGTTCAACTGGTAACTATATAAAGTAGATCCACAAATGGTGAACAGTATATTGCCATAACTGATAATCTGTAAAAGTACAATTATTAACATATTTTTCAAACAGAACCATACGTAAGCTGGAATTTTAGACAATAAGATGTTTACCATCTAGATTAGATACGGCATGTCACATGGAGATGACATCAAGCAAGAGGAAGAGTCACACAATCTTACATGGTGTGGCTGTTTAGTTTCATGATTTATGCATTATGTTGATTCGTTACTTTTAATGTAAATTTTAAGAAATACATATATTAAGATTGAGTTCCTACAGAACCAGCTTCCCGTACTTGAGATCCATAACACTTCTGTGATATTTCATGTAGCAATAATACATACACTGAACTGAAGGATAGAAAAGGAATAGAAATCTGACCTCCATCTAGCCATACTAGAATGAAACAGAAATTCTTTGTTAGATACAAAGTTATTTTTTTCACTAGAAGTGCAGAAATCGATGAACTCTGAAAATTTCCAGGGTGATAAATCTAGTGGAAGTTTTGATTCAAAGAGCTTTTGGCTGTAGATCAAGATATACTTTACTTTTTTTTTTCCTGGTCACAGAAAACACACTGCTAAACAAAAGTGCTAGCAAGTGCTATCCATCATCATAATAGAAACTCTCATTACCTTGATGAATTGATTTGAACACATATTTCCTAAGATCAGAAGACCTGAAATAGCTGTTGCTGAATGCCAGCAGTGGGAGCATGATGATTTCATAATTCTTTAATGAATTTAATATGGTCTTAAATTCAAAGGGCAGCATTCACCACTGACCTAATGGAAAGGGCTCATTTCCTGTGTGAATTAGTTCAAAAGAATGAACTGACCTTGTCAATACTTCGATATATCACAAAATAAAAAACCAAAATAATATGTCCATCCATCCTGGAAAGCCTAATCCACCTGCTCAAAATATAATCATAAATATATTGAGCCAAAGTAACATCAAGAGCCATCATTTATGAAGGCTGCTATGAACCATTAAAATATTGACATATATTGTTGGTTGTGAAAAAGAAACTCAGTGTGGCAATGAGTGAGCTCCAAAAGCATGAAGGGTTTATACCACATAGAATGCAAGGAACTCAAAACTAAAGAATGGAGGAATGTGGCTTTCTATGCCAATAGAGCCACCACTGGTCCCAGAACCTGTTGTGAAGATCAGGTTAACTTTTTAGTAGGTTATTTTCACATTTGTATATATTTTTACAATACCCTGTTTGTTCCTTTTTATTTCCACAATATTAAAAGCATTTTGCCAAGAATTTAGTTGTACTAAATTAGTTGTCATAAACCACCAAGCCAAGGATAACTTTCTACATTTCCTCAAGATCAAGAGTAAAAGCATTTAAAACTCAAAAAATCCAGGAAGTCTTCATTTCAACAAACTCCATTGTTCCCTCTATTTGTATAGTTCCCGGCTTCAGAGTCTCTTAAATGGCATCAAATAGCTTTGTTGGAGAAAAATCACTCTAATTTGGTAGATCTCAGGGTTTGTCGCTTAAAGTCTGGCTCTGGTTTTTTTAATACCAAAACAAACAAACAAAAATTACAAATGTTAGAAAGAAGGAAAAATGGGAAAATGAAGCTTCTATCTCTGAGGCTTGTAGTTGAGTTACTATAAAACCACAGACCCAGTACACAACCCAGTTAGCTGCTACTGAACTCTGGCTTTGCTCCCCTGGTCCTAGAAAATATTTGGATAAGTTGCTCTTATTTCCTCTAGCCAGACAGAGGAATGCAAGGTTTTTACTGGGATCAAGATGCTTATGAATCTCTTTAAACTTTCCGGTCTTCTCACAGCAAATGTTGCAAAGCTAGCTCTTTCTCCTGGCTGGCTATTTTAGACTCTTGCTGGTTGACTTGTTCAAATTTCAAAATTCAAAACAGTTTCAAACCTTGGAGGGGAAAATAAAGGAAAAATTTGTAAATATTTCTTTTTTTGATGAGTTCTAATAAGAACCTTTATACAAACATGTCAAAAATTGCTCATTCCACATCCATGGAGACAGTGATATTGTTATCTGGATCATTATACTCATCTGATCTGGTTAGAACATTTTTCAGATTCCAGAAAAAGACCCAATAGTGTGATAAGCCCAATGGAAAACCATATCGTGGTGACTATGAAACATTATCTGGTCAGCATGAGAATAATACTTCCCAAAGCTCTCTGTCTTGAATTGCCAAATGATCTTGGGGAGGAGGAGGCAGAGGAAGGGAAGATGGAGGGGAATGAAAAGGAGTGTCCACCTTAAATTGCCAAGTCTTTACATTGCTCATGGATGGATATCTCCTCTCATCTTAATTTTCTAATCTGAAGTTATATCAATTTTGCAACCTCATCAGGAGTATTAAAAGACCCTTATCAGCAATGCCTCTAGTCCAGACACACGTTTCATTCCATTTTTGTATTACTCTTTTCTGTGATTTCTTTTAACAGTAGAGCTGAGCAAATAATTACTTATCTGGTTTGGTGGCCAAACAATTTTTAAGGTCAATCAAAAAATGTTTTTTTTTTTTTTTTTCATTTTTTCTTACTCAAATGAAAAACTGGGGAAAAAATACATTTTGGGTCAAACATGACTGTAGTTAGCAGGAAACTAACTTTTGTTTTGTTTGCATATATTTTGCCCTATTTTGTTTTTAAATAAAATCTAGCTAGATTTCATTTTGAAAACAAAGTCAAAAAATTTTGGCTGAAATTAATCACATTCAACTTGGATTTGTGAAAAGCTATGGTTGACCAAAAATTGCAATTTTATGCTAATAATTTATTTGTGTGAAACATTTTTCCTGGCTATTCAGTGGTTTTTACATGTTTACAGTTGAAAAGATCTCATTCCATATTTCAATCACTTTGGACAATTCACCATGCCAACCAGAGGTGAGTTTCAAGATAGCAGTCTCCCTCCCCACAAAAAACATATCGCTTTCATGGCCATTCCATCTCTTCTTAAAGATCCTGATCACTTATTATTACAAAGAATGAGATGATAAGTTAGGGCACATGAATAATATGAGCTGGGTGGAAGCTTGTTAGGTGTTGAGTTAAAATCTGGTTGAGATTGATGAGTATGAAAGTACCCTTCAATTAACATACCTGTAAGGATAAATTAATCCGAATCCTCCACCTAACGACACAAGAATGGTCTGGCCCAATGTGGCCGATGGTCCATCTAGCCACTATCCTGTGTTCTGACAGTAGCCAGTGCCAGATGCTTCAGAGGGAATAAACAGAATAGGACAACCAAGTGATCCATCCCCTGTCATCCAGTCTGAGCATCTGGCAGTCTGAAGTTTAGGGACACCCAGAGAACGGAGTTGCATCTCTGACAGTCTTGGCAAATAGCCATTGATGAAGCTATTCTCCATGATTTTTTTTTTTAAATCCAGTTACACTTTTGGCCCTCACCATATTACTTGGCAACAAGTTCTACAGGTTGACTGTTTGTTGTGTGAAGAAGTACTTCTTTATTTGTTTTAAACCTGATATCTAGTCATTCCAATGGCAAAAGAACTATGTGAACCTGCCCAGGAGTTTTGAACTGTGTGTGTGGGACTCAGACCACAGAAAATGATGGAAACTGAGACCTGAATAAATCCAAGCAGAAGACTGTAAGCACAGTGAACTCTGAGAGAAAACTTTAGAGATTGGTTGTGGGTCAGAGGTGCTGGCTGAAAAGAAGGTTGGGCCTGTAAGATGAGAAACTACTCTGTTTTACCTTTTGGTTCTTCCTGCGCTTGGAGAAGCACAACTTTTTATGTTCCTTGTACAAGTTGTAAATAAACAAGACATCCACAAAGAAAATACCAGACTCCATAACCAGTTTCTGCTCCCAAGTAGATCATTTGCAGGACCAAAACATCGATTAACCGCTCAGGTCAAAAAAGAGTAACAATTTTCTTGAGTCAAGAAGTAGCATAGAGGTCTTTCTTCTGTGTAGCTCATGTGATAGTTATATATTTAGAGGAGCAACTACCAGGAACTTTAGAGGGCTAGAGAAAATCAGAAATTGACACTTTAGGAGCAGGACAGAGGTAAATGTGTGATTGTTAGGAAACTATTAGAACAGCAGATATTCCCCTTTGGGAAAGTTATAAGAAGAGATGCAAATATACTTAGAAATTAGCAAAACATCTTAGTTGCATCTCTGCCTGTGTTATCTGCTCTGGAAATATATGGAAAACTATCTGATAACTTAGATTTCAGATAAAAGATGACCAATTTAATTTCATTCCATATTTCTATTTGATTTACACTCTGCGTGTGTGTGTGTGTGTGTGTGTGTGTGTGCGCGGTTACTTGCATGTATTCATTCAGTATTGTCCTATAAACTTCTGTGGGAAGCACCAAGGAAGAGCTTAAGCTTAAGAGCTTTTTTACAGAAAACTTTAACAACATTTTTTATAACTCTCAACAATGCTTTAAAAGTAATTTTCCAATTTACTTGTTTGGCTACATTTGAATGAAATTTCTACCAAAAAACAAAACAAAACAAAACAAAAACCCAACTTGTGTCACCTTGTGATATATTTAATCAGACAGTATGTCAAGCTAGGACATTTTGAAAAGACACTTTTTATAGTGTTTTTCTGAACTGCTCCGCCAAATAAATACATACACCTTATTCGATATTTTTATTATCTTTGAAAAACAAATTGAACTGGAAATAATCACACAAGACAAATGTGTAGCTCTGCTGAGTCAGTGAGACTACCTGCATGAGAAAAACAACATGAATTTGGCCATGATAAAAAGCCTGTGCTGTTGGATAGATTTATGACATTGCTGTTTCCTCTGCATTGAAGTCTTTCATTGTAAAATGGAAATTGATAACACTGCCACACTAACAATGCTGTTTAAAACTCAAAATTAAAAAAGGCTAAGCTGAAAAAAATGAACAGATCATCCCATTATATTTAACCATAGACCTGTATTAGTGTACAGAAAATGTATTCTTGCTTTAATTATTATGGAAAACACTACCTCCTCCATAGTTAAATTACATCGAGCTTGCATTAAGCCCAGCTTCATTGTAAACCAGTCCATCCCCAAATAAATATGGCTTAGAAAACTGCTTTTTTTCCTAAAAATTTAGCAGGCAAAAGGGGAGAATTTCTGCAAAGTTTGAAGATAATTCAGCAAATGATTTTTTAATTGCAGATCATAAAAATGTACCCTGCAATGTTTTGAAATGTTGATCTTTGTCCAATATTCTTTCTCTAGCTGTAGTTTTAAAAAGAAGCTTATTGTTATCCTTTCCTATACATTTTCTGTATAGTTAAACCTCTTTGTGACGAATAGCTTTGAGTCCGCTCTTGCTCCCATCATTGTTACTGTGAAATTTTTGCTACTGACTTCAATGAGATCAGGATCTAGTACCATGGCCTCTTTTTTTTTCCCCTCTTAATTTAGAACTAATGTGTATGAATACGTTGACCCTATTGGATGGTTACATGTTGGGAAGAACATATGGGTCCTAAGAGTCTCATCTGCCTTGTTTCGCTAATATCCTGGGACTAACACAGCTACAACAACTGGGCTGACCAGATAGCAAGTGCAAAAAATCAGGATAGAAGATAGTGGGGGGGGGTGTGTGTGTGTGTAATAGATGCCTATTTAAGACAAAGCTCTGAACAGCAGGACTGTCCCTATAAAATTGGGGCATCTGGTCACCCTAACAAGAAAATTGCATACAATATATGGGTCCTAAAGCTGACACAGTCTCGTTGAGCAGAAGCCTGTATTTCTAGAGCTGTGGGTGTACAGTTCTAGTCCCAGCTTTGCAGGCTGAGTCTGATATATTATGGATAGGTAACAGCATCTTTTGTTAAGATTGCAACAACAGACCTTTCCTAAATTTAATTTTAGATCCTGCTTGTAACTTCAAAAAAATACACTCAAATCTTTAGGATTAAGTCTCCTTTACAACTACAGCTTATTCTAAAAAATTAGAATAAGTAAACTTAATACTTGAAAGTGTTCCTTTCTGAATTTTTGAAGTGTTTAACATTTCACTGTGTTCCTCTATCTGTTCAGTAAAATCATGTCACACGCCAACATTTAAAACATATTGCAGGGAATTTTTAACTATTTTACAAAATAAGTCACTAATCTGATTACCAAATTTTTTAAATTGGTGAAAACCAATCGGTACATGACATTTTTTAAAAAATTAAACCACTTATTTAGGCACCTAAACATAGATTTAGGAGCATCATTTAATGTGCCCATTTTAAAAAATCTTGACTAAAGTTTTTGGTTTTGTAATATAAGGGGTCTCCATCAAAATGTAGGAGCAGGAATAATGACATGATTAAGGTTCTAAAATACTTTATTCCACATTTCAGTGCTTGAAATCAAAATGCAATTTATCTAATCTACACAGGGGTTTATATCAGGCACATCATCGTGATATAAAAGTATCCTATATAAAAGTAACATTGACTGACTATAAAACAAAATTTCTTGAGCTCCATAGCTCTACAGCACAGACTGTGGGTTTGTCAGCTCCTCATTTTTTACCACAGGGAGGTAAATCACAACAAAAATCCTCCACTTCCCTTGGTATGTCCTCTTCCATTTGATGTGTTCTACTTTCCCTAATCATCTCCCAACCAAACTAGAGTAGGCAATGTGATTGGATTGATCCATATGTGAAATTGTTGCAGAGTGTTTGTCTCAAAAGATGGGAGTAAGGGGAAAGAATGACAGAGAGGGTGTAACTTGCTAGGGCTTTCTGATTCTACGTCTCTGTGCTCATAATTGTGAGCCTTCCTCACTCCCATGTTTGGGAAAGGCAGATGCATCCTTCCCAGGGAGATTTTGCTGAAGCTTATAGTTTCTTAGATACTGCCATGGTGAGAGCAATATGAGAATATAGATGGAATGAGAAATATAGAAAGGCTTTAGAGGGTGGTCAAAACACCCTGGAGGCAGGGATAGGGAGGAGAGAGGTTAAACATGGAGTTAGAAGACAGAGGGAGCACTGGATCATCCTTGGACCAAGTAATAGGATTTTCACTCCTGTGATTCTGGTTAGATCCATGAATTAGGTGCCCAGGGATCCATCATCTTTGGGATGGATGTTTCCCTTTATGGAAGAGTCCTATAGATCTTAAGAGAAACAATAGATTTCTACAGAAACCAATAATGTTCTCTATAAATTATTTTTAAAATCTATCGGAATTAATAGAAAATGGTGATGTTTCTGTAGGTTTTCTGAAGCTGTCCTATAGAAATGTATAACAGGGATGTAACTCCTATTAAATTGAATGAGATGATTCAGAAATGTATAGGAAAAGTTATCAGTCTTTTAAAATTCTAATGGAACTTTCCATAGGAGGGAGAGGCTCTCTTCTCTTTTTCTATCTTCTTCTAGGATTTTTCCTATTTTCCCCACTTATTTGCTTCCTAATTTACCATAGCTCCTTTACACCCATGATCTCTGACCTCTTGTGATGCTGGGACCTGCTGTCCAGAACCACGCAGCCTGTGCTGGGAGATCAGGCAACACAGAAGCCTGTATTTAATTTTTGTGGTCTGGCACAGACACCCAGGACTTGATCCAAATTCCACTGCAGGCAATGAAAAGGCTCGGTAAAGTACGCTAATGTAATTTTTCTTACAGCTATGGAAGTTCTTACTGGGAGAGAGCAGAATATACACTAGAAGGAGACAAGGAAGCAAAATAATCTTTACTGTGGTTAGCCTTGTTACATGACCAATAAAAGGGAGACATACCTGTTAGTCTTCTATTATTTTTAGCTGGTCACAAAAACATTAATAGGTAAGTTTAAAAAATCATGTTTATTAGGGACTATTAAAAAATGGAATTGCTGTACACACTACTTCTTCAGATACCTATATTTCCCCACCTGCTCAGCAAGGGCAGCCAGTCTTAGGCTTTTGGCTCCTCAGCCATCACCTTTCTTGAGAAGGCACAAGTCTCTCTCCCTCCGATCTGGAGTATTTCGAGGCTTCACAGTTCTCTGCCTACACTGAATTCCAGAGCAAAGTCAGACTGCCTAAACAGGCTTGCTTTACTTTTTCTCATCAGTGACAGTAAACAATTTAATTGTCACAGTTCAGTTACCACAGAGCTCTTTTTAAGCAAGAACTTTAATTCTAAAGGTAAAAGCACTACAGAGGAAAACTTATTAAAAACAATTAAAGAATCTACACCTGTGCTAATAAGTTTATCCAATATTACCTCCCTTCTCAGCTCCACAAGGGCTTTGGTTGATGTCAGTCCTTCCAACTTTTTCCTAAAGATTTGGAATCTCCCCTTGGACAGAGAGCCTGTCCATTTACTGGATCAGAAAGAAAGCCCCGAGTCAGGTTAAACTCAGGTTATTTATCCAAAAGTCATTTCTTTGTCTGCTGATCTCTACAGAATCCAGTTTAAACCGGTATATTCAAGTCTCTCCAAATGGTGGTGCCATCGTAGTCCCATCTGCTAAAGAAATGAGTCTCATTGCAAAGGATGCGTTTCTTGATGAGTTTCTTTTTACTGTAGGTCAGAAGATGCTTTCTGATATTATAAATCATTAAACCAAAGTCAGTTATTATATAACATTTTCATTGAAATGAGAGCTGTGATAGAAGAGGAATAAGTATGTTTTGAAAGAATAAACTAAAAAATATCTCCAAACACATGTTGCTTGAGAATCTTCCTCCATGTGCTAGTTATTTTAACAAATCTCAGGTGTTTTGAGCTAGTCTTATTTCATTTATAGACTTTATTTTACGGTCTTTATACAGTAGTTTATTACTTACTTTATGTTCAACAAGAAAAAAAAAAATCTTGCTTCATATTCACAACATTCCAACTTTTCAATGTAATTTTTTGTTTCGGCTGTGCACTAGTCCTAGAAGAGGACACATTTTTAACTTAACACATTGTTTATTTACAGTCATGGTTTTTTTTCCAACCATTAAAAGATTGAATATATCCCAGAAATACTTTGGAAATTTTAAATAGCTTAGGTTTTCAGCAATACCTTTCTCCATAAAGCTTTCTGGACTGGATTTTCAAAAAAAAAAAAAAGTATATATTCTGATGAATATGCCTCCAAGTGGTGCTGTTGCACATAATCTTCCAAGTTCTTTTTCTTAGTGTATGAGCAAGTTTTGACTTTTGGAAGATGTACCGTGGTTTTAGTTTTGGGGTTATGCAAGTTACATGTGTGTACTGGTAGCTCTGCTTTGAGCAGGGGGTTGGACTAAATAACTTCCTGTGGTCCCTTGCAATCCTAATCTTCTATGATTCTCTGAAAGAGGGAACTGTATAAGAAGCAGGAAAGTTTGGTTTCTGCCAAATGCTCTGATGAGTCAAGTCTGAAAGCAGAATTGCTTCACAGGAACTGGGCACAACTGTAGGACTGAAGAAGAGATTGCCCTGCATGCTGTTTGACCATCACACCTGATTTTAGCACTAAGAGGGGGGAAAATGAAGTAAAAAAAGATGCAGCAGTGGGGAGCAGAATGGACATTAAGAGGAAGAGAAGTGTAGATACCAGTCTAATAGGCAATATTGGCAGTAGAATGACCGTGCCAAATCAGATAAGGAATGTGAGCAAAGCCAAACAGCAAAAACTAAGATGTTTGTATACCAATGCAAGAAGCCTGGGTAACAAAATGGAGGAACTAGAGCTACTGGTAGAGGAAGTGAAACCAGAAATTATAGGGATAACAGAAACATGGTGGAATAGTAGTCATGACTGGTGCACAAGTGTATGCTGTTTAGGAAACGCAGATATAAAGGCAAGTGTGGTGGAATAGCATTGTATATCAATGATGAGGTAGACTGTAAAGAAATTAGAAGTGATGAAAGTGATAAAACAGAGTCTATATGGATAAAAATCACACTGGGGAAGAAAACTACTGGAGTTTCCCCTGGGATAGTGCTTGGGATATGCTACAGAACACCGGAATCTGATTTCAACATGGATAGAGACCTCTTTAAGGCTTTTAAGGCAGTAAATACTACTGGGAACTGTGTATTTATGGGAGACTTTAACTTCCCAGATATAAACTGGAAGACAAGTGATAGTAGTAATCATAGGGCCCAGCTTTTCCTGGATGTGATAGCTGACAGATTCCATCACCAAATAGTTACTGAAGCAACAAGAGGGGATGTCATTTTAGATTTGGTATTGGTGAGTAGTGAGGACCTCATAGAGGAACTGGTTGTAGGGGACAATCTTAGTTCCAGTGACCATGAGCTAATTCAGTTCCAACTAAATGGAAGGATAAACAAAAATAGATCTGTGACTAGGGTCTTTGACTTCAAAACTTCAAAACAAACTTTAAAAAATTAAGGGAATTGATTCGGGAAATGGACTGGACTGAAGAACTCATGGATCTAAAGGCGTAGGAGGCTTGGAATTACTTCAAGTCAAAGTTGCAGGAATTATCTGAAGCCTGCATCCCAAGGAAGGGGAAAAAAATCAGGCAAGAGTTGTAGACCAAGCTGGATGAGTAAGCATCTCAGACAGGTGATTTAAAGAAAGCAGAAAATCTACAAGGATTGGAAGATGGGAGGGATCAGCAAGGAAAGCTACTTCTTGGAGGTCAGAACATGTAGAGATAAAGTGATAAAGGCCAAAAGAGAAATAGAGTTGGACCTTGAAAAGGGAATTAAAACCAATAATAAACAGGTTCTATAGCCATATAAATAGGAAGAAAACCAAGAAAAAAAAAAAAAGTGGGACCGCTAAGCACTGAGGATGGGATGGAGGTTAAGGATAATCTAGGCATGGCCGAATATCTACACAAATACTTTGCCTCCATTTTTAATGAGGCTAGTGATGATCTTGGGGATAGTGGTAGGGTAGCTAATGGGAATGAGGATATGGAGGTAGAAATTACCACATCCAAGGTAGATACCAAACTCGAATGGGACTAAATCAGGGGGGCCAGATAATCTCCATCCAGGAATATTAAACGAACTAGCACATGAAATTGCAAGCTCATTAGCAAGGATTTTTAATGAATCTGGAAACTAGGGGCCGTACTGTGTGATCGAAGAATTGCCAACATAATTCCTATTTTTAAGAAAGGGGAAAAAATGTGATCTGGGTAAATACAGGCCTGTTAATTTGATTTCTGTAGTATGCAAGGTCTTGGAAAAAATTTTGAAAGAGAAAGTAGTTAAGGACATCGAGGTTAACATTAATTGGGATGAAATACAACATGGCTTTACAAAAGGTAGATTGTGCCAGACCAACCTGATCTCCTTTCTTGAGAAGATAACAGATTTTTTAGACAAAGGGAATGCAGTGGATCTAATTTACCTAGATTTCAGTAAGGCATTTTGATATGGTTCCACATGGGGAATAATTAGTTAAATTGGAAAAAATGCGGATTAATATGAAAATTAGAAAGTGAATAAGGAACTGGTTAAAGGGGGAGACTACAACGGATCATACTGAAAGATGAATTGTCAGGCTGGATGGAGGCTATTAGTGGAGTTCCTCAGGGATTGGTTTTGGGACCAATCTTATTTAACTTTTTTATTACTGACCTTGGCTCAAAAAGTGGGAATGTGCTAATAAAGTTTGTGGATGACACAAAGTTGGGTGATATTGCCAATACAGAGAAGGATTGGGATATCATACAGGAAGATCTGGATGATCTTATAAACTGGAGTAATGGAATGAAATTTAATAGTGGAAAGTGCAAAATCATGTAGTTAGGAACTAATAACAAGAATTTCTGCTATAAGCTGGGGATGCATAAGTTGGAAGTGACAGAGGAGGAGAAGGACCTGGGCGTATTGGTTGATCATAGGATGACTATGAGCTAGCAATCTGATGTGGCTGTGAAAAAAGCTAATGCGGTTCTTGGATGCATCAGATGAGGTATTTTCAGTAGAGATAGGGAGGTGTTAGTACCGTTATACAAGGCATTGGTGAGACCTCATCTGGAATGCTGTGTGCCGTTCTGGTCCCCCATGTTTAAGAAAGATGAATTCAAACCGGAACAGGTGCAGAGAAGGGCTACTAGAGTGATCCACGGAATGGAAGACCTGTGTTATGAGAGGAGATTCAAAGAGCTTGGCTTGTTTATCCTACCCAAAAGAAGGTTGAGGGGAAATATGATTGCTTTCTATAAATATATCAGAGGGATAAATACCAGGGAGGGAGAAGAATTATTTAAGTTCAGCACCAATGTGGACACAAGAACTAATGGATATAAACTGGCCATCAGGAATTTAGACTTGAAATTAGACACAGGTTTCTAACCATCAGAGTAGTGAAATTCTGGAATAGCCTTCCAATAGGAGCAATGGGGGCAAAAAACCTAGCTGGCTTCAAAACTGAGCTTGATAGATGTATGGAAGGGATAGTATGATGGGACAACCTAGTTTGGCAATTGACTGATCTTTGACTACTTGTGGTATATATGCCAATTGCCTGTGAAGGGATGCTAGATGGCGTGGGTTCTGAGTTATTACAGAGAATTCTTTTGTGGATATCTGGCTGTTGAGTGTTGCCCACATGCTCAAGTTTAACTGATTGTGATATTTGGGGTCGGGAAGGAATTTTCCTCCAGGGCAGATTTTCAAAGGGTTTTTTTCACCTTCCTCTGTACCATGGGGCATGGCTCACTTGCTGGTGGATTCTCTGTACCTTAAAGTCTTTAAATCATAATTTGAGGACTTTAATAACTCAGTCATAGGTTAGAGGTTTATTACAGGAATGAGGTTCTTCATTACAGGAGTGGGTGGGGTTCTTTGGCCTGCATTGTGCAGAGGGTCAGACTAGATGATCATATTGGTCCATTCTGACCTTAGAGTCTATGAGTCTATTTCAGGACTGGTATATGTGTGCAAATAAAGCAAGTTCAATTTATAGTGTAATCCAGACTCTTTGACACTGAATTCCTCTCTATTGGGAAGCTGACTTGTCTGGCCTGGGACATCTGCTACTGCTCAACAGAGGGCCAACACTGCTGTCAGAAGGCAATATTGAGTTTAAATAGGCTGATTGTGTCCCTCCTTGTTAGACTGTGAGAAAGAGTAAATAGGCTGAGAAAGAGCAATTAGGCTGAGAGAATATTTGTTTTAATAATGGAATCCACCCAAGATGTATTTGTGTTTTAAACATTTCACTCCTGAAATGAGAGACACAGTCAACCTATTTATCTTTTTGAGCATAATGTTTCATTAGGTGCCCTCCTGACTGATGAGCAGAGGCAGAATATACGGTAGTTGGAGTTCTGCCCTCTCAAGTTAGCCGATAAAAATGTGGCACATAAGCAGTTATGGAATCAACTGTGGAAAGAATGCACCTATGACAGGAAAGTTCAGAAACCTCTTGGATTGGTGGTGATAAATATTATCCAATTAAATATTTTTATAAACTAGTCCATACTTTGACATTATAAAGAAAAAAAAGAACTAGAAATATTGAAGTAATATGCTTCAACATCGATGGAACAAAAACAGCCAAAATAATTACTTGGTAAAGATTATGTTAGACTCCTTTCATTGTAAATGCTTTTTTTCCCCCACACACTCTCCTGAAAATTAGCAACAAGTCAGTTTACTTTTGAGTTACAATTACTGACTGAGCTTTATTCTGTGAACTGCTAGCTTGGTTTGCAGTATTCTTCAGTCACTTGTCACAGTGGTAGACTTCTTTTTCATTGGGTGCATAGTGTAGTTTTTCTGAAGTTGGTATTTAGATTGCTTGTGAAATTTGGCAGGTATTTGGGAATAATTACATGATTTATGGCTGGTTTCTAGCTAGTTGACAAAGTCATGAAAATATTAAATTAGTCATAATTCTATGTTTTTAGCAATCTTTTCACTGATTATTTTATATAGTTGTACCTCCCATTCATTAATTTTTAAAGCCACCCTCAACCCCCTGTAAAAAAAAAAAAAAAAAAAAAAAAAGGTGATTAGCCTGTTAGGTAAAAATCAAAGTCACACATGATATGAATTAAAGTAGCTTAAGATTTGGAATTCTCTGAGCTGCTAATATAAATCCTACTGTTTGCATATAGGAGAAATTAGCAATCTCAGACATGTCTGGCTGAAAAATAACATGATTGTGATATTTAGAGATGGTTTATGAACATAAATAACACATCCTCCCTGTTGAAGGAAAAGGCCCAGATAGGGACCGTCGCATTGTGAAAGTAAATGTGTGGTTATGCAGGTGGTGTCAGAGAGACAGAGAGGGCTTTGGATTCTTTGACCATGGGATGTTGTTCCAGGAAGAAGGATTACTACGAAGAGATGGGAGTCACCTAACGAAGAGAGGGAAGAATATCTTCGCAGACAGGCTGGCTAACCTAGTGAGGAAGGCTTAAAAGTAGGTTTGATGGTGGAAGGGGACCTAAGCCCGGAGGTAAGTGGGGAAGTGGGACACCAGGAGGAAAAAGAAGGAGGAGGATGCAACAGGGGAGGCCTCCTGAATTGCACTGAGAAAGTAGGACAATCAGCCAGTTATCTCAAGTGCCTATAAACAAACGCAAGAAGCCTTGGAAACAAGCAGGAGGAATTGGAGGTCCTGGCACAATCAAGGAACTATGATATGATTGGAATAACTGAGACTTGGTGGGGTAACTCACAAAACTGGAGCACTATCATGGATCGGTATAAACTGTTCAGAAAAGACAGGCAGGGACGAAAGGGTGGAGGAGTTGCACTGTATGTAAGAGAGCACTATGATTGCTCTCAGCTCCAGTATGAAACTGGAGATAAGCCAGCTGAGAGTCTCTGGGTTAAGCTTAAAAGCAAGAACAATAAGGGTGATGTCCTGGTGGGTGTCTGTTATAGACCACCAGACCAGGAGGATGAGGTAGATGAGGATTTCTTCAGTCAATTAGGGAAAGTTTCCAGTTCACAGGACCTGGTTCCTATGGGGGATTTCAATTACCCAGATATCTGCTGGAAGAGCAATACAGCAGAGCACAGACAATCCAGGAATTTTTGGAGAGTGTTGCGGACAACTTCCTGGTGCAAGTGCTGGAGTAACCAACTAGGGGCCTTGCTCCTCTTGACCTGCTGCTCACAAACAGGGAAGATTTGGTAGGGGAAGTAGAAGTGGGCGGCAACCTAGGCAGCAGTGACCATGTGATGGTCGAGTTCAGGATCCTGACAAAAGGAAGAAAGGCGAACAGCAGGATACAGACCATGGACTTCAGATAAGGAGACTTTGACTCCCTCAGAGAGATGATAGGCAGGATCCCCTGGGAGGCTAATAAGAGGGGGAAAGGAATCCAAGTGAGCTGATTGTATTTTAAAGCCACCTTATTGAGGGTGCAGGAACAAACCATCCCGATGTGCAGAAAGAATAGCAAATATGGTAGGTGTTCAGCTTGGCTTAACAAAGAAGTCTTTAGTGAGCTTAAACACAAAAAAGAAGCTTACAAGAAGTGGAAGCTTGATCAGATGACTAGGGAGGATTATAAAAATACTGCTTGAACATGCAAGAATGAAATCAGGAAGGCCAAAGCGCAATAGGAGTTGCAGCTAGCAAGGGATGTGAAAGGGAACAGGAAGGGTTTCTACAGGTATGTTACCAACAAGAGGAAGATTAGGGAAAGTGTGGGCCCCTTACAGAATGGGGGAAGCAACCTAGTGACAGAGGTTGTGGAGAAATTTGAGGTACCCAATACCTTTTTTGCCTCTGTCTTCACAGACAAGGTTAGCTCACAGACTACTGCACTGGACAGCACAGAATGAGGAGAAGGTGAACATCCCTCAGTGCTAAAGGAACAGGTTCAGGACTATTTAGAAAGATTGGACATACACAAATCCATTGGACCAGATGCAATGCATCGGAAGGTGCTGAGGGAATTGGCTGATATAATTTCAGAGCCATTGGCTATTATCTTTGAAAGCTCATGGCACTTGGGGGAGGTCCCTGATGATTCAAAAAAGGCAAATATAGTGCCCATCTTCAAAAAAGGGAAGAAAGAGGATCCAGGGAACTACAGACTCACTAAATCCCTGGAAAAATCATGGAGCAGGTCCTCAAGGAATCCTTTTTAAGGCACTTGGAAGAGAGGAAGGTGATCAGGAACAGTCAACATGGATTCACTAAGGGCAAGTCTGCCTTACCAACCTGATTGCCTTCTATGAAAAGGTGGATGTGGGGAAAGTGGTGGACATGATATACCCAACTTTAGCAAAGCTTTTGATACAGTCTCCCACAGTATTCTTATCAGCAAGTTAAAGAATTATTGGTTGAATGAATGGACTATAAAATGGATAGATAGCTGGCTAGATCATTGGGCTCAATGGGCAGTGATCAATGGCTCGATGTCTAGCTAGCACCCGTAACAAGCGGAGTGCCTTGTGGTTCAGTTCTGGGGCTAGTTTCTTTCAACATCTTCATTAATGATCTGGAGGATGGGGTAGATTGCACCCTCAGGAAGTTTGCAGATGACACTAAGCTAGTGGGAGTGGTAAATACCCTGGAAGGTAAGGATTGGATACAAAGTGACCTAGACAAATTGGAGGATTGGGCCAAAAGAAATCTGATGCGGTTCAACAAGGACAAGTGCAAAGTCCTGCACTTAGGATGGAAGAATCCCATGCACAGCTACAGACGGGACTGACGGGCTAGGCAGCAGTTCTGCAGGAAAGGACATGGGGGTTACAGTGGATAAAAAGCTGGATATGAGTCAGCAGTGTGCCCTGGTTGCCAAGAAGGCTAATAGCATATTGAGCTGCATTAGTAGGAGCATTGCCAGCAGATCGAGGGAAGTGATTATTCACCTCTATTCGGCATTGGTGAGGCCGCATTTGGAGTATTATGTCCAGTTTTGGGTCCCCCACTACAAAAAGGATGTGGACAAGTGGGAGAGAGTCCAATGGAGGGCAACAAAAATGATTAGTGGTCTGGAGCACAAGACTTATGAGGAGAGACTAAAGGAACTAGACTTGTTTAGTCTGCAAAAGAGAAGAATGAGGGGGAATTTGATAGCAGCCTTTAACTACCTGAAAGGAGGTTCCAGGGAGAATGGAGCTCATTTGTTCTCAATGGTAGTAGATGACAGAACAAGGAGCAATGGTCTCAAGTTGCAGTGGGGGAGGTCTAGGTTGGATATTAGGGAAAAGTTTTTCACTAGGAGGGTGGTGAAGCACTGGAATGAGTTACCTAGGGAGGTAGTGGAATCTTCATCTTTAGAGGTTTTTAAAGAGTGGCTTGAAAAAGCCCTTGCTGGGATGATTTGGCTGAGGGTAGTCCTGCTTTGAGCAGGAGGTTGGACTAGATGACCCCCTGAGGTCCCTTCCAACTCTAATCTTCTATGATTCTATGATTATATCACAGGCTTCACAGTAACATAAGCTAAGTTTAATAGAGATTGTAGCATACCCATATGCATTTGTGATATCTGTGTTTGGTTAGCAAAACTGTATGTATTGTACATACAGCCAGTGGAAAAAAATATTGAAACTTTTTGATGCAATTTCCTTTTTGATGACATGAAAGTTTTCACAAGAATTTCTATTTTTGTTGAAATATTTGAGATTTAGATAAACAGAAAAATACATACAAATTTTACAAAGTAAAACACTTTGTTTTCCTTCAAAAATTTTGGAAGACTCAAAATACATTTTTGACCTACTGTACTTGTGCACCTTCCCAATAACGTCTCTCAGTAACATTACATAGGGTGTGCCATGTATCTCTAAATTACTTTTCAAGCTTGTCGGTACCTGTCAGCAAATCTCTCACAGAGATAACAGCAGAGGTATGTTTTCAAGAGGCACCTGAACACAAAAAGTGTAAGTGGCCTTAGAGATAAGTTCAAGAAGAGCGTTCTGTGACTGGACGGAGGCCTAGAGATGTTTGTATGAGAAGGTGCCAAATGGATGGTTAAGACAGCCATCACTGATGGAGTGAAGTACATTTTGGTGGGGTACAATTAGGCAGGACCAGTGTCATTCAGGTCTTTCATGGCAGTAAACATAAATAAATAAATAAATAAATAAATAAGCCTGATTTTATGTGGCTCGGGGGAAGCTGGAGGAAATAAGGAGGTGATAATGTCAAAACAACAGGCTCCAAAGACTACCTTGGTGGTAGCGTGTTGCATGGACTGACTTCCAGCATGTCAGGGCCTCTAGAGAGAAGGAGATTATAATAATCAATACAGGAGATAATGAGGGCCTGGATCAGAGCTTTTGCTATAGACAGAAAGAAAAGGATGGATATGGCAGCTTTCAAATACATTTCATTGTTCATTTATTTTGTAACTTTGGTGGCAGCTTTAATGATATTTTTTCACAATATTTGTACTCTTTGCAGCAGAAACAAAGGGTTATTTTTTAATTCGTACATTGCAATCAGGCATTTATTTTATGATTCATCCTGAATATGTTAAATACAACACAAAGGTCACTTTTCATTAATTTGTGTGTGTGTATGAGAGAGCGAGAGAGAGAGAAAGATACAAGGTGCATATCGTCCTTTTATCTAGATGCTCCATTTCAATATTATAGTGGTACAGAGTGACATTTATTATAGCATTTATTGACATTCTTCAATAGCACTGAAGTGAAGTTTTATGGGGAAGTTAAATGGATTTTATGATGCTCTTCATGTGTCCCTTTCTCAGCCTTCCAAAAATATGTGCATTTGCTAGAGGAACTGAGAATGCAGAGGCAGAACATGTTGTAATCACAATAACATCTCCATGTGGAACATGCTTAGACTATTCTATATATTGCATCCTCTCTCTCAATGCTATTGAATCATCTGGTTCCCACACACAACCATTTATAGAGTCTGATTCTTTGTTGCAAAAGCCACATATTATATTCATATTAATTGTCGTCAGTATGACAAAGGGAATTTTTTCTTGTGTCCACAAATGTGCGATTCATACTCTAGAGCAAATTTGATAATTCCTCATTATACATAAGGGATGATGTGAATATTGGAGCTGGTCATCCATGAGAATGACAGAGATGCAGCTTCTGCAAAATCTACATTTTCCATGGGAGGGGGGGATTTTTCCATTTGTAATCAGTTCAACCAATATAAAAATATTTCATTGTGTTGAGCTGACCCAAAACATTGTATTTCAAATCTGTTCAACAAAGCATTAAACAGTATTTCCCGTTCAGCACATTGACTTATGGAAATTGTATTTTGGGTCCCCATTCTATCTTATCAATCAGTCTCCCTGGAAGCATATGTATCCCACAGTGCAATACAGATTTCTGTCTAACCGAATTGTGTGGTGCATCATGGGAATCACATGACAGTGTGCATCATAGGAAATGTAGTCTGGCCAGGGAGCCTAGTCCATTGGAGAAAATATGGAACATCAGATTCCCAAATTTCCACTCCCATGAGGCAATGTACCACTGTGGGAAAATGCAGTATATATTGAATTGACTATAAATGAAGCATTTTGGGTCATTTCAACAAAACAAAAAAGGAATGTTTTATTTTAAAATATAGAAATGCTTCATTTCAATTGAAAAACATCAGAATTCAATTTGGAATTTCCAATCCATGAATAATTTCTCAGCTTCAACTTTCCATCCCAATTTGCAATGAAAAACAAATATTGAAATGTCAGGATTTCCTAAGGTATGGAACTTTGGAATTTTGCTCAGCTCTGTGTTACATATTGCTTTATGCTGAACAGTGGCCTGTGGACTAAATAATTATGTGGATTTTTTGTGATGGGGAAGATAAGAATATATCAAGGGTTGGATCCTCAACTCACTTTCAACTTTACAGCATGTAAAAGGATTAGAGCCGTATAAACGCCCCTAAAAGCTTCCAGGGGAGGATTCTGTGGAAGATAGCTGTAAATCTGCCCTCCAAGCCCTGGCATAGATATGAGAGGGAAAGCTGGGGGGAACAGGCATACCAAGAATGAGACTGCATACAGCACTGCAGATATTCCTGGCAGCATTGTGAACCACAGGGCAACGTTTGGGATGCTGTGATAACAAAAGGCTTGGCTACGCTGCTCTCCAGTTTGGATTACAGCAGTGTAAATTGCAGCACAGAGTAATGTGCTCTGCTGTAATTGCTCTGTGTTGGCACTGGGAGCACGAACTAACAGGTACCTAGTTCGTGTTCATGGCATCCACACAAGGTAGCTACCTACCCTGTGGCAGGATCTAGTGTCCTGGAGCAGACAGGCAGGATAGCTTGGAGTAGCTCTCCCCTCCACCTCCCACCTGCCCTGGGCTGTGCCCCTTAAAAGACAATACAGATTTTTTTCCCTAAGCTCTAAAAATAACTTTTTTCTTTCCTTTATGGTATACAGGCCATTTTTTCCCCACAGTATCCTCCTATATACAAAACGGAAGCTATTCTCAATTAAACTGCAGAAGCTATTACACGAACATGGCTTTTTTTTTTTTTTTTTTTTTTAAATCTTATCATTCTAGCACAAACATTAATTATATTATTTTAGCTTTTGGCAGCTTTACACCTGCTCTTCCTTAATTGCCAACAAAATATTGCAAACTCAGTTGTATCTCAGAAAGGGAAACATCTTTTCCATCTATATTTAGACTTCTCAAAAAGAGCATCAATTTAAATTGCCTGCCAGTTCCATATCTAAGGGTTTTTGTAATTATGAACTATTTTCAGATAGACTTTTTAAATCCTAATGCATCATTATTTGATTGTATCCCACATTTTAATACTGGATGTGATCAATTTCATTAATAATAATTAGTCTAAGAATAATTAACAGTTCAATTGTACAATATTTATGCAGGGTATCTACTTTGACAAAATGGTTGCATTTAGTATAGTGTATTGAAGGCTAATTTGAAAACAATGGGCAATCATTATGGCATAATTAAGTCTGAGAAAAAGAATTGAAAACCACAGAGGAAAGCTTTTGTGTCCTATAAGTGATAGAACTAAGATAGAAAAGAACACAAACTCTACCAGAACATATTGCTTTTCAGCTCCATAAACTTCATTTCTGTCACAACGCTTTCAACTTGCAATCTTCAGTCTTGAAAGTGTTTCAATATCTGCTCAGCCTAACTTAGTAAAAGCCACCTAAATACTTTAAAAAATGACAAGCCTTTAAAAAATGAAGCTTCATAACTGCAGAACACCAAACAGTTTTATTATGCAGACTTTTTTTTTATGCTTTCAGTGAGACAAGATTATCATTTAAGAAAGACAAAATCTGTTCTGTCCTAAATTTTCAGTTTAAAGCCTGAACAGAACTGTAGCTTATCTAATTTTATTTGAAAACAAGAAATGCATTTCCAGCTCATCTATCTGACTATGTAAAACCTTTTATGGAAGACAGGATACATGTATGAGCTTCTAAAATGATCGCTTGTAACCCTTTAGTGTCCAATACAAATCTTTCCAGAGCAATAGGTAATAAATCAAAACTACTACATAGTTTCAGCAGAGGTTTTCTATATTTTTATATACAAAAATATTTCTTTAAAAAAATTGATCCTCAACTGGTGTAAACTGGTGTATCAAGACTTCAATGGAGCTATGCTGATTTACACCCACTGGGGGTATTGCCAAATCAATTTTAGCTCTTATGCAAAGCACTAAATTTATAGTTGTCAAGTCTGAGTTTCTTTATACACTTGCAACCTAAATAGGTAGGGGCAATGAAAACACAAGATTACTGTTGGCACCTTGCCAGTGCCCTGATTCCTCATCCAGAGAGACCACCTCTGAAAATATCAGGGTGAGTCTCTGTTTAATTGGATTTCTCAGACTATTTGTGTGTGGCTTTAAAACTGGTAATCTCTCACTTAAAAAAAAAACAAAAAAACCAAACCAAAACACAGTTGCTAAGGATTGAAAAGTTAGCAATTGTTGATTCCATATTTTTTTTTTTTAAAGATTTTAGGTTCTAGCTAACAGTTAGGATAGATAAGGATTGGAATGCAGAATAATATCAAAAATACAATTTATTTATATAAATCAATGGTGTGGCTTCACCTGGGATAGTGTGTGCAGTGCTGGTCACTCAAAGGATATTCTAGAATTAGAAGGAGTTCAGAGAAGAGTTTAAGAATAATCCAAAGACTGAGAGAACTCTCACATGAAGAGATTTGAAAAAATTGGGATTGTTTGTTAGAAAGAAAATAAATAAGACAGGACATGTTAAAAATATATACAAAATAATGAATGATATAGAGAAGGTGAATCATGCACTTCTGTTTTCCTTGTCTCATAACAAAAGAGCGAAGGGACATTCAATAACATTAAAGTGTAGGAAGTTCAAAACTGATAAAAGAAATATTTTCATATAATTTATAATTTAGCTGTGGAACTGAGTGCCACTGGAAAATGTTGAGGCAATGAACCTAACAAGTTTCAGAAAGGGATTGGTTATTTATATGGCTATGAAGATTATCCAGAATTATCACAATTGACAAGAAAAAAATGTGGAAGGGATATTATTCCCAGATTGGAAGATTGGGCCAAAAAAAATCTGATAAGATTTAACAGAGAAGTGTAGAGTCCTGCATTTAGGATGGAAGAATCCCATGCACTAGTACAGACTAGGGACTGACGATTTAGGCAGCAGTTCTACAGAAAAGGACCTGGGGATTACTGTGGACAAGAAGCTGGATATGAGTCAGGAGTGTGCTCTTATTGCCAAGAAGGCTAAAGGCATATTAGGCAGCATTAGTAGGAGCATTGCCAGCAGATCCAGGAAGTGACTATTCCCCACTATTCGGCACTGGTGAGGCAACATTTGGAGTATCATGTCCAGTTTTGGGCCCCCCACTACAGAAAGGATGTGGACAAATTGGAGAGTCCATCAGAGGGCAACAAAAATAATTAGGGGTCTGGAGCAGATGACTTATGGAGAGAAGCTGAGGGATCTAGGCTTGTATAGTCTGCAGAAGAGAAGAATGAGGGGGGATTTGATAGCAGCCTTTAACTACCTGAAAAGGGGTTCCAGGGACAATGGAGCTAGGCTGTTCTCAGTGGTGGCAGATGACAGAACAAGGATTATTGGTCTCAAGCTGCAGTGGGGGAGGTCCAGGTTGGATATTAGGGGGGAAAAAAATTCACTAGGAGGGGGTGAAGCATTGGAAGGGGTTATGTAGGGAGGTGGTGGAATCTCCATCCTTAGCGGTTTTTAAAGAGTGGCTTGACAAAGCCCTAGCTGGGATGATTTAGTTGGAGTTGGTCCTGCTTTGAGCAGGGGATTGGACTAGGTGACCTCCTGAGCTCCCTTCCAAACTAATCTTCTATGGTTCTATGATTCATTGGGCTTCAGGGTTTAATCAATTTCTAATTTTTTGAGACCAGGGTGAGACCTATATGAGGGCCTATGATGGTTTATGCACCCCACATTAGTCCTGATAGGGCTTGAGGTTAGTGAGGGCTTGAGGCCAATTAGTTTATCTGGCATCACCTGAGAAGGGCCAGGGTTAACTGAGAGGGAAGCCCAGCTGGGGAAAGGCTGAGCCAGCAGTAGAAAGCCAAGTGGCTGACAGCAGAAGGAGGCTGCAGGGGACTGAGTCTTGAGTTAGTCCCTAAGAGGAGGAAGGCTTCCAGGAACCAAGAGGAAGCTAAAGGGGAGAGTAAGATCTGTGATCGTGTCCCGGAGTAAAGAGTCTGACAAAAACTAGTAGTAGTGAAGTAACCACAGGGAATAGAGTAGGTTCCAGTGGTAAACTCTGAAGCAGGAAAGAAAACAGGGACATGGACTGAAAACTTAGATTGCTGGTTATAGTGTTCCTGGGCTGGGAACCAGTGTAGCGGGTGGGTCTGTGCTCTCCCCCCAGCCACTGATCTAGTGGCACAGGGCCTGAGCTGACCACTGTCTGAAGACTGCATTTGGAAAGCAGTGATGTTAGACTTCATAACCCTGGAAGGGGTGGATTAAATGGTGATTTGGATGAAGGGCCAAGTTACCAGAAGAAAGGTTATTGCATAGCAAGCAATGAGCAGCAAGGGGGCACCCAATGCAGCAAGAGAGATGTTCCCCAACCTAGATGCAAGGAGGAGAGCCAGCAATGAGTGGAAACCCCAGTTCAGGATCAGATTATCCTACATATGCCTATTGCAGAGTTCTTATGCCATCTTTTGAAGCATCTGGTTTTAGCCACTCTTAGATACAGGATACTGATCTGGTTGGACTGATCCAGTATGGCAATTCCTAGGTATTTATAGTCTGAGTTCCTAGGTATCTACAAATGATGCTCTCTGACCACAAGTACAGGATTAAGGCCACAAACATTTTATACATGTGTTTAAGCATGAGGTAGTCCTTTTAGGGTTCGTGAAATTATTCATATACTTAAAATTAAGCATATTCACAACTGTTCTCAGGATCAGGGCCAAAAACCTCTGTAAGCCTCACTTTTCCCATCTATCAAATACTTCTAAAATCCTGAGATGAAAATCCATTTTTATTTATTATTAATCTTTATTAAAAACAACAACAAAAAGTTTCAGACTTATCTCCTGCCATATTGAGCAACTACATTGTTGTTACATTATTTCTGTATTTTCCTCTTTTAACATGACTTAAACAGCTGATGGTGCTGAAAGGATGGTGCCCGTGGGCAGAAGTGACCTATTGGAATTTTAAAATGTAAATGTAATTAAGATCCTTTAAAAAATGCCTGGACTGATGTGTAAAGATTTTTTTTAAAATTCTCTATTAGTTGTGTAACAGCTATCGTGAACGATAGTGGCAATTGAAAAAAGAAAACTGAAGACAGCTTTTCCAGCAAAGAAGCAATTAACTAGGCAGAGAAATATATGCAGAATGCTAAATATTTGACAGGAAATAAACATACATTGAGAACACAATTAGTTCCTGTACTGCAGGTAATCTTAGGGTGAAATTCTGTCACCACTGAAGTCAGTGACAAAACTCCCTTTTACTCCCTTTTACTTATTTCACACTTCATGTATGTAAAAGAAAAGTAAGTGCAGGGTTTGGGTTTTTTTTTTTTTTAATTAGCAAATATATGAAAAACATGGAAAGAAAACCCAAAATATCAGCTATATTGTAAAGGGTGGATCGATCTATTCAATGCATCAGCAAAATGAATGCCTGTATCTGCCAGTTCAATAGTTTCCATTTCTACATCAGTTTTAAGTGTTATTGTTTAGTTGTTCCCCATAAGTTTTTACTGCAGCAACATACTGGTTAGAGTAGAATGGCCAAATAGTGTTGTAAATTACACCTCGGACAATCCCATTGTCTGAGGTGTAAGTCCAGGCATATTTTGGCTCATCATGCTGACTGACATTTTATCTAGCCCACAGAAAAGGATAATCTACTGAAAGGCCTGTTGATATTAGCTGTGATTTAGTAAAATCTCTCTTTGTAGCCTTTTGTTGTCTTCAGGCCATTTTAAATTTTTCTGGTGCTCTTTGTGTTGTCTATTCAGGATAGGGAAAAACAGAAATCATAAAATGTAGTTTATGAATAAGAAAGAAAACTTAAACAACAAGAGTCCTGTAGCACCTTAAAGACTAACAAATTTCTGCGGGCATAAGCTTTCGTGGGCTGCAACCCACTTCGTCAGATGCATGGGCTGCAACCCACTTCGTCAGATGCAATCTGCATGCATCTGACGAAGTGGGTTGCAGCCCACAAAAGCTTATACCCGCAGAAATTTGTTAGTCTTTAAGGTGCTACAGGACTCTTGTTGTTTTTGCTGCATACAGACTAATACAGCTACCCCTCCCCAAGAAAACTTAGAAATTATTGGAGGGAAGGAGGAAGACACAAACTAAGCTATCATTCAGTCCAAGTACCCTGGCAAACCTGTTATCCTGAAAGAGTCAAGAATAACTCCTTACTGCTGATGGTCCAAGGCAACCAGATGTTCTAATGAAAGCATATAATCTCCAAGATAGGCTAAGTTGCCCAAAAGGGAAGGAATGGACCTTTGTCTTCAGTTTCATGGACTCCTTATAGAGGGAATATTCCTACTCTCATTTAAATCAACAAAGACTCCCATAAACTTAATGGTAGTTGGTTCAAGTCCTTAAACATAGATGCTTTCTGAGAAGCCTGAATATGTAATACACTCTTTCCTCTCAGCTCTCATTCATATTCACACACTTACTGACCTCAATGTCAAGTTAAAAAAAGAAAAAGGAAAAGGAGGTTTAACACATTTATCCTCAAGAATTTTACTATGTGTGATCTATGAAGGATAGAATAGTTCCCTTCCTAAAAGCATATTGAGCAATTAAGCAATTATCCTATGGGTATGACCTTGAAAAAGGAATGTATCAAATATGCTTTAGAAAAGAGAAGGTAAAAACTCTAGTGGTGGTGGTGCTGTAGGGGGGAGTGGGATGAATCCATTACCACAGCAAATACTTGAAAATAACTGCATAAATCTGACCCCTGATCCATGATATGTCCCTCCTGAATGAACTCCCTTGCTGGGATCAAGTGCCAATAAATTCCAATCTCCCTGGAAAAATTGACTTTCTAATGTCCAAAGTAAAACAACATAATGAACTCTGTGACTGTGCCAGTCGACTCTTGGTGCATAAAATGACTGATGAAAAAAGCTGTCACAACAATCCACATTTTAATAAATAACAGTGATGAAATAATAAATGACCCTCTGGGCATCAACACCTTATTTAAACAATTTTTCACAACTGCTCTCATTAGGATTTTAGCAAGCTTTCTCCAAACAGCTGCCCAAAATATGCAGTCACAAGCACAGTTAGATCCCGTGGATTACCACAAATCCTTGCTGGGAAAACAAAGACTTGAAGGTTTTTCAAAAACTAATTCCCCCCCCTGCTGCAACCTTTTTTAGTTAGGATTTTCAATTTAGTCTCCTTCTCCAAAGAGCTGTGAATGGTTCTGAAAACGTTGTTATTGCAAAAAAGTTTAATGTGGAGAAAATGTATAAATTAGAGTGACCAAAACTGGGATCAGTAATTCAAGATTCTTTGATTTTATGGGTAGCTCAGTTTTGCTTTCAGATTGCTCATGCAAAACCAGAAGAATATATTTTCTTGTTCCACTGTGAATATGGCTGAAATCTCTCAACACTTCTTACGAGATTTCACCATTCAAGATAGCCAAAAATCTCATGGGATCAGTAGCTTTTATTAAATCTTTGCCATTTGGGGCAGGAAATCACGAAATCAGCTCATAAGATTTTAGGTACCACTAATGCAAATATAAGCCTTGATTTGGTGTCAAAACTAGCTTGAAACTAATCCAGATCCAATACAGGTCTTATTGCCTTTGTGATTTACCTCTAGGATAGTATTAGATCCATCTCATCTGTCTATGATAACTATATTTCTTACCTTGGATCTGCATCAATATTTATCTTTCTTTATTCACAAATCTCAGGCCATGTGCCTACACCAAGAAAACAATCTGCCTCCACAATAATCCAATGACAGGTGCACAGAGACTGTCTCCCTTGATTCAGATAAAGCTTATTTGGGGTTGAATAGCTTTATCTATTTGCTATTTTGAAATCTGATAGTGGAACAAAATTTATTAAATGAATTATTGCTACTCTGCCATGTTAGTGCCAGTGCCCTCATACCACCTTTGAAACCCTTGCAACTAAGCAGATGAAAAGCTGAAGCTTAGCACTCTTGCTATTTCGTCTTTCACTAGTGTTGGGGTAGCCTCTGAGATCTTATCCATCCAGGAGTATTTTGGGGTGGCTTCTGAAACTTCCACTAGGTTCATGAGAACTGAACTCGACTATGAACTCTTCACTGGAGATTCTTTATTGGTGTACCGTCAAACTACACTTGAGTTGATCAGGCTGAAGCATAGGGGGTTGGTACGTGACATACCACATATCCAAAGTTACACAGCAAACATCTTCCTTTAATACACAGTTACATGTTTCATTGCATTTACTGTACATTGCATCATGCATTTTGGGATTGGCTTGGCCTCTTTGTAGGACCAAATCCCTGTACAGCACGCATTGTCCATGCATGGCTTACTCTTTACGTCATCTTACATTCTAGGCATAGCTTATTCATGGTTATCTTCTCCATTGTAAATTGTTTCCTGGGTGTTCCCCCCCCCCCCCTCTCCCCCCCAACTTATCATAACTAGGGCAGAAATTCTGTTTCCAGCCTGCTGATCTATTTACCTCCTTAATCTTGTCCCCCAAGAAATGAGGTCTCACCTGTGTCCAATTACTCATGTCAAGCCAGGCCAACAATTAGTAGCTTGTTCTACTAATCAGTTAGCATCCTAATATTGAGATTGTTATCTAACCATGCACATGGGCCCATACCTGGTGTTGTACTGAAGTAAATGGCAAAATCTCCCATTGATATCAGTGAGGGAAGCAGACTAGGGGCTGATTTAAAATACATAGAATGAATTTTCAAAAGTGCCCTATGCTGGTCTCATTCTGCTCCCACTAAAGTTAGTGTGAATTTTCACATTTACTTCAATGGGAATAGCTAAGACACCACTGAGTTCTTTTGAAGAGCCCACCCATAGCCCCCGATTTCTAGAGATGCTGAGCTTCTCACCTCCAACTGACTCTAGCAGATACTATGGGTGCTCAGCACCTCTGAAAATAAGATTGATACAGTACATTGAATAATAGTTCTTTTTAATTGATTTTAATAGGGCTCACTGCAGGTACAGGAGTTAGTCCCACACACATTATATTGCAGGATCAGGACACAATTTATAATCCTAGGAGATGTAGTTGATCAAGATAATGAAGACATGCTCTGAAGTACCATATAGTGGTGTGGATCAGTCAGAGCTACAGTAATTATACTATTAAATTAGTAACTGGGTAGCAAATTGATTAGTTTCTTTAATAATAATGCTCACTTATTAGATAATGTGTTTCATTAGCAGATATCAAAGCACTTTATATTATCCCAATTTTACAGATGGAGAAACTGAGGCACAGGGAGGTGAAGTGACTTGCCCAAGGTCACACCAAAGGTCAGTTGCTGAGCTGAGACCAGAAACCAAGTTTCTTCAAGCCTAGTTCAGTGCTCTCTCCACTAAACCACACTGCCAGCACAAATGATACATTAACTGATTCCATACAACTTCGTGTGGCTATTTTTTGCTGACTCATGACTTGTAAGAGCTCCGGCATCAGTGCTTACAATAAAACATTAATATGTTACCTTGTGAAATGCTGATTCCTGGAGCGAAAGAGTTAAAGTAACAAATTCACAGCTATATTAAATGACAGTATTGCTTCTACATTTTTCTCTTCAAGACTAAAGGGCATTTGTTCACATAGCGCCTAGATATCTTCCAGCTTAATCTTCAAATTTACAAAATGTAGCAGAAGTTATCTTTCTGAGTCCCAGGCTTAGGGGGAAAAAATCATATAAGAAGTTGCAATAGAAAAGATTTTCTTTTGAAATCACCTCTCTCCTTAGTACAAATGTTTACTTTTATAAATGTAAGCAACATAAAGCATAATAACAGGGTGGCAGGGTGGGGGGAAGCCTTCACAAACAAGAAAATAAACCCATAAGCAGCCTAAAAAGGTAATAATAACATATGGCTATATTCTGTAGTTTTACACCAGCAAAACCTCTATTAGCATTAATAGGATTTTTGACTAAGTACTGCAGGGTTGGGTCCATAGTCATCCAATTATTCATTCGAGTAGTTGATGTCAATCAGGTTACTTCTGTAAGTAAGGGCTTCCAAGAATGGGTCCTAAGTATTTAAGATACAACAGAAAGACAGAATGTATAGATTCAGAGCACAAGATACAAAAATGATATAAAATGTCAACCCCAATAATTAGGTTTCCAGTTTCTTTCAGATGCCTGAATATTTTAAAATTTTCATAACTTCTCCATGCACTGCCTGTTAAGTGTCCATCCTCCATATTTCAATACATTGTTCAAATCTGATCTTACTGAATTCATAGCAGTCAACCCATAGTATAGTTAATGGGAGTACCACAAGTGCACAATGGGCAGCATACGATCCATGCAAGATTTTTAAAAACCTAGAAGGCAGAATTCTGCTCTCAAGTCCACACTGCAGATTTCTGAAAGTGTAATAAGTGAAGCTTTTGAGGGCCTATCTTAATTTACAATATCTGCTCATAAATACTTCAGAAAGTGTTCATATTGATAGCAACACATTTGCAATAGTAAATCTTAGTATGCATAAAGGACTGTATGGTTTAAAGTTCTCTATACATTTCAATTCTAAAACCCTCTCTGTGAACTAAGTAATAATCCCCAGTTTTACAGAAATGAAAATGTACACAGAGGAGGTAAATGTCCAAGGTCTTTGTGCCAAATCAATGGCACAGCAAGCCCACTGTTTCCCATGCCTCTACTCAGTTAGCTAGACTGTATAAGCTGTCATATTAGGTTTCCAAAACAGGGCTTGTTTTGACCAAAATGACTGTTGTTTTTAAAAAATCTTGTGAGTTATAAACCAATGTCTTTTGGTTACAGACATTGTTACATTAAACCATGCTTAAGAACAAACCTTTGTGATGAACTCTGCTTGGGGCTCCCTAAAGTTTATTTCGGAAACCTAGGACAGCAGAGGATTGTAACTTACTCTACAGTGCTTTATGCAGAGCATGGACTACACCATTCTTCCAAGATCTTAATTTCTTCCAATTATTTCCGGGGTAAAAGGGAAGATGATTGTTTTGATCCCTAAAGCCCCAAATAGCTTGGAACCTGGCTACATGAGATACTACTTTCTTCTCCATGAAATATTTTAGGCAAAGTGATCAGCAGAAGAGGCTAAACTAGCAATCCCATTATTTATAAGAATGGGGCTGCTGAAGGGTCTTTCATTCTGTGACTCACTTCTCCCTTCATCCAGCAGAGATCAGAGCCATTGACTTTTATGCAATGCTGCAAAACCCATGTACTTGTTTAGTTTTTGGGGGAAGAGATAGATTCAGGCAACTCTTGTTTGCTGGGTCATGGGGGCAAGGAGTTGTTGGTTTTGATAAGGATTGTAACTACAGTTATGTGCGATTTTACAGGTTATGTTGTGATCTGGCTGTGGGGTAGTGAAGTTTGTATATTTATAGTATTTAAATACTTGTTTAGGTAGCTGGAATTTAGAAAAGAAGTCTGTAATTAGTTTAAGGCATTTATTTAACGTAAATAAATAAAATGTGTAGAATGGGAATCTGAGCTGGCATAGCGATGGTACAAATCCCCTTGAAAGGATTAATTTGTGCTCTTGAGACTTTTCATCTGTGTAACCAATAGGAATCTGTTGGGCTACATCATGTTTCACACAGCTTTCAGCTCAGTCAGACACCCACATGAAAAATGCAGCACTCGAGGGTATCAGATAGATTTGAAAACTGCTAGATGGACTACACAGGCAGAATGCAATGGAAGCGTTGTACTGATTAATAAATAGCGGGATTTTCATACAGAAAAAGTTAAGAATGCTGACAAAATTCTAACTTTAGTCCACTGAGTAAGAAGACAACTGAAAGGCAATTTCGCACATTCAGGAGCTGGAGGTGTAATCCCTGGATTGGGTAGACATACCATACTAGCTCTCATTCTCTGGTGACTAGACCCTAGAGTGACCAGATAGCAAGTGTGAAAAATTGGGGTGGGAGGGGTGTGGGGGTAATAGGCACCTATATAAGAAAAAGCCCTGAATACCGGGACTGTCCCTATAAAATCGGGACATCTGGTCACCCTACTAGCCTTTCCCATGCCCATAGCCATGCTTCTATTTTTAGTGTGATAACACAAGTATTTCCAACTTGTAAATTACATCTCCAGCTCCAGGGTAGACATACCCTAGCTGGGAGAGATGAATGCAATGCTTTGTCAAGGAGAAGCTGAGCATTCTAGACGTCCCACAGTGAACATGAAGCCTCCTCAGAGCACCTACTGCCACTTTTGTGCCCTGGAAGATCAGTGGTGGATTACTAAATGGGAGGTCCAGACTCACTAGAAAGGGTTCCTGCTGCTCACCCTATGCTTGCGGCATTGTGAATTCACACTGAAGGTGTAGCCAAGGAAATACACAAGTGTATATAAAATAACATACATATAAAAATGGTCTCCTTTGCTATATCTCTATACTTCTCTTCCACTCTTTCTTTTTCCTGGTCAGAATGTAGGGGCATTGGAAACAATCTGTCTCTTGATTGCAATGAAGGAAGGGTTCAAATTTGTTCTTTTTTGACCCATCCAGAGGTAGCCTGTCTTTCTCGCTTCTCTGAATATGATGATTTAGGTGGAGTTAGTGTTTGTGAAAACATACTCATGCTACTCTTTTGTACTCCTCATTGGCAATTCATCCATAGTTCCACTTTTTGTAGGATTCCTTTTTGATTTTCAGGTAATTAAAGAGCTCCTTCTGGAGCAATATAGGCCTCTTGCTATTCTTATATTTCTTTCGCATCTGGATAGTTTGCTGTTATGCCTTTAATATTGTCTCCTTGAGAAATTGCCAGCTCTCCTGAACTCCTTTTTTCCCCTTAATTGTCTTCCCATTGAACTTTATCTAACGATCTTCCCTGTTACAACTTTTTCTAAATCATTAATAAAAATAGTAGAGGATGGTTCCAATGTAAGACTCCAAATCTCCCCAGCTTCCATAAAAATATACGCGTTTAACTCCAGTCATCTGCTTTCTTATCTGTCTCAATAGTTTATCACCTTAACCCACATTTAAACAGTATGCATGGCAATCTTCTATCTGAAACTTTGTCAGGTGCTTTTGGAAAATCCAAACACAGAACAATCCTGAATTCTGAACTTTGAATGTCCATGGGCCCAGGATATTAGTGCTATTAATTACCCTGTACTGCTACTGATGATGCCTCTGTACATTTTATCTTTGTGTCTTTCTTATTATAGTAGTCACCCCTCACTTTCTTTACACATGCAACTCTACAGAGGTGTGGAAATAGGGATTGGGGCAAGTTACCAGATCTCAAGAATGTTAGATTCTAACGTTCAAGTGAAAAATGTGACTTTGGTCAAGGAAGAGAGGATAGAGTTCTGATGAAAAACTTGTGGTTCATCCCACCTAGTGCCCCGATTTACCCCCCATGCTCTCCCTATGCAGAGCAACCTGCTCCACCTTTCTCCCCTCCACATATGTGTCCCAGATTAACACCCCCCTCTCCACATACACAGATTAAAACCACAATGTGCAACACAGGTACGGCGGGCACATCCATCATTATCCTTTTCACTAATGTATATAAAGCTGCTCTGTACTGTATGCCAAGGAACAGAAATTAATGCAAAGGAAAGGCCAACGACGGTTTAAAGCAGTTAACAGTAACTTGTCAAGGTGAACTATGGCACCTGGTGAGAAAGCAAAAGACATCATTAATTTGTATCTTAATTTTATCATAAAGCACAATTACATAAAAGTGAATCTGGACCCTGTCCAGTCAATAGTAATCTTTTTTTTTTCTTTCAGTTTACATCACTAGCAACTAGATCAAGACCAATGTGGTGAGAAAGAGAAGATGAGGTTATTATTGTTGTGGGTTTTTTTGTTTTTGGAAGTACCCAATTTGTAACGAAGGAAAAATAATTAGAAAAACAGCATAACATTCAGCATTAATAGCTAGAAACCAAGGAAAAAAATATTCAACATAAAGAAAATAAGAGCTCCATGACCTTTATGCCTGTGTAAAGCAAGTATTCAGTCCAAGATGCCACCAACAATTTGTATTTAAAGAAATTTGTTTTTCTTTTTAACATAGCATGCAAACTTCCCCTACCATGCAGCCTTCTCCTAAGCTCTGTAATACAGAGAAATACAGTCGTAATGGGTGCTTTTTTACACACCTAAAGGCATGTGAAGAATGCAGCTCCCCGCCTGGTTCTAGGTGTCAGTGATTGTGAACACTTCTAACAGAAACAGAAATCTCTGAACTAAAATCTTAACACTACAGGTTAAAAATGTGGATGTAACAAGTACCTAATATGGATTTGATCTGAACATGAATCTAGTTTCTCTGAAGGTATTTGGATTCTGTCAGATGGCAACCGAATAAATGCATACAGGAGATGATACCTAATACAGCTGTTCATTTTAGTGTGATATAATGTAATGCAACATTTGAACTACATGTAACTCTAGACACAATAATGAAAGCTTTCAGAGTTTTAAGAAATACTCTTGTAAAACAACCTACTTAACTGCACCACAATACAATGTTGACTGTGTTGCAGCATTTTTTTAATGTGGGATAAGGGAGATGGCTCAGACTGAGTCCAGACATATATATAAACATATACTTCTTGAATATGTGATCTGAGCAATGCAAAACATGTACAACTAGTGGTGTGGCTCCCAATCTGTCAATGGTATTGGGGATTCTATTGTTTCCTTTTCTCCTCTCTCTTGACATCTGATAGTATTTTGCACTAAGAAACTAAACACTCAATCCTCCACATACGTTTAAGAAGAACCAAGGGTGAATTTCGTCCTCTAGAGTAGTGTTTCTCAAACTGGGGCTCTCAAGGCAATTGTAGAGGTACTGCAAGATGGTATGGTATTGCCATTCTTACTTCTGAGCTGCTGCAGACAGTGGCGCTGCCTTCAGAGCTGGGTGGCTAGAGAGTGGCGGCTGCTGGTTGGGTTCCCAGCTCTGATGGTGGCAGCACCACCGCCAGTACCAGCTCAGAAGTAAGGGTGGCATAGGACTGTAGTGGTGTACTTCCTCTCCCCTCCAGCTCACTCTCTCCCTAGCAATGTCTTCTGTTTTGGAATTTGAAATGTGGTAACCTTACTTTACACTTTTTGAAAACTTCAGCACCTTTGATTGTAGGGATAATAATTACATGCTTCATTTAGTGCTCCTATAAGAATGTACAGCAATTTGCTATCATTTTTTTTGGAGAAGTCGTCACAGCCTGAAATAAAAGCCAGCAAAAAAAGTTTGAGAACCCCTCGCCTAGAGATAGTTCTGCAACCTTAAGAAACACCAGAAAAGTCAGAAAGAAAGAAAGATACCCAGTCCTTCTAAAGATGAGGTGTTAGATGTCTTGCCTGGGTGGGCACTGTTATATAGACCAGAAAGGATGACTATAATAATACTGGCATCAACATCAGTAAGGAGGCCATCCTGACAGTTTTGGAGCTCTCAACATGTTGCTAACGCCTGTCAGGATTTGAGGTGGGCAATTTTGCATGGTCAGGGCCATTTTGAACATTAGTTGTAATTTAATATGTATTTAGTATCAATATTTAATAACTGTCTTCTCTGATATCTGGTGCCCAGGTGACAAGCTGTCCAATGCCTTTCTCATATTTTTTTTTGCAAGCAGCTACACAGAGTGCATGGACAGCCAGTCTCAGCTGAAACTGTATTGTGAGGTCAGGGAGTGGAAACCACAGCTGACTTACTCAAAGTAGTAACTTTCTGAAGTTCCAGTGATCTTCACGTACACTGTTGGTACTGGACCATATGTTGGTATGGGCCAGTTATTTTTTAGCCTATGTGCACACAATATTAAAACCTGTTTGGAATTATTTGATGAAATGTGTTTTGTCAGACAATGCTGATTCATCTAAACTGAAACGTGTCAGGGTAACATATTGCTTTTGATTAATTTGTGTTGGGAAAGTTTTCTTGGCTCTTGGACCATGCTGGTTTTTAGGGACAGATGATCAGGGCAGTTGTGTTTTTGTTCCTGTTCCTGCTCACAGTCAGTTAAAAGTCTTCATAAAAGTTTGATGGTTTTTATCTCCTACGGAAGTAATGTTGTCCATTCAATAGGACATTGGGCTGGGAGTCAGGAGATCTTATCTCTAATCTTGGCTCTGCTATTGATCTGCTGTGTGACCTTGCGGTCACTTCACTCTGCTCCTGTATTGTTTTAGATCATAATCTCTTTTGGACAGGGACTCACTGAATGCATGTTCAGTGCACCGTGGAGTTTAGTTAGAATTTACAACATACTTCTAGAATATAAATAATTAAATCCTTTTTTTCATAATAAGGAAACCTACTGATTTTGTGCCATGTACTCTGACATGCTATATTCCAAGAATAATAATTAAAAATGCATTTTTACCATGATTGGGGGTCCAATCTTGAAACCTGTAAACAGGCTAAATGTTCATTGCAAGTGAGCCCTGAAACATCAAGTTTTGCTCATTATTTTGGTTATGTTATACTAAGCTTCCTAACAGTCTTGGATCCTGGCAGTGTAATATTCTTGCAATGCATTAAAGTTTATGATGAAACAGAATCTCCTAATTTTAAAATAAGTGACTCCCAGTGCACAGGTAATTGGGACCTAAATAATTTTAGACCCTCTTGCATCTTACAGCTACAGTCTATCAAAGACATTCAGGAGAGTAAAAAGGGCTTACCTGAAGTACTGAGTAAAACCATATTCTGCCAGTTCACTTGTTACCTGTGCCCTCAGAAGGGAAGATTACTAGATTGTATCAGCTATCACTGGAAATGACGAGGAGCTTGCAGATATACTAACTTAATAGCACATGAAACATAATATGTATGAAGGAAAAAAAAACCCCAGATACTGTGGAGTCTGACCATCATAAAATAGATAGATGGAAGTCAAAGTGTCTGGCACAGAGACAGAATTAAACTTTTTTTTCCCACCTAATCTGGTCTTTTTTTCTCATTGTATAACAGAAAGCCTGTATCTACTATACTTCCTTCCTAGTTTAGCCCTGCATCTCACCTTTGAGATGATGACACCTTCGTCTGAGTCAGCAGTTGTTCATCTGATTCAATCCTTCTCTATCCTATGGCTTCATCTCTCTTTTATATATAATAACAACCCAGCTCATTCTTCATCTGTCATATTCTGTCTCTACCCTCTGTATCATCATCTTTCTATCTCTGAATTGCAGAGTCCTAATTGCTTCCCTGCCTATCATACAGTCCTAATTTCTTACATTTTACACTACTGTCCTGTTTCTATAACTCTGCACCCTTCAGTCCTTCATCTCTGTCTTCATTTCAATATGAACATCAGAAGGTAAATATATTTTAAGCCCAGAGATGTAAGAGGTTGAAACTTTTACAAGGATGTAAGCAGGTTGAGCTTACACTAAAATTAAACATGTTGGAAAGTAACAATGCTTCTAAAGTTTAATTGTCTACCATGTATACGATTCTATTAGAAATTCTGAGGTATAAGGGAAAGAAAGCTTTGAGGCAAAAAATAAATCTGCCCCCCAAAAGACTGGAATGTCAACTGAATGCAGTATATCCCCTTTTAAAGTTTTTTGCATGTCAGAATCAATCTTATATGGCTTCAGGGTCAGGAACAGTCTTCTTTGGTACTTATTTGCTCAGGACCTATCATAGTAAGCAACCCTGGCCCTTGATTCCTAGGTTCTACTATGTTACTACTAATAAATAACCTACTTCTAATGTTTAACAAGTCCTGAATATCAGTTTAGAGGTTAAGAGCATGATCCTTCTTTAGATATGCAAGTGCATATTGTCCTATTTATTTTTAATTTTACAAGATATGCACCAGTATATTTGACATCAGTATTAACACTTAAGAAGGTGATGGAATTAAAAAAGAAAAATCTGCCTTTAGGCATTGATTCAGTAAAGCATGTGCTTAATTATAGTCATATGAATAGTCCCACACTGATTTCAAAATAAAGCAGGTGCTTAAGTATTAATATTCTTGCTTACACAAAGGACAACTAAGGTGGCAAGGTTAAATAATTAGCTCAAGGCCATAGGAATTAGGGCCTTTATTTATTTATTTGTTTATTTGTTTATGTCTTAGCAGTAGAGAAACTTCTGTTAGAGCAGCATAATAGGGTATAGTCCTCTGACAAGGGTCTTAATAAAGTTTATTTTAATGGGGAGATGAGGGGGGGGGGGGGGAAGGGGAGGAAGCCTTGTAGAATCTGTGTGGAGTGCAATCCAATAGGCCTATAAACTATTAACTGCTGAGAAAAAGCTATTCATTGTTAGATAGTCATGGCAACTCGGGTGAAGGTGAGATAACTAGGTAGAGACTAATGCAAACAGAGGAAAACACCAGGTAGGGCATCAAATGTTATTTAAAAGTTAATTGGTTATTTTATAGTCTAACAGTGTAGCTAGTATTGGTAACAGCTAGTGAATAAACATAAAAGATAACAGTATGCAAAAGTGACGGTAATTTTCACCAGCCAGCAAAAGCAGCTTTTCACTTGGAGCAAATTATATTAATTCTTATTTTCAAAAACTAGGAATAACATTGCCTTTTGGTAAAACTGGCAAAAACATATTTCATTAGTTTCAGTGGCTCTGTAGAATTTCTCACACAGCTATAATCAAACCCATTGGCTATACTTTTTTAGAAAATGTGCTTACAAAAATTGCTTAGAAATACTTTGGTTGACAGTAAATCTGTTTTGAGAGCTCTACCTCTATGAAACAAGCTCAGTTTTTTTGTTTTTTTTTAATTGGTCAATAGAGATTGGTTATTTCAAAGAAATTTGATACTGTAGGGCACTGACTTGCAGTCTATAACCAGCCAATTTAGGAAATGAGAATTGCATTGACTCCAGAGGAAATTTACCCACAGCTCTGGTTTGAGACTAAATTATGTGATTATAGAAACCCATAAAGGTAGGGAGAATAGAAAAAACGGGAGAAAACAGAGGAAAATTGTTTGGGTGTTTTTGTGATCTGGTCTTGAATCACATTGTCATTTTTGGCAAGCCAATGCTCAGTCTTCTATGATGCTAGCTTCAGTTTTACATAGAACTATTACAGGTGAATCAGTGGTGATAAAAAGAAAGCTATGACTGTCTCCTATAAAACAGAAATGAACAAACTGCCAATGCTGCATGTAGATGGTAATAACATTGAATGGATGAATAGTTTTATCTATCTTGGTAGTCTGTTGACAGCAGGAGGTTCTTTATCCAAAGAAGTCACATGTCAGATTGGTTTTGCATCAGTGGCATTTCAGTATCTTCAAAGGCCTCTGTTTGGGCAGTCGGATGCTTGCGTGACAACTAAGATATGAGTGTTCAATGCAGTAGTGATGACAACTCTGTTATATGGAGCAGAAACATGGCTGCTAAAAACAGCTGGGGAAAGGAAACTAAACAGTTTTCAGTGTCAAAAGTTACAGCTTATTCTTAACATCCATTGATTTGATTTTGTCACAAATGTGAAGCTACTTAGACAATCCCAGCATGGTGCAGTCTCGCACCAATTGAAAACAAGATGACTGAAATTGGGATCAGGTTGCACATTCAGAAGAAGGTACACAAGATTTATAAAGCTGAGATTGAAGGAAGCAAAGCATAAGGCAGAGGACAACTACGAATGAGGTGGTAAGATATAATTTTTAGGAATCTAAGAAGTCTTTTGCCCCCGTCCCCAAACCACCACCATCATGCTGACTCTTGCTAAAAGGAGACAGCCTGCAGGGGGTTGTTCAAGATGGAAGTCCATTCTATGTGCCACCATGGCTGCATCATAGCCTTGTGAATTTGTTGCTGCTGCTGATGATGGTTTGCTAATTACTTTATCTAAAGGAACTAGCAGGTAAAGGTGTCTCTGACCTGCATCACAATAATTCAGGCATAGGCAGAGAACACTTTAACTTCTGGTGGACATGGTTAAATTCCAACTTTTCCAATTAGTTACCAACAAAGGAGCTCAGTATTAGAAAATAATAATAACTTAAGCTCTGTCTATACCATTGTATTGTTTTGTTTCCATAATGATGAAGCTAACCAGTTCAAACCTCCGTTGCATATATGCGTCACAGGTGCAAGCTGGGCCTTGTACTTTGCGACTTGTCCCAGTATGTTAATGAGGTAAGTTATGCTGATACAAGCTCAGTCTTGCTATGATGAAGTTATGTTATGTTAGGTTTGCATCAGTGTAACTATGCTGATGTAGTTTCAGAGGTGTAAATTTAACTAGCCTAGACAAGTGTTAAGAAACAAAACAGACAACAAAGGCAAAATTTACACATAACCTATATTATGACCTATCCAATGGTTTAAGATGTTCTACAGTACATTGTTTTAGGCCTGGTCTACACTTAAAAATTAGATTGACTTAATTATATTAGTCAGGGTTGGGAAGAATTTCACATTCTGAACTTTGTAGTTAGTTCAACCTAACCTCTGGTGTAGATGCAGCTAGGTCTTCCGTTGACCTAGCTATCAGAGTGATGGATTAACGACATTGATGACGGAAAAAGAACCCCTTCTGTTTAATGTTGGAAGCATCGACACTGCAGCGACACAGCTGCAGCTCCATAGCTGTGCCCTAGTAGCAGTTGTAGTGTAGACATGTCCTTAGTTTGAAAGTATCAAATCTTGAGTGAGTTAAGTAGGTACAATATCTATCTCTGTCTATTTTAGAATGTTATACTTCCACTCATCACCATGTATCGAAGTGCCTTTGACATAAAATTAATAGAAATAGCAAAATCCATGGAGTCTGTGGCCTTTATTGGTTCAGAAATCTACTTGGGATAAGTCATTTTCTTTGTGGGGAGGAGGGGGATGGAAAGGTTTGAGAATAAAAGGGATGTTCAAATTGTGAGCGTCACTCATAGTGGTGAGACTTTCCAAAGAGAAAGTTTTCAATGTTTCCTAAAGATGATCAGACTTCTATTTTCTGATCTCCTCTGGAAGATTGCTCCATAGCCAGATCTCCTTGACAGATAATCTTTGTCCCCAGTTCTCACAAGCTTTGTCCTGGATTTTGAAATCTGTGTTTTCCTAGAGGAGTGCTGCTCTTGTGATGGTCTACAGATCATAGTTTGGTCTTTGATGTGGCTGGAGACTGATCCACTAATTGCTTTAAAAATTAGGACCAAGGCCTTAAACTAGCATCAGAAGCTGACTATGTGCCTGTGGAGGTATTTAAATACAGGCCTGATAGCAGGGCCCAGTACAAACTTGAAACACAGGCCCTCTCCCGCACACATACTAGTGGGGGTTGCAGCCTGCGCCGGGTGTCCTAGGGCCTCTGGGCCCTGGTAAAGTGTACCTTCTCCCTCCCCCATGTAGGGGCCCTGCCTGATAGGGTCACAACAGTGACAACAGTCACATGGAGGCGATGGGCAGCTACATATTGTACTAGCTGGATTCTATGCATCATCTTCACATTCAGCTTCAGATACAGTAAATTACAGTAATCCACCTGAAGGTAACAAATACTAAGATTACTGTGGAAGTTTCCTAGCAAACTGAAGGTAAACAAAGATACCTTTGAAATCTGACGCTACGTAGAGTCAGACTGGACCCTGAGAATCACACCACTTTGATGAATGGAAACTATATGCCTTCAGCAGGGTGGACACAACATGTTGGCCAGTTATTCAAAGCATTTCCCCTTTCCAACCAGCATCATGTTGGTTTTGCCTGAATTCAGCTTGAGCCAGCTGCTTTTCATCCAAAAGCTAACTTCCTGGAGGCAGTTTGACACACTAGTAGTGGAGGTGGTTCTCAACTGATTTAATGAGAGAGTTGTCTCATCAGTATACTGGTGTCTCATTCTTTTCCAGTGGTGTCACATAGATATTAAAGAGAAGAGGGGATATCATGGATGTCTGTGGAGCCCCAAAGATGAAGGGCTTCAGACATGAAAAGCACTCTGAATGTTGCTGGAAAGGAATGGTTGGATCTATTGTAGTGCATTTGCTCCTGCTATGCCATGCAGGAGGATTAGCAATCCTGGAAGTCTACAGCAATATATATTTTACATTTTTAGGCTCTGACTAAAAAGGCTTCTTTAGGGAGCATTCTATTGAAAAGGGCATACCAGAGGATGTGCGTGTTTTATCAGAAGCATGTGTTTTGTGACAAACATGAGTTTTAGAGGTGTTTTTTTTTTAATTAAAACATCACTGTCATATTCTTCCATGAATTTTACAGATGTGATTCTTCTCTTGGTGATGGTCTGGTGCTTTGCAATTTAAAAAGTAAAACACAAGACTACTAGCAACAGCCATTTCATGCTTTTCTAAAAGAAAATTAGCTTAATAATTAAAATATTCCTATAACCCCTCTAAATGTAGTTGTAATGATGTGTTGAATGCTAGGGTTTATAGAAGATATTTTAAAAATATTTATAGTTTGAGTAGGGGAATTTGAAGATTGTCCCTAAAATTTGCTATTGGTAATACTATAAGAATATGTCTAATATGCTAATGGAGCTAATACCTGCAGAAGGTTATTGTTTTTCTTATTTTTGTCATTCATTTGTTGGTTGTTAGAGAACACAAAGAACAATACAGTAGGCTGTCATGCTTTTTAATACACTGTGAAATAAAACAAAACTCTTGCACAACTAGTGCTTGGCAATCTCCTTCAAGGTATTCAAACAAGCCAAAGATTTAAAAATAAGTGGAAGCCTTTACAAGGACATTAGGATGATAAGCAAAATCTTTGGCAAATTGATTCCACTAAGAACAAAACTATTGCATCTCAAAGCAACCCAAATACCCATGTTCAATAATGCAGGATAGCTTAAAAATACAACAGGATAATCATCACTGAATAATTCGGTGGGAAATGCTAAAGCAATAAAATGTTACAATTAGAAGAAGGGAAAACTCAAGACATGTAATATTAAATTGGAGATTTGAAGATAGGAAGGATACCAGATATTCACATCAAACCCCTGCATTGTTCCATAATGGACAAGTGGAAAAATGCCATAGGCAAATCTATTATCAGTTTCTACCAATGCAGGAAAATAGAAGCATGCAGTAAACAGATCATTTTTTTTCATGTGCAGAAGGGTATTTTATAATAATTGCCTCAGTTTAGTCCTCTAATTGCTCATCTAAGACCATTCTTAAGCAGACATAAAGTGGGGGGAAATGGCACAGCAGCTCTATATAAAATGGCATTTAATTATATGATATTTTCCAGTAATTTCTTAGGTGACATAATTAGGAAGTTAATGCCTGAAACTTGAGCCGCTTTAAAATGTGTTTAACCAATACAGAACTGACTCAGAATTCTGAATATCAATAAAAAGTATCTAATGAAATATAAAACAGTACATAATTAAAAGAGAGAAACTTACAAAAACCCAAATAAGCACATATTGCATGAAACTAAATAAAATATTAGGCTATCTTAGGTGCTCTACAGTAGAAACAGTGCATGTTAACTGTATAACCACTATACAAGAATAAAGAAGTAAGCCCATTAGTGCAATATTAACTATTTGTTATTTTAGTATTGTATTTTATTCATTTTTTGGATAGTACCAAAAACAGGCTACATGCTTCATGGATAGAATGAAGTAAAAGCCTCTCCTGTGAAAAGCCTACACAGACAATATACAATGCTGGAAAGGGGTGAGATGCAATGGAAAACACTGTGCTTGAATAATGAAATTTAGTACAAGCCTTGTTTCATTTGTTACTTTGTGATGTTAAAGGGTTTCTGTCATCTAAGCATAATATGTGTAGTTTTAGAGGGGTCTCTCAGGTGAGAGGAGACATGCCATAGGTCAAAGACAGGCCTACAGAAGAAGAAGAGAACAACCTGGAAGAAGGCCCAGAGTGGGAGAAAGACATGCCAGGATTGTTATCTGAGAAGTATGGGATGAGCAAAGGGAGTGTTGTAAACACAGGTAGGAAGAGAAAATTTTTCTTTCCAAATATGAGCCTTTAAAAATTTCCCCCTTTATTACAAGTTTGGGGAATACAGTGGTGTCTGGGTAGTAAGGAAGCAATTTTAAACTATATGCAAAATGGCAGTCTCATTTTTGCATATATTTGAACTATTGTCCATTTGCTTATTTTGGCATGGCGCGAGTACTTTCTGCAGCCTACATGGTTTGGGAGGAAATATTGTAACTTCCTGCCTTAGGACACATGTATCTTTAAGGCTTTTTTTTTTTTTTTTGTACTGCATATTTCAATTTTTCTATCTTAGCGGGAAAAAGGTATTTTCTCTACTGTTCTCAGTAATAGTTGCATGAAAACACTGATCTTATTTCTTCTCATTTCTTTCAAATTGTTCCCTTTTTTCATTAAATTGGAAACCTGTTAGTTTTCACAAGTAGCTATTTTTCCTCTTCAATTTGTCTTTTTTCCCTATTAACTGGGAAACCTCCTCACTGGTTTTTCACTTTCTCTGAGCTGTTTGTTACGAGTCTGTTGTTCTTGCTAGAATTGTTTGTTGTGCCCATCCATAGACAACAAACAGAGAGGAAGCATGGTTAAGGGCTTAAGATGTTGGCCTGGGAGTTTGGAAAGCTGGATTCGAATCCCTGTTTTGCCACAGAATCTCCTGTGTGTCTGCAGATCCCCGTCTGTAAAATGGAATAATAGAACTTCCCGGTTTCACTGTGGTGTTATGAAGATAAATACATTAAAGATGAGGTCCTCAGATGTTATGGGAATTGGGGACATGTAAGCACCTTAGATAAATGTACTTTCAGTCTGGATTACTTTGGAATGTATATAAAGTATGATTCACTTTTTTATTTCAGAAGGTGGACAAAGCTACTAAGGGAGAGGATATTCTAAATTTGATTTTGACAAATAGGGAGGAACTGGTTGAGAATTTGAAAGTGGAAGGTAGCTTGGGTGAGAGTGATCATGAAATAGAGTAAATGAGTCTAAAGAAGGAAGGAAGGAAAACAACATAATAAAGATAATGGATTTCTAGAAGGCAGACTTTAGCAAACTCAGGGAGTTGTAGGTAAAATCCCATGGGAAGCAAGTCTAAGGAGAAAAACATTTTTTCAAAGAGACATTATTAATGGCAAAAAATCAAACTATCCCACTGCATAGAAAGATAGGAAGTATGGCAAGAGACCACTCTGGCTTAACCAGGAGATCTTCAATTATCTGAAATTTAAAAAAAGAGTCCTACAAATAGTGGAAACTAGGTCAAATTACAAAGGATTAATATAAAAAAGTACTACAAGTATATAGGGACAAAATAGAAAGGTCAAGGCCCCAAATGAGATTAAACTAGCTAGAGCTATAAAGAGTAACAAGAAAACATTCTACAAATACATTAGAAGCAAGAGAAAGACCAATGATGGGGCAGGCCCATTACCTCAGTCAGGGGGGAAAACAATTACAGAAAATATGGAAATGGCAGAAATGGTAAATGACTTTCTTGTTTCAGTTTTCATTGAAAAGGTTTGTAGAAATTCAACCTCTAACTTAATGAATGCCAGTGAAAATGAGGTGGGATCAGAGGTCAAAATAGGGAAATAACAAATTAAAAATTACTTAGACAAATAAAATATCTTCAAGTCACCAGGGTTTGATGAAAAACATCCTACAATACCCAGGGAGTGGACTGAGGAGATATCTAAGCCATTAGCAATTATTTTAGAAAAATCATGGAAGATGTGATAGATTCCAGAGGACTGGAATAGGGCAAATATAGTGCCAATCTATAAAAAGGGAAATAAAGATAACCTGGGGAATTACAGACCTTAACTTCATCTTAACTTCCCAGAAAATTAATGAAGCAAATTAACTAAGCAATCGATTTGCAAACACCTAGAAGATAAGGTGATACATAACAGTCAGCATGGATTTGTCAAAAATAAATCATGTCAAACCTATCTAGTAGCCTTTTTTTGACTGGGTAACCAGCCTTGTGGATGGGGGGAAGCAGCAGGTGTGATATATCTTAACTTTAGTAAGGCTTTTGATCCCGTCTCACATGACGTTCTCATCAACAAACTAGGGAAATATAACAGATGGTACATAACTGATTGGAAAACCATTCCCAGAGAGTAGTTATCAGTGGTTCACAGTCAAGATGGAAGGGCATATCGATAAAGAGTACTGCTGAAAGGGATCTGGAGATCAGTGTGGATCACAAGCTCAATATGATTCAATAGTGTAACACTGTTGCCAAAAAAAGCAAAACTCATTCTGGGATGTATTAGCACGAGCGTTGTAAGCAAAACATAAAAAGCAATTCTTCCACTCTATTCATGCTGATTAGGCCTCAACTGGAATAATGTGTCCAGTTCTGGGTGCCACATTGCAGGAAAGATGTGTACAAATTGGGGAAAGTCCAGAGTACACTTTTAGTCATTTTTTGCTGCTCTAGAAAACATGACCTATGACAAAAGACTGAAAAAATTGGGATTGATTAGTCTGGAGAAGAGAAGTCTAAGGGGGGGACATAACAGTTTTTAAATATATAAAAGGTTGTTACAAGGAGGAGGGAGAAAAATTATTCTCTTTAACCACTGAAGATAGGACAAGAAGCGATGAGCTTAAATCGCAAGGGTGGTTTAGGTTGGACGTTAAGATAAGCTTACTAACTGTCAGGGTAGTTAAGCACTGGAATAAATTGCCTACAGAGGTTGTGGAATCTCCATCATTGGAAAATTTTAAGAGCAGGTTAGACAACCACTGTCACAGATGGGCTAAATAATACTTAGTCCTTCCTTAGGTGCAGGGGACTGGACTAGGAGACATATTGAGATCCTTTCCAGTCCGACATTTCTAAGATTCATTTTGAAGCAGCAGCAGGCATCTTGAGCTAATTCAGTGAGAGTATCCCTTCAGACTATCCATTTCACACACAAGTTTCAAGCACCTAGTAGCTACCAGTGAAAATGCAGTCACTTAAAGGTCCTATTGCCCATATTTAGGTACTATTTTTAAAAGTCTTGGACATGGTACATATTAAATTGCCTGAGCTATGTATTCTATAATTGGAAACTGGTCAATAACAACATTTCTAGTATCAGTGCAGGGGAAAAAAGGAATTAAATCAATCACAGCTTGTATGCTATCACTTAATTTGAAGAAAATCTGTTTTTCCTGCAGAAAGATAATTCATTCAGGTTGTCTTGTGGCTAACTTTGGATGGAACATTATTTTATAAGAAAATTCTGAAAAAAGCTATTGTAAACAATGGAGAAGGAAAATACAATTGCAGTATAATATATTTGACCATGCAACTTTAAATTGGTCATCCAAACTGTGATAGTATATTTCTTTATTTATATTGTATTTGGAAAGGAATATAAGTGAATATTTACCTGACTGTATTTTTCATACAGTTCTTAATCTAATGGAGCAATAAAAGACCTAAAAGATTTTGCTAATCTCATAGGTTAGGTTAATTGAATGGAGATGTTTTCTGTGCCATTTGATGTGCCCAAAGCCAACTTTTATCTTGTAAAGATTCTTCAATATCCAACTTTAAGCATGTTTTCTCTTTCTCTGTATATTAACTCCAGATGAATAAAATAGCATTACACTCAAACATATCTCTTAACAATGGTTTCTATAGCTGAATCTTCCATATGGTTCCTTAGCATTACAGTCTGAGTCAAAACCTGATCTCAGCACCCAACCTGAGTAGCCGGGCTGCTATGTGTGGGTGAAAAAGAGGAATCAGTTCAGCAGCATATAGGGTTCTCTGGAGTTTAATTCAGCCCAATGTGTGATTAGGAGGCTGATATTCTTACACACCTCCTAAAAGAGAGGAGATTTTCACAGTAGGAGATACTCTGGCCATATCACTCCCACTGCTCACCCAAGGCCTCTTGTATGCTGCTACACAGGAAGCTCGTGCAAGTGGTGTGCAACACATGTATAGATCTCCACGCTGGTCTCAGTGCCTATGTGCCATGTAGAAGAGGGAGATGAATTTACCCTTAAATGTAACCTACAAATAGGATTATCTCTTCAGGATAGTTAAACCTGTATTGTTCTTAAACAGGTCAGAAATGATCTTGAATCCTTTGTGAACCAAATCAGAATGTGATGGATACATTGTGCTGGGAACAACATGGCAATCCCTGCTAAAGCCAATCAACTATTCAGTTAGATGGGAAACCCACTAACATGTGACTCTAATACCCTTCCTCAAAAGCTCACTTGTTATATGTAGGAATCAGGATAAACTCAGACATGGGCTGCAACCCTGGAAAGCAGTGGCTGTGAAACAATCAACTCTGTATTCTGTGACCAGTGGGGAGTGAATACTTGTTCTTTGAAAATGAAAGCTGATTCTGAGGATCAGCAGCCATAGCGTCTCCATTGAATCTGAAACTTTAAGGAACAAATTGTGCCCCTGGCTACCAGAATCATCTAGGAATACACACATATAACCTAAGGGAAAACTTGTCCCTTATGATTCTGTTATAACTGGGGGTACATTTAATTTTATGTCATATGTTCAGAGGCAATGTATAATGCTTTCTGATTAGAAAAAGAACATTTAAATTTTTTATTTTACCATGAGAAAATAAGAGAAACATCCTTATTCTGCAACATGGTATAGGGTTACTGAAAAGTTCATTTGCAGATGCTAATAGAAGCAACAAGGCACACCCTTTCTAGTGTTGTTTCCTAGGCTGAAAAGTGATTGTTTGTGGCAATTACTGCCTTAGGGGCTTTGTATAGCAGTTGTATTCATTGATTAAAAGGATACCAAAGAGAAATCTAGACGGAATGAAGTATAAATAAGGCCTTTCAACCCTATCAAAGCCATTTAATGATAAGGTTTCTGTAGGACACATATTTCTTACACTTCCAAACCATTCACAGATCTCTTAATAAACTGTACCTCATTTGTCTTTTTTTTAAGGACTATAATAACTCTTTCCAACTTGTGTTCAAAAACTAAAGAAAGATCTTCACATCTATATTTAATGAAGAAATAAGACCTTTGTTAGAACAAAGTCAAGATTTCATTCCATTTTATGAATAAGGGCAATTATGGTTAATTCCACTTCCTCTCTTTTTCTCTGTGTTCCTCCAACAGTGTATGAAACTGGAATACCTCATTATAAGAGGTTATTAGATGAGAGCTGTTGTGCTTGAAAAGCCTGCTATAAAAATAAAAGGGCTATCCATCTAACCCTAGTGCTGTATCTAATTCAAGTGCTTGAACTGTAGTTTTGAATCCCTCTATTGCAATTATGGTATATTCTTTTTCCTCTTTGAACAAATGTATTTGGTTTTTAGCATGCCACATATTTGTGCTTTTATATCCTTTAAAATAACTGCTAAAATGTAGACTTTCTCCCCCAATTAAAGCATATGTTCTTCCTTATTTCTGGTGAAATAGTCTTATCATCATTATTACTAGATATTTATAAAATGTCAGAACTATGCATGGGGCTCTACTAAGTATGGTGTAAGATAAATTGGCCTTTAAGATAATACATGTATCCATTTTCTGGGATACATTCTGAATGTTGCTTTGTGAGATGACTGACTCCCTGAAATTTAGAGAGACAAGATGGGTGAGGTAATATCTCTTATTGGAGAAACTTCTGTTGGTGAGAGAGACAAGCTTACAAAGAGCTCTTCTTCAGGTCCCTGAAACTTGCAAGTTACCTCCATAATTGTTCTATAGGCATTTAATTAACATTGTAAATGTATTCAGTGGTTACAAAATACAAATACAAAATATAGTGCTTGTCAGGGTGAGTTTATCTCATGGCCAAGGTTACTTCTAATCTAAGGTAAAATAATACTACCAAGAAATTGACAGCAAAAAGGCCCATGTATCACAACAACGTTATACTTGCCTAATCTCATAGGTATATCAGTTTCAAAATTTGTCACACTCTGAAACACAGCTATTTCTTATCAGAGGCAAGAGAAGTTAAGCCTCTCTCATTAATTTCAATGGATAGTTTGTTTGGTTCATTAATCCGGGCCACTCATCCTGAAAACACCTGGGTTCATTATTTTCCAAGATTGGAGGCATAGAGGTATATAGAGGAGAGCCATCAATCAATGACTAATTTTCTGAATATAGGATACAGCCTTTTAAGGTCTGTCTACATTGCCACTGGCGTCTTCACTGCGCTGCATCAATCAGGGATGCCCTCCAGTCGACACAGCCTTACTCCTTTCGGGAAGGTGGGTTAATTGTGTCGACCAGAGAGCACTTCCACAATCGATTGAGCAGGTCTCCATGACCCACTCAATTGATCCCGCTACATTGATCCCCAAGTCACTGGCAATGTAGACATACCCTAAGGGTATAACTGCATAGCCTACGGCAGCAAGCACACAAGTCCACGTCGAGAGACTTGAGTTGTGTTATGGTGCTAAAAATAGCTGCGTATATGTAGATGTAGATGTCCTGAAGCCTAGAAAGAGAAGAGGGCTTCAGAGCCTGAGCTCTAGACCAAGCTGCAACTTAAAAGCTCTGACTACACAGCTATTTTTAATGCCATAATGTCTGTCAACCCAGGCTCAATTCTAAGGGGAAAAGGGGGCACGTGTAGTTTCCTTTCAGTAGTTTCTGGCAATCCTATAGCATCACAGAGAAGTGGTTTGTGTAGAGCAAGTCCTCAGTCAGGGTGATACATTTCAATGTAGATTCTAGTATCAGTTCTGATTATGTACTACACAAAAATACACTTCTTTTCTTTCTAAAATTAATATATCTGTTAAAAGTGAAGTGAGAATTAAATCTACTATATGATTATTCATCTCAATATGATTAGGACTGTGTTTGAGACTAATCCCTACACACAAAAGCTGGAACATTATAAAGACATGACATTATCAGAAGGTTACCAAAAAAAGAAAGCTCGTTTAAGTAAAAAAAAACCAACAAAAAAACAAACAAAAATTACAAACCCTAAAATATAGTTATAATTATGGAAAATAACAGGTTTGAGGGTTTTTTATACAAACCTTTATAATTGTTTATTAAAAATAATGGGGCAGGAAAACCTTCAATGGAAAAGTTCTAGTTTTTCATTCTTTTCCTATAAAAGAAAAAGAAAAATAGTCACCCTTTCTTTTCTATAGTCATAATGAGTTAAAATTCCCTTCCCTTGAAAAATGCACGCTTTTCTAGTGGTAAAGAGATATGCATTATTTTATTATTCACTGTAAGCTACCAAAGAATGTGGTCAAATTAATTTCTAATAATTCCACAGAATACAAAGTCAGGCCCAGAATCATAATGAAAACCATATTGGCACATCAGCACCTCATTGAAATTCTGTTTCCTATTCTTCGGAAAGTTCTTCTCTGCACACCAGAGTACAAGTTTTAATTAAAAGTTATATGCATCTAGAGTCATTAATAATCTGAAGATTAATTGCCAAATCATGATTAGGAGATGGCTACTAGAAAAGGTTATAAATTAAGTCTTCTTTGTAAAAGAAGAAAGTGATTAGCTGGAAAAAATGGGGTAATTGAGAAGGAAAAAAATAGGATAAATGGAAAAATAATATGTGGTTCATAGAAGTGGACAAAAGGCAAGATATAGAACAATTTTTATCAATAACACACACAGGAATAGACCCTCTGATTATGAACTGAATATCTAAAGGGTCTGATTTTCAGCAGCCTATACTCCTTGCTCATGACCGTGCATTTGTGTATGCTATTATCTGTATATGAAAGTGATGGATTGTATTATTTGTATACATAGGTGGTGATGCATTAAAAAAAGGGCATGTGCTGGTATCTGGTGCCCAAGGGCAGAAAAGGAATGAACCCAACCAAAAAATCAAACTGCATAGTCTCTGTTTTTTTTGGTTTTTTATTTATTTATTTTTTTTGGTGAGCAGTCCTTTAGTAATAAAGATATTCCACTCAGTCATTTAAACTAGAGTATTCAAAATCCAAACAACCTTTTCCTTTAATTGTGGCAGCTCGCATGGAGAGACCAGATGAGATTGCTATTGTTTGAATCTAGGTCATAGTTCAAAGGCAGGTTTCAGTTTATCAGTGCACATAAAGTGCACGACTTTTCTGCCATTAGTAAGCTGCAGTCAGTTGCAATGGTTTTCTGTTTGCTACCTTTTAGTAATGAAGGCTTTAATCATAACAAATGTATTTCCTAGTTTTACAGAACTATCTACAATGATGTAAAATATCTTTAACGTGGAACTTTGTCATATAAGAGCACTTTAGGTCATGTCATTTTTTTTAAACTTCTTGCATGCTAATACATTGCACTTATGTTTATTTCTCATAATTTCCTAGTCCATTGACATCCATTTTATATTAACCCTTGCACAGGTTAAGGTCCAAGCCAGAAACTTCATATCTTTCTAATAATGATGGTAGTGTTCTGATAATGTACCAGTTTGTCTGCTTCTTTCACAACTATCTCTTCACCTTTTTCCCCAGTGCCCTTGGGAATGGAGTAACCTCTCCAAAGTGACTTGATAAGATACCTGGTTAAGACCCACTTCTACCTTGACATCCACAAAAATTGAGTCACCAAGATATTAATTTGTTATATTGTTACTCTTTTTGAATCAAGCAGTTAGCCAAAGGACTTGCAGGTCCTTCCCATTAGGAGGAGAAATTGAAGATGGAATCAAGTATCCTTAATACAATCCTGTTTACTGACAAAGAATGTATGAAGTCCTGTCTCTCTGAACACAGGAGGAATCAAACAGGACGGAGTTTGTTGCTCAGAGCTTCGAGCCCCTTTAGCCAGCATTCAGCTCACAAGCTCTCTGTCTAGGCTTTACTCAGGGCCATGCACTGAGTATTCATTCTGGTTGTGTCTAAACTTCTGCTACTTTATGTTTGTTTGTGATGTTTCTCCTGCTTTTCTCTCTCTGACACACATATGCGCATGCATGTCAAAACCTTCTCTCAGTAGTTTAAATTCCTGAGTGGCTTCACAAGTGCCCTGTTTTGGGCAATGTTGTGCCAGTGTTTGCGGTGGAGGCCTCTACTGTTTCATAAAGGAGCTTAATTGTTTCTTAGTGCTATTTTAAATGAAGGGCAGAGTTAAACTCACTAGCTTCAGTGATGTTTTGCCTAACCCCCAACAATACGTATGTTTAATTTGTAATCAAAGTCAAACTAAAACGTTTAAAAACAAAATCAACCATGCTGTCAAGCTGCACTTTTTCAGTTACTCAGCAATCTTATTTCTCTTATTTCTCAGTCTCCTTATCACCACCACAGCATGTCCACTTTATTGCTTTGTGCACATTTTTTGCATCATCTGTGATATGAGGTTGTAAATACCTTGTACATATTTTGAAAAATCCCTCTGATAAAGCACTCAGCACTGGCCTAGTTCTACTTCCATTGAAGTAAATGGTAAAACTTTCATTGACTTCAAAGGAAGAAGTACTAGGTCAGTGCTAAGCACTTCACATAATCCCACTCTATGTGAACTGTGAGTTGCCCTAGCACAATTTATGGTGCAGGGAAATAATGAATAATAATGTGGTAACTTTTATACACAGTTCATTTGTGTATAAGCAGCATGCAACTTTTTGTAGATGTAGTCCTTACTATTTAAAATAAGTGGGTCATATCCACAGCTGGTGTAAATTGTAAATTTAGAATTGGTGTAGATTTACACCTGCTGAGGTTATGGCTCACATAAATACAATATATACATATAGTTGTGCACCTTGATGTCTCAATGATATATACCTATTACCCCTTTTGGCCCAAGTGGTCAGCCAAGTTTTGAGCCTTGCCAGGTTGTTTCCATTAGAAGGAGAAGTTGACGACGGAGTCAGGTATTTCTTTGGCACACTCCTGTTTATTTACAAAGAATATATACATAATGTCCTATTTTCCCGAACACACCAGGAATCAAACAGAAGGCAGTATCTTTTCTCTCAGTTCTAATCCTCCTTCAGCCAGCATTCTGCCCAAAATCTCTCTCAGGCTTTTTTTTTTTTTTTTTTCTTCAGGGTTATGCTCCAATTACTTTTCTGGCTACCTTTTTTATCTCCCTGCCTTTTTTGTCTGCTTCTGTGGTGTTTTTCCTTTTTTCTCTCACAAACACATAGCTGCAATCAAATCAATTCCCTGCCCCTAGGTTTGCTATCAACACCTTTGGACAATATGGCTCAGCTATTGCTCAGGCTTGCATGAGATCTAGTCTTTAGGCTGTGGTTTTCTATTTTAAACCATGGGGCACTTAATTGTTCCCTTGTTTATCCTAAATGGAATGTGGCCTTCATGCCCAATAGTGAGGTGGTGTGATTGCCCAAAACCAATAAGGTGAACACTTATTCTGACTGCACTTTCAAATCTCCTCTGATAACCTTTAAAAAACCTGTTGAAAATAGCATGTGTGAAAAAAGTTTTAAGTATTCCTGTATCATATATGGTAGATGAGACACAAAGGGCCAGATTGTGAACCCCGTAGTAGCATTAGTGAAGGTTACTTACTGAAGTAGTCTTGACTTCAGTATTAAGGGCTTCATGATCTGTCCCAGTGCATTTTACAATCCCTTTGAAGATGTAATTTTTCTCAGTGTATACAGGAAAATTTCCTGGGAGTTGCTTCAGATTTTGTATCTCAAGTATTCCAGAAGGTAATGAGCAATACTAAAAGTTATGTGGCCATTATGATAACATCTAAGAAGAATGTGAACTGAATTTCAACTGCATGGTCTCAATCCTGAAATCACATCTGTACAGAAAGATCCCTGAACCTTTATGGAGTCCTGTTTAATTCCATGGGCATGTGGAGTTGATTGCAAAACTGGAGTCATAATTTGGAGTGTTTACTAGAGGGATGTATTTAGTAGAGTTCTTTTACAATATGAAGACAAAGTAAGATATTGATCAATAACTTAAATGTTTTAGTAAAACTAGCATTTAAACATTTTATGTGAGTCAAGGGAGAATTTGGTAACTTACATATTTCAGAAAGAAAAAGACAGAATATGAATAGTCTGTTTACATTCGTGTAAACAATGACAAAGAATTGCAAGGTTGGGTTAATATACTCACTGTGCTTTTGTAAATAAATTAGCATTTTAGCTAAATACTTTGTGATGTGACATCCTCCAAACACTAATTCCTTCAAGTAGTCCCTTCTCACGTGATTGCTCCCATTCACCTAAATGACATTAATTGTGTGAGTAAGGATTTGCAGAATCAGGCTATTGGGAAATCTGACATTCTATATGACATTGGAAAAGAGTTCCTAGAACTATGTTTACTTTGGATCAACAATAGATAATATTCCATTGAGGATTAAACAGAGCTGTATGTCACACATGAAGAAAGAACAGAAAGAAAAGGTGTACAGTGAAAGAGGCCAGAAGTTAATCCACAGATAGGAAATCTAGCTTTACAAAAAATTTAGAAGCTGTCTCCCATGCTGCCTTTGAGCAATATTTTTTAAATTTTCTCTACTTTGTAAAGTTATGTAGCATTGGGCAGCTTCATTTCTGCTACTCTTTCAGCTGTCACAGTCCACTTTTGGCCTTGTCATTCTGTAGCCACTAGCATAGAAGTTCAGCTGTAAACATATATTGCTCTGCTCCTTGAAGAAACAGATAATTTATTTCAAAGCAAAGTATGCGACAATATGCTTAGAGCTGCACAGCCTCCATGGGTGATAAGACTGACATAATTTTAGTTTAAATTTTTGAACAAACTGGCAGAAATGTTTGTATAAATGGTGAAATTTAAGCAAATATTGCAGAATACATACAGAAAAGTGAATACTGAATTCATGAGCATTTTGCACAAAATAGTTGAATCTGAATTCACTGAATGAGGGAAAAGAAATATACACTAAAATCTCTGTCCTGAATCAATAAAGACTGAATTTTGAGTAATGACTAGTCAACATAAGAACCGCCATACTAGGGTCAGACCAATGGTCCATGTAGCCCAGTATCCTGTCTTCTGACAGTGGCAAATGCCTCAGAGGGAATGAACAGAACAGGTGATCCATCCGCTGTCACCCATTCCCAGCTTCTGGCAAACAGAGGCTAGGGACACTTCAGAGTCCCTGCCCATCCTGGATAATAGCCTTTGATGGACTTATCTTCTCTGAACATATCTAGTTCTGCTTTGAACCCTGTTATAGTCTTGGCCTTCACAACATCCTTTGGCAAAGAGTTCCACAGGTTAACTATGTGTTATATGGAGAGTCACAGTGAACTGTTCTTGAATGAGCTACAAACAAATTATTTGGTGGATAATTTTGGATGACAAATTATAGAAAATAATGATTAATTCAGAGCCAATTTATTTAAAAAATGTATGTTAGAAACTTATTCACCCATTTCTAATAAGAGAGATGATCAGAAATTGTATTTTTTCTGCTGAAAATTGTGACAAAAATATATTAAAAACAATTTTTCAGAGATATTTTCTATGGAAAATGTCAACATTTCAGTGAAAAATCAAAAAGTGAAATTTTGATTCAGAAATGCTGCTAACGTGCCTCATGGGCATTGTAGTCTGGGTGCCCCTATCCTCTCTAAAAGACAGGCTCGCTCTGGCCAGACTACATATGCCATTTCAGAACATAGACAGTGGAAAGATTTACAGTGGGTTATGCTGATGTAAACTGGGCCTAATTGCCTGGAGGGGAATCTGATGTGAAAAAAAAGAATGGATCAGTTCCACTTCCAAGATGCAGCCTGTAAGAGGACCACAGAACACAAAAAATGAACAGGACTGATGAAAAACGGGGGAAGGCCAGACCATATGCTTTAATTTTACTTCCACTTGTGGACTTTTGTAGCCACCTTTCTTAGTGCTCTACTGGAAGAGGTTTGGATACCATGATGATGAAAACAGTATAAGAAGCTGAATAGAATAGGAAGTCCCCAAGTAATTTAGAGTTCTCCCTTTGGGATCACCTGACCTCAAGACTGAGCTAGAAATAGTGGCTGCCCAGGTGAAGTGTGGATTTCTTCTTTGGAAGGCTTAGTGGATGCAAGGAGTTGTATTTTATATCTTCCTGTGCTGCATTTGCTGAATTTTGGTCCTAAATTTAATAAACGTTTTAGAACCTAAAGGTCCATACTTCATTCTTCAAAACAAAACCAAGCCCCTCAAAGCAAAGTGTTTTGGTGAGTGAAGAAGCATCAGATATTAACAGGTGAAAACAGCCAGACAAGCAATGATAGGAGGAGGAAGGAAAACTGGTTTTCTGTTATATTTGGGACATTGTATAGCACTGTAACAAAGCTATAAAAGGTACTTGTTTCACCAAAACCTATTGGAACTTAATAATAAGGGTCAGAACTTTTTCAGATTCTCTCATCCCTAACATTAATGGTGAAATGGTTGATTACATGTCTGTCATAGCACATTGAGCAATTTTCCAGCCTAATAAAGGCTGAAAGTACATTATTAGGGATCAATCTGTAAAATCTGTGGTCATCATGCTATGGCTTTTGTGTCCCAGAAAAAAAGAGAAGGCATTGTGCGGCACCAAAACACTCTTAACATAGTCTCTTCAAAACCAGGAATTTCAAACTTGTTAGAATGCGAAAATGAATATGCTTGGCTAGCTCACACTGTAGTAGAAGCAAGCAGAAAAACACAAGCTACGAAAATGGTGATTTGAATATCTGTGCCAAAGTGTAGTTAGTCATTTATTAGCTTGTCAACTATTTTCAATGTTGCTTTTGGCTATATTCTTTATTACTGATTCTTATTGTTTTTTCATCTGTTTCTGTCATGGTTCGTCCATGTAATTTCTATTGATATTGAAGGGCAAAATATCACCTTTAATTTTGATCTTGTTGCATGTTGTAATTTAATAACAACAATGCAAAATGTCAGAATAAGCAGCTCAAATGGATTTATTTAATCAAAGATTATCAATCAAAGATTAATACAGTACTATACAGGATATAGAAGAAAATATATCTTATCACCCCACGAAGATTTTGAAGAGAAAGTAATATTGTTCCTTCCTCTGTATCTGGTGGAATGTTGACTATGTTCATTCCAGATCTGACTCCCAAATCCTCTTTTTTCCTTTTATAGAGTGTGAGACACAGGAGGAAAAACTCCCTTTCCACAGTTGTTTTAAGTTTTCAACATTTTATCTTATCAGAAATTCCATCAGTATTCCATAGATATTTTAGGTTACATCATCAATAAACTAAAGGGATTTTTAATCCTGTTGTTATTAACACCTGTTGTAACAATCACTTCCTAATGAGTTAAACATCCTTCAGTAGGTCATTATTTCATTCATCATAGAAACATCTGCAACAACAAATATCCCTTATCAGTCACAGAACATAACTCGACTATAAGCACACTTATCAATTACCCAGTCTTTTGTATTTTAACATATACCTGTAGTTTTGATGACTCCCTTTCCTGGATATCTGGATTATATTAGTAAATTCAGGGTAAAAAGCAGGTTAAAAGATTATACATATTCCATTATTGAGTTAATTTCCCCTTCACCCATTAGATTCAATTGGAGGACAAGCAATTTTTTTCAGTTTCAATACATATAGGGCACTGAACATATAGATACACAACATGAAAATGATTTTAGCTTGAATATACAAGATTTATGGGAGTTTAACATATAAAAATCATGAAAAGTTATTTTTTAAACTTATTCAGATTGTTAATAAATATTAAGTCAGGTTTCTTTGAGCAACAGAGAAAGGGGCACATTTAAAGAAGGTATCTAATTCTAACACATATTAATCATTGATTTATGACTTGTTTGTCTTTATTAGCTCTACTTAAATGCTTCTGTTATGTTTTTTTATAATTTTATTTGTTTAATTAATTTACGGAGCCAAAATTCCTATAGACTTCATTGTGAGCAGGGTAAAAACTTAGTTATGTAAAACCAAAAGCAGGTTAAGGGCCCTTCAGGTGTGAATTGTTTAATGCTATGCTATATTATAGCTGGTGCTTTTAGCAATAGCTGTATTTAAAATTTCCTAAGCATTTCTGTTATACAGGATCTTTGCTCACAATTTACTAAAATATTCCCTTTGCAAGATGAAATGTTTTTAAGTCTGTAGGTGGATGATGTGTTTTTGGCAGTTTGAGTTAAAGCATTCTACCATTTTTAGAACAAAAAATATGATGAAAATGTACTTTTCTCATTATAAATAAAAATGTTGTCTTTGTCTTTATTTTTAAACAGTTGTAGAGCCTCAACAGTGTGGGGTAGAAGATTAAAATTTGGTAAAAAGATGATTCTCAGAGATGCTTTTCACTGATTATTGGTTGCAATTGGACCCAGTACTAAAAGTTTAAGGGTAGTATTTTAAAGTAATTAGTGATTTGGCTCTCTGACTTGAGACATCTTACAGAGGCCTAGATTTTGAAAATCAGGCCCCTTTAAAGCCCCTTTAATGTGCCTAAAACTGGGCATTCAAATAGTGAGGCATCTAAAAGCATTAAAATCTTGTCCTATAATCATTCTTGATTATACAAAAGGAGGACTAACTACCTTATTAAACAGGATATCCTAAATTAACATTATTTCACTTTTTGCCATTCTTATGCTGGCTAGTCAAACTGTCTAGTCAAACAGTGAAAGTTAAAGCTAGGAAATTGACATTTTTTAAAATCCTCAGTAAGGTTACAAAATGAAGCATTCAAATTTCAGGAAACTCTGACACAGCATGTAACCCAATAGACATACAACTTGAACACTATCCCATATGTTATCATGCAGTCTTTAGTTAAATGTCTCACAAATTACTTCTAAAACACCTCAAATATGAGTGAAAATGAGCAAAAATTATCCACTGGTCACAGAAGGCATACCATAAACTAGAGAGAACAATTTGAATACTTTAGTGTAGGGTGGCCCAAAACTCAGCTGAAGATGGAATTCAAGTTTCCACCTTAACCATAATATTGCTTATCTCCTGCTTTTACTTTGCAATCTATAAACATAAAAGACTCTGTTTTAGTTGTCTGAACATTTCTGGCTTTAATATCAAAGTGTACTTATCTCAATTGTTAAGAGATTGGCGTAACTGGCGTATTTATACCATATGGAGTCAAGTGTTGCTGGAAATAAATTGAGCCTCTCTCTCCTTACAAATTGGCATCCCACTAGTACATTGCTGAGATTAGTTTAATCAAATTCCCATTAATAATGATGCAGAGAAAAGGGTTCCCACCACTACTTTAAAAGGCTGATTCTTGCTGTAGTATACAACTTTTCATTATATCTGACACTTCAAACAAGCATTATTTTCTTCCTCTACAGCAAAAAGAAAGATCTCTAAACTTCCATAACATCTACTAAATGTTGATTTCCTTAAATAAACTCTATCATGGGGATAGAGCATATGAATTTTTAAAAAAATTAATAAAAAATGTTACAAATTCAGTCCTGGAGCAAGGAAATGCAATTTCATTGCAGTCAGTGGAATTGTAAACATTTATACCAGAACTGAATTTGGCTCAATGAATATAATTCGAAGATGACTCTTTCTGGAATGAAATTTTTAGGAACTCAGATGTTTATCATGTTTTGTGACTTGACTAGATGAATATGTTAACTAGAGCTCCCAAAATATGTAATTACTTTTGTCACATTTTAAAGGCTAGTGATCCATCAGGAAATATGCTTCTTCATAATAAGAGTACCAGCAAACAGGACATCTGCTGTAGTTAAATCTGTATCAGCATTTCCATTATAAATCCCAATTTTTAGGGTAGGTCATCGTGAATGCCATACAATTATCTCCAAAGTTATATAGACTGAGTCAGCCCAGAAATGGTGTTGCATCTTTCTTTTCTCCTAACTCTCACCTCCCACAAAATCAGTGTAGTCAAATATAATTATATTAATATTTTATTTTTAAAACGAGAGAGAGGATCCAGTACGGCATCATTCTTACTTCCTTCCCATACACACAGCCCCGTGAGATCACCTGCATAGAAATATTGTTGAATTCCTGAGGATTTTCCCTCCATATTCCTGAATATGGAACATCAAACAGCTGTCTGTAATCAGTTAATTCATCCCATGTTTTACACCCAAAATCCCAGACCTGATGGGATGTCATTTTGGAAATTTAGGTTAGTATTGTATTAATATGTAGCTAGTATTGATTTTAGTTAATAAAGCATATAATTATACAACTCACTCTTTACCCTCAGTGCCTTGATTTAGAGTTCTGAGGACACAGTATACTGCATGGTTGGAGTCTGTGTGTCACTGTTCTGGGCGTAAGTGCACCTCTGTCCTTCTCTGTGGTTTGCTCAAGGAATTCCCCTTAGATTTCAGGCCTCTAGCTGTCACCTTGCTATAAGTAGAATCCTGTGATTCTATATCCCCAGACCAGGCTTTTGGGCTTGCATCTCCCTGCAATTCGCTGTGATTATCCCAGCAGATCTGACCTTAGCTCAGCACCTGTAGTTTCACTCTCTCCCAGCCTCTAAGAGAGTGGCTTTCCAGAGACTAGACAACTTTCACAGATCACAGTATATTTATTTTAGAACAAAAGAATTACAGAAAACCCATATAACAATAAAAGATTTAACACATTCTAAGCTTAACAGAGATTGTCCATCTTCCACAGGTAGATATGGTAGGTCAGATTCCTTCAAACCCCTTGGGTAGGGTTTGCCCCTTTGGTTAAAGGTTCATTTCAGGTCAAGAATGAGGGGCCCCTTCAGTCAGTTTAGGCTGGCTTTTTATATCCCAAGCTCTTTCTTTGTCAGCTGGGTTTTGTGAATCCAGTCTGAACCCGTATATACAATTTACCGCAGGGGATGGTACTTTCTAGAGTTGTTTACCATCCAAAGGTCTGCAGTAATTATCTCCCACTGATTTTAGATCCTGGAGGGATGTGGTAACCTCCCCAACCAGCCAGCCTGCAATCCCTGGTTCAGAGAGATGGATAACATTTATAAAGTTGATACAATAGTCTCAAAGATATACCTGTGTTTGTGATATGTGTCACACTGTGCATTTAGGTGGAATGAGGAGATGTAGTAGGGGTAGAGATTCTCTGTGGGTATATTTACACTAGAATGTTTGGTTGTATTTTAATATGTATTGATTAACATCTGTTAATGAATGCAACTAAATTCTCATATAGATAGGACACGTATGTATGTTGCTAGTCATGTTTAAACATCACTAGGAACAAAAGTTTGTGCCCTGGAAAAAATATTGGTGTATATCTTGGAATTTACAGTCTAATTAAAGTGCTAATTAACACATGATAAAACATGACTGGAAATTCAAATGTAGACACCATACTGGGAACTTTTTAAATCAAGGCAATAACTTCAATCACAATCAGCAAACATGGGAAAAAACATGTAGAAGTTAATGCTTTGTTGTCCATGTTTTTCCTTTTGTCTATCTGAAAACTTTCCTGAATGGAGCAGATAGGACATAAGAACAGCCATACTGGGTCAGACCCAAAAGTCCAATATCCTGTCTTCCAACAGTAGAGAATGCCGGATGCTTCAAAGGGAATGAAGAGAAGGGGCAGTTATTGAGTGATCCATCCCCTGTAGTCGCATCCCAGCTGCTGACAGTCAGAGTTTAGGGAAACCCAGAACATCAGGTTGCATCCCTGGCAATCTTGGCTAATAGCCATTGATGAATCTATGCTCCATGAATTTATCTAATTCTTTGTTTGAACCCATTTATACTTTTGACCCTCTCAATATCATCTGGCAACAAGTTCCACAGGTTGTCAGTGCATTGTCTGAAGAACTCCTTCCTTATGTTTGTTTTAAACCTGCAGGCTATTAATATCATTGGGTGACCCCTGGTTTTTGTGTTATGTGTAGAGGTAAATAACATTTCCTTATGCACTTTCTCCATGCCATTCATGATTTTATAGATCTTTATCATATCATCCCTTAGTCAACTCTTCTCAGAAATAAACAATTACAGTCTTTTTAATCTCTCCTCAGATGGAAGCTGTTCTATACACCAATCATTTTTATTGCTCTTCTCTGTCCTTTTTTCCAATTCTTATATCTCTTTTAAGATGGGGAGACTGGAACTGCATGCAGTATTTAATGTGTGGGCACCATGGATTTATATATTGTCACTATGATATTTTTTATTAATTTTATCCCTTTCCTAATGGTTCGTAACATACTGTTAGCTTTATTGACTGCTGCGGCACATTGAACATATGTTTTTCAGAGTATTATCCACAGTGACTCCAAGATCTCTTTCTTGAGTGGCAGAAGTTAATTTAGACCCCTTCATTTTGTATGTGTAATTTGGATTATATTTTCCAATGTACATTACTTTGCATTGATTAACATTGAATTTAATCTGCCATTTTGTTGCTCAGTCACCCAGTTTAGTGAGATCCCTTTGTAACTCTTTGCAGTCAGCTTTGGACTTAACTATTTTGAGTAATTTTATATCATCTGCAAAGTTTGTCCCCTCATTGCTTACATCTTTTTCCAGATTACTTATGAATATGTTGAACAAAATTGGTCCCAGTACAACTCTTTGGGGTAACTGGCCATTTACCACTTTCCATTGTTAAAATTGACCATTTATTTCCACCCATTGTTTTCTGTCTTTTAACAGTTACTGACTCATGAGAGGACTTTCTCTCTTGTCCCATGACTGCTTACTGGACTTAAGAGCCTTTGATGTGGGACCTTGTCAAAGATTTTCTGAAATTCCATTATATCAATTGGAATTTGTAACCAGGAAATACTGTGAAGGCCAAAACTATAACTGGGTTTAAAAAAGAATTAGTTAAGTTGCTGGAGGATAGATCCATTAATGGCTATTAACCAAGATGATCAGGGATGCAACCCCGTGCTCTGGTTGTCCCTAAGCCTCTGACTGTCAGATAATGGGACTGGACAACAAGGGATGAATCATTTGATAATTGCCCTGTTAATTCCCTTTGAAACATCTGGCATTGACCACTGTAGGAAGAAAGGATAGATGGGCCATTGGTCTGACCATTCTTATGTACCTATGTTCTTATGATTACTCTTGTCCAAATGCTTGTAGACAACTTTAAAGAATTCTCATAAAGTGAGACATGATTTCCCCTTATTAAAGCTGTGATGACTCTTTCCCAGCATATCGTATTGATCTATGTGTCTGATAATTCTGTTCTTTACGATGGTTTCAGTCAATTTGCCTGGTACTGAAGTTTAGTCTTACTGGTCTGCAATTACTAGGATAGCTTGCTTGCTTGCTTTCTTTCTTAGCCAAACAGTTAGCCATATCAGCCATTTGGTCCATTAAGGGTTTGATGGGCTAAGAGTTCAACGTTAGAAAAGATTTCATGCGCCCATGTAATAGGGGGGCTGCCTCTGAGCCACCTCCACCCCTCAGTTGGTGGAATTTTATCCCAGATGTTATAAGCTACCCAGAGAACGGCATTCTGGTGAAATGTCTGGAAAACATGAGATGCAGTCTGCAGACAATGGCCCCAGTAGTTTGTAGGCTGGAGAAATCATAAACATCTGCTTTACAAACGAAGTCATTCCACTTTATGCACAATATACAACGTTGACATTTTGGGTGGAAAACCTCCAGTCTGAGTGGGATAATGTCCATGTTTCACAACCATACAACAGTACGGAGAGGATACAGCTCAAATAGATCCTGAACTTTATTGTCACGTTGAGATGATGTTGATTCTATAGTTATCGTAAATGAATGCCTGTGATGCCATCTGGTGAAGAACCTTTGGAGCCTTTTTTAAAAAAAGAATTGGTATTACATTAGCTATCCTCCAGTCATCTGGTACAGAGGCTGATTTAAGTGATAGGTTACATACCACATTTAGTAGTTCTTCAATTTCATAGTTGAGTTTTTTCAAAAGCTCTTGGGTGGTCTATCTGGTCCTGGCGATTTATTGCTGTTTAATTTATCAATTTGTTCCAAAACCACCTCTATTGACACCTCATTCTGGGACAGTTCCTCAGATTTATTACCTAAAAAAAATGGCTCAGAATCTTCCTCACATCCTCTGCAGTGAAGACCAATGCAAAGAATTGACTTAACTTCTCCGCAATGGTTTTGTCTTCCCTGAGTGCTCCCTTAGCATCTCGATCATCCTGTAAGCCCACTGACTATTTATCAAGCTTCCTGCTTCCGTTGTACTTTTAAAAAAATTGCTGTTAGTTTTTGTGTCTTTTGTTAGTTGCTTTACAGATTCTTTTTTGGCCTGCCTTATTATACTTTACACTTGGCTTGACAGATTTTATGCTCATTTCTGTTTTCCTCAGTAGGATTTCACTTTCAATTTTTAAAGAATGACTTTTTCCCTCTAATTGCCTCTTTTACTGTGTTTACTCCCATGGTGGGATTTTTGGACCTTTTACTTTTTATTATTATTTATTATTTATTTGTTGTATAAATTTAGTTTGAACATCTATTATGGTGTTTTTAAATAGTGTTCATGCAGTTTGCAGGCATTTCATTCTTGTGACTGTTCCTTTTAATTTTCATTTAACCAGACACTTCATTTTTGTGTAGTTCCCCTTTTTGAATTAAGTGATACTGGGTTTTCCTGGTATTCCCCCCCCCCCCCCCAAGGATGTTAAATTTAATTAATTATGGTTACTGTTACTGAGTGGTTCAGTTATATTCAGCTCTTGGACAAGATACTGTGTTCTATTTACGATTAAATCAAGAATTGCCTTTCCCTTTTTGTATTCCAGGACTAGCTGCTCCAAGAAGCAGTCATTGATGGTGTCTAGAAATTTTATTTCTGTGTCCCATCCTGAAGAGACAATAACCCAGATAATATGGGGTTAGCTGAAATCCTCCATTATTGGTGTGTTGATTTTTGCGGGGTTTTGAGGGTTGTTGTTTTTTTGCAGCCTAATTTTCCTGACCATTTCACAATTGTTGCCATCCTGGTCAGGTGATCAGTATTCCTACTGTTATTCAAGAATGCAATCCTATTATTATTCAATAATGAAATTTCTATCCATCGAGATTCTCAGGAACAGTCTGATTCACTGAAGATTTTTATTATTGCTGACTCAGTGCTTTCTCTCACATATATAGTGCCACTCCCCCACCAGTGCAACCTACTGTGTCATTCCTATGTATTATGTAACCTGGTATTACAGTGTCCCATTGATTATTATTGTTCCAAGTTTGTGATGTCTATTATATCAATATCCTCTTTTAATACCAGTCATGCAAGTACTTCTAGTATTTGTATACAAACACTAATACAATTTATCATGATTTAGCTGTCTGTGTTGATGTGATGTGAATGAATGGGACTCTTTTTTCGTTTCATTGTTTCTCTTCAGTTCCTGCCTATACTTTATCAACTTCTATCCTTTCCTTTTTATTAGGATATAGAGTATCCGCTTTAAATCCTCCCCTCCCCTAAGGAATATCTCTGTCCTATCCATGTGCTCCTTCATACCTGTTGATTTTCCCATAGCCCTTAGTTTAAAAACTCCTCAATGACCTTTTTAATTTTCCATGCCAGGATCTGCTTCTGATTTTGTTTAAGTGGAGTCCATCCTTCCTATGTAGGCTCCTCCTTTCCCAACAGACCTCCCAATTCCTAATAAACCTAAAACCCTCCTCCCAACACCTCCTTCTCATCCCCAGATTGAGATCCCAGTTCTGCCTATCTAACTGCCCCTGTGTGTGGAACTGGAAGCTTTTCAGAGAATGCTATCATGGAGACCCTGGACTTTAGTACCTAAATGTTGTCTCTAGGAACTCTCTCCTACGTTTCCCTATTGGTACTACATGTACTATGACCACTAGCTCCTCCTGAGCGCTGCACATAAGTCTCTCTAGATGTCTCAAGAAGTCCCCAAGCTCTGCACCCATCAGGCAATTCACCATGCAGTTCTCCCAGTCATCACAACCCAACTATATTTCTAAAAATTGAATCCTCATTACAATTACCTGTCTCTTCCTAAGAACAGGAGTTGCCTCCCATGGAGAGGTTTTCTCAGTGTGCAAAGCTACCATGAAATTGTCTGGAAGAAAAGTCCCATCTATGGGACTGTTTCTCTCCACTCCAGCTTGATGTTCTCCTTTCCCAAGACTTTCATCCTTCTCAACAGCACAGAAGCAGCCAGACTGCTCTATTATGTCCTGGAAAACCTTGTCTATGTACCTCTCTGTCTCCCTTAGCTCCTCCAGTTCAGCAACTTTGGTCTCAAGAGCCCTACTCAGACTGTGAGGGCCATGAGTTGCTTGCACCCAATATTCGTCACCTGCCCACAAGGCAGGTAATTGTACATGCTTCATTCAGCACAATTAACTGGATAGCCCCCATTCTCCTGCTGGATTTTAGCCTGCATTGCTATTTCTCTTGCAGGGTTTATTTGTTTGTTCTTTATTTTTCTTCAGGGGTTATTGGCTTAAGTTTACAGTATCTTTGTGATATTTATCTGGTTCTCATGCTTCCTCTCTAAGATCTCTCACAAAACTCCTATTTGCTGCTCCTGTTCGCAAGCTCATCTGGTCACTTAGGAGCTGGCTTTTTAAAACTCTGCTCTCAATGAATTAGCCCCAGCGCCTTGTCAAGCTATCCCAAAGAGATTAGGGATCAAAGGATGGCAGGCTAGAGGCTTGTTAGTAAACTCTCAGCTAAGCCTAGCAGGCTGCTTGGGTCAGCACACAGTCCCCAAACAGACCACACTATAAAGGTCAATCAAACAGGCACCCAGCAAGCAAGCACACAATGAACAAACTGACAACAAACTCACCCCAAAGGTTATGTAGTCACTCATCCTTCACGCGGAGAATTCTCTCGCAAATCTCCCGATTGCTCCTCCTGTTTGCTAGCTTATATATATATATGGTTCCTTCTAGAATATACTGGGAATACTTCTGTTGTTTCGCCTAAGCACAAATCCTAATGAAGGTAATGGGAGCGTAACCCATGTAAACAAATTTTGAAACAAAATATCTTTTCCACTGATTTGATATTGTTTGTTTCCCCCTTAAATGTCTTTATCTCCATTTTTCAAAGTAATTATTTTGTGTGTCTTAACGCACAGTAAAAGATTGTTTTATTAAAACTTAGGGGCGATTACAGAAGCTGGTGTTTTGAAAGAAATGTGCCCATTTGTCTTCTGGTATTTTCTATTTTGAAACTATAGCCTTTTTTTTTTTTTTTTTAATTTTTAATTTTGGTCATGAATAAGCACATATCTGGAGATTCATCAGTATAATATCCTGCTTCTTATTGACCATATTCTCGAGGATTGTTAACCAAGGTAATTGTTTCCTGCCTAAATAGATGGGACATATAGCAATACTAAATGAATCTACAGGGCCTAATTGACCTTATTCACATTTAAAGGAATTCAATTGTTTATTAGTTTGTGCATCCAAAAGGACATTCAATTTCTTGTAGAGCATTTGTATTTTTAGCACTTCTCTTTCTATTAATGGTTTATATAGTATCTGAATTTATTGTTTAAGTTCCTTATTTCGCTTACCCATTTTCATCGGTTAGCTGCAATTTAATGAAAAGTATAACATGTCCTGGATTACTGCTATCCATTGTCTTAACAGTGAGCGCCAGAAAAAAATTTCATCATAAAATCTTTTCATTATATATCCCAAAATGTGTTGCTTTGTTTTTATTTGTTTGTGTATTAGATTTTTTAAAACTTTGCTAGTAAGAAAGTAGGAAGGCTGCATGAATAAGAATGTCAGGTCAATCAAAAAGAAAAAACCACTAGGGAAAGTTGTGAAATTATTGCAGCTTTCAGCAGGTCTCAGGATTAAATACTCATTTCTTGTCCTCTGCACTGTTGTTTTTGCTGAACATATCTTCAGATTTCTTCTTGTTGCACAATGATAAAGTCTCATCCTTGAAAAAAAATCAAAGCAAGTTTCATCTGTTTCTTTCTTAGCTTTCCCATAACATTATAAGATTTTCTTTTAAAGTCCTCATCAGCTGGATAGACATTAATGACAGAATGGTATTATTCTTCTGTCAGAATCTCCAGTCAGGCTATACAATTAGTTCTTTTTCTCTATAATTTTGCAGGTTGCTTGAGGGTCTGGCACAAACTGAATTTGCGTGACTGTCAGCTGATGATTTGGGTTCCAGGTGAATCTAAAATGTGATAAATTAGGCTGTAAATGCAAGATTTCCAAAATACATTTTCAAAAACCAAAATGAGATCTGAGTCTTTCCAGGAACTCTACAAGCCAAATGCTATTACAGCAGCTCCCATTTTCTAAGATGTGACCCCTTATTTGCAAGATCAGTTCCACTGACCTAAATGGGATTAGTTATGTGAGCAGCTGCTCAGCAGTGGAATTAAAGGGGTCACAATATGGCCCTGAGTTATCTCATTTCTTTGTATATTCAGAGTGGGATTCTCAAAAGCACTTGGCATTGGTTTAACTCTGCTCTAATTAAAGTGAATTCAGTGGTAGCAGTTAGGCCAACAGTAAGCACTTTTGCTAATCCCACCTCAGTGTTCCTTTCCATTATATTTATCTAGTTTTTAGTTATTAAAGGTAGTAGTTCATCCATTACTAATGCAAGGCTGCTTCAGATCCTTGATGCAGGGTTAATGTTCTACTTGCTCAGAGAAGGGGCTGTTTGATAGTGTTCACCTTGGGTACAGCACATACAGATCACTCCTGCAATATACTAGACCATTTCAACAGTGTGTTTGACCAGTCTGGTGGCTTTGCCATGCAGTCTCTATGCCATGTGTTATATTCAGATTAGAGTTTACTGGAAGATAACAATTCCATTTACCAGCCACTTTCAAGATTTCACAAGGCTTTTGTTGTTGTTTTGCATTGGCTATTCTTTTGAATACACTAAAGCACAAATATTTCAGACTTTAAAAAAAAGTCTCTTGTTCCGTAATTAACAAATGTGTTTTCAGGAAAAATGATACATGATTGAACTCAGTTAAATCCTAAACTCTCTAATGAAGAAGCATAAATCAAGATAAATTGTTTTAAACTTCTGACATCTTTTCAATGAATGCTTGCATTTCCCATTTCCCATGGACCACCAGCTATTTTGCGTAGCTCTGTTAACACCAATGGAGCTATACATCTCACCCCCTGCTAATATCTCATCTCTTGTGTCCTACCACTTTCCACAGAATCCACCAATTCTTCTTTGCTTTATGTCCCCTTTTGAGGTCTTCTCTCATGTTGCCTCCTACTCTTGAATTGTTTTAATTGATCCTCCATTCTATGCAACCTTCACTTACCATTTAATCTCTTGCTTGAAACCAAACTTCTTTTACAGTCACTATAGCAGTGTTTCACTGTCCTATGTCAGTCTTTTAATTTACTTAGACAAAAAGGTATTCAGATACTACAGTGGTAAGTGTGGTATAGACAGAGGATAAATAAAAAATAGTGTGTAAACAACAATCTTAAAATCCTATTTTGTGGATTCTTCTCCCCTTTCCCTATGCCTGTTGTCACCTCTTCTTTCATCCTGTATTTTCTTGTATCTAACTTAGAACTCTTTTCACTCTTAAGTAGGGACATGAAACTTTCAGAGCTTCCTTTGAATTCCTCTGTGGTGGAAGTGGGAAATGGAATTCATGAATCTAAGGATGCTCCAACTTCTCAGTAGCCACACTGCTGAAAAACCTTCCTGGCTTGCTGCACCCCCTCGATGCCATGGTTCTTAAAGAAAGTATGCTGACAGGGGCTCACCAAATCTATGGCTGCTACAGGTACCCACCCTTGCTTGAAGTCTAATAGTCTCATAAATTTTAAGACCAGAAGGTACCATCATGAGCATTTAGTCTGGTCTGCAAATCGCAGGCCACAGAATCTCACCCACCTCCTCCTGTAATAGATCCATAATTTCTGGCTGAGTTACTAAAGTCTTCAAATCATGATTGAAAGACTTCAAGTTATAGAGAATCCACCATTTACTCTAGTTCAAAACAGCAAGTGACTTGTACCCCATGTTGCAAAGAGAGGTGAAAACCCTCCAGGATCTCGGCCAATCTGACCTGGGAGAACATTCTTTCCTGGCTCCAAATATGGTTATCATTTGGGCCCTGAGCATGTTGTCAAGAATCACTAGCCAGACAACTGGGAAAGAATTCTCTGTAGTAACTCAGAGAACTCCCCATGTATTACCCCTCCTCTGCCCATTGGGAATTTTTGCTACTAGTAGTTGCAGATGGACCACATGCCATTGTAGGTAATCTGATCATACTATTTCCTTCATAAACTTATGAAGCTCAGTCTTGAAACAAGTTAGATTTTTTGCCTCCATTAGACTCCTTGGAAGGCTATTCACAAACTCTGCTCCTCTGATGGTTAGAAACTTTCATCTAATTATAAGCCTACACTTGTTCATGGCCAGTTTATTTGTTCTTTTGTCAACACTGGCCCTTAAATTAAATTACTCCTCTCACTCCCTGGTATATATCCCTCTGATTTATTTATAGAGAGCAATCATATCTCCCCTTAGCCTTTGTTTGGTTAGGCTAAACAAGCCAAGCTTCTTGAGTCTCCTCTCATGAGATAGGTTTTCCACTCCTGATCATCATAGTAGCACTTTTCTTAACCTGTTCCAGTTTGAATTCATTTTTTTGAAACATGGGAGACCTGAACTACACATAGTATTTTAGATGAAGTCTCAACTCATGCCTTATATGATGTCAATAACACTTCCTTCTCTCTACTGGAAATACATTGCCTGATGCAGCCTAGGACTTCATTAGTATTTTTCATGGTCACATCATATTGGCAGCTCATTATCATCCTGTGATTGACCAGTACACCCAGGTCTTTCTCCTCCTCTGTCACTTCCAGTGATATGTCCCCAGTTTATGGCAAAAATTCTTGTTGTTAGTCCCTAAGTGCATGACCTTGGACTTTGCAGTATTACATTTCATCCCATTTCTATTACTTCAATTTTCAAGGTCCTCCAGATCTTCCTGTGTGATATTCTGTTCCTTTTCCTCTGTATCGGCAATACCTCCCAATTTTCAGTCATCTGGAAATGTGCTAATAAAAATGTCACATTTTGTGCCAACATCATGAATGAAAATGTCAAATAAGATTGGTCCCAAGACCAATTCCTGAGGAACTCCATTAGTAACCTCCCTCCAGCCTGACAGGTCATCTTTCAGTATTACCCATTGTAGTCTCCCCTTTAATCAGATCCTAATCCACCTTTCAAATCTACTATTAGTACCCATATTCTCCAATTTAACTAATAATTCCCTGTGTGGAACTGTATCAAAAGCCTTACTGAAGTCCAGGTAGGTAAGATCTATTGCATTCCTTTGTCTAAAAAAATCAGTTGTCTTCTCAAAGAAAGAGATCAGGCTGGGCTCGCATACTCTTCCTTTTGTAAAACCTTGTATTTTATCTCAATTACCATTTACCTCTTACGTTCTTACTACTTTCTCTTTCAAAATTTGTTCCAAGACTTTACATACAATTGAAGTCAAACTAATGGGCCTGTAGTTTCCCAGATCATTTTTTTCCCTTTTTAAAAATAGGTAATATATTAGCAGTTCTCCAGGCATAGGGTATGACTTCCAAGTTTATGGATTCATTAAAAGTCCTTGCTATTGGGCTTTCCAGTTCCTTTAATAATCCTGGATGGTGATTATCCAGGTTCCACAATTTGGTCCCATTAAGTTGATTGAGTTTGACTTCTACCTTGGCTGTGGTAATTTCTACCTTCATATCTTCGTTTCCATTTGCCATCTTGCCATTACCCCTAAGGTCCTCATTTCCCTTATTAAAATCTGAGGTAAAGTATTTGTTTAAGTGTTGGGCCATGCCTAAATTATCTTTAATCTCCACAATGCTTTGCGGTTCCACCTCTTCTTTCCTTGTTTTCTTTTTATTTATATGGCTTTAGAACCTTTTACTATTGGTTTTAATTTCCTTTGCAAGATCCAACCCTGCCTGCCTTTAGACAGTTCTCAGTTTTTCCAAACTCTTTGACCTCTAAGAGGTAGTTTTTCTTGCTGGTCCTCCCCATTTTCATTCCTTGTAGGCTTTCTATTTTCTCTTAATAATCTGTTTGAGATGCTTGCTCATCCAGTTTGGTCTGCAACCCTTCTCTACAAACATTTACCCCTTGCTCGGGATGCAGACTTCAGATAGTTTCTACAACTTTGACTTAAAGAAATTCCAAGCCTCCTCCATATTTAGATCCTTGAGTTTTTCAGTCCAGTCCACTTCCCTAACTAATTCCCTTCTAAAAAATCAAGTTTGTTTTTCTTGAAATCAAGGACCTAGTTACAGGCCTATTTTTGTCCAAGCCACAGATGAGGAAGCTGGTGCATGGAAAGTAACTTATTTCAACTTCCATGGAGGATAGGGAAAGGGTCAGAATTCAGCAAAGAGCTGCAAACTAGAGCTGACTGCAAGATGGAAATTCATTTAGTGGCAACTTCTGAGGTTTTCAGATTTGGTTTTGTTCCAATTTTGAATGAAGCTTTGATACGGTCTCTCACAGTATTCTTATCAGCAAGTTAAAGAAGTATGGGTTGGATGAATGGACTATAAAATGGATAGAGAACTGGCTAGAGCATAGGGCTCAACGAATAGTGATCAATGGCTCCATGTCTAGCTGGCAGCCAGTCACAAGCGGAGTGCCCCAGTGATCGGTCCTGGGGACAGTTTTGTTCAACATCTTCATTAATGATCTGGAGGATGGGGTAGATTGCACCCTCAGGAAGTTTGCAGATGACACTAAGCTAGGGGGAGTGGTGGATACCCTGGAAGGTAGGGATAGGATACAGAAGGACCTAAACAAACTGAAGGATTGGGCCAAAAGAAATCTGATGAGGTTCAACAAGGACAAGTGCAGAGTCCTGCACATAGGAAGGAAGAATCCCATGCACAGCTACAGACTGGGCACCAATGACCTAGGCAGCAGTTCTGCAGAAAAGGATCGGGGGTAACAGTGGATAAAAAGCTGGATATGAGTCAACAATGTGCCCTGGTTGCCAAGAAGGCTAATAGCATATTGGGCTGCATTAGTAAGAGCATTGCCAGCAGATCGAGGGAAGTGATTATTCACCTCTATTCGGCATTGGTGAGGCCGCATTTGGAGTATTGTGTCCAGTTTTGGTCCCCCCACTACAAAAAGGATGTGGACAAGTTGGAGAGAGTCCAGCGGAGGGCAACAAAAATGATTAGGTGGCTGGAGCACAAGACGTATGAGGAGAGGCTGAAGGAACTAGGCTTGTTTAGTCTGCAGAAGAGAAGAATGAGGGGAGATTTGATAGCACCCTTTAACTACTTGAAAGGGGGTTCCAGGGAGGATGGCGATAGGCTGTTCTCAGTGGTGGCAGATGACAGAACAAGGAGCAACAGGTCTCAAGTTGCAGTGGGGGAGGTCTAGGTTGGATATTAGGGAAAAGTTTTTCACTAGGAGGGTGGTGAAGCACTGGAATGGGTTACCTAGGGAGGTGGTGGAATCTCCATCTTTAGAGGTTTTTAAGCTGCGGCTTGACAAAACCCTTGCTGGGATTATTTAGCTGAGGTTAGTCCTGCTTTGAGCAGGGAGTTGGACTAGATGACCTACTGAGGTCCCTTCCAATTCTATGATTCTATGAAACGAAAACCTTTTGAATATTTTAGCAAAAATGGAATTGTGGCAAAATGTCCATTTTCAGATCAAAACCAAAGATTTGAGAATGTCAGGGTATGCATGAAGGGAGCCTGGTGGTTAGGGTAGTGGCCAAGAATGTAGAAGACACATGTTCAAATCTTTGTTCCACCTGATTTATAACAGACCTTTCCTTCACAGAAGAACACTCTGAATTAAAGCAGAGCAGTGACTTGATCCTTGGTTTTCCACATCCCACTACATACAGAGACACTTTATATTAAAAAAAAAAAAAAACCTTCCTAATGAAAACATAATGATAACTGATTTGTCTCTGAAAATTTTCTGATCAACTCTATTACCAACCAACTGAACCTCAAGAAGCCCCTGGATTGGCTTCTGTAGCATCTAGGGGTAAAGTAGAATATGCTGCATTTCCACGGAGTCCTTTACTCTTCCAGCAGGTATCTGTCAAATTAGGCTTGCTTCTTCTCTCAGAAGAAGAGTGAAGCATGAGGGCCTAGCCTGTAAGGTTTTGAGGACATGTTGTTCTCTGTGGGAAGTGGGAAGCACACCTATGCCACTAAAAGTCAGTGTTAAATTATAGTAATTTTTTTTTAATAAACAGTTGTAAAGTACTCCATAATTTCTATCTGTTCAATGAGGCTTCTTAGAAAAAATGTGTATTATTATAATAATGCAGTAAGAGTACCAGGTATATGATTCTTCATCAATTCTGCATTGAAATGTATGTAATAGTATGAATAATAATTATTGAATTCCCCTATTAAGTCTGAACAATGGCACAATTTAAACTGAAGGCTATGCAGAATAAAATATATGATTTTTCAGCCTTATACTTCAGCAGTTTTCTAAATTTGTGAGGTGTTCAAGTCTGCAGTCCTCACTCAGGCAAAATTCCCATTAATATCAAAACCTGAATAAGCACTGGACCTGTAATAATCAACCTCTGTCTAATATATCAAACACATGTTAATCTTTTCCATGAAAGAGGTGGGGTCATGCTTTATTAACAGAAATAAAAGATCAGTGTTCAACATTAATGGTTCAAAAGATTGTAATTTACAGTAGGAATACTGCAGTAATTGAGATTAGTAATGAAGATCACTGCCATGTATTTTTTTTTTTAGGAAAAGATGGCATCATTTACAGCAATTCAGTGATTCTGGCTGAGCACTTTAAGTAAACTGGGTTGCAAAAATTAAAGATGAATGATAATATACTGTAATGAAGAAAGTATAGCTCATAACTGGCTGAAACTGAATGACCTAGAGTAGATGAATTTATAATTCTTTTGGAACATAAACTCCGTTAATCTATGTTGGAAATACATTTTTTCCTAGACAATGTCATTTTATCTGGGACATGATAGTTCAAAACCTAGTTGTGCTAAAAGAGATCTGAAGTAACATTGGATAGAAAAATAGAATTTGCAAAGTTTCATATAACAGTAAAAATAAAATCATTAAGTCTTTGTGTTGCAGATTTTGTGCCCTCATGTGGTGGGGAGTCAGCCCTTCTCTGGACAATAATGTTGATGCCACGCCTAGAAAGTCAGGTTCTCAATAGAGCCAACATCACAAACCCAAAACTAAATAGTGAAAGGACTCAAGGGATTAATGTGAGGAAAGTTTAAAAGACTTACATATGTATATCTTGGATTAGGACCAACTGAGGGTATGTCTACACTGCGGGCTCCACGGCGATCAATGCAGCAGGGTTGATTGAGTGGGTTGTGTATCCCTGCTCAATCAGTGAAAGATGGGCTCTTTGGTCTATGCCATTAGTCCATCTCCCTGAAAGAAGTAAGGCTGCATTGATGGGAGGGTATCTCCTGTCAACGTGACAACACGAGGACACCATGGTACATCACTGTAAGTACATTGAGGGGTGATACGCAAGCTACACTATATAGATTGCATATCTCCCATCTACCACTGGCAGCAGTTTGAGCAGCCCAAGATAAAACAACCAAAGGAACAAAGGAAGGTGTAAGCACCAAGAAGGCAGAGAGGTTATTTTTAGGTAAATTCAATAAAATATTGCTAGATATGATTGGCTGAGACTGAGAAAAAGAAAAAGCAGCCTGAATAATTAGAGTACCCTACTAACAATCTGTTAGAATGTAAATAGTTTCTGAGGGAAGTAACATAAGGCCCCCTCAACTGCTGCATTTAAAGTGGGCTGGAAAAAACACTGGTCAAAGTAGGGAACATTCACTATATTGGAAGTAATGAATTAATTACTATCATATTATTTTTAGAAAGGGTGTGATTGCTCAGTTGTCACCAACTTCTATTTCTCAAATATTAATCAAAAAAACACCTTGACATTAACTTTTTTTTCTAGCTCCTCTTACATACAGTTGATTGAGTTATTTAATATGAGAAAGGAGTTTTAGGGGTGCATCATCAAACTACTATGACAGATGATGATTCTATCATTGTATTCTGAGGTCCAGAGGCTGATTCCCCTTGCTCACCTGGAGTAGGAAAGTCTGTTGAAGTCAGTCTGGCTCAGAGAACGAAGAACGCTGGAAATGTGGAAAGCTGCTGGGGGGAAAAGCAGCATTGTAGTTTATAAAGTAAATACTCTAAAAAAGCCCTTCTTTCTAGCAAGTCTTATACTAATGTTTAATGTTCAAGTCTCCTTTTTATGCCTTGGAAGTAAATACAGCACTCTGTGGTGGGTACATCTAATTTTCAAACACAGGCTCTGTCTTCATTTTTAGTTGAGAAAACTAAACCATGCTTTACCAAAATGTGACTTTGTCAGTCTGCACCTGCATATTTATAACTGAAAAGATCCATTGTGACCACTGTGGTTTAATAACACTCCAGAAATAGCATTTTCTCCCACTCTTTGTCACAAAAATGAATCAAGTGATATATTGGAGGTTTATTTATTTATTATTTTAATTATATATGTCTACTAGGGTATAGTTTTAAACTCATTTATGTTTCAATCAAGTAACTTCTTAGCACAAACCTATTTTAATTAACAGATTCATCAGTTTGGGCTGACTAAAAGCTAGTTTGCTCCACTGACTGTTATTGTATCATTGAGCTACGCAAATGTAATGTCAGTTCCACCTCTTTCCCCTGAGTAATAAGACTGTCACTTTAAAAGGCTGCTTTTAATTTCAGCCCCCTGTGAACTACACCTTTTATTTATACTTAAACACTTGCTGCCCTAACGCATTGAGCTCCAGTCATGTAAAATTGCACAAATGAAGAAGGCAGAATTTGGATGGGAACCCTCCTTAAAAACCAAACAAACAAAAAATGTGCTTTAGAAAGCTTTATTGATTCAGTGGCTTTTGATTTTTGCCCTCACTTACACTAGTGAGAATGAATGGGCAGTGGAGTGAATTTCTGTTTAAATAAATGTATTCTATTGATTAGAATGGAGTTACTAACTGACATTGGTGTAAATCTGGATTAAAAGCGGGATTAGGCCTGGTCTTTGGCAACCTTCTGAGTCAGAACTGAAGCAATGCTACAGCACTGGTGGTGTAAGAAAGCACTAAATTGCCGGAGGTGCTCTCTGAATAAAATGAAGAGCCAGCATTGTTATTACAGATCTCAAAGAATTTGTACAAACTACAAAATTGTTAAATCCAGTATTACAGCCAATTGCAATCTGCAGATTATATCCATCTGCAATTAGAAAAGAATATTTTTTTCTCAACTCCTGACTAAAACTTTTGTGTAATACTCCTTTACAATTTTCAGAGACATACCCTATAGAACAAGAGAGAGTTCCATGGCATGCCCAAGGAAGCTGATGCCCAAATAAATGTGTTAGTCTTTAAGGTGCCACAGAACTCTCGTTGTTTTGTTGAAAACAGACTAACACGACTACCTCTCTGGAATTCCCTGTAGAGTTGCTTTAATAATTGATTTCTGGGGTTTTGTAGGCATTCCAAAAAAATTGAAATAATAATTTGGTTCAACCAAAACCAAAGCTGATTTTTTTTTCATAATTTTTGAAGAATTGGAAAGGTCAAATATTTATGACATTTATGGTTTGGGTTAAGCTAAACAATTTGTTCTTCTTGAAATGAAATATTTGGTTTAGGGTATTTTTAATAAAGGCAAAGGAAATGTAGAGCCAGATATACAAGGGGTTTTGGCAGCAGTCACACCAAATATTCACAAATATTCAAAGCAAATTTTCTATTTTTTCTGAGTTACTGTAGTAATTTTAAATGCTTATAAATACAGCTTAACCAGGCAGTGATGAAAATAGGTCTTTTGCATTTTGCTTCCAGACAAACACATGCAAAATTTACAAAAAACTGGAGCAAGCTATGGCCAATAGAGTTTTACAGCATGTAATTAAGATAGAATTGCCGTTACTACAGCCAAATGCTTTGGGAAATTGAGTTGAATTTGACAAAAAGGGAAAAAAAAGAAAATCAATAACGCCTCCTGAAGGAACATAGCACATTTTATTACAGTAAAACATTTATCCAGACAATTGATTTTGTTCTGAGGAGAAGTCATCCACATCAAAGTTGTGACAAAGTTATACGATTTGATGTCAAAGCAGGATGGCATTGATCAGGCTTTCAAAAGAGCAGCATTTTGATGCATGTTTGTTTGATTTTAAAAATAATGCAAAAATGCGCCTGTCTTGATTTTGTTTTTGAAATTTGAAAGTATTTTCCCCAGAAGTCTAATATACAAAGATAGAACATAGACCAAATCCTGAATCTAGTCTGCCATAAGAAATAGAGACAGACACTTGCCATTCCACATTCATCTACTTGTTATGACTTCTTGAAAACTGTCACTTCATATTATTTGTCTCTAATGAAACCACAGAGCTTCCCAGTATTGTTACTTTCTCTCTCACCCTGTCTAAAGAATTTTATTTTCAGACAGATTGATTTTGTTGCAAACGAGACAATGGTAATGACCTTTAGATGGATACTTCCGGATAGATACAAAAGTATTTACAAACTTCACTAATTATGTACCGTTTGTACTCTCACATACAGAACTGAGATTGGCACTCAGGAGATCAGGGTTTAATTGCCAGTTCTACCACAGATTTAAGGCACCTTAGGCAATCAGTTAATGTCACTGTGTCTCAGTTCCACATCTGTAAAATTGAGGATAAAATGATTTTCACCCTTTTTCTGTCTTTTCTAGATTGTAAATTTCATCCGGGAAGAGAGTTAGAGCTGGGTGAAATTTTCCAGACACATTTTTTCCATCAAAAAATGCAGGTTTGGGTCAACCAAAATATTTTGAGAATTCAGATTGATTTCAGTGAATTGTTTTGGCCAAATGAAATAAAGAAGAAAAAATCAGAAATGTTGAAACAAAGCTTTTCAATTTTTCAGGCTAGATTCACAGGTTGGATCTTGAACATCACAGTCTGAGTAAAACCCATATGTTGGCAGGTCTATAACAGTTGGAAGCTACTGCTGATATGTTGTTGGTCCCCAGCCCATGCCCACTGCATTGCTGAGTGATCCCAGATTGTTAGGGAAAAATATGGCATAGCTACTACCAGAGTTTGGTTGTAGCTTTGTAGACTAGTGACACCCTATTCAGAAAACTGCTGAGTGCCTCTCAGTAGATAAGGAATGCACTAAATTCCCACTGAATACAGCACATCAAGTTCTACTCTCATTACACCAATGTAAATCCAGAATAACTCTACTGGAGTCCAAGGAGTCACTGTAGATTTACACCAGTGTGAGAGCAGAATCTGGCCCCAGATGAGTAAGAATGCTCAATATTGTGAAAGACAGACCCCTCATAAAATATATCCTAAATAATTTCATTGCAGAAATTTGCTCTGCTCTGATATCTGAACATGAAATTTACTCGCAAATGCATGCAATTTGCAGTCATGAACCTATTAAACTAAATGTATTTGAGCACAGTGGAGTAGGGAATATGGGCTCGATTGACAAAGGAATTTAGGCACCTAACTGCAACTATAGATGTATAAATCTAACATCCCTAGCATTCACAAAATTCCTGATCAGCTGCCACAAACCTGCTCAGCTGCACCTAAAGTCCCTAGGTGCCTAAAGTTCAGTGGCTGGGCATGAGCTCAGACACCTCAGTCCTAACACCTCCTAGCAGATTGCTGCCTGAGTCACATAATGCCAATCCCCTCTGTGAATGTAGCCCTTTATGTTAAATTGTTGACCTCAGGTGTATGATTTAAATCACTGCTATTTCACAAAATACTAAATTGTAACTTAGCATAAAATTATTGAAATATTAATATTTACTTATTTTACAAGTAAATATTGAGAGTCTCATAGATTCCAAGGCCAGAAGGAACCAGAGTGATCACCTAGTCTGACCTCCTATATAACACAAGCCACAGAACTTCCTGAAAATAATTCATAGAGCATATCTTTTAGAAAAAAAAAATCCAATTTTGATTTTAAAAATTGCCAATGATGGAGTCTCCCCATTGACCCTTGGTAGATTCTTCCAATGGTTAATTACCATCACTGTTAAAATGCTGTGCCTTATTTCTATTCTGAATTTGCTTCAACTTTCAGACATTGGATCATATTATACCTTTATTTGCTAAATTAAAGAACCCATAGATATTTGTTCCCCATATATGTACTTATAGATTGTGACTAAGTCACCTCTTAACAGAATGTTGGGAATCATTAGGAAAGGGATAGATAATAAGAAAAAAAATATCATATTGCCTCTTTATAAAGGTATACGTGGTATGCCCAAATCTTGAATACTGTGTGCAGATCTGGTCACCACATCTCAAATAAGATATATTGGAATTAGAAAAGGTACAGAGAAGGGCAACAAAACCGATTAGGGGTATGAAACAGCTTCCATCTGAGGAGAGATTAATAAAACTGGGACTTTTCAGCTTTGAAAAGAGACAATTGGGGGGAGATATGATAAAGGTCTATAAAATCATGACCAGTGTGGAGAAACTAAATAAAGAAGTGTTAATTATTCCTTCTAATAACACAAGAACTAGGGGTCACCAAATGAATTTGTAGGCAGCAGGTGTAAAATAAACAAAAGGAAGTATTTCTTCACACAATGCACAGTCAACCTGTGGAACCCTTTGCCAAAGGATGCTGTGAAGGAGCAAGACTATAACACGGTTCAAAAAAGAACTAGATAAGTTCATGGAGGATAGGTCCATCAATGGCTATTAGCCAGGATAGGTATAGATGCAAAACTATGCTCTCAAGTGTCCCTAGCCTCTGTTTCCCAAAAGCTGGAAATGGGCAACAGTGGATGGGCCACCTGATGATTACCTGTTCTGTTCATTCAAGAAGCACATGGCATTGGCCACTGTCAGAAGGCAGGATACTGGGGTAAATGGGCCATTGGTCTGACCTAGTATGGTCGTTCTTATGTTCTCTTCTTAAGCTAATTAGACTGAGCTCCTTAATTGTCACAAAGGGCATTTTTTCTAGTCCTTTAATCAATCTCATCGCGCTTCTTTGAACCCTCTCTAATTTATCAACATCCTCACTGAATTGTTGACACCAGAACTAGACATAATATTCCAACAGAGCTTGCTCCAGTGCCAAATGCAGAGATGAAATAACCTCACTACTCCTACTCGAGATTGCCTTGTTTATATATCCAAGGATTGCATTAGCCCTTTTGGCCACTGCATCACACAGGGAGCTGATTTTCAGCTAATGATCCACTACGATCCTCAAGTTATTTGCAAAATCCCTGCTTTGTTCCTAGATGTATACATTTATATTGAGTCCTATTAAAAAAAAATCTTGTTGCTTTTGCCCACTTACTAAATGGTTCTGATCATTCTGCATCAGTGATGTGTCCTTTTCAATATTTACCATTCCCCCAATTTTTGTACTTTGTGCAAACTTTGTCAGTGATGATTTTATGTTTTTCTTCCAGATCTTTGGCAACAAAGTTAATTAGTTTAAATTGGTCAAGAGCCAATTCCGGTGGGACACCCCTAAAAACCACATTTGTTCAAAGATGATTCCCCTTTTACAGTTACATTTTGAGACCTACAGTTAATCAATTTTCAATCATTTTAATATATACCATGTTTATGTTATATTGTTCCTTTTTTTGTAATCATAATATCATGTGGTATCCAGTCTAATACTTTACAGAAGTCTAAGTGCATTACATCAACACTAGTGCCTTTATCAACCAAATATATAATCCTTTTTGAAGAAATATCAAACTATTTTGACAGTATTTATTTTCACTAAACCCATGTTGACTGGTATTATTTAAATGTATTCTCCCTTAATTCTTTTTAATGTTGTCCCTATTATCTTGCCTGGGATCAGTGTCAGACTTAAGGCCTACAATTACTGGGGCACTTCATTAGCTTTCTTCCAGCTTTTTTGGAACTACCGCAGAATTCTAAGATATATTGAAAATCAACATTAATGGTCCAGCGAGTTCCTTTAAAACTTCAAGATGCAAGTTATCCAGACATGCTGATTTTAAAATATCTGACTTTAGTAGCTGCTGTTAACAACATCATCTTGAGATACTAGTGAATTAGATAGAGTGTTATCATATGATATGACTACTTTATCTGGTTCCCCTTCTCCCCAAATATATAACACTTCTGCATTTTCTGCATGATTATCAATAATTCTACCATTTCCATCTAGTAATGGAGCAATATCATTGTTAGGTCTCTTTTTGTTTCTAATATACTTAAAATAAAATAATAATAATAAAAACCCCTCTACTTTATTGTCCTTAACTCTGCTGGGCATAGATTTCTCCATGTAACCCTTTGCTTCCCTTATCAATTTTTTACAATTCTAGCTTCTGATTTGTATTCATTACTGTCAACTTCCCCTTTCTTTCATTTGCTTTATCTATCTACCTAGCTATAAGTTCATTTTATCTTTTATAGCTGCCTTCACTTCCCCTCTCAATCAGGTCACTTTTTTTTTAAACCATCCTGCCCTTCTTCCTCAGCTGTGGAACTGTGACTGCTGGGGCATCTAGTAAAGTGTTATTTATCAATTACCATTTACATTTGCTTGCTTAAATTCTTCCTTCCAGCTGATTTTGCTCATAATATTTTTAACTTTATGAAATTGGCCCTTTTTCACACCTGGAGTTTGAATCACATCCCATAGTAAACATCAGTTGTAATGGTTCAGCTGGATTTGCAGGTGGTAGTTTCAAGTTAATTGTTCTACAGGTGTTTAATCTAAGGTACACATCAAAAATAGATCTTTTCAGATAGTAACTTCCAAGCAAAAGAGTGATAAAAATCCTGTATTTGCAAATGAATGACTATTTAAGAATAGATTATCCTAAATTGAACTTAGTGAAATAATTGCTGTATTTAATTAGAGTTTTTCCCCATTTTCTTCACATAAATTTCACAATTAATTTTGTAGTTTCAAAAATAAAATACATAGTTTGGTTATATCAGTATTTATTTTGCTATGACTCAGGAAGTCTAGAAGCTAATGTGATTATATTCTAGGGACCAGATATGTAAATCAACACAGCACCATTGGCGTCAATGGAGCTACATCAATTTACAACAACTAAGGATTTGATCCCATGTATAGTAATGATGTGTAGCTGCCTCTGAAAATGGGAGCATCCAAATTGTTTCAATAAACAGAATCAATTAATATCTGTATGTATTTCACTAAACAAAACATGACATTATTTATCATCTCAGGCAGCTATTTTAACAAAATAAAGTTAGTCAAAGATACAGTAGAAATTAAATTACGTTTTGTTTAATTGCATTAATATTAAATACATTTCATTCACAAAGGACCAGAACACTGTAGAAGTATTGCCCAACAGATACAATAGCAATTATATTTTATCTTGGTACACTACAAAACATTGTAGATATTCTACTCTATTTTCATTCCGTGCTCATCACCTATTAAATGTTTGTGCAGTGACTGGAACAATGAGGCCCAACCTGGCTGTGGTGGTTAGGTCACAAAATATAAAAGCATAACGATTATTATTAGTAACAATCTTTGGGCCTTGCAGTGATGCATTAGACAACATGACTAGCATCTGTCATGTTATGGTTTCATCTTTGTTCCTCTCCGTGGTGGAAATATTCAATGGGTATTTTTTTAACCTTTATGAATGAAGGCAAGGTCGTAGAGATATGTGAACCTCTGAACTGTGAATTTAGAATGGGAAGTGATGAGGGTTGAAGTAGTTAACTCCTATTGCAATGAATTCCCAGCATGGTAAATTGGATCAAGTTATAGCATGTGCAGATATTTCTATCAATATAAAATAAGCCTCATGTGTCTGGCCATTATTAGCATTTTACTTTTATTGGTATTTACATATTGTGAAGATATTAACAGAACACTAATCTTATGGAATCAACAATATGCTGATGATTCCAGAAGTTCAGTGTCCCTTCAACGTATACTCAGCTATTTATATGCTACTGGCTTTGAAGAAAAAATAGCTGTTGGTGAACCAGCATTTTCATTGCCAACATTTCTGGCAACATCTGATACTCTGTGATGGTTACCCATCCAAACAAGATCAAAGAATTTAGTGATGGACAAGAGCTATTAGATCTTCAAGTCCATCTATTAACAAGTGCAGGATACAGACCCTAATAGAGGACAACTCATCAGATTAAGACCAATCCATCTTAATTTGTGACATGTGGCATGATCAATATTAAAGTGATATGGCTATTTGACTATAGATAAATCATTTTGGCTTTGTTGCCTAATTAGGGGGCTCCTTTGAAGGAAACACTCACAAGTGATACTAAATTTTTCCTCTGGCAAATATTTAGTAGACAATGAAATGCCAGCGACTGATAAAATTCATTGTATGTTTTTTACAGGTAATTTGTCTTCGGAATATTTTCATTCAGCTGTTGACAAGTCTGACTTTATTGGCATTCGCTATGCAGCCTATTATAACTGTATATATTATTTGCCTTTTAAGCATTTGACTTTCTATTTGTAATGTCTATGATGTTAATTTTGGGCATCCCTTCTTTTGTTTCATCAATGTACCTGGCACTGCCATGATTTCATAAAGAAAGACAATTTTGTCATTCTAGTATGTGAATAGTTTGTCTTTTGACTTATTAAGAATGTCCCTCAGGTTCTGTTATTCTTGGTAAGCTGAAAGTTAAATTATTCCCTCACCACATTCCGTCAACATGATTCTAAATAATGACTGAATGACCCATTCAAAAAGGATACAGTAATTGCATGTAAAACTAGAATAGTAAAAATCATAAACCATGCACAGGAACCACTACTAAATGAATAAACCCTGAAAAGATAGAATTGCACCTTCCAAATTTTAGCCTAAAATAAATGTAAAACAGTAGTGAAACATAGGCAACAGAAAAGAAAAAAATAAATATTAATATATAGTGAAAGATACTTAGCATTACTGAGCCAATTTAACAGGTACATTGAGCTGTTCTGAAACTTTCTTCAAACTATAACTTATAGAAAAAGATGGGCAGGAAAGAAATGTTCACTCATTTGCAGAGAATGAGCAAAAGTGTCTTTAAAGCCACCCACAATATCCAATAAGAAAACATACAATCATCTGCAGCATAAACTACTTATAGTTAAATGGGGTGTTTTTGTTTGTTTGTTTCTTTCTTAAAACAAACAAACAAAAACCTGAACTGGTTAAGTATTTGGTTGGCTGTTGGTTATATATATATTCTTTTTTTGCCTCTCACATCTTTATGCTTGTGGGCTTTCAAGGGCAAGGTACTTCATGGCTTGATCTTGTCATTTCTTCTGTTCAATGCGTATTTTACTCTGCTGGGAGAGATTTTGAGGTGTTACAGACGATAGTGTCAACAATATACAGCTGACACTCAGTTCTATTACTATGTTGTTAAACCCAGATTTTGATATGTATCTGCTTTCTCACCACCTACCTGAGGAATTAGTTATAGAATGAACAGGTAGAGACTGAAACCAGACAAGGTGGAAATTGCTGTGTCAGGAGATTTATCTACAATAATATAGAAGGATTTCCCCACATCTTCAAAGGGGGGGGATGTAGTGCTGTCCTTTCCCTGCATGCTCTACAGCATCAAGGTTCTGTTGGTTCCCTTGCTGCTTTTGATATGGTAAATGCAACAGTGGTTGCATTTCTCCTCAGAAAGCTGGCTACCTATAGTTCAGTGCAGTAGACTGGAGTCTGTGTCTCAGAGTATTCCTCTGTTTCTTCAGACGATGCCAGGTGGTAACTCTCTCCAGTAGTTTCTTCAGGAAATTTCCTGATAAGTGTCACAATACCCAACAATCTATAATAGGGTCTTCCACAGTTGTTGGGTCCCGCTTACCACAACAAACTCTAGCTTTGCATTATGGTTATGTCTCTGCCAGAGCATGTGGTGGAAACAAGGATATTTTTATCCTTCTGTGGTACCACAAAGGGGCAAGGTGGGTGTGTCTATCCACCTCAAAAGTCTTCTCTTAATGAGGAAGGCGTCAGCACTTACGAGGAGTCCTTATGAATAGATGGCTGAAGAAGCACTACCACGTGGCCCTAGGAACTGAGTAGGAATCTATACCAGGTCTCCCTGAACTCCTTAAAAGGGAATGTTATGAAGGCCCAAACTATAACAAGGCTCAAAAGAGAATTAGATAAGTTCATGAAGGATAAGTCCATCAATAGTTATTAGCCAAGATTGTCAGGGATGCAACACCATGCTTTGGTTGTTCCTAGCTTCTGATTGCAAGAAGCTGGGAGTGCACAACAGGGGATGGATCACTCAATGATTGCCTTCTCTGTTCATTCCCTCTGAAGCACATGCTATTTGCCATTGTCGGAAGACAGAATACTGGGCTCGATGGACCATTGGACTGACCCAGTATGACTGTTCTTATGTTCTTCAAATCATAGCTGTGAACCAGCAGTTATTAGATCAAATTTGTTTGTGTTCATGAGCTGTTTGTAGAGGCTTTTCATAGAATCATAGAATTATAGAATATTAGAGTTGGAAGGGAACTCAGGAGGTCATCTAGTCCAACCCCCTGCTCAAAGCAGGACTAACCTCAGCTAAATCATCCCAGCCAGGGCTTTGTCAAGCTGCAGCTTAAAAACCTCTAAAGATGGAGATTCCACCACCTCCCTAGGCAACCCATTCCAGTGCTTCACCACCTTTCTAGTGAAAAACTTTTTCCTAATATCAAACCTAGACCTCCCCCACTTCAACTTGAGACCATTGGTCCTTGTTCTGTCATCTACTACCATTGAGAACAGCCTATCTCCATCCTCCCTGGAACCCCTTTTCAGGTAGTTAAAGATTGCTATCAAATCCCCCCTCATTCTTCTGTTCTGCAGACTAAACAAACCTAGTTCTCTCAGCCTCTCCTCATAAGTCTTGTGCTCTAGCCACCTAATCATTTTTGTTGCCGTCCGCTGGACTCTCTCCAACTTGTCCACATCCTTTTTGTAGTGGGGGGCCCAAAACTGGACACAATACTCCAAATGCGGCCCCACCAATGCCAAATAGAGGGGGATAATCACTTCCCTCGATCTGCTGGCAATGCTCCTACTAATGCAGCCCAATATGCTATTAGCCTTCTTGGCAACCAGGGCACACTGCTGACTCATATCCAGCTTCTTATCCACTGTAACCCCCAGGTCCTTTTCTGCAGAACTGCTTCCTAGCTCGTCGGTCTCCAGTGTGTAGCTGTGCATGGGATTCATCCATCCTAAGTGGAGGAGTCCGCATAAGCTGTTTTACTCAACCTGTGTATGTATGAACTTTATCAGGCAGGGATTAACAGTGTATTTAGAGTACAGGCATATCTCATTGCAAGAGAACACATGGGGGAAATCATGTGCTACTAATCAGGTGTCTATTTTTCTTTGTCCCTGATAGCCTGAGCCTGTCCCATACAATTGGGACCATTAGCCCAGCTCTGCAGAATCCACTTTAACTCATTGGATGGAGGCTGCTGCATTTTAGTAGAGCTTTTTGATCCAGTTGGGAAAGCCAGTTTTTTTCTCCTATCCTGTGTGTCCATCTGACTGTGACAACCAATATGATAACAGTATGTTATAATCTTCTGAGCTTCCCCTGAGTATCTGGAACTGTCTTGTTTTATATTTTACCTCACAGAATAATTTTATCCCAGTTTTATTAGGAGATTTCTATTGTACATCAGGTATGAAGCCTGGTCCTATTTATGGTTTTGGGAATGAATGATCGCTAAACCATGAGGCTGGGTATGAACTCATAGAACTTGAATCCTCCCTGAGAGTAGGCAACAAGACATAACTATGGGAAAATCAGATTTGCGACAGGGCAAATTTTTTAACATTGGATCAGTGATGACTCAGCATAAGGAGTCACCAACAACTGTGATTTAGCAACGCCATTTCCAACAACACCTGTGTTTCTTGAAGTTCGCTCATTCAACTATTTGTCCAGCTCTCCCGTGCTTAGTTTGTGAGACCTGAGATACTTAAATTGATGTTGTTCAAAGTTTTGGCAGAGGGCAATATTTCTAGTATTAGTTATAGCTGACTTTGACTTTGCAAGCTGAGGAAACTTGACTGTTAATAGTTATGTATTCAGCCTAAACAATCTTCCTAAAATGATCCTTCAATAAAAAGATGTGCTTTGTCAGCAGCTATGCATATTTTAATACATATCCATGCCAACTGAGTATCTGCAGTTTGAGTAGTTGCAGATCCCTGAACTGAGCTTAAGGTTACTATTCTTTTGATAATGAAAACGGGTATCATAATTTAAGTTATTTGACATGTATTTCTAGGACTTTATGGTAACTAATCAAGGGGCTAAAGTCACATTGCTGCAATGAAAGATTGCAGTTGGAAACTTTGTTGTTTTTTAAAGGGTCTGTCAGTGTATTTATTTATAACCCTGATTTTCAAAATATAAAACACTACTGTTTCAAAGCTGACTCTTTGCATATAAATTGTAAGGCAAGAGGTAAGGACTTCTCAAATGTTCAAAAATTTTTAAGCTGTAATCAGTGTGTGGAATTCACTGCCAGTGCACATCAGAGACAAATACTGTAGCTAGGTTTTAGAAAGCCTTGCACAGAACCAATGATATGTATAGGTATGAATGCTAAGATAGGGATAAAAAATGTCATGCTTCACATCATAAATGCATCACCACATAGGGCAGGAGGTATTTAATCCAGCATTGCATGGCTAGGTTTTGTATTAATTGCACAATCTTTTAGCATTCAATAGTGTGAAATATAATAGTTTGTGATACTTGATAGGATAGGACACACCGTATAAAATACATTCTTTCTTGATTCCTATTGTCTGTTCCCCATGCTGATGTAATCATTCCCTTAATTTCTTTTGCCAGATCTAAACTTAGTGCCTTCTTTCATTCATTCTGTCCCATATCCCTGTAGAATTTCTTACCTAACATATATGAAACTTTGACCATCCCTTCCTTTAAAAGCCTACCAATTTCATTGTGTTCTTGCCTTCATTCCATCTAACCCCCTCCATGTTTGCTATTTCTTGTATTATACCGTCTGACTGCACTGTAAGTTCTTTGGGGATAGGAGCTGTGTTTTCTTCTCTGTTTTTACAACACTTAGTACGATAGGGCCTGATTGGAGCCTTAGGACAGTATTGATTCAAATAGGGCTATCTACAGAGTATGGTACTACCTTACTCAGAATTAGGAGAGAATTGGACTCTGTATTAGCAACACCAGCTTTAAACAAATTATAATCATGCGTTAAATGAGCAGTAGGGAAACAACCTCTCTGAAGGCATTATAACAAGATTTTGTTTTGGCTTTTTAGCATTCTGTTTTAAAAAGCATTTCTCTTTTAGTTGCTGCAAACATTCTGTATTAGCTGTACAGAAGCCAAAGTACCTTAAATGAGGGATTGGTTGTTTTGTAAATCAAATGTATTGGTGAACAGTTATATTTTTTTCTATCATAGAGTCATAGAAATGCAGGTCTGGAATGGATCTCAAGACGTCATCTAGTGATGCAGGACAAAGTAAACCTAGACCATCCTTTACAGGTGTTTGTCTAACCGGTTGTTAAAAATCACCAATGATCACCAATCACCTTTGGTAACCTATTCCATTATTTAACTCTCCTTTTAGTTAAAAAGTTTTTTTTTCTAGTGTTTAACCTAAATATCCCCTACCACTAACCTCAGGACACGGTCCTTAATATGTTTAAAGATTGTCATGTTGTCCCCTCTCAATTGTCCTTTTTCAAGGCTAAACATGCCTATTTTTTCTCACCTTTCCTCATAGATCAGATTTTCTAAACCTTCGATTATTTTTGTTTCTCTCCTCTGGACTCGCTCCAATTTTTCCACAACTTTCCTAAAGTGATATCAAGAGAGAATAGAGAAGCTCCAGATATTCAAGGAGACTGTCAGAGTTTCAAGGCTACTGCACCTGTATTTCACCTCTATGCCCTACCAAAAGCATGACTTCTGGCTAGTAAGCCATCACCTCTCATGGACAGAGATTTGTTTCCTTCTCCCTCCTGATGGGTCCCTGATTTACGTTGTGATATCCTCAGCAAGCCAGATTGCCTAAAGGACCAACCTCTGAGCTTTGCTTTCTGTCCATAGGATATGATCCATATATTGCCTGTACTTATAAGTTACCACACAGGTCTTTCTAAGTAAGCACATTTATTATTAAGGTGAAACCACTACCTAGAAGACATATTAAAAGCAACAAAAACCCTACACACATGCTAAAAAGCTTACCTGAGGTCACCCTCAACTCCCTCAATGCAGGGCATTGGACTAGATGACCTACTGATGTCTCTTCCAGTCCTACATTTCTATGATTTTATGTCAGTCTGTGAAAACCCAAAGCTGGGTTTTCCCTGTGGTTACAAATTCATAACTGTCTCAGATTCAGGACCAGACTCTCAGCTGGGCTGTTTAGCCATTTCTTTATACAGGCTTAGGAGACAGCCAAGAATCACATACAAAGTATTCAAGTTCTGTATCTTGATGGCTATTTCAATTCCTCTCTTCTCCCTCCACTGTCCTTTGATTTTAAATTGATGGATATAAAATTTCGCAGGAGAAAAGACAATGGAAAGTTCTTGCACTTTACTGTGTCTATGTAGCAGGAATGAAAGTGTAAGGTTGTTCCACTGCTATCCTATTGCTCCCACAACTGAAAGTTTTTTTTAAATCAAACCTTTAGGTGATATCCAAGGGTAGAAAAAATAGTTTTTTTGGAGGGATGTGGTAGGGGAGAAGAGAACCATAGATATTTATTTATATATTTAATTTAAATAACTGGGAGGAGAAGGGGAAATGCGAGAATGGAATTTTTTCCTCTTGTCTCAAGATTCAAGGGATGAGGGACCAGCTTTTTCTCATGCAAGTGAAGAAACAGAATCAAAATGTGTTTAAAAACATTCAGTCATGCCATATAATTAGGGAATAGTACCTAATAAAATGAAATGCAGTATTAATTCAAAGGGATGCTAAAGATACGTTAGATGGGGGACAGCCTTGCAGAGATGGAGACAAGCTCGTTTACAACATAGACACTGTTCTTATGATTCTTTTATTAATAGTAAATTACTCAGTTATGATAACTATATCATAAATAAAGCTTATACAGCTTGAGCCTTCTAATTTAATTAAGGTGTTAAGTGTATTAATGTAGATTTGTTAGGAATTGGGAACACACATGGGTGGCGGTTTGTCAGTGTTATGAATGGAGATTAAATGTGTGAGCAATTTGCTAGTTTTAAGACTTCAGAATCAATTTGCACCAGAAAAGCTTTTTGCAATTCAAAAAGATGAGTAGGTCAAAAAAGCTTTGTTTTTCTAAAAGCCATTTCTGGAGCTGAAACTAGTTGGGCCTGAAAACTTACCAAGCTTGAATGATTTCTATTTTAAAATGAAAGTGAGACAAGGGGGTGAGGTAATATCTTGGTCCAACTGGACCAACTTCTGTCTGGTAAAAAAGGCAAGCTTTCAAGCTACACAGCTCTTCTTCAGGTCTGGGCATATTAAGGTAACATTATAACTAAAATCATGAAAATATATGACTGGTTACTCATATTTATGCCTACTAATCAGACACTAAGTGATACCACATTGAACTACATAGAAGGGGTAAAATTGTTCTCTGCTTAAAAAGTTGGTGCATTTAGAAATTGTGACTCAGAGCAGTTGGCTGAGTCCCTGAAAATGTTGTCATTTGTGTAGTACTTATGTGTGGGTAGGGGCCATTTAAGATTGGTCCACATTTGCTTATGTTTGACAATGATGAAAATCAGTTGAAAGTAGATTGTGCCTGCACATCAGGAATCAAGAATAATAGAAATGTGTCATAATTAGAGCAAGGGGGAAGCAGGGAGGGAAGAATGTGTTTCTGAGGCAAAATGCCTCCCAGTGCTCCCTCTGGGGAGTTCATTTTATGCACCACCTATTCCTCAGAGTTGTGTCTAAAGGCACAGTGTAATCCTATAATCTAAATTCTATTTTCATTAACTCCTACATAGTTAGGGCCAGATTCTGATACCTTTATTTATTCAAAATAGCACCTTACTCCCCTAATAATATTATCAGGACCACTTGTGACATAAAACATTATTTAGCATAAGGGTGTCAGAATCTGACCCTTAAAATCTGATTCTGAGAGTTGGCCCCTTCCTAATATCGGGCCTTTATTGCTATGTTAGCCCCTAAGAACAACTCCAAAATGTTGAAGACCTTGTAACTCATGTGTTTATTTTTATAGTCCACAGTAATCAGCAAATTCAGCACAACTTCTTGATGTAACCTATGTGAGGTGGAATTTGACACCCAGATTGTCATTGATGTTTACAAATTGATGATGCTTCTGGAAACACAAGATTTTAATTATCAGTGCAAAGTCATCTGAGAGGCAACCAAGCGGCTGTATAATATTGCATTAGGAAGTATCAGATTATCATTTATGTCAAAATGACATTACTTCATTTCCCCCTTTCAGCCTACCCTTTTTTTGATCAAGTACACTTAACCTGAATATAAATTGGATTATATTTATTTTTGTGAAATGTGTTCATCAATCATGTCAAAGAACTGACCATGCATTTATTTTTAATAGGAGGTTGTGGGATATTTTTTGTTTGTTTTGTATTTTAGGAGATGGTGGTCATGGTGGTAGTAGTATGTTTTTGTTTTTTGTTTTGTTTTCCTATGAGTAAAGAGTGGAGAATCAGGTTATTTTATTTCTATTCCACAAATAGTTGGCCAGAACCTCCACTGGTGTAACTTGGTGCAACTGCACAGAAATCAGCAGAGTTATTTTAGCTGTGGATCTGGCCCAAAATGTGCAAAGCAGACACGGGCTGTGAAAAAGACTTACATTTCCCATAATTAGAAACAACACATAAAAAACCACAAACAAACAAAAATGTTTTGAATTTAAAAAAAGAAAATGTTTTATGGGGTCAGAAATAATGGTAACTAGTGTTATGTACCTCATTAGTGCAGGATAAGGGGCAAAGTCGTGGAAGTTGTGGGTATTATTATTTATTTAAACTGGCACATTTTCATGGAGACATATAGATTTCCTCCCGCCACCCCAAAACTGATGGAGCATAATGCAATCAGATGTGGCCTAGAACCCCAGATGGTGTAAATCAGCATACTTCTGTTGAGTTCAGTGGCAATATGCTGATTTATACTAGAAGGGCACCTTGCCTATACAGTAGAACAATTTTATAACTTTTCCTTTACTTTCCATTCAGAAACCAACTTCCACATTAAAAATTAAAGTCAACATTTTAATTACCTAAATCTGTGTTTCAGTTCTTAAACACCACAGGCCTCAGTTCAATAAGAACTTGTAGGTGCTCAGCACCTCTGAAATTCAGGCTCTAGGTATTTAGGTGATGAAGCATATATTTAGATGCTTAACCTTGAATACTTGGATTTGAAAATGGCTGCCAAAGAGGAACTAATATTTCTGAGCAGGTTGATCATTTCAAGCATCTTGAAATCTGGTTTGAATGTCTTCTTGTGGAATATATGGGCCTGAGGTTGAAAGCTTTACAGAGAACAAGAGGTAGCGAATGAGTATGTAAGAATGCAGATTAACTACAGCCCAAACCAACCAATGTACAGGAGTCACCATTTGAGAGAAAAAAAATCCTCAACCATGCCAACAGTTACTACACAGCGCTTTCTGAGGCTACCACTGTTTTCCTCTTTGCTTAGGGCAGAGGATGTATGTGGTAACTGTAGGAATGATTGGCTGTAGTAAATGACTATTGTCTTCCATGTTTTGGGAGTTGTGTAGGCGGTTGTTATGGAAATATTTGGTAAACACCATGACTACAGCTAAGAGTCTGACTTGAACAATAGCTTTGCTGAAATTAATGGAGTTGTACCGGTTTTCACAAGCTGAGACTCTGGACCTCTATCATTTTGCATGTGTACATTTAGATATTGACCACCAGAAATAATCTGCACTCTTCAGAGCCCAGCCAAGTTAAATAACTTCAGTCAGGACTGATTGTACGGTAAACATGTATGTGTCCTAGAGAAGACTTGGATTGTTGAGTGAGGACACATACACGCTTCTTTCTGTGCTGATAGGCTAAAGAACACAGTGGCTATGTCTACACTTCCGTGGGAAGTCGACTTTGTTTAATTTGACTTTCAGCATCCGATTTTTAGAAATCGCAGAAGAGTGTACACACTATGCTGTTTGCGCTGGTCTCTTGCGTTCACACTGGTCAGCCTTAATTCGAATTAGAAAACAGTGCAATGTGGGTAGCTATCCCACAGTGCAACTAGCCAAGGTGGCTGTTGGGACGAGTGTCTTCATCCCAGGATGCAACGCTGCTTCCCTCATCCTTCCCCCACCCCCCAAACAAACAGGAAAAGTATTTTTGTGCTGTTTTTTTACTCCCTGCAATCGCCATTGCTGCAGAGACGTGGATCCAGCTCAACTCTGCACTATAATTGTGAGTGTGACAAATACATCGTGGCTTATCATCGATTATTTTAGAACTAGAGCAAGAAGGCGAAGAAGACACTACACCGATGTCACTGAGGCTGCCCTGCTACAAGCCATCGAGCAGAACAATTCCCGATTGCTGCAGGCTGTAACGTGTCATCTACAGTTTGTGGAGCGCAGGTTCTGGTGCAGGAAAACAAGCACAGACTGGTGGGACCGCATCGTTATGCAGCTGTGGGATGATGATCAGTGGATGCAAAACTTTCGTACGTGAAAGGCAACTTTTCTCGAACTGTGCTCAGAGCTGGCACCATCCCTGAAGCACGTGAACACTCGTTTGAGACAAGCTATGAGGTGGAGAAGAGAGTCGGCATTGCTGTGCGGAAGCTGGCAACCCCCAACTGTTACCACTTGGTTGGGAATGAATTTGGAGTCAGTAAATCTACAATGGGCATAGCCGTGAATCAAGTGTTCAGTGCAATAAATAGACTTCTGCTATGAAGGCTAGTGACTTTGGGAAATGTGCAGGACATAGTGGAGGGGTTTGCCATGATGGGCTTCCCAAACTGCGGGGGGGCATTGATGGGACGCACATCCCCATCTTAGTGCCTGCACAACTAGCGACCAAATACATAAACCGCAAGGGGTACTTTTCCATGGTCCTGCAGGGGCTTGTGGATCACAGGGGTCGTTTCACAGACATCTATGTGGGGTGGTCTGGGAAGGTGCATGTCACTCGTGTATTTTGTAACTTGGAGCTGTTCTCTAAGATGCAGGTGGGCACTTTCTTCCCTCACCAAAAAATTCACATCGGGGCTGTGGAAATGCCCATAGTGATCATAGGGGATCCTGCTTACCCCTTGCTCCCTTGGCTAATGAAGCCCTACACCGGTCAACTTGACAATGACAAGGAGTGTTTTAGTAAGAGGTTAAGCAGTTGCAGAATGGTTGTAGAATGTGCCTTTGGGTGTTTAAAGGGTAGATGGAGGAGTCTCCTCATTAAGCTGGACATGAGTGAGAAGAACCTCCCTTCTGTGATATCTGCTTGCTGTGTTCTTCATAATGTGTGTGAAGCGAAGGGTGAGCATTTCCCCAGGGTTGGGCTGTGGAGGCAGAAAGACTGGTCACCAATTATGAGCAGCCAGATGCCAGCAGTACACTGAGAGCTAACCACAAAGCGCTTTGCATTAGGGAAGCTTTGAAAACCAAGTTCTGCAATGAGATGCAGGTGTGATTTCTGTTTCTGTATGTTTTTGCCTTTGGTGTACCCCCCGTCCCAATGATATCTGTGCCCACCAAATCCCTCCTAAACAAGATATGATTTAATGATGCAAAACTTTATTTCTGAACATTCTAGTCATGGTGGAAGGCGGGGGGGAGTGTCCATTCACTGTAACAAGGGGTGGGGTGGTAGCTTGCTGGCCAGCTATCAGCGTGGCTGCCACTGCCTTCTGCTCACCTCCACCGGGGTGGAGGAAAGCACTTACTGCATCCTGGACAATCTCGTCCAAGACCTCTTGGGGGCGGGGGAGGGTGGCAAAGCTCTCAGTTGAGGAGCATTATGGAGGGGCTGCAGTGGGACTCTGTCCTGCCTCTGCTCCTCCTGAAGCTTCACAAGCCGCCGGAGCATTTCTGTCTGGTCCGGCATGATTTGCAGCATTTCCTGCATGGTGCTGCAATCATGCTCCGTCATTTCTCACCGACTCTCCCTGTCCCTGTCCATGTTCTGTTACAGGGTCAGCCTCCATGAACTTTCCACTGTCTCTGTGGCTGCTGAGGCATTCATGAGCTCCGCAAACAAGTCATCTCTGCTTTTTTTCCCCTCTTCCTAGTCTGAGACAGTGTGTCCGCAGCATTTCTTAAGGGTTGGTCCAGTGTGGAGGTCTCTACAGAATGAAAGAAAAGTAGCAAGGTAGCCACAGTTAGCATAGTGAAGAAAATGATACAAATGTAACAATTTAGATAATGATCCCATGATAAAACAAAGAGAGTTCTGTAGCACTTTAGAGACTAACAAATTTAATTTCAGCAGGCATAAGCTTTCATGGGCTTCAGCTACCAACTGCATCTGAGGAAGTGGGCTGAAGCCCACGGAAGCTTGTGCCTGCTGAAATTAAATTTGTTAGTCTTTAAAGTGCTACAGAACTCTTGCTGTTTTTGCTGTATACAGACTAACACGGCTACCCCTCTGTACAATGTAGCAATGTATACAATTGATAATGTAGCAATTGCTACAATATAGCAAAGGATTTCCTCTCTCTTTTAAACCCTTACAGAGAGGAACTGTGGATACCGTGGGGGGGGGGGGGGTGTGAAGGCTATGCTTAAAACACAGATTTGATGGATGCAGCGGGGAACCAACAGTGTTCCACCATGATGCTGGCTACCTTGATTGCAGCAAAGAATCCTACCATGGAGGGAGGAACAAGGCAGCCCTCCCCTGAAAAGTTTTTTCGAGGGATAACAGATTACATACATTACATTTTACATGAGATATCATCTGATGATAAACGTAGCATTTCTCATTACCTAAAAAACTGATCCCTGGGTAACCCCCGAGATCATTCACCAAAGCGCCTGACATCCCCTTCATGCCACCCTCACCCAATGGACAAGGACATAAATGCTAATAAGAAAGAAAACTCACCAGATGTGCCTTCCCCGGGATCATTTGTGCTCTTCTGTGTGCTGCTGGACTGCTCGGGAGTCAGGATTAAGTCCTGACTTTCAGGGAGGATGGACATCCTGCTCCCTGCTCTCCTCAGCTTCCTCCTCCTCCTTGTCCACAGAGTCCTCATCATTGATCATGGACTGTGACCTAGCGGAGGTATTGATGCTGTGGAGAGGCACCGTGGTGGGATCCCCACCTGGAATTGCATGGACCTCATCATAGAATCTGCATTTTTTGGGCAATGAGCCAGAACGGCTGTCAGCTTCCCTGGCTTTCTGATACAACTGGCGCAGCTCCTTTATCTTCACGCAGCACTGCTGAGCGTCCCTCTGGTATCCCTTCTCCAGCATGCCCTGGGGTATCTTCCCATAAATGTCCAGATTCCTTTTGCTGACTCTGAGCTGAGCCAGAATGGACTCCTTGCCTGACAGCCCGATGAGGTCTAAGACCTCTGGTCGACTCCATGCTGGAGCGCGTTTGGGCTTTGCAGTAGCCATGCGGAGAACAGTCAGTGGCAAAGCTCTCTCCGTGCTGGCTGCACAGGAAATGAAAATTCAAATCTTCCCAGGTGTAAGGAGCGGAAGAATATTGTAACGTGGATATAATAGCATAGTGACAAGGCTAGGCCTGAGTTAGCATAAGTAATGATAGTTAGGCCCCATGAGCAAAGGTAGGCCTTTTAAGCAAAGCTAGGTGCCTCGTGACCTGGGCATAAACTTAGAAAATATGATAACCGAACCATAACCTAGATATAAGCTTAAAATAGAGCAGCTAGAGATGAACACAAGTAACCACAGCTTATAGCGGATTGGTTCCTAGCTAAGTGCCAATAGCAAAGAGAATAACAAATGTTAGGACCCAATCCCCAAGTGGATTGAGACATAACCAATGAGCTTATTGCTAGAAGTGGGGGGAAGAAGTATATTGGGACCCCCGGGTGCTGCCCGGCCCCGAAGCTATCCGCAGACCAGTAGAGGATCCAGCGGGTGCTGCGTGGCAGGTTTGCTCTCTGGTTGCAGTCCACTTACAGGGGGGTGATGGGCTTCCCCTCCCTTATTTTGGTAAGTGCCTGATTTATATCCCCAGCATCTGAGTGTTGTAATGATAGCCTAAGATTTGTAACTTTCACAGTTGGAGTGCTGCTTAAATAAACTAACAGTGTAAAATACTTCCTTGTCCAGCTGCTCTTTTCTCGCTACCAAGATATCAAACCACGGACCCTCCGTCTCGGCGCACCACACCAGGGCTTGAGGGAAGGGTACTTTTCCTGCTAGCATGGCCACTGAGCAGCACAGAGCAACTGTCCAGAGCTGTCGAAACGGGGCATTGTGGGATACATTCCGGAGGTCAATTAATTTGAATTAAATTCCTTTGTGTCTACACTGACACTAAGGCGACTTAACAAATTTGAATTAGGCGCTACCCATTTGCAGAGGTGATCTTATTAAATCAATTTTACAGGCACCTTAATTCGAAGACGCGGGTGTTGTTAAGTCGATTTAAGTGACTTTAAGTTGACCTAAGTCACCAATGTAGACCAGTATTAGATGTGATTTGTGATAGGACTTCAAATTCACATTAGTGTATTTTCAAAATAATTGAAACCATAGTTTAGGATCAGTTGCATCTGCTTATACCATATCTGAATTTGGCTCATAGGAGGTTGGTTGGTCATTTTTTTAACTTGGTAACCAAAAGATTTAAAAACAAAAAACGGACAAAAACAACCCACCTACAAAACCCCACATCTACTTACCTACCTACCTAATGGTGTAAGGTTGATATGATGATGGAGGAGAATCTATCATCAGAGTGTAGCAAACATATATATCTGGTTCATAGTAGGCACTCCCAACTAAGTTAGACCATGTAGAAGCATGATGAGGTAGTCGTGGTTTGTTGTTTATAGAAATAACTAGTACAGTGGTGGTACATCTGAGAAAGGTTTCAGTATATCAGCTAGTCAGCATCAATTATAAAAACCTATAAATGTCTTAGATTATAAATTATAATCCAAAACGTTTAAATCTGATAATTTATAAAACAATCTGTTTTAATTTTCTTCTCTCAAATACTGCCAATAAAAAGGAGGTAGAAGTACACAGGAGAAGCTAATGACTTCTATCTATAGGCATAGTTCTTCCATTTTTCTTCTATTTTTCTATTTCTATTTTCTTCTATTTTTTTAATAACTTGATTTTTAAATATTTTTTCAATCCAAATGTTTCTTTTGACTAACACATACTTGGTGTTAACTGCTATCATGGTGCATTACTTTATGTTGAGAGAATAAGCTATACAGATGTGCTGACTTTCTTGAACAGGAAAAGTCCATTTTCAACATATTTTATAACAAATAACAAAAACAATTAAGACTTATTAGACACCACCTAAATGGGTGAAATCAGGGTAGTAAATATCATACCATTGCTTGCAGCAAAAATATCATCTTGTGCTCTGATTTTGCAGTTTAAATAAACACAGTTTAAACTTCCATACTATTCACTGTTTCACAACTCTCATGACTCACCCTAGACTTGTGAGTAGCCTGGATACCAACTCATACATGCCGAGAGTAAGCAGTTTACAGCAATGGGCTGGGGTAATATTTCATAATTTTAAAACAACGCATAGTTATAGTGAGAACCTTTAAACAAAAGTTGATTTGTAAGAAAATTAAGGAATAAAATAGACTTATATTCATATGTTATAATATGCAGAAACAAATTTTCCGTGGGTTATTGACAATTTTTTCTAATGACTTCAATATATTCTCACTCGGAAACCCTCTTAACATATATAGTCACAATTCAGGGCAGCTGAACCTATATTTCCTCCTTGTGATACAGCGAGGGATCCCTGCTCCTCAGCTGTCACCTCTCTTGAGTGGTGACTCACATCTCTTTTCCTCCTGACTGGGTTTTTTCCCATTCTGCAAAGGTTCCTGCTTCTACACTGTGAGTTCCCCAACAAGTCAGACTGTCTAAGCAGGCCTGGTTTTTGCTTTCTCACAGTTAAGTTACCACACAGCCCTGTCTAAGCAAGCACATTTACATTTAAGGTGAAAGCATTACAGAGAAAACAAATTAAAACAAGATAAGAACCTACACACATGCTAATAAGCTTACCCGAGATCACACTCATTCTAACAAGGGCTGTGATAGGATACAGTCTTTCAAACCCCACTAGGGTGTTTTTTTGTGGTTAGAAGTTCATAATAGCTTTTCCTCAGAACCAAAACACACATGAATCTGAGTCCATTCTTTATGCAGCTCAGGACACTGATCTTCAGATTCTAAGGACAGTTAATCAACAGACAGTGTTTTTCTTCTCAGGGCATAGATTCAAAAGGTTGGGTCTGGAGATGGGAAGTTTCATTCACTTCCCCCTAGTATTTCCTAGGAAACCAACTCAACTTTGTCCCATAAGTTCCTTCTTATTGGGCACATTGTTTCAAATAGTCCTTTGAAGCTCAAAACACTTCCCAGGGTTTACACTGGTCACAACTCTCCCCTAGAGAAGTTGCATATAATTCTACAATAACATATAAATTGCATTTTTAATATGATAGTCTCGAAAGCTACTTAAGCTTAATTCAGTAAGGTTTTTCAAGGATATTGCAGCAAATTGCCATATCTGTCACATATGTGATTACTTTATTGGTGGGTTCCTCCCAGTTTGTCCTTTTAACTAGAGTCCTCAACAACTCAGCAGCCTGTTTAACGGGCTGCTACAGAGCCGGGGTGTCCAGATCGCTCAGACTATCTGAGGAGCTAGCTGATCAGATCCCTGGGAACCCCAGATCCCCACCAGCCCATCTGGTGGGCTCCAAGGATTGCTCAGGTAAGCATCTCCCCAAGGAGTCAAACAGTCTGGGGAGCAAAATGATAAATCCATTTTAGCTTTTGCAAAATGGAAGTTTTTCAGTATTTCTCGCCTACAAAAAAATTCAGAATTTTTTACCTCTCTTCCCAATTCAGGACTTACTGTGTTTCAAAAAAACTGAAATTTTTCATGGGTGGGAAAGACTATTTTCCAGCCATATCTAATCATTCCTCGTTATCCTCAGATACATAACATAAATATTTATTAAACACTTTGCCTCCTATGCATTAATATTGACATTTCTACCATTTTCAGCTAATAATGGACCCATACTATTGTTAGGATTCTTTTTGTTCCTACTTAAATAACCCTCCTTCTTATTGTCCTTGACTTTACTGACCACATGCATTCATGTCTAATTTAGACTCCCCCAGTCCTGCAAACCTTTGTGAAGATGAACCATTCCATTGACTTTAATTGAACTATTCATTTGAATAAAATCCTTTATGTGTTGGGTCCTTAGCTAGCTAAGAAATGTTCATTTCTTGTCAGACATGCAATGAATGTGTCAGGATCCTATATTTTCTGGGTTAGCATCACACCCTTACTGTAATAATCTGACAACTGTCTCATCAAATTCAACATTTCAAAGAACTGTGTCTTCCTTTATCTGCGTAAGAGGGGGAAAATTTTGTTGTTTTTTTAATTCCCAAATCATAAAACTTAGTTTCAAAATCAGTTAAGGTTGCTAAGTAGCAGTAATAGAGCTACCAGTCATATAACTTAAAAAAGCCAAGGTTTAAAATAATGAATAATTAGGGACATCATACATTTTATACTCCCCTTGTACTAAGCAAATACATTTTTATCAAGTACCAACAATGGTATATTTCATTACAACACAACATTCTTAGCTCAGTCCCAAACACATACATATTTGTATAATTCTTTAATCAAAAATCTTAAAATGTAAACACAACATACAACCCATTTGAAAAAGAAAGATTAAAAAATAAATATATGTTAGCAACATTTATCACCCTGAAAGTTAAGTCCATACACATACACAATTTTGCCATAAATCACTAATAACTTATATACATTCCTATTAAATTACATATTATTCTTAAGAAATAGCAACTTTAAGTATTATACTAAAAAATCAACTCTAGTCATTTAGTCATCTCTTGATGAGCAGCTCCAGTCCTTTAGCTCAATGCACTCTGTTTATTAGGTTTCCCAAAAGAAGTGTGTTTTAGATATTTAAATGCTATGGGATAATTTGATTACCAGATTGCTATTTATTGTTCTGCAACCAGATGGAATGGACAACATAGACAAAAATGAAAAAGAACATTATGTGCTTGCACTATATAAAAGGCAGAAAAATCAATAGTAGCATAAGAATAATTATATAGAAATAATAAAGCATTCTTAAACCATGTATAGCCCCTGAAAAAAAGAACTGATATTTAATGTTATGGTGGATACTTTTGAAATATATGCATAGTACACAGCAAGTTCGTTTATTCAACAGGTTTATTCCTTTAGGGAGTATAAGCGTGATTGATTTCCTAAAGTCAATTACGTTGCTTCATAACTTTAATCATAATCTATGTTCTAGTTAAAAAAATGAAGTGTGACTTCTACAAACACATTTTCAAAATATGTCAAGCATATTGGGCCAAATTCTGTCCGACTTACAACCCTATTCAATGACAGTGAGGTTGCATTAGATGTAAGTCAGTGCAGAGTTAGCTTCAATGATTTATATAAAGACCCCATTCCTGAAATGAGCTCTTGATTTCTGCAGGAATCTGCCTATATGTAATTCACTGCTAGTGACAATGCATGGTCATTGGGAAAGAGTGAGAATAGCTCTGTAACCTGGTGGTTAGATGTGATAGACTCAAATTTTAAAGTCCGTGCTCCATTGACTGTTTATTTATTTATAAAAGTGGAACAGCTTCAACAGGAGAGAGAAAAATTCTCATAATGATATCCCATAGCCCAGTGGCTAGGATGCTTTCCTGCAAATTTAGAGACTCAATCTCAAATCTCTTTTGCCACATTAAGTGGAACAGATTGAGCTACTTGAGTTTCTCACTATAAGGACAAGTCTATACTCGAAAATTAAGTCAATCTAATTTACATCAACATACAGCTACCGCAGTAAATAAATCGCTTTTGCATACCCACACTATGCTCCTTGTGTCAGTGGTGCGCGTCCTCACGACCAGCGCTTGCATCAATGCAGAAAGCAGTGCACTGTGGGTAGCTATCCCACTGTGCAACTTGTCACCATCTAGAGCAGAGTGTTTTGGGAAGGGTTTGCAATTTCTCATGGGGAGCAAACAAGTTGTGCAGGGGTGAATGGTTTCAATGTCCCATGATGCAGTTTTTTCCATCCCATAATTGTATCTGCATCCCATAATGTGTCATGCCTCCTTTCAAATGCCTGCAAACTTGCATGTTCACCATCTGTGTAAAAAGCACGGATCCAGCACAGTTGTGCACTATTGTGATGAGCGTTGAAAGAAGGGGTGCTGTATTTGCAGAGCTCACATGGTGATTCCTTGGAGGCTAGCTTGCTGTGGAATGTATAAAGGAACAATCCAAGGTTGTCGGCATTCACAGGGTAGTTGCAAATGGTGGAGTGCCAGTTCTGGGCCTGAGAAACAAGCACTGATTGGTGGGATCACATCATTATACAGGTATGGGATGACGAGCAGTGGCTGCAGAACTTTCAAATATGCAAAGCTCCATTCCTGGATGTATATGCAAAGCTCACCCAGCCCTCCAGCACAGGGATAGCAAAACAAGAAACCCAGGGTTGAGATGGAGGCATAGTGCAGTGGTCCTGTACACTACGTGGACTGTTGCTGGAGGGGTGTAGGGAGGTCCTGGAATACAGTTCTTTATGGGATCCAGAGTGGGGTGAGCATGGGACTGTTGAACTGAAGATCAAGAAGAATCTCCAGCATGCCTGTTTGCGTCTTGAGAAGTGTTAGCATCGCCTGCTGCATGTTTCTCTCTTTTTCTTGTGCTTTTCTTCTCTCTGCTCTATCCCTGTCCATTCTGTCTGTGGGGATGATCCTATAAGCCCTGTGCTCAGTATCTATAACATCAGAGGGTTGCAGGCTCTGTTGGAACATGTCATCTCATATGCTCTTCTTTCTCCTCCTTATCTGGCTTAGCCATTCCATGGTGTGGATGGAAAGACCTTCAAGGCCACATTTCCATCTGCAAAAGATACAATGGACAGAGGTACCAGTGTGAATATATTCACAAGATAAATGGAATACTTGATATACTGAACTCACTCCAGGGGACAAGGGGAAAGTTGGGACAATAAAAAAGGGGGGTAGCTTATGTGCATGAGTATATGAATATAGGGCAATAGAACTGAATCCAGGCACCATTTTCCACATGCGGTGGTGATTTTAGCTGATATCTCACTCTTAGGTGAGTTCTCCATACCAAGAAACAGGAAATGGAATTTCAAAAATGTGTGGGGCTTTTGAGGGGAGGAGCGTGGAATTCAAAATGGTGACCAGGGCCGTCCTGGTGAGGAGTTGTGGGACACATGCTAAAATCGACAAGTAACAGTGCCTACACTGACACTGCATCGACCTAACTACATTGACCTAAGTACTACACCTGTTGTGGTGGTGGAGTTATTAAGTTAGTGTAGTGGGTGAGTTACATCGGTGGGAGCAACATTTCGGTGTAGGTGAGTTTGAGAGTTAGGTCGATGTAAACTGCCTTGTGACAGCCTAACTCTGAAGTGTAGACCAGGCCTAAGGCATGTTTTCTAACCCTTTATTCATTCTCATGACTTTTCTGTGAACGTTCTCCAGGTTATCAATGTCTTTCTTGAATTGTGGACACCCATATTCTAGCAGTGGTCACACCAGTGCTAAATACAGAGGTAAAGAAACCTGTCTACTCCTCCTAAAGACTCTTCTGTTTATGCATCCAAGGATCATACCAGCCCATTCACGTTCAGCCGAATAGCTACTGTTACCCCATATCTTTTTCTGAATAATGGGTTCTCAGTGAGGAGATCCCCGCCATCTTGTAAATATATCCTATATTCTACATTCTTTATTCCGAGATGTATATACTTACACTTATATTAAAACACATATTGTTCACTTGTGACCAGCTTACCAAGTGATCCAGATCACTCTGTGTCGGGTACTTGTCCTCTCTTGTTATTTACCAATTACCCCCATTTTATTATTCACCAAGATTTACCAATATTTGTGTCATCTGCAAACTTTATCAATGATGATGTTATGTTTTCTTCTAGGTCAATGATAACAATGTTAAACAATCTTGGGCCAAATAACTACTGTCTGAGCCCCAGTTATTGTCTGATCCACCTCCTCCAAAAATATTTCTACAACTGTGAAAATTTAATAGGAAATATGCTTAAAAATAAACATTTGATATGATCCATCAGAATTATTACAGAATAAAAACTGAAGTCTGCTAAGCCTAAATACATTTTAAACTACTTGTTAACTTTTTACTACAAAAGAAAAGTCATAGGAAAATTGGCTATGATGGGTTAACACTGAGACAAATATATATATATATATATATATATATATATATAAACCCTATATAGGTTATATATATAACCTGCATATATAAACCCTAAATAGGAAAGAATGAGGATATAAGAAGAATACGATATGATGAATTGTCAGCAATTTTATATTGAAAATACATGCTGTTGTTGAAGTTTTATTTAAGATGTTCTGCTTTCCTATTGCTGTTATGCATTTTTCTGCTTTGAAGTTATTTTTTCTCAATACTTTCCTTGCAACTGAAGTTATTTTCACAAATACCTGCATAGAAATCCAGGAGTTCAACCTCAGTGCCCAATTATAAACTTAACAACAAAATTCCTAGCTCAGCATTTTGGCTTTCATTTTTGTGATACAAATCCAACAGCAACACTAAGCATTTTCTTCGCTTCATCCCCTGGTAAATACCCTGTTCAACCAAGAGAATAGTCAGCTATGAATCTCATGAAGCATAAACTGAATTATTTGAACATGAAGCAGGAGAAGAAGGGAATACATCAGAATAAAATAACTACAATGGAAAGGATGCCATTTAGGGTACAGTTGAGACTATTTTTGTGGTATGACAATGTTCTCTATTTTCATGCAAAAGTCGCAAGTAACTGCTATGGGCTCAGTGAAAACATTTAGTCATTGATCCTTCCAGCTGCTGGAAGAAGTGAGGAGAAACAGTGTTGTCCTCGTTGGCTCAGTAGCTGTGCAAAGATGCTTCTGGGTAGTGTGGAGAAACAGTTATAGTGCTCACCAGTGGGAAAAAACTCTCTATTCTTACAATGAACTGAGAACTGGTAAGCAGGCAGGGTGAGGGTAGAGAGAGAGCTTGATAAAACATTGCAATCAGTGACAGAACATGATGGCCTTGATACTATACCTGCTGCAACAAATGAGATTTTTGCTCTTGACTTTTATGTATGCAGGGCTGGGTCTGATGTATGTGATATTTGCTATTTTCATTTACTTTTAGTGGCCCATGTGAGCATGTTTAAGAACTCATAGAAGGATAGGATTGGTGGCCATCCAGTGTCTGAGGCTTCTCAGAAAGCAATCTCTGACTGCTAGCTGCTAGTGCCTCCTGAGGAATATCGGCACTGTGTTCCTACAAGCTCACTATTCTGTACTCTCCTCTCTTTATCTCCACTTAAATGGTAACAAAATACTGTGCTCGTTATCTCTGGTGGTGGGTTCTTACTGCTCTCTCTCTCTCTCTCTCTCTCTCTCTCTTTCTCTTTCTCTTTTAATTCTTATCTTTGATCCTGCTTAACAGAGCCCGGGGTAAGATTCCACTACAGCAACATTAGCTCAGCCCTTTTCTACTTTGGAAATGGATTACCGATTGTATTCATGGAAACTGAGCACGGTAAATCCTATATTTGTAGCATACTCTTTGGTTCCATGATTACAGCATTTCATATTATAACCCATACATTTTAGGATACATCAATGTCATCAGACCAAGAGCACTAATGGATTGGATCTTTGTCTAATGTAAATCAGCAGAGTTCCATTAAAGTCAGTGGAGCTATTGTGATTTACAGCAGCTGAAGAACTGACCCATCATCTTCTATTAAATTAAGTCATATTGAGTAGTAGACAAGGATGACCTTCTTGGGGAGGAGAAAGCCTTAGTCATAAGAATTCCAGTAATTCATCTAATTTTTCATTAGACACATACCATTGTTAATCTTAATTCTACATGCATTAGTACAAAGTAAACCTCTAAAATCTATGAGCATCAGTTCATATAAAGAAGCTTTTAATGATTTGGTAGCTCATAAGATAGTGTTCTTTTTATATTTTAATTAAAGAAATAAATCTTAAGGTTCCATTATACAACACTCCATGCTGGGGTAGTCCAATGATGCCTGGCATTTTGTCTGTTTTCACAAGACTGTTATGTTTAACATAAAGCAGTATGAAATCACATCAATGGTGTAATTATAATTATAAAAGCAAGCAATTTTCAACAAGAGAGTACATAATAGCAATTCACAAGAGTTTAAAAAAGCTGAAGGGACTAGCCATCTGCATGTATATACACAAAGCCATGAATAAGCTTCATCTATGCACTGCTGTTCTTCATTGTGAACTCTGTGCTCAAGTTTTGTTTATGGGAGCTATATGCCTGCCATGTTAACTTAGCTCTGCCAGAGCAGCAGATTTTGTTTAAGCCTTACGGTTTCCTGTTGGTAAATCACCCACTAAATGATTTAAGGGACCATCTCTATTCCCCATATTGTCCAGCCTTGATCTGACGAGAAATCCAATATGCAAACTAAAGGTGACAAGTTCAAGAACTCTAATCAGCATAGCACTCCCCTAGCTGTCTCAACTGGCAATAGAAGGCTTATGGAAAATGTTTGTCTACGTTCATTCTCAGGTAGAGGGCTCTGTAAAACCTTATGTTGATAACTTTATCCATTTTGACACAAATTAAAGTCTAGTATAGGTGGATGCAATTCCATTGGTTTCAACAGAGTTACACTGTCTAAACCATGTCTGAATGTAGCCCTATGTATATGCTCCAATAAAGTATCATACTGTCACAGCTGTTTAAAAAGCTGCTTAATCTCTCGGAAGTCTTTAGTGTAAGTGCGCTAATTGCAGTGAAGCAGTGGTATGGTCAAGTGAAATGACTGAAAAATACTTAGCTTAGGGGTTAATTAATCCCTCTTTTTCTATGTCTTGTTAATTAACCCCTCTCTCTGTCTCATTTCTCCACCTTTCCAGCAGGCAGACATCACTTACACAAAATAGGGGCAGGGGAAGAGAAAGACAGAAAAAGAGAGAGACAGGGGATGCTTCTATGGTCGTCCACTTCCATGGCCATCCAACATCTTGACAGATAAAAGGAGATGCGACAAAGTCGGTCCATCTGTGGTGCTTAGCAATGGTATGGGAAAAGAGCTTGATGCATGAGCGGCAAACCTTCCCACAGTGGCTACACTCCACTCACCAGATGGAAATTGAAGCATACTCCGCTTTGTGGCTCACCTGTAGGCCTCAGCCTGGGGCTCTCTGAAGGCTGTCCATGGTGACTGCACCAATTTTAACCCAATTTCTCCAAACTGAATGATTGTGGGCAGGTTTTTCCCAGTTGTCAGTGGGAGTGCTGAATTTCTTGAGGCCTTACTCGACCTTGTTGCTGTATCAGTGCTTTGGCCTTCCTCTGAGTTCTTAAATTGGCCACAGAGCACAGCCTTCAGCAGACTATCTTGAGGCATGGACTCCACACATCCCAGCCAGAGAAGCTGCAAACGTCCAATGTAGTCTGCACAGACTTGTAGGCTGGTTCTTTCAAGAATCTCATTATTAGTGATCTGTTGGTCCCAAATAACTACAAGGATTTTTCTGAGACAGCAGAAGTGGAGACTGTTCAATTTCCACTCCTGTTTGGAGTACGTAATCCAGCTTTCATAACTGTAAAGGAGGGTACTGAGGACACAAGCCTGATAAACAGATACCTTTGTGTTCAGGGTTAGCACTTGTTGTTCCAAACATGTGAGGTAAGTTTACTAAAGGTAACAGAAGTTTTTCTGATTCTAACGTCAAGTTTTGTATCAAGGTTAAGTGAGCTGGTGAAAATTGATCAGAGATAACAGAAGTGATCCACGTTGTCCAGAGTTTCATTATCAACATAGACGTAGGTGGAATATTGGTAACTTGTGACATTACAACTGTTTTCTTGATACTAATTACCATGCCAAACTTGGTGCATGAATCAAAAAACTTGTTCATCATGACCTGCAGTTCATCAGGTGAATTAGAGATGAATGCAGCAGGATCTGTGAAAAACAGATCCCAAATAGTGAGCTGTGTGATGTGCTTTCCACTCTGAAATAGTTTGATGTTAAACAAGCTGTTGTCCATCCTCGATTCAATCAGTACACCACATTGATCATTTTCAAAAGCATATGTAAGAAGAATAGAGAAGAAGATGCCAAAGCCACCGGGTGCTAAGTCACAGCCTTGCTTCATACCAGTATCAATACTAAACTCAGATGATATTTCATTTTCAAACTGGATGGTTGCCTTCATTACCTCATGGAACTCCTTCAATAGGAAAAGCACCTTTTGTGAACAGCTTTTTTCTTGCAACAAATGCAATGTGAAGGACATGTCAGTATGCAGTGTCAGCTCTGAACCCGCACTAGCTGTCAGGTAGACTTTCCCAGCAAGGACTTGGAGTCTTTTCAACAGGACCCTTGCAAGCACCTTGCTGACCAGGCTGAGCAAAGATATCCCTCGATAGTTGTTGCAGTCTGTTATGTTCTCTTGATTTTTATATAGAGTAATTATATTTGCATCTGTCAGATCCTGGGGAATATGGCTTTCTTCCCAACAGGTGTAGAGAAGTGCATAGATGTCAATTGCAAGCTTTCTCCCCCCTGCCTTCAGGAGCTTCGGAGGTATCTGGTTGTTCTCTGCTGCTTTCCCAGGTGCAAGCTCTTTGATAGCCTTCTCTTCATCTTAAAGAATTGGTATTTTGTCCAGCTCCTGTACTGTTGAGAGCTGGGGCAGTATCACAGATAATGGCATCCTTTGAATAGAGTTCTTCATAATGCTCAGTCCATTGGTCAAGTTGTTTTTGCCTGTCAGTCATCTTTCTCTTTCAGATTTGCAGTCTTTTTACAATGTGGACAAAGTCCCTCTTTAATTCCATTTTAGGTATGACAAAGGTCCCCTCTTTCAGAGAAGATCTGAATCTTTTTGAACAGGTCTTGCCAATTCTTCTGGACATATTCTTTGGTGGCTTTCTGAACCGCAGCCTTAGCCTCTTTAAACTTGAGAGTTCTGAGCTTGGTTGGTTGTTGAAGTAGACTTAGGTGAGCTTGATTTTTCTTTTCTGCAAGTGGGAGCAACAGATGTTCAGATGCTGAGAACCAGTCAGAATGTTTTTTCTTTGTTTTTCTGAACATATCCTGGCAGTAGACAGTGTCTTACTCTTAAATTTTTTCCACAAGATGTCAGAATCAGGTTGATCATTTTCAAAAACAAGCTCAAGCGCATATTGAAATTTCGCACAACTGTCAGAATTCTTCATCTTAGTGGTATTGAGGCAAGGTTTACCTTTTCGCTTCGCATAACAGATCTTTTAAAGATATAATTGGAGCTTAGCCCTAATAAGAGCATCATCAATGTCGCAATCAGTGCTATGCATTTATCAAACACACAATACATCGCAAATGTTTCTGCGATGGATCAGGATGAGGTCAAGCTGATGCTAACGTTCTGAGCGAGGGTGTCTCCATGTGACCTTACTGAGGCAGCTGCCAGCAAAATGAGTGTTCGAGACTAACAGCTCACAAGAGGCATAAAGCTCAAGGACACTCTGGCCTTTCTCATTAAGGCTACCTGTGCCGTGTTGACCAATGACGTGTCCTCAGTTCACCCAATCCTTACCCACATGGGCATTGAAATCACTGAGAACAGAGAGTCTTATTTTTGCGGGGACATTCTTAATGATTTGTTCTACTTGAGAATAAATGGACCAAAGAGTCAGGGTTTCTGAATTCATGTTAACATCCAGCCGCATGATCCTCTCATTGATAGGTACCGGAGAGATACGTGCACTGAGCACAGACTTCTTGACAGCAAACCCAAATCCATGTATCCTTGGTTCAGGTTTCCCAGACCAATACAAGTGATCATTTACTGCATCTAGTGATCCACTTTCCAAAAGCCTCGTCTCACTGAGGGCTGCAATATCAATGCAATATCAATGCCAAATTGCAAGATCAATGCCAAATTGATGTAGTTCTCTGTCAATTATGGCTGTTTTCTGAAGTTCATAATCTTCCAGTTCAAGTCCAGTTCGAGCCACAGTTGGGGGATAGGGACACAGGATCTGCTGTTATATGAGTCCTGTGTTATGTTCCTCTAATAGGGTTTTGGGGATGACAGACAGAAATGCTTCTCCAGTCCTTAAAGTGGAGTAGCAACAACAATAAAGTAGCTTTTCTCCCAACTCCACTCAGTTGCTCAAAGGGAAATACTTCTTTCCTTCTCCCTGTGAGTCACTCAGTGCCCAGCTGAGTTATTCAGGCTGGATGAGGGGCAGAGGAGTTGGGCCTAAGGGTCTGATCATGATCATGAAGGGCAAAACTTTCATCGATTTCAGTGGGAGTACAACTGGACTCAGACTAATTAGTTCATAAGTTAAGTGAATTGTCCAAGATTAGAATGTGAGTCAGTATCAGAGCATGGATTTAGAATACGGTAGTTCTAAAAACTAAGAATAGCCCTCTTACTGATACAGAATTTCAGATTTTGACATGTATTGTTTGATAAGTGTTACTCCATTTCTAATTTGGGAGTGAATAATCTTACCCGTAGAAAATGACATTGAAGGGTTTTGCAATTTGACAGCATTTAACTATTACCCATTGTGAGCAGGAATTTTTCATTTCTAGAGTGAAGATGACTTTTTTTCAAACAGCGCAACTTTAATAATTAGGCCTGAATACCCAAGATGGGCCAATTTTTAATTTTACACATGTGGTTAGCTGGTAAAGCAGAAAAAAGACAATGAAGAAATGGTTGCCAGAGCTTTAGCTTGCAAACATATTTAAAATCCTTCTTTTCAGCGTTAGCAGCTTAGTAGTCACAGGATCTTCATTATTTGTAAAACTAAAAGTATGATGAAGCATGCTGCCACTGCTATTTCTTGCTCACTAAACGGTTTTTGGGTTGTGTTTTTTTTTCTCTGTTCAGCATGTTCAACCAAAAGTATAGTTTAGTGTATATATGGGGACAATAAATATATTGCTCTTTGAAAGAGATTTGCTGAGCAAAACTATAGCTAACAAGCAGGAAAGTCCAGATGTAACTGATTCATTACATTGCATATCTTGATAATCCAAGGATTTAGAAATGCATTGCTTGCCGAAAATGACTTAAATGAGTTTCCAGTTTATTAATATCAGGTTTTATCAAAGACGTGTGTATATTTTAAAATTTCTCCATATTTTATCCTTTACACTCCTTTCTTAATAGTATAGCCTCTTTAGATTTTGGGGGGAAGACTCTGAGTGGATGTTAATCAATGTTGCTCCATTGACTTTGATCTATGACAGTTTACATGAGCTGAGCATCTGTCCCTAAATGCTCTGGTGATGCAAAATGGACTTAAAGCTGCCGGAAGTCAGCAGCTGAATATTTCCACAGCATAGGACAGTCAGTTATGCCACCTCTGAACCACACTCTTTCAGCCCTCTTGGCACAAATGCTATGATGAGTATTTTCCGGTGGAGGGAAGATGAATGGCAAGAGCCCTTGGGTGGCTATTTCAGACATTGGGGAGCAAATCCTTCCCATCATTCACGGGTGTAGAGGGAGCTCTGGCAGTAGAAATATGGTTATTTTAATTGTGCAACGTGAGAGCATGCTTCTCACCTCATCAGATGGATGGGGAACTATGAGGGAATACTGCTTATCTGAATAAAGTAAGGAGAACTCTGCTATTTTCTGCTTCCTCTTACTTTAGTCCCTGCTGGGACTGCTATGATCACAGAGCCTGATTCACCACTTGTGTAAATCTGGAGTAACAGTGGGGAATCAGCCCCATGGAGTTTACTCCAGCAATGAGGAAGAAGGGGCTATCCTTAGCAGAGTGTCACTGCTTCTCCTCCACAGTCTGAAGAAGGATTCCTTTCCTCTCTCTTCCCTTCTGAGATTCCTCATGTCGGCACTGGAGAAAATTTTTCCCAGTAATGATCCTGTAACATTGTACAAACCAAAGGAAAGAGAGAGAGCAAAATTAAATGTTAAAAGAACAAGATCATATTTTTTAAGCCGTTGGGAGGTTGATATGCACTTAGGATTTATCCATACCTCTGTACCTGTATCCCACTAACAGTACCCAGCACTCTGCAGCCAAAAGAATCTTCTATTTATCTGAGAAAAGAAAATAACATTAACTGTGAAGTTTCAGGAACAGAGACAATGAAAGATAATACAGACTGGTTTAGCATTTGTTTCACTGAGAGAGTGTAATGCATCCAGTGGACAAGGCTGTCTTTCTTTGTGAAATGTGAGTTTTTCGCCTCTGAACTCACTTTATACCATCTAGTTTAGCATATATAGCATGCAAACAAAAACCTGTCTATATCAAGATCTTCTCCCTATAAGACACTCTGTGTTCTATTTGAAAAATTGAAACTAAGAGGAGAACTGCATGAGACTACATCCATAGCACAAATAAGAAACATGACTTTCCCCTCATTGATTTCCATGTATCTTTTTCTTTTCTTGTGCCCCCATCCTTTCCCCTTTATTTTGTGCTCTATTTATTTTTCTATTTATTTCTGTTTTCCATTATTATTTATTATCTTTCCTTAAATGTGGCAGTTTGCATTTTTTTTAAGTGAGGCTTTTCCTTACCAGGGAATCAGGGGGATGATAGGTTCCCAAGCTCTCACAACTCGAGTCCTGCTGGTTTGATGCATAACCTCAGGCAAAAAAGTGCATTTGTATTCTCTTACAAGTTGGAGGTGTTTTTATATATGTAATGGAATAATTTATCATGAGTAGATAGCAGTTGGCATCTGTAGTTCTTGTGCCATCTTGCATCACATAATACATATGCTGCAGGTTATCACCGCATGTCACAAAACATTTTTTTCAGCTGTGGAGTAGATTTTGAAATTGAAGGTAATGGATCTTACAGACTTTCAGAATGAGGGAGGATGGCAAAACACAGAAAAGGAATGAGCATGTCAGGTTTTCTCTCACAGTTCTCCACTCTTATTTCTTATTGTGGTTTCCCTCACCTCTGAGGGTGCAGCAGGATTGACTGAGTGGGCTGTGGAGACCCACTCAGTCAATCCTGGAAGTGCTTTCCAGTTGATTCCATTAATACACCCCCCGAAAAGAGTAAGTCTGCGTCAACTGGAGGGCATCTCCCATCGATGCAGCGCAGTGAAGATGCTGCGGTACGGCAATGTAAGTAAGTCAACAGTAAGTCATACTGTAGCTTGCATATCTCCCATCAACCGCCACCATCAGTGTAGACCAGGGCTGAGTCTCCTTCCATTCTGTCAGTGACAACAGCCTCAACTGTCCACTTGTCATGTCCTCTCATAAATGCTTTCACATGCATAAAGCACCTTTCCTGAACTAACCTATATGGCCAATATCCTCTCCTCCTCTAAATCGCTCCATAAGACACACTTCTGCCATAATGCCTATAGGAAATCAGGCAACATTTCTAGGCTAGCCTGAGGTGCAGCTGGGTAAAACAAACATTCAATTTAAAAATTAATAAAAGTAAACATAAAGCTCACACACAGAGCTGTAGCTGAGTACTTGGTTCACTGTATGCATTTCATTTTTCCCCTTGGTGCATTATTGATCTTAGACTGTAAGTTCTTTAGTGAAGGGAATGTGTCTCCTTCTATGTTTCTATGGCACCAAACACAACAGCATTCAAATCTTGATGGGGGCATTTTGATTGTACCCTAATATAAATGTTTACATAGTAAAAACATGCACAGTTTAACTGCTTAATGATCACATACAGATACCCACCAGATGCACAGGTCACCAGATTCATTGTGCACAAGTGTGTAGTAATGTGCTCAGCTGTGAACAAAATTGTAGTCATCTCATCCCAAATAAGGATGGACAAACAGTTCCAGTATAATGAGAATTGACCCCAAACCCATACCAAATCTTTTTAAAATGTTAGGTTAACTTACATATATTACTTATACATATTTTTTATGCCTTGTTGGTTTTACTATGGCTCACATCTCTGCAATATTGCAAGGAACATTGTTAAAATGTGTTAGTCTCCAATGAAACTGAGTACAATTAATCTTGCACAAAAGCCAAATCTTGTAAGATTTCAGCTCTACTTTTTTGGACCAAAGAAGATTAGATGAGCTTAAGAGAAACATCCAAAGTTTTAGTTCCTCATCCAAACAGACCTTCAAAACCTAGCCTTCAACAACTTGCTGGTGCTGCAAGTATCGCTGAACTTTTACACTGAAGTGAACCATTTCATAATTCATACAACTCCCATTCCAGTCTATTACCCATAACACTGTGATTCAGTGCCCCTGCTCTAAAAAGCAAAGTAAAGCTGCAGATGTAGCTTTATTTAAGTAGGCCTTGAAAGATAACCTTTTCTTGGTAACAAATATTTTAATTAGTTTTGACCTATTTAAGGCCTGCACAGAGCTGGGAGTATATACACACAGATCCCAACATGACTGCAACTGTGTACCATTTTGATCAGAACATGTGGCTTAATATATCAATGCCCTCAAGCCAAGAATTCATGCTGTTAGTACGAAACACCATATGTGGTATTCAATTGCTCAGGTTCAAGCTATTACCTTACTGAGCCTAACTGGTTCTTGTAGAATACAAGGAAATGGCCTGAGTCAACTGCAGGTAAAAATCTGAAAAAGTGTACTTGAAAAAAGTTTGAGAATATCGTAAAGAATTTCTATTAACGTCAGTTGTAGTATAACAGCTATTCCCTTATTCTTCAAATACTGAAGTCTCCTCTTTATCCTCCTCAAAACACCAAACTACACATTTGAAAAGTAGATTACAATATCACTGATCTTTGCTATTTATGAACTATACCTGTCTCCTATCTTAGGTGCTTATATGGCCCCAGTGAGTATCTGAGCACATTACAGACTTTAACACATTTATCCTCCCAATATTAGTGTGAGACAGGAAAGTCTATCATTTTTGTCCAGATCAGGAACAGAGGCACAAAGAGACTAAGTGACTGGCCCAAGGTCACACAGAATGTTTTTGAGAGCTACGTAATGGACCCATGGCTCCAACTAGTACCCAGTATAGTTCTCTAACCACTGGATAATCCTATCTTTTTAGCTTCTACTACCTACTTGCCTTAGTGTAATGAGTACTTTTTGGTTATGTACAGTTTTATCTTGCTGGAACTTGCTGGGTACCAAACAAAAAACCAGAACACAATACAGTGCACCTGCCCTTGATATGTTCTAGGCCAGGATACTCATGTTCATCGCAGCCTGCATCCATGAGGAACATTGTGCTTTACCTACCACTGATTTCTCTTAGTTAAACTGCTGGATGTGGAAGAAAATGTTGCACTGAATAAAATGTTAGCTGGTCCAAATCACTTAACATGAGATGGCAAGGAAATTTCAATTTATACATGGTACTAAGAACATTGAGTTTTCTTCCATTTCCGTTTTTCATTTAATTTGTATTAAGAAAGGATTCATGTTGTCTCTCTTTCTTTCCTTGTACAATCCAAAAGTGAAGCTTATACTGTCTCATTGTTCTGTGAAAGATGGTCACATGACACAGTTCTTTCATCACTTTAATATTGAGTATTCGGATTGTTGGCTTAAATGTCACCTCTTCTTGTAGTTCAGTTAATTTATAAAAAGGGAGAACAGGAACCAATGATCAGCCAGTCCTACTACCAAGAGTTCAAAGCGGTACAACATAGTTTAGGGTACAGAGCATTATAGGCCTCATGAACATTCTTCTGACAATTGCAGCAATAGAAAGGTGTATTATTATTATTACTTTATTATTTGTATTACCACATCCCCTAAGCACCCCAGTTGTGGACCAGGATCCCGTGGTAGTAGTGTAACCCATTGTCATTAAATTCAAACAGGGATCAACAGTATATGAAATGTTGCACTACCCATAAATGTCATTCCCACCATAAAGAAGTATATTACAGAAATGCTACTTGTGGTTCTACAGTTAAGGCTGAACTGATCTTTGCACTTGAAACAGGGATTCAAACACTTATATTTCACATGAAAAATACAACATATTCAAAATAAGAGAAAAGACGTGTGCGGGGGGGAATGGAACCTATCTTTATAATCAATTTAATCTATTCTGGGACCACAAAAGCCAAAACACCATAACTATAATCACAGAGTTATTGCATGGTGTCACTACAGGGCAGAGAGAAGGCTGTTCAAGTGCCCTATGCATTTTCCTAATTTAACATGGTTGGAATTCTTTTATATTTAACCTGGATTTATGGTGCTTACACAGTCTAGGCTTGTTATGACATAATACAGGGAGAGATGTCATTGGGCAAAGAGAAAGGGTTTGGGGATGAAGAGGGGAGGAGAGGGATTATTTGATTTTGCAGGTTACTCATTGTGGCTAAGATCCTCAGCTGGTGTAAATTGGCATAGCTCCATTAAATCGAGTCATGAGTTTCTGGTCCTATGTTAGCTAGAAGATTGGCAAAGGGAATGTGTTATTAATACAGGGACTGCAGAAGTTGGGGCTTGAGGAGGGATTTGAGTGGGAGCGGAAGGTATAATAGCCTACAGGATGAAGGGGGCTTTATGGGATTTACAGGCACTGGGAGATGACACAAAAGAGGCCTGAAGTTAAGTGGAAGGGGCACAATGTAGCTCAGGAGTGTCATGGGAAATAGGCAAGTTTAAGCATTTGAATCTGATATGAAGCCAGTGAGTTGAGTGATAAATGTACTTAATTGTTTAATGAAATCTGAAGCACGCTAACACACACATCAACACAAATTATTGTGTGCAATTTGATAATATGTAAGGAAAAAGTGGGTAGCAGGGTAAGATTTTTTTAACTCTAATTGTAATTGTTTTAATGCACATATTTTTATGAAGGGAATTTAAACCTTACATGTTTTTTCACCAAGTTTTTTAAAAGCATGCATGTCCTGAGAGCTTGCTAAACTAGGCAAGCATGGCAAACTTTCTTGTCAGCTCATCAAGCCTGAGGCAAGCACATAGAGCTGTAGACTGTCACCAGCTTTAAAAAAAAAAAAAGGACTTTGAAATCTATTTCATTTTCTTTCACATTCATTTTTGACCTAATACACTTCAGGAAAATGCCTTTCTGGAGGGTGTATAGTCAAGTGCCTTTGCAATGGTAAAGACCTTGCTTGCACCCTTACTTTCAATTTTAGAAAATAGTTAATGTGTTGCTGTTATTTGTGTTATGCTTTTGTTTATTTCTAGACTGTAGGGTACATACTGGGCAAGCATTTCCTTTCTTCCGTTTTTCCACTGTTCTTAAAAGGCCAGCTATTGTTAGCAGCTATTACAGATGTTATTTCAGTTGTACTGAGCTTTGCTAATGAAAAACCGTTGAATGACACTGCTTTTGACATTTATGGCATACCAAGTTGAACAAAGGCTGCCTTTAGCCAACAAATCCAAGTCTATGAATGTTAATCCTTCAAGTTTATAGAATGACTTTGTTTTAATCACTGGCTGTATTTTCATTATGTGATGAGAAACAGAGGCTTTTATGGAAGTTCATTCCTAAGTTGTATTTCCTGAGCCACATTTAAATTCATAACCACTGGGAGGAAAAATCTTATTATTCTATGTATGAGCATCTATTAACCATTTTATGTTCTCATTTATCTTTGATGATTCTAATGCGCCCAGTGCTGTAATATGTAGATGCCAAAACATATCATTAAGAAATGCATGAAGCTTCATGTAATGGACCATACTTTTTGCTACTCCTAGATTTTGCTACTTTTATCTGGATGGGGTATGTGTATGTTTGTGTGAGATGAGTGAGTTGTTTATTTTATATTTCTATTTGTTGGTTTCCCAGCAACTGTTATTAAAAAGGTGCATTTTAGTCACGCTCACAAAATAGTTGCATTTGTGCTCATTCTAATCCCCTCCGTTAAGGAAGTCCCCAAAAGTTGCCTATAGAACCCAAAATGCTGTCTGTCTAAAAGATAGGTCATCAAGTCACAGACAAAGAAATATCGCTCTGATAGACAAGCCATTGGATGTCTTAAAGGTCAGGACTGGAGATGATGGAAATTTTTGCTTAAAATGTTTTTGTTTGGTTGGGGGTTTTTTGGCAGAAAAATGACTTTAAAAAATACCCAAACCTGTCAACATTGGCCACATGTCCATTTGAAAATAGGTCCATTTTGAACCCTGTGAAATGGAAACAATGTTGCATTCTTTTGTAAAATCATTTCCCCATTTTTTCCTGAGATCTAGTAAGGCTCATAACATCACACTGGATCTGCCATTGGATGGGGAGCTGTGGGTGCGGGGACAAACGATGTCAGCGCTGGGCATTCCTGGGGGGCTAGGAGTTGGGCCCAGGCTTTGGACACAAATTGTCCTCCGCGGGACCCCTGTCTTGGGCTAAAAAGGCCATGTTACTACACAAGCAATAATAATGTGCAACCCACAGCAACTTTCTGGCCTTGAAGTTAAGGAAGGAGGAGTGTATCAGAGCAACTTTCTAGCAGTGTCTGGAACAGGGCAAACCTGCCTGATAGGCACCATGGAAACAGGGTCGTAATATGGGCAGGCTATGTTCCCCCCCGACCATTCCTCCCCTCACCACCTGGACAAAGAATGTGATAAGATCTCTTCTTTCCCAGACAGCATGTGCTAAATAACAAACAGGGGTGGGTATAATTATATGCCTCCCATATCCATTAATATTCATTTTCTAACCATTTGTATCACCAAATAGGGATTTTATGGAGTGTTGTAGAAGTGTGTGTATTTACATATTATTTTAGATTAAAAGTTGTAAAGTAGTGAACTTAGGTCACAAGGCAAAGGAAATGAGTGGACTAGAAGCTGTAATCGAATAAACGCTCCTTATCGTTCCACCCGGCTCAATCTCTCCCTTCAATTGACCCTGCAACAGGAGCCATTGGAGGGCTGGTGTGATGTGTTCCGGGAATATTTTATTGTTTTAGGTTTGGGTGGCTGACAGTTACACCAGCTGGAACTTCCATATTGCCTTCATCTTCAGCCTAAGGTAGGATGAATCAGGGTAGTCTATCTGGTAGCTACTATTTATGGACTGCAATGGCTGGGTCCTCATCTGAGAGGAATGGGTACAGCTTGCCACTGTTATCAGAGCATTCAAGAGGAGCTATGAACCCAGTAAGCCACCCAGATGTTTCCCTATCATGTTAAACAGAAGACAGATGCTCTCATTACAGCATAATATCAATGGATTAACTAGATCTTCTGAAACGTTTCTCTTCCCCACCAACTCTAGCTTGGTTTTGCTTGAATTAAGTGTAAGCGAGCTGTTTTGGATCCCAGTGTTTTGCCTCTTGCAAACATTTTGACATCTGTATGATTGTTGACTGTATCTGATGTGGAGGATGGGTAAAAAGTGGGGCATTCTATTCATATTTCATTTTTGCCCCTCTCACTTCTGAACACTGTCTTCTACAAGTGCACAAGGCTATTGTTGGTTCTCCCTTGATATTTCTTTTCAGTTCTGTATCATTACTGCTGGATATACTTGCTTACTGGCATCTTTGCTTTCCTGAGTTAAAGGAGCTCCTCTGATGGAGTAGGCATAAATAAATGGGATAGAGGCAGTCATGAGATTATTAAATTAAAGGAGTGAATGGAGCTGGTCAAGCTAATAATGACTGAGAAGTAAAACCAATACTCTGCTCTTTCGGTAGTTTGTTGTTTAAAGAATGACAGTGAAAATACAGTCTATATGCAATATATCTTACCCCTGTATCTTTGTAAGGGTCATGAAAGCACTCATCAATGAGAGTGTCCTACATACAAAAGAGACATCACAGTGAGACCTTTATTTTGGTAGAAAACACTCGTTTTCATCTTTTTCTTTTCTCTGTCTGCTTTAATGACAGAGAATTGTGTCTAGTTTTCAAGTAACAGCAATAATTTTAAACATTTTACTATTCAGCTCTTGTACAGTGTGTAGTGTAATGAAGCCCTGATCTTAATTATAGTACAATGCATATAATGAATAAATAAGACTAATTCTTACATTTGAAAACTTTGCATTACATGAGCCAGTGTCAAAACTAATCAGTGAACATTTATTAGGTACTTATTTACCCTAGTGCTACCAGCGGTTCTCAGTGATGGCAGTGAGAAATTGTTTGTCGTTGACTTCAGTGGGAGCAGGGTAAGGCATTGTGAAAGAAAGCATGTTGACCTCTAGTGACTAGTTGCAACTGATAAAGAACAAGAGTCCTTCTATAGCTAACAGAGACCTATGTGGTATCTCAGCATCCTTAAGGATGATTTTGATACTGCTGTAATGTCAAATAAAAGTTTCTTTTCTACACTCTCTGTGCGTGAAAGAGGGAAAGTATTGCCTCTGGAGGTGCCCAAGAGGTGGTGTGCAACTGTCCCAGGGTACTGGTTCGGAGCTCGTCTGGGATCCCTGGGACAGTACCCCTCACAAGCCCATCTTGAGTAATTCATTAAGTTAGGAAAAGCATATTTTTATGTTTTGAAGAAAGCACATTTGTATAATAGCTGATATACTGGGTTTGATGGGCCTTGACTCAGTGGACCCAAGCTTGGGGGCTGCAGCCTTGGTCAGTGAGTGGGCAAAGGCACTGGGGCATGCATTGGAAAAAGTTGTGCCATCCTATTCTCATCAAACAACTATCGTAAGTTAAGGTTATTTGCTGGGTGTCCCATCCCCATACCTGAGGAAGAAGAGTCTGAATCCTGGTTGGAACATACCACTGAAATGCTGCAGGAGTGTGCCGTACCAGATGCAGAAAAGCGAAGATGTCTAGTAGAGAGCCTCAGGGACCCAGCATGAGATATGATTTGCACCCTGAAGCTCACTAACCCTGAGGTCAGTGTGAAGGACTGCCTAGAGGCCCTTAATCACACCTTTGGGAGCACAGAGGGCTCTGAGGATATTTATTGTAAGTTCTTTAATTCCCATTAGCAAAAGAGCAAGAATGTTTCAGCTTATATACAGAGGCTGGAGAAACTGCATCAGAGAGCTGTCAAGAGGGGAGTAGTGACTGCTGAGCAGATGGTTCAAAGAGCAGACTGGCTCAAATTGTAAGAGAAACTCAATATCAGAACCCGATTCTACTTCATCTCTGCTTAATGGGACGACAGGAAAGTCCCCCAAGTTACTCCCAGCTGATAAAAGAGGTCAGAGACAAGAAAAAAAGGCAAGCCAGTGGTGAGTTGTGAGAAGCCGAACTATTTGAGCCAGCACAGCACTCCTGTGAACAGTGAGTGTGCTGATGGTGAGCACCAGAAAGGAACTTCCCAACAATTGTCGGTCTTGACAGAACAGATAGCTGAGCTACGTAGTATCATTGACCGAGCTAAGACCTCCAGGCATAAGGAGCTTCTGGCTGTGGTGATGGAGAAGTCAGCACTTAGAGCCACCATCCTACTTGAGCGAAGGAGGAAAGGGTAATCCTTCTGCTACCATGTGGCCGTGATGGACACAGTGCTTCTTTTGCAAATTTATCTATAGGAAATGTGAAGCAGTACTAATGAGTCACTTTTGAGAGAAAGGGACTAAGTTGCCACCGTAGTTCCTGCCTTCTCTAATACAGACATTGTGGACACTGGTGAACATAGCTCTTCCTTTCTGTGCACGTCACTTTGGACATGTTTTTTGAGGATCATTGTGCTACCTCTGCATCTCTCTTTGGGTCCTATTTTCTGAGCCCCTTCTGTGCACTTTTTGCCCTATGCGGGATATCTGGCCCCAAACATTTTGGCTAAGTGATGGCTGGCTACAGTGCATCTCTATCTCTGATATTACTTAAGACTACAGAAGTAAATTGATTTCAGTTTCATCATACCTCCTTGTTTGATTTACTGCAGTAGCCTTCTGTCAGTGGAAAGAAAATACATTTAGAATATTTCAAAGTACCATATTGAATCCAAGCTGATAATTCAGTCATAACATTCTGGAAGTGGTACAAACTATGAGATCACAGCCTAAGCACTTTATAAAAAGCAGTAGATTTTGAGATTGAACTACAACCCAAGTATTCCATCTAAAGCCATGTGCTCATATTTCTAACACAAAATGAATATTTCAATTTGTGTGCATACCATCTTATTTCTATACACCTCTACAGACACACCCAGAGGGAGACTGGAACACACACAATGTATACTATTTTAAAGTATCTAATGCACTGATATTGGAGGTAGCTGTCCATGTAAAATAGGGAAAGTATATGATTATCAAAGAGGTATATAAAGAGACAGCTTGTAAGAAAATTAAATTTGGACTTTTCCTGGGAAATAGCTCACAATATGACATTTATATTCTACACACATTCCTATCATTCCTGAGGATATATTACATTTTCTTTTTTTAGAGCACAGAGTGCTTAAATCAAAGCTTCGACTGAATATCAGCAGGAAGAGAAACCTATTGTAGATGTATACTTACCATATGAACAATGGATTATGGTATTTGTAGTACCATCACATAATTGCATTCAAGTTTTCTCTTCTTTTTGTAGGTATAATTATGCCTAGTAGGAAACCTTTTAAAAATACAAAAGATATAACTTTGCTCAGGTGCTGCCTAAGGAAAATTCCCTTTCAAGTCAGCATCAGTGATACAGGGCTAGATTCATTTAGTGGTTTCAACAATGTGTGTGCTGGTGCTAGCCCTGGAAACATAGATTAAGCCTGAGCCAAAATTATGGCACCACAAAGTGGCTACAAGCTAAGTTAATTGGTGAGGGAGAAAGTGACCAACACAACCTAAAAAGTGGTTCAGACCTGGGGTTACACTGATTTAATGGCCATCTTCCATATTTCCAGAGCAGCTGGCAGAGCTTGCACTGAGCACTGTCTCAAGTTAAACTGATTCTCCAGAGGGAAGCTCAGTAAAGGGCCTACCCTTTACAAGAGTGCATGATGATTAGCTGTCTGAGGATAGCACAATTTGCACCTACCTTTGTCAGCATTACCCAACTGGGCCCACAGTTTCTGAAAATAGATTGTCCTTTTACATTTTCTGCTAGTGGGCAGGAGAGGTAATTGATACAGAGCAGACCAGATTGAATATTTTTTCTGCCTTGCAGTAGAAAGTAAAGTCAGGAAACTGGAAGGTAGCTTTAGTTTTTTTTCCAGAAACTTAAACTGAAGGGAAGAGAGAGAACCTAAGTGTTAAAGATTTTTTTTCTTTTATCACACCACTATACTTTTATGCCAGCACAAAGGAGTCATAATCTAGCTACCTGGGTATTGTCAGTGGAGTTCCTAAATGAGGTCTGTGCCACGCCCGCCCTTATTGAAAGGCATGACACGAGCATGAAGGAACCAGTTAGTCACAGTGGAGTGCAAAGAGCTGTGTTCACTAGTAATATACAACATGCAAGGCCTAGATACTGCTGCATGCTGCTCTGTTGGGATCTGTTACTTCTGAAATATATTACTCCTTGGGGAATTCTGCTCCGAAAAATTAAAAATTCTGCACTCAGTATTGTAATATTCTGCATATTTCAGTCAGGCACATCTGTCACTGTTCTTGTGTCCCTGACACTCCCCCCCCCCCACACACACACATCCCCATGTGTCCTTGTACCCCCCACTCAGCACCTCTTCTCCCCTGTCCCCATGTGTCCCTGCACACACACTCTGCCCTATGTGTCCCTGCATCCCCACTCCCATTCAGCCTCTCGCTCAATGCTGTCACTCCACTAGCTCCTGTGCCCCCACTGCTATCTGCCTCCCTACTAGCACTTCTGAACCCCAGTCTGTGACCCATCCAGCATCCCCATGTGCCCTGCTTTGTGTCCCCCCCCATATTCCCTGGCTGCTCCAGCCCTGAGCCAACTGCCCCCTCTTCTGATGTCACTGCAGCTGCTGGTGTGCGAAAGGTGTAATTTCAGTTCCTCCTAGGTAGAATATATTTTCTGAAGGGAAAATAAATTTTCAGAGCATGTGAATTCTGCATATGCATGTGCACAGTGGCACAGAATTCCCCCCGAAGTAAATATATTAGGGCCATTAAAGAACTCTCAAACTATGTAAAGGGTATGAGCCAATAGTATACATTACACCTGCCACCTCTGTAAGAGTTTGACATGCTTCTGGCAACATTGGAGCAGTGGGGAAGAAATTGGGCCACAGCCCAAACCCTCCATATGTAGAGGGCAATGTATGCTTCATGCACCTAAGGGATGGCCCTTTATAAATTAAAGGCACACATAGATAAATAATTAAATAAAAATCAGTAACTTTCCATTTCTCAGCAAACACAAGAAATATTCTGTACTGAGGCTTTAAATTGCTCAGCATTCATTATTTCCAAAATATACTATAGGGAATTCCAAGGCATACAGTGGTCCCACATTTGAAAAGTTTCTTCCACTTTAAAAGATGTTGATTTGCATCTTTTAAACCAGTGTCTGCAAACAGTAACAGACAAGCCTGTAAGAGATTTTAAAAAATACTTTAAATTTTTGTTTTCAATTCATCAGTGGTAGACTATTCATTTTTGAGAGGGGAATTAAAAATATTTTACCTAGATCAGGCACGATTGCTCGGTCCCCAGGGAAAGAGTATTAAAGACATTGCACTTCAAATACTCATAATCTACTATATTTAATCAAGACCTTGTATTTATGCAGCCTGATTCACTGCAGGAAACAGGCACAATTCCATTCAATGGAGCTGATCCTGCTTATTGCATAGTTTACTACACCAATAGTGCATGTGGTTTTGCAAAATATGTGGTGCTAAAAGGGACACAATTTGCCTCCGCAGAACACAGAGCAGGGCATGGTGCTGCAAGCAATTTACCTTTAGACTATTAATAACTTTATGTATTTGTCTTACAGACCACTTACTGACAGCAGTTCATGGTGGGTAGGGGTTTGTCACGAGTTCCTATGCCATGCACCTATATTTTTTAGCCAAAATTCTAACAGAGCTGTTCCACATTACATGCATCATTCTTTTCCTTTCCCTCTTGTGTATGACTGACACTTTATATCTCAGTGCTTTGTCTTAGACAAATAAATAAATAAACAAACAAAGAATAAATATATGTACGTGAGCATTAGGGAATCTAATTTGAGTTGGGCATGCTAGTTTCCTATTGAAATAGTTCTACTTCTCCCAGCACTCACCTGAATCCACAGATCTCCAATCAATCTGAGAGTTACTTGTGAATAATACTGGTGAAAAGTGTCAGGTAATAATATCTGCATTATTGTTAGCTAAAGGTCTTCCCCATGCCTATTTTACTTGAAATAATGTAACTATCACTTTTCACCCGAGACTGTGTGACAGTATATTCCCTCAGCCAACAGGTACTTTTCTGGTAATAACATCCATCAACTACCAATATGGATCTCAGAAAAAGCAATGTCAATTCCATCAGGTAACTTCTTTACTGAATGACCTGAAATAGAGATTAAAGACTTCTTCAAAGCCTCTAGAGTCAAACGCTGGTCTGCGCCCATTCTTAATATACTATGTTCTGCTGACATTTCATACATGACTCACTCCACCTTAAATTCTTCAATTGGCTTTCCAGGCACCCTGATCTTTGTCCCAGGTTATGCCTAGGCCTTGCCCGAACTCACAGAGGTGAAGGATCGTGGCGAAGAGTGAAAGGAATATTTTCCTTCCTTTAGACCATCCTACTGTCCCTGAGGTCTGTTTCCTCCTATCACTCCTTGGTATTGAAGGATCTACAAAAGACATCAGCAAAGAGGCAGAATTCCATACCAGTCAGCTGGCTTGGAAACATCCTAAAGGATGGGTAACTCCTCTGTCCGCTCCTATGCACCAGGAAACTGCAGGAGGCAAAATTCCTCACTGAGCAGGATGCCCAGTTTGTCACAATTCTTCTCAGAGTTCTGCCTGGAGTAGTACAGCCTTTTATTGCCCCAACATAAGCTAGTGTCTTTGAGGCACAATCTTACAGTAATCAGGTATGTAAGCCACACACCAGACAAAAAATCTTTAACAAGCAGTTCGGTATCCAGAAGGCCCCACCTGGCCTCAGCTGCTAGCATGATCACAATTGAGGCAGAGCTCAAAAGGGAATGGCCCAGCTTAGTCTGGGTGGACAGAGCAAGAGAGCAGTACTGCACTGTCAGCTCCTGCAGAGAGGCCGCAGGAGCTCCACACTTCCAGGACCAGACCCCACTGCCAAGCCACCAAAGGGACTGGTGGGTTGTGACTGATGGAGAAGAACAGATCATGGTCGGGTCAACCCCTCCACCTGCATTTTTATGAGTCCATAACCAAACCTTGTGTTGACTTTGAGGGGCAGAGGATGCGGTAGGAAATGACCCAGGGAGCAGGCATGGAGGCATCTGCTCCCAGGCCACATATCTGACTGGCTAATCACAGAGCCCTGGGTTGGAACCTGGAGGTTCAGGGGAGCCTGGTTTCCCCTATTGTTAGCCCCAAGCCTCTTGTCACCAGGTGACCTGAGGGGATGCCCCCACCATCCGACAGCTGGTGAAGAACATGCACATCAACCCAATCCTGTGAGGAGGGCAACAGGCATACTGACTAAACATGTCCAAGAGTCACCATGGATACAGAAAAGCTGCTTAAATGGATGATAGGGAGCCAACTATAGCAGGCAGCCCATAAACAATAGGGTCAACTACCACAACAGATAGCAGTCCAATAGCAGCAGCAGTTACTCCAAGAATTGGTGGCACAGCATCAAAAGCAACAGCAACATCTAATTAAACAGGTAGCAAAACTCCTGTGGCAGCTGAGGGTCCAACTGCTCTGACCATCTAGAACCAGGGCATCCAAATTCAAGATACCAAAATCTACTGAGGGCGAGACTAGGAAGGGAAGCCAAGAGCTGCTGAACTAACCACTGGTCTTCAGGTCAACCCTCCCCAGGGGCTGGAGCCCAGCCACTGAGATGGATCTAGAGGGGTCTGAGGTCCCTGAGAAAGGGGGTATGAACCTCCAGGAGTCCCCACAATCCCGTAGGAGGGACAGACAATTACGAACCCAAAGGGGACCTGTTTCAAGTTTGGACCGAAAAGGCATTTTAGGCAGGAATGACCCTATATGGACTATGGCTACTGATAGGCATGGACTTCGTGCACCAAGCTCACAGAGCATGGCCAAGATGCTAATCCCGATATGGGTATGGATCAGTGGGTCTGAGGTGACAGGACTGGTAGACTCTGGATGTAGCCAAACAATTGTGTATAAAAACTTAGTGTCTAACAAAACATTAGCAGCTCCTATCTACCTCTAGTGCATACACAGGGATGTATGACACTACGAATGATGGAAGTGCAGCTGAAGGTAGGGGACTACACTGAGGGTTGCCAGGTAGGGCTACTGGACACCCTGGCCTACCCCATGATACTAAGGTGGGACTGAAAATGGTTTGGGGAGGTCCTGAAATGGTGCAGCAGAGACCCCTCTGTGGAAACCAACCCAGTCCTGGAAAAGAGGGGACTTATGGGGCAGGGCAAGATGGAAGAATCTGGGAAAAGTCCCTCCTTTCAGCCAGGAATGTCAACCTTGCTGCTTGCTAACTCAGGGACACTCAAAGATGTTAGTTTCAAATGGCTACCTGAGGATGAAGATTGCATGTGGGAACAACAGGAGGACAAAACTCTGAGTCGGGCATGGGAGCAGAGAGCTTTCTTCAATGGAGAGGAGAGCAAATCTTAACTACTAAAGCAGTGGCCCCACTTCAAGCTCTGTACTGAACAGATTTACAAGGTAAAATGATACACCCAAACTCAAAAGGTGGGGACTCATAGACTTTAAAGCTAAAACAAAGCATCATAATAATCTAGTCTGACCTGCTGTATATTACAGGCCACAGAACCTCGCCCACTACTTCTGTAATAAACCCATAACCGCTGGCTGTGTTACTGAAGTCCTCCAATCATGATTTAAAGACTTCAAGTTACAATTTACACTAGTTTAAATCTGCAGGTGATCTGTGCCTCAAGCTGCGGAGGAAAGTGAAAACCCTCCAGGGTCTCTGTCAATCTGACATAGGAGAAAAGTTCCTTCCTGACTCCTAATGTGGCAATCAGCTAAACCCCGAACATGTGGGAAGATCCAACAGCTGAACATCTGGGAAAGAATTCTATGTAGTCACTCAGAGCTCTCCCCAACTAGTGTCCCTTCACCAACCATTGGAGATATCTTCTTCTAGCAGTCGCAGATCAGCTACGTGACATTTTAGGCAAGTCGCATCATACCATCCCCTCCATACATTTATCAAGCTCATTCCAGAAGCCAGTTAGGTTTTTTTGCCCCCACTTCTCCTCTTGGAAGACTGTTCCAGAACTTCACTCCTCTGATGGTTAGAAACCTTCATCTAATCTGAAGCCTAAACTTGTTAATAGCCAGGTCCTGGGTTCCAAAAAGTTCAGCCAGAGGGTTCTCCACCTAGCACACCTGGTGAAGTTGGAAGGGCACACGGGGATGGAGAAGATGCTGGAGAAGATGGCCCTGAATTTCTTCTGGCCAGGGATATACAAAGGAGTATGTAATTTTTTGTGCCGAATGCCCCGAATGCCAGCTGGAAGGGTCTAAAGAGACACACTGAAGGACCCCTGGTTTCACTCCCAGTGGTAGGAGTACCTCCCCACACAACAAACGCATCCCCCATTGTGAATGAGGTCATGAAGGTCTTTGCAATGGTTGGTATACATATGGAAATACTGACAGACTGGGGGTTCAACTTTTTGACCAAACTGATGTGGGAATTGTGCAAATTACTGAAAATCAAGACCTTCAAAACCTCAATTTATCATCCACAGGCTGGTAGACTGGTTTAATAGGACATTGAAGGCAATGTTAAGGAAATTTGTGAGTACAGGCCCTTGGCACTTGGACTGACTGCTGTCATCATTGCTACTCGCCACACAGGAGGTCCCCCAAATCTCCAGAGGGTTCTCATTCTTTGAACTATTGTATGACACACAGCCCAAGGGGATTTTGGACCTCCTCTGGGAATCCTGGGAGAAACAGGAACCCAGGTTCATAGGCTCCATACCCTATGTGCTCCCGCTACAGGAATGGCTGAAAGTCCTAGGGGGCCTCCTGAAAAAGAAACTTATGAAAGCCCAACGAGTCCAGGAGCTCACCTACTACAAAGCAGTACAGTTGTGCACATTTGAACTTGTCAATAGTGTATTATTGTTACACCCAACATCCAAATCAAAACAACTGGCCTGGTGGCAAGGACCATTTGAAGTGGTAAAGAGGGTAGGGCCAGTTAACTATGAGATCTGTCAACCCTGAAAATGGAAAGAAATATAAATATATTGCATCAACCTCCTAAAGACCTGGAAGAATCAGGAGCATCTACTGATGACACCATAGCCACTGGAGGCAGAGATGGGGCATCAAGCCACAACATCTCTGAATCCAGCCCTCATGTCAATGAGAGCAGAGCTCTCTGCTTGATGCAGCAAGCACAAATTCTGCAATGTATCCAGGCATTCCCCACATGGTTCTCAGCCCTCCCAGAGTGGACACTTCTAACCAACCACCCCATTGCAATAGTGCCAGGGCACAGAGTCCACTAGAGTCACTGACCCTTGCTGAGGGAGATGTAGGAAGTGGTCTTCAAAGAACTACAATCTATGCTAATCCTGGGAGTCCTTGAGGAGTCCCACAGCAAGTGGAGGAGTCCAATCATGCTGTGACAGAAGCTGACAGCTCAACATGGCTCTGCATAGGTTTTTGGAAATTATAACATAAGAACGGCCATACTGGGTCAGACCAAGGTTCATCTTGTCCAGTCTTCCAACAGTGGCCAATTAAGAACAATACTGAGGTTTGACACATACCGGGTGCACCAGGTGAATGAATTACGGGAGAGATTGGGAAATGCCCAGTACATCTCCAATCTGGACTTGACCAAAGCATTTTGGCAGGTGTCCTTGACAGCAGAGTCCCAGGAAAAGACATCTTTCCCTACCCTCTTTGGCCTATACCAAATTGTGACTTTGCTATTCAGACTCCAGGCAGTGGCAGCCACCTTTCAGTGGCTGATGGACTGGGCGCTGAAACCCTAGAATCAGTATGTGGCTGTCTATATTGATGACATAGTTATCTATAGATTCAACTGGGAAGACCACATACAGCATGTCACTGTGGTTGTTCGGGGCTTCAAAAAGGCAGAGCTTACAGCAAATCCTGCCAAATGCTGCCTCACATAGAGAGAGGTGATGTTCTTGGGGTACATTGTGGGGTGGAACTGGTTGCACCCCCTTATGGACAGGGTCCAATCACTGATTGCCCAAAGCCATCTACCAAGAAGCAGGTATGATGCTTCCTAGGCTTGGTTGGCTATTGTAGGTGGTTTGTACACAACTTCATCACAATAGCTGCCCCCTTTTACTGACCTGGTAAAAGGCACCAGTCCCAAGAAGGTGCAATGAATGGAGGTCTGCCACAGGGCCTTCAGAACCTTAAAGAACTGGCTAACCCAGGGGCCAGTTCCCCTTCACTCTGACTTCACAAAACAATTAATTTTGCAAACAGATTTGTCAGAAGTGAGCCTTGGGACTGTGCTGAACCAAAAGGTTGAGGTCAAAGAAGCATGTATCCAACCCTATAAATGAATAAAAAGCTGTTCCCTTGGAATGTGAACTACTTGATGATTTAGAAAGAGGGCCTGCCTGTGAAATGACCCATAGAGGCACTCCACTATTATCTCCTAGGGAACCCTTTTCTACTCATCATAGACCACTCCCCCTTTTCCTAGGCTAAAGTCCATGAAACACACCAACATGAAGATCATGAGATGGTACCTTTCCTGCAGCCTTCTTATTTCATGGTACTCCATTACCTGGAAAAGACAGACAAAACTGATTTCTTCTCTCAGAATGGAGGAGAGTGGCAGGAAGAAGATCCACCTTTGGATCCTAGCTACTGCAAAGAGGTAGCAGGAGTTCCAAGCCACCAGGATCAGACTCCACTGCTGAGCTGCTGGTGAGCTCCCCTTGTGGAGACCTGGAATAGTGGGCCATGACTGATGGAGAAGAACCTTTAGATCATGGTCAAGGAGGGCTCCTTCCCTTTTGTGAGTCCATAAACATACCCTGTGGTGACTTTAGAGGGGCAGAGGCTACAGTAGGAAGTGACCCAAGGAGCAGGCTTGCAGGTGAACACCCACAGGCCAAGTATCTGACTGGCCAATCAGAGCGCCCTGAGGTGGAACTAAGTGGAGCAGAGAGGGCCCAGGTTCCCCTATCACAGGCCCCACTGACTCTTCCTGGGCAATACCACTGGACATGGACACAGTCCACCTGACACTGACTCAATGGGAACCTCCTCACTGCTGGAGGATTATCAGGAGTTTCCTTTTCCACCTTCATGCTCACATATTTGAATCACTGTGCTTGCAGTAGTCTATTTTTTTTCTAAATCAAAACAAGCTTATTTAACAAAGCTCACTGTACAACTTATTCTCCATATTTAATTCTGCACACCAGTTAATCAATATTAGACAGGCTTAGACGATACTATGGGAAAGTGCAGAGTTCAGTTTCTCATAAATAGTATTCTTAAATGTAAACAACTATAATTCAGAATAAATCCCAGCAGGCACCAGTGAGCTGTACTCTATAAGGCCTTTTGTGGGGTCTTACGGTACAGGTTAACACCACCATGGAATAAACAAAATAATTGCTTAAAGGTATGTTGTCTTCACTGGCATCATTCATACTGAGAATATCCAGCATGTTTCTGTGAATGCTTGAGTGTTCCATCTCCATTCCTTTCCTGCTGTCTAAATTCTTTGTTGGCTCACTTGTTGTGTTTTCAGATTTCATGTCTACATTTTCTTTCTTTGTGTTTGCCTAGCAGGCAGATGCTCACACCCTTTTCTCTATCACAAGGAGCTAGCTAATGACCAATGTATTGACGAAACAATGGCCAGTTTTGGGAGTAGAGTTGATTGAAATATTTGCTACAAAACAGTGTTTGTTCGTTATGGATGTGCTGTAGCCCCTTCTTCCCCATTCAAAAACAGGGAAAAGGATGACTGCTTGAATGACCATTTTTCAGCCTATGTGTGTTTGTGAACTGTTCTCTTTGACTATTGGCTATTTTGGTAGTTGAGGGTTGTCTTCAGTCATATAGGACACATGGTATTGATTCTGGTCCCTGATAGATAAATTGAGTGTTTTAAACAGGAGACTGATCAATACTGAGTAAGGAATAATAAACACCTTGAAAACAAATTTCAGAGAAATAATTATTCCTGATACGTTTCATAAAACTTTCAAGTTTTGTGAACATTTCAGAAACATAGCGATCAGCCAAATATTCTTGATTTAAAAAAATAATATAAGCCTGTTATAGCACTAGAACAGAGTCAGCAGGTTTAGTCATTAATACAGTCACAAATTTTGTATTATTTGACCAGCTCTATTCAGAAAGTTATTTGGTGGGTTACATCTTTCAGATAATCTAGACACAATAGTGTTCTTGTGGCTGAAACTATTGAGAAATCAGAAAATGTCCACTTATGGTATACGACATGGAGAAGTATCATTCAATAGCTCAGGGAGTTTCTGGATGACAGCAGTTGCCCAGCTTCCCTGACACTCTGACACCATTCTGTGAAGAAGATTCAGCTGGACTGATGCCTGTGAATAAACCTTCTACCAGCAATAGGAGTCTGTAGTCAAATCTTATTTTGAAATGTTTTGTCTATCCATCCACATTAGATACTAATTCCAGTAATGCCTCAGCAAGAAGAAATCTTGTCCCAGATCAGTGCAAATGGTGACAAAATAATAGGCTATTTCATTCAGGCCCGGTCAATTTGCATTCATTAATAGCTCACTCACAACCTTGATTATTAAATGCTATATATCGCAAAAGGAAATGTTGACCATGATATGATTAATTATTATTTATATAGTGTTAACAATTTGTTAAACTGTTTGGGGATTTCCTACAGACAGTTCTGGAGAACTGAAACAATCTGCCCCATGACTAATAAAAGGCAGTGAAAGAAGGTTGGCAGGAGCATACGTCACTTTGAAGTTTTGGTCAGAAAAGGTACAGACTCAGAAGTCTTCCATAAGATGCACTGTTATGAAGGCTGGGAAATAATGATGAACAGAAAAGGCTTAAGGAGAACAAGTTTACGGGCCTGAATCTGCCATCTGAGGTTATCCATTGTTTGCAAAAAAAGTGCCACTAGCTTCCTAATTTCATCTGAACTGCCACCAGATAGCTGCATCTCCTCCAAAGGTTGACAGTCTGAACAATATAGCTCCCTGATTTACATATCAGTGCTAGCATTGGTTATGTGTCACAAGCCTGGCAAGGAGTGTGAACCTACTTTTTGGGCCAGTGGTGGAAGTGTGATCAAATTAACATGATGAATTTACCCAACAACCTTTTTACCTTCTCTCCTGTATTAATGATAAAAAACCTCAAATGCAAATTTCCATTTTTTTCAAGAAGCAGATGAAAAAAGTAACACCTTGAACTACAGTGTTTTAATGCTTAAATTCCTGTTTTTAAACAACGTTCCAGCTGTCCTGATTTTATTTATTTTGTCTACAGTACAAAGTAATTTGTTGAAAGGTTCACGCTTTCCTTGCAATGCACTGCAATTTCCTCCTTTGATTTGAAATGCTTATGCTTACTAGCTTTCTGGGTTCAGCAAAAGCTAATGTCACCCCCCAGGAATTTGCTTCTACTTGCAAAAAGGAATTGTCCCATGGGAAACTGTGGCTGTAGTATTAGCAGAATGTTCCTTTCACTTTCTTCTTTTCCCATTTATTTCTAAGTTCTATAGAGACCTCCTTAAAGTTCCCCAATTAGCTTCCAAGTTCTACCCTCTCATCAGGCAGAATTTGTTTAACTTTTTTGTTGGAGGTTTTCTTCTTCCATTGGGACTGCTTCGTTGCCAGAGTCCTGTCTAACCATGCCTTCCCATCTGAATGTGTTCCCTGTATCTCCGACAGATTTCACACCAAATGTATGTGTATAGTGGTGTAACCTCCCTATTGAATTTTCTTTCCTCCGTTTTATCTTCTCTCCTTTTACATGAGTGTGTGTGTATAACCATGCATATATTTGAAGAATACTCCCATTATGTTCAATATTTATTTCTCTTTGTATTATATTAAGATCAATATCCTGAGCATTAATACTAATCATGTTTTTGCTTTTAAAAAAAACCTTTCAGATAAAGGTCACTAAAAAAAAACTTATGGCAACCAGCAGTTATATATTATCCTATAGTATTATAACAAAGAGTGTGCATAAACGCTTTCTGAATTCTCCATGCAATTTATACAGCAATCAAGTGATATTGAAATAGGAATAACACATAAAACAATGATGTAAAAGCTTGATGCTCAGTCCTTTTCTCTGTTTGTGTGTGGGTTTTTTTTAAACCCTCAATTGGTATTCAGCAAGTTTTCCTTTTCCTTTTGTTGGTACAACAGTAAGACTCTTTGAAGTTCACGTGGCATCTTAAAACAATTTACAATAGAAAAGGAAAATAATAAGTACACTCATTTTCTATTTTTATTCCTGCTTTGTTAAATTGGCCTTTTCCAGACTTTCAAAAGTTTATGAAGTCTCAGACATGGATATCTCTGGACAGTGGATGAGTTACTCTACGTGGTGAAGTTTTTTAAAATATATTTAGTATGTTTATTATGGTTATCAGTAAATCTCTAGGCAACTGCTGTAAAGCCGGTTGAACTCAGTGAAAAACCTACCTTTCACTTCAGTGGAATTTGGATCAGGATTTAGGTGTGCTGCACAGAAAGAAAACATATGGAACTGCTAGTGAACCTGAAATCTCTTTTCAGAGCCATGCTTCTTAATAAAAAGAGAGTTCTAATATGCTCCCAACTATTTAATGCTAGAGTGGCATTTTCAAAAACACTCAGCATTGACTGAATTCTGACCCCGTTGCTACTGACTTCAGTGGGTGCACAATTAGGCCAATACTGAATGTGTTTTGAAAATTCTACCACATGTGCTCAATAATGGGCCCTTTGAAATTAATAAACAAGAATGAGTGTACAATAAATGAATGTGCATGGAGTATTCAGAAACTGGGAAGGCAAACTGATATCAATCCACTGTCTTTTATGTACATGACAGGGACATGTGCAAAAAAGAGAAGCATGAATTGATAGAGAGAAAATGGAGAACAACTACAGAAATTCTTGAAAGAATTTCTTTTGTCATGGTAATTGTCTTTCATAAGATACATAACAAAGTCACTGAGTTCTTTGGTAGTAGTTTTAAACTTCTCAGTAATAGTAATACAAAACTCTCTGCTTTGATGTGGTATTTAAATTTTGTATGAAAGGTAAGTTGATGGCTGAAGATACTTCTTGATGCTTTCTGGTAACTACATAAAACTTTTTTGTATGTCACTCAAATGACACACTGAATATGCTGTTTATAACAGGGGCTGACCTTCACTGGTGGTACAATATAAATATTTAAAAGTTTCTTTTAGCAGTCCAATGATTACTTCCCACTTTTCAGTACTCAGTGCACATGCCATCAAGAAAACATAAGTAATGGGATGCCGTTCTTAAAATGGGTCTCAGGACCATCTGCAAAGAACCATGAACACTGTACTACAGTTTCAACAGATTACTCAGATCTACCAAATATCTATGAGAGATTTATTTCTCCAAAGCAGTCAGACACATAGAGCCAGGTTCTGATACCCTGATTCACCTTGACAAAAAACTTCCTTCACAAGAAATCCCGTTGAACTCAAAGGGCCTGATCTTCAGCTGGTGTAAATCAGCATAGCTCCTGTTTAAGTCAGTGCAGCTATGAGGATTTACAGCAGCCAAAGCTGTGCCTTCATGGGTGGTCTTAAGGGCTGAAATGTTATTCGTTTTGAGTAAAGGCATTGGAATCTGACCCATATTTTGCTTTGCTCCAAACATAGAACTTCTACATCTAAATGTGACATTCTCTATGGGTCTTATCCAGAGCTCACTGAAATCAATGGGAGCCTTTTCATTGTCTTTAGTGGGTGTTGGTTTACATCATATGTGCATAGCTTCTCTTCTTTACATGGTTGTTTCCTCTAACATTTCACATCTGAGGCCCATTATATCTTTCTCATTAGAATATGTTGCCCTCAAGTTCCTGAAGAATTTTGGTATCTAGGATATTTAGCAGTATGACAATAAATTCTGAATAAATTGTCCTCAGTGATTTTATTCAAAGTTCCCTAATACCTTTTCTTTAATTTAATATTTCATATATTTTGTTTTTAATCTTTGCATTTGTAACCATCTATTCTCCCTCCTGCTTTCTCTTCCCTCTGTCCATCATCATCTCTCTTCAACTTTCCCCTTCTTTTGCTACCCTTTTCTATCAGCCCTCCCATCTTCCTCATCCTTCCTCTCTGCTTCTCTCTTCATCTCTCTCCCCTTTTTTCACAATACTGTATATTATTCAGAAAATATATAAACAGTAAGCTGATATTGAGCAGAAGACTCCCATATCCTACTGGCTATGCTGTTTTGTCTTTTAGAAGGATAGATTGGGAAGTCAAATTGGAAACAGGCAGGCAAACCATTAGACACAGCAATGGATAGTTGCCCTTTACCGCTATTGAACACAAAAGTTAACTTAAATGTGCTTTTTATGACAAGAAACAAATCTCTATCAGTTTCCATTGCTGCAGATTAATGAGAAAAAGCTTAGTGACAAAGCTTGCAAGTAACATGGCTGGAAAGAAATAACTAGATTTAATTTAAAATTGTGTTATTCAACCAACCAACGTGGAGATGTTACAAGAGTATTTGCCTACTTGCATTCATTTCTCTTTATGAGTGGACAGGCTCATTTGAAATGGAAAAGTTGCTGATCAACCCCTGAGGTGGGTGGGAACACTTGACAAATGTAAAGAAAAGCAAGATAACACACAAATGGACAATAGTAGGTTGTAGGTCTCTATACACTGTATGCAGTTGGTTTCACAAAAGGAAATTCAATTATGATTACCTTTGTTTTATATTTAAACATAACATTTAAGAATGCTCTGTAAAAAGCACTTGCAACTATCAAATTTAGAGAATTCCTGGCGCAGATCCAGTTAAGAACCAAAAAAGAAAGTGAGGAAAAAAATCTGAATAAACTAGTCTTCATTCCTAATTTTATCATGGTCATATTCCTCAGGGCATGTTTTCAATGTAGTTTACTTGTTTCAAAAGATTCAGCAGTGCTGGTTTGTTTAAAGTTAAATAGAGCTTGTATCATAAGTCAGAGGATATAAGACTGTCTTTTTTTAATTGAAGTTGGGTTTTGTTTCCAACCAGCTGAATTCTAAAATTTTGAGTGCTTAAATGTAATAGTGTATTTCTGATGGATATTAGCAGGAAAAGGTGCTATGATAATAAATAATCACAAGATAGAATGCAATTCTTATGACGGTGTAAATTGCCACACATTTTATCTCTGAGACTTTCTGAAGTCCAGCTAATTTAATTTTCTGAAATGTGTTATCCATGCTATGCTACAATATCATAAGTAAGCTAAGATTTTGCATGTAATAGATGAGTATTGCATGTGTTTTATTGCTAGGACTGGTTAACGATTGATAAGGCCAATATTATTTTTTAAATTGTGATTAAAATTAAGTTCCAAAATCTTTATTTAGCTGTGCAAATATGAACATAAGAACCGTACTTTTGTAACAAACTTTTGAAAGTCTTGGTCTTGAGCAATAAGTAAACCAATTTGATTGCTAGGTGTCCATCTTCTTCCAAAACAATAAGCATACCTGCTACTTTACAGTATGGTAAGGAGCAGTTCAGAGACTGAATTTTGACTCAGAGAATCACAGTTACACATGACCTCAGTGAGGTGTATGTTTGTTTCTGAAAGAAGGATTAGTAGGACAGGCTACAAAATAAGAATTTCGGTTCATGGCACGAGGTTTAAAAAACCAAGAGAAAAAGGACCACATCCCAGACTAGCCAATACTCACCCAATAACAGCACTCACCTGGAATGTGGGTGACCCAGATGACCCAGGTCCCTGTTCTGAATCAGAAACCCTCAGGGTCTTCAGCATCCAGGTGAGTGCCCTAACCACTGGGATAGAGAGTCATTTTTGGTCAATCTCTCCTGTTGGAGCTGTTCCCCTTTGCATAAATAAATATTCATTGAGAAAGGAATTAGACTAGTCACCCTTATTTACTTTATTCACTCGGCTGTCTCTAAACTAATTTTAATTGAAAAAATTAAAGTAAACTATTACTACCCTATCACGTAACAAGGAATTGCCTATTTTGCTGCTCCGTTCACTAGGTTTTGTGAACACTCCTTTTATCTGCTACTAGCAAAGCTTTTGTCTACCTGTATTGTGTCAGTATGGCCCTCTATGTTCTGCTGAACATGCTGAAACCCAATTTTAAAACAGAGCATATTATTATTCAGCATAACTCTTGCATACTTTTATTTATTTTCATTAAAAGAACGGTTTGATTTTACTATCAATATCCTATTTATGGAAATGGATATAGTGCAAGCATAACATAGACAGTTATAGCAGGTCTCTGCCTTAAGAAGCCTACCGACTGCAATACATTTTGAATAGTTATACAGATTCATTGTCAATATTAAAAGAAAATATATTGATCCTCACTTTTATATTTGGCTACAAAGTATTATTAGACATTGTATGGATATAGATAATGTGATTAAATAGAATCAACACAAGTTACATTAAAACAAGCAATATGCTAGCTTAATTCCTCTAATTCATAGATATACATGGGGAAAAGTGAGTTAGTGATCATATGGAAATTCTGTAACCCTACTTAGATTTGTACCTTTAATTATAAGTATGAATAATTAATACAGAAGTGGTAAAAGTATAAAGTCAGTATAATTATGTAAACTGTTCTACAGTGAATTTATTTAAAACTTAAAAAAAAAAAAGTTATTGATCTGATTCTCCACAGATTTTCATTTCTAAAGCTTAGTTCCTATATTACCTTTGATGTTGCTGCAGAATAGGTGAGTGGTTTGTAACACCAACAGCCTAATTAGGAAGAATAATGTTGCTGGGAACAACTAAGACCTTCATACTCAATCATCTAGTCCAAAATTATATAGGGTGGGGGAATGCATCTTATAAATGCCAATTTAGTTAGTTTCTAATCACAGATACTTCATCAACTGACAAAAGAAAAACCTCACTAGGTGCATCACTTAAAATCTGGGACAACTTAAATGTAATTTCAGGAATCAGCAGGGATACACAGCTGGATAAAAATAAAAAGCTTGCTGTAATTGAAAATTGCCTTGCAACTTGTTTGTGATTAAAACGAAGTTCAGTTCCTTGAAATCTTATTTAGCAATTAAGACTGTTTTACTTAGGGAATGAAATATTGTCTATTGTCCTGAAATGATAAAACTAGTACAGGCATGCTTTACTATTTGATGTTAATTGAACATGTGCACTCAAGAAAAATGTGTCAAAATCCATATTGAGCAACTGGAAGGCTTTTGTTCGAGCTTAAGGCAAAAGCATTTTCAGTCAGTGGAAAAAGCAGTGATCTTCTACCTTTTTTATCAGAATCCTGGAGCCTGGATAAACTACACTCTGTATTTTGCAAACAAAAATGCTTCTTTCTCTGTTTTTAAGCAGAGAGATAGCCTTAGAATGCTGGAGTGAGATCTTAAACTAATCATAGAATGATAGGGTTAGAAGGGACCACAAGGGTCATCTAGTCTACCGCCCTGCCAAGATGTAGGATTTGTTCTGTCTAAACCATCCAAGACAGATGGCTAACCAGCCTCTTTTTGAAAACCTCCAGTGAAGAAGCTTCTACAACCTGCCCAGGCAGTCTGTTCCATTGTCCTACTGTTCTGCTGTTGTTTGCCCCTTATCCTGCCCTCTGTGGCAAGAGAGAACAACTTTTCTCCATCTTTTTTATGGCAGCCTTTCAAGTATTTGAAGACTGCTATTGTGTCCCCCCTTAAATCTCCTGTTTTCCAAACGAAACATGCTCAATGCCTTCAGTCTTTACTCATATGGCTTGCATTCCATTTCTTTTATAATGTTTGTCACTCACCTCTGGATCATTTCCAGTTTCTCTACATCCTTGAAGATTGACAGAGTACTTAAAACTGAAAATAGGGATTTGTCTTTTGTTTCATCTGTTTAACAAGAAGGACTTGAGATATAGTGGTAGGGTATTTCCTTGGGGTTTTTTAAGTGATTTTTTAAACCTTAAAACTATGTATTGGATCTGTGTAGTCTTGAGATTGTTTTTTTCCTGGAGATCTTCATTGGAGAACCTAGAAATGTTAGGGTAAGTTTTTCTTCCAACTGTTTGTTAGGCTTTGAGTAAAATTGTTATCAACAAAACAAATGTAAGGATGAAAAATTTAAATATGTTTAACAGAGAGAGTAAGATATGGTGATTTTAAAATTTTCATTTATTTTGTTTTTGTGACATAAAACCATGCCAGTTATCCAGGTATTAGTAGACACATCCCAGCGAGAGAAGACCTGAATTTCTAAGATAGTAAAACCCAAACCAAGCCAAGCAAAACACACAAAAAACAAACAAACGAAAATAAAACCAAAAACGTTCTGAAATAACTAACGATCTGCATGCATCATAAAGAAACAGAAAATGTGCAACCTGCTTTCTTCCAACTTTGGAGAGTTCACCTTTTGTATATTCATACTGTTCTGTCTCTCACACCTTCAGCCCCCTACCCTCTCTAGCTTTCCAGTTCCATACATGGTGTTTGTCACATGGAAACTCTTTATTCCTCAAGAGGATGTAAGTCACCCAATAAGGAAACAGAAGTAACAGCATGTGATTTAAGTCTCAAATCACTAAGCTCAAATAAGGCATTTTGAATCTTAATTAACAATTAAATGAATATTCACTGTGAGCAGTTTGTAAGCAATCCAAAGCTTATATATGAAATATTTATAATAATCCTGATAATTTCACTGACAATTTATGAAACAAAAAAGGGCTAAATCCACCTAGTACATTATTTACAAAAACTAGTTGACCGGAACTAATTAGATTGGTACTACTGCACCTACTGAGGTAGTGTCAAAGCGGTAAGAGTACACAGCACAAGGTTTGCAGCTGAGAAAACATCCAAGTCTAACTCCAAAGCAACTTAAATTTTCAGACTGATCTCTCATTCTGAGAGGAACAGCAGTTCAAAACATAGTTAGTGGCTTAGAACTATAGAGGCATTATCAGTGAAATGTAGTCCAGGATGCACTGAAAGGTCAAGACCAGAGAAAAGCAGGAAAGTGGATAGAATAAAATATAGAAAAAGAGCAATGGACCCAGAATAGGGAGGAGAGTGTGCAAAAGAAAAAAACGGGGAGAAAAAAAGAAAATTAAAAATAGAGATAAGGGAAGACAGGTAAAAATGGAAAAGAAAATAATATTAAAGAAGTCATTCAGAAAGCGTAAAGGAACATGTTTAAAAGAAACACCCACCATATTTTAAAATCCTAAAGGGAAATTTGTGAGATAATGTCATACATGTAATTAATTGATGTGAGCATTTCTTTCAGAGATTGTAATCACTTTTCATGAGTTTTAAATTTAATTTTCCTTTGGGAAATAATTCTTTGCGCATCGCACACACAGATAGAAGTTACCATATCAATATGCCATAGATTTTGTGTCACTAGTAAACCAGGTGCCAGCTCTTGCCAAAAGTGTAGGCATCAGCTGAGCACTGACAAATTCATAGCTAGAAACCAGGGGAGCTTACCTATGTGTTAAAATTGTTCAAGACAGGTGTTGAGCTTGTAAGAATGTATTTAGTGTTTAGACTCTCTGAAATGGTTTTAAATTGCTGCATGCAATAATCTCACTTTTAATGTCTGTATCCTGCATTATAAGTAAGTTTTGCTTTATAATTGTAAAAACGCCTGCTCTAAACTTGTGAATTTAGGCAGGAAAAGTGGTTTCCCTGCCCATCCAGAAGAACTATCAAGACTAAGAGCATGTCTCCACTACAAAAGTAAGTCGACCTATGTTAAGTCGACTTACAGCCACCTCAGTAATTACTGCAGTGGTTCATGTCCACATTGCCCTCCTTCTTTCGGTGATGGCATCCTCACCAGGAGTGCTTACACTGAGTAGAGGGTGGGCCTGGGTTTCCCTGCCAGCCATTAAGGAGATACCAGGGAGCTGTGAAAGGGAAGACAGCCTGAGACTGCTAGGGAGAAAGACTTTAGTGCCCTGGAAGGGGAAAAAGCATATAGTGATCTGGTTGGAGGGCTGAGTCATGAAGAGGTGGCAGGAGCAGCTCATGGAGTGAGAGAGGGGCTGCAGACTGGGAGAGAGAGATGGAGTGATGGTGTGCGACAGCAGGAAGAGGCATTGACCTGGCAAACTATTCCCCATAGTGACCAGGAGAAGGTACCATCCTAAGGGTGAGTAGATGTACTTGGACCTTTTTTTTTTGCTGTTCGCTTTTGTGTCTTTTGCTAGTTGCTCTTCAAATTCTTTTTTGGTCTGCCTAATTATACTTTTACACTTGACTTACCAAAATTTATATTCCTTTCTATTTTCCTCAGTAGAATTTGACTTCCAATTTTTAAAAAGATGTTTTGTTGTCTCAGTTTGCCTCTTTTACTCTGTTTATCTATGGTGGCATGTTTTTTCTTAAAAAAAACTTTTTTATTTTATTATTTGGAATATACTTTAGTTTAAGCCTTTATTATGGTATTTTTTTAATAGTTTCCATGCAGCTTATGGGCATTTCACTCTTGTGACTGTAACTTTTCATTTCCATTTAACTAGCCTTCTCATTTTTTTGTAGATCATCTTTTTCAAATTAATTGCTACAGTGGTGGGTTTCTTTGGTATTTGCCTTCTACGAGGATGTTACATTTAATTACATTATGCATGCTGTTACCAAATGGTACAGCTATATTAATCTCTTGGACCAGATCTTGTGCTCTACTTAGCACTAAATCAAGAATTGTCTCTGCCCTTGTGGGTTCCAGTTCTTGGTGCTCCTAGAAGCAGTTGTTTTTAATGTTGTCTGGAAAATTTATTTCTGCATCCCATCATGAAGTGATATGTTCCTAGCCAACATGGGGATAGTCAAAATCCCCCATTATTATTGAGTTTTCTGTTTTGGTAGCCTCTCTAATATCCCTGAACATTTCACAGTCATCATCACCTATCCTGGTCAGGTAGTATATTCCTGCTGCTATGCTCTCATTATCCAAGTATGGAATAAAATTTCTATCTATAGAGGTTCTATAGCACTGTTTGATTCATTTAGGATTTTTAGTATGTGTAATGACTTTAATTTTTAGAATGAGACCAATAGTAAAGTGCATTTATAGTCTATATAATTCTGATTATTATTCTTTTTTTAATTTAAGTACTATTAGGGCTAGTTACACTTTAAAAATAAAGATATAGTCATTAACATGTATGCTATAGAATTTTTGGCACAGACGGTGGAGGTGGCCAGCAGTTGTGAAGTCTGTACAAAGAAAAAAGGCTGGCACGTAAAACAGAGATCTTGATTCTTTCTGTAAAGACTCACAGGTGAGTATGTGGAGCTTTTTTAGTTTAATCAGTTTTTACCTTTGTCAAATTTTAAAAACAGTGAGTCAATGTGTCTATTTTATGTAACAAATGCAGGGCTACATCTCCAGGTGCCTCAAAGCAGTTGTCATTGTGCCTGGATAGGAAGAAGCTAGCTAGCTTTCTGATCCTGGAGACTGCAGAGGCCAAACTGGATACCCTGGTGAAAGCTAGAGCATTCGCAGGGCAGTGGAGCTAAGGGCCTTACAAAGCTTAGAATCTGGCCTGCAGTTTCCAATATTGTAGTTCAGCTCATCACTATATATTGAGCATATCTTGCAGCACTGAAAAATGTAATCAAACTTACCATAATATTTTCTGTTCAGAATTTTGTACTAGAACCCATTTATATCAGTTCAAACACTCCTTTTCACTCATGGGAACAGCATGCTATTTTCACAACCAGTGAAAGCATCCAGCATTGTTTCTGGACTGTGACTAATTATACATGTCTAGTTTTATGTTTCAGATCTAGTGTTTACAGACATATAAATAGTTTCAAATGCTGCATTTGTTCAGTACCTGAACAAAAGATGGAATACTAATGTGTCACATTTTTTCCACAATGTGTTAAAAAGAAAACTAAAGGGTACCCTTTGTTGTGGAAAGATGTGATCAAATCTGACGATCTAAAATGCATAGAGAAAAGCTCTTTGATGGATAAATGCTTGAAGTGAAAATGTTTTACTTGAATATAATTCTTTTGGCTATAGTATCTCTATAGACAGAAGACAGTGTCAAAATGGGTTCTTTGGGCCACATCTTCTGCTCTTATAAATTCAGGATAGCTTCATTGAAATCAATGGAATGATGCTGATCTTCCCTAACTGATGATCTGGCCTTTTATGTACATTCATTGGGCAATATCGATATACTCCTTATAGTTAAAATAGTAACTTTCTCCTAAAAGGTTCTCATCCAAACTCAATAAAAATCCATAAGGCCAGTAGAAGCCTGAATATTCTTTAGTTTCTGGACTGACTTCATGCTACTTTGCACTGGCATAAATGTTAACAGATGGCTTCTGAGGTAGATAATGTTCCAGATGAAAGACTTTACCACAATATTCCTTGCATTGGAGAGAGAGGGTAGGAACAGAAAGTCAGTCCAGCCAAAAATGTAGGATCTATGCATCTTATCAGTAGACAAAGGGAACTCATTGGTGGAACATGAAAGAAGACTGGTCATTTTGCTATATATTGGAGTTTGGTTTCAATTTTCAGAAGATGCCAGGGTCTGTTCATTGATGTAAACATTTCTGGTTATCATCTTTCTTTGTAATGCTCACTGTAAGGACTATATATAGTGGTAAAATAATGGCAATTTCTCAAACACTTTATAATTCCTTCCTTTGAAAACAGCTTACACTTACACACTTACACTTACAAACTTACAAAAGTAAGTCGACCTATGTTACACAGTTAACATGTTACACTATGTTACACTTAAGTTTGTAAGTGTGTAAGTGTGTGTGTGTGTGTGTGTGAGGTACTTACAGTGACACTTAAGGAATATGCTCAGTAAAGTTGACATGACTGGACATAACTTGGCCACCTCCAGCTGTTTTCTTCCTCTAACCTCTCCTAGATATTTATTAATAGATATCTAATGTACCATAATGACCATAGAAAACTTGTCAATTTGCCTTAAATGTCTAAATAGGTATTTTCAATTAGATAACCTCAATATTCAAGCTGCTTTCTATAGGGTGGTACAAGGAAGCAACATTGATGCAAAGGTAACTTCACCTATTTATCTTAGATAACTCTGGCAAGATTTTAAAAGGCATAGGGTGACCAGATGTCCCCATTTTATAGGGACAGTCGCCATATTCGGTGCTTTGTCTTATATAGGCACCTATTACTCCCCACCCTCTGTCCTGATTTTTTACACTTGCTGTCAGGTGACCCTAAAAAGGGTCCCTAAAAAGAGAAACCTAAATCTGAGATAGTTCTGATAACCTGTCCGTCTCTTGAGGAGGGTCTTGTTGCCTCTTCCTGCACCAAAACCCTTGCTCTCCTCCTCTGTGGAAGTTGTGTATAACAACAGGAGACTATAATGTGCCAACCCAATTGCACCCTAATCTCCTATAACATTTTATCCAGAAAGGAAATACAATTCCACAAGCAGTATTTCATACTTGTAACAACAATTTGGTACGGAGCTATAGATAATAGTAATGGAAAGGTCAAAACCCTTTCAGGAGTGATCTGTACTTTCTAAGTCAAACTTTCTCATAATATTCATTTAAACCCTATTTGTAGTTTGACTATGTGCCAAATTGCAGTTCTTTACACATGTACAACTCTATGGGCTTCAGTAGACTTGCATGACTATAGATAATTGAGAGTTTTGTGCTATCTTTTTTGTTATGAATTCCATGGCCTCCAGGAATTTCAGAAGTCAATTTCACTTTCCAGATGTTGAATGCTTTTAACACTACAACAGCAATAAAAGCAAACACGGACATTCCAGTATTAATTTAGGAAAACTAAATGTATTGTTAATTATATATTGCCTAAAGTATGCTAGGTGCTTTTACAGAACAAATAAAACATGTCCCTACCCCCATCTATCTTTAGCCATAACACAGTAAATGAGAGCAAACAAACAATGGTGAGAGGAATAGGGTTACAATAAATGTTATCTCAATTAGGCTAATTACTGTGATAGATTAACTAATCTGTCCCTGAGCCAAATCATATTTGATAGAAAGCAGAACTAATGTTCAGGAGGAATATAAGAATTATGTAAGTCCTAAAGAAGATAGTGGCTGCTTTCTGATCTGAATGCTTGATCTTGTGTATTGCTGACAGACCACTGTCATTGGCTGGCAGAATCAAACCTGAGATCTTTGAAGTTTAGTGTATGAACCTCTACTGCATGAACTAAAAGACACATACTCCTTAGCTAACGCTATAGCAGACTCATCGATTTCTAGCTTGGTTAAGTGCCACTAGAGGGGGACAGAGTGCCACACCAAAAAGGTATGGGTTACACTTGCATCATTGAAATCAGTATGAATGTTATCACTGATTTCAGTGAGTATAGAATTCAGTTCTGAGTGCCATTTCTGAGCCAGCCAGTGCTCTGGTATAGATTAGAGCAGAACAAATTGGTTCTCATGGATGACCCTCGTAGCTTTAAAAGCAAACTGAGCTAGCTTCAGTCAGTACAATTCACATGTGAATGCAAGATTATCACCACCCAGTGGTGGAGTTTGTCCTGAAAGTCCCCCTATGAAGCTCAATTCCAGGACTCCACTTGGTGACTTGGCATGTACAGTGCATGCAAAGCCATGCTGTATGAAGGAAGCCATTTTGTAGAGCAAAATGGTGTCCTCCATGCTGCATGACCTCACACATAGAGTGCATACAAGGTCATGCTGTGCTGAAGATGCCATTTTTGATCCCTAGGCAGCAGTGAGCAGGACTAAGCAGCTGGCATCCACTGGGCTTTCAGAAGCCATTTGCTGCTTCTGGGCCCACTGCTGTTGCATGGGTTGCAGGTGCCTAACACTGCCATTGTTATCCCCCAATAAGTATTCCTCTCCTCAAGTACTGTCTTTGCTGTGTGTAGTGATGTAAAAGTGGATATGGAAATAACCATGAATTGGATACATTTTCAGTGGAACTTTGGAGTTGTAAAATTAGAGCAGGAAGTAGAGGAACTGAAACTGTTTATCCAAAACAATATATACAATCCTCAATGGATTTGGGATATGGTCAATATCTCTGGTAAGTAATTTAAAATGTAGTTTAAGAAAATTCCAAGCAGAGAGATTTTTACATTTTTTCAGTTTTTAAATTGGCCCATTTGTAGAAAAACCTGCAATATTTTATGTTATTTCCAAGTAACATTTTCAAACTGTTTTTGGACAACAATCAATTGACATTTTAAAAAATATAGTTATATATTATATTATATATATATATAATTTGTGTTTCATGTGCCACTGTCCCTTTCAATATAACTTGTGTTTCATGTGCCACTGTCCATTTCACTGTAATTTCAGAAAAAATAATCTGGGTCATAAAATGAGGTGAAATGAAAGGCAAGTTTGCAACTGAAAGATCATGAAGACATTTTCACAATTTTCATGTGGCTTCAGCAGGCTTCTTTTTCTTTTGTAATTTCTCATCATAAGAGAGTCAAATTTAATCACGAGAGCATAGAACCATTGAAATAAGAGTTGAAAAAGACCAATTTGAACACTTGGCCTCCCCCAATAAATAATTACTATCATATTTATAATACATTCCTACATCGTAAAGTATATATTCCATTGCTTTATTCAGTCCAGTTTTTATATGACCCAGATGATGAACATTTCTTGGGAAACTATGCTGGAGTCTAATAAAGTTCTGTTTGATCAAGAAGTTTTACCACATTTTAGTGAGAGTTGCATTGTGGAAAAATCAGATCCAGCTTTCTGTTTGTGGATACCTAATCTCATTCATAGAATTATGAGATCAACCTGATGCATGGTTAAAGATTTCACTTAACAATTTGAGAATGATACTGAAGTATGAGTTATAGTTGAACATTTGATGAAAATTAACACTTGCTCTGTAGTGAGCTGTGATGAATGGAAATGTAGACAATGAGGAATTGCTCCTAATCTATCATTAGCAATGCCACATTCACAATGTATCATTTGGCATTAAAAATGCTTATTTTGGTTGTGGAAAACCTTTTTATGTCTATAAACTTTGAGCAGAGCTTGAGAGACATCAAAGCATCCTTTAAACACCTTCAATTTACTTTGGTTCCAAGTCTGCAGAGGCTGACAGACTATTGTGAGGTAATAAGCACCGCAAGTCAGTGAAGCCAATGGCAGCCGAGTGAACTCAGCACCTCAAATAACCAGCACCTGCAAGATTGGATCCAAAGAACTGAGCCCACTGACTCACTGAAATTAACTGGAGTTCATAAGATGCACAGTATCTCTCACAATTTGGCCCTTAGGTTGGGCCAAATAGATGTATTGTAGATTTAGGTAGATGCTGTAGGTAAATTTGGGTAATGTTCTACTATTTATTGTTGTAGCTCTTTGTTTTTATTCACATTTTGTTTTGTATATTTTAGCTCACAAAGAACATGGAGAGAGACTGCTTAGTAGACTGAATAAGCCCTGAATGGCCTAATCATATCCAAATCTTCAGATTTGTTTTGTACTATTCTCTCTTAACACTGATAAAACTTTTGTTGCTCCACTTTTACACCATTAGTGATGTTTCTTCATATTGCATATTCTGAAAATTTCTCAGTTTCAGTGTTTTTTCCCATGAGTTATGTGAAGTGAAATATTATTTTCTGTTTAAATACACAGGGCCTGACAGTGCATTCCTTGCTTTAGTTGTGTAAGTGCACACCAGCGAGAGCAAGGGTTGCACAATCAAATATACAGGATAGTGTATATCTTATTTCATGTTTCTTTTCTCTTTGCCTTCTATCCTCTTGACACTACATTATTACCTTTTGCATTCACAGTATACTTTACATTTTCTTTTTGCTACAACAGAGTTAATGCTGGTGGTATAGGTCTAGTGATGTCTGGGTTGGTTTTCTTTTATCTCTGCTTGATGCTTAGATATGCTACCTGCTATAAAATATCTTTATGTCAAAAGACTCTCTCTTTTTTTTCTCTATGGAAATACTTCAAAATATAGAGTACATGCTAATACCCACCTTGCTGTGCAACAAACACACTCACTGAATGTCATCTGTACTCCAACTCTCAAAGTTAATTCACTGATCATCTAAGCACTTAGGCATGCTGGCTTCTTCTGAAACTCACAGGAAGACAATAAGTCTCTTGAAATTCACACATTTCAGATGCAATCTTCTTTTGGGTAGGTGGGATATGAAAGAGCAATCAATAGGCATTGCTAACACCAAAATCTAGCCAGTATGTGGATCTATATGAGTTTTAGAAGTGCAGAAAAAGACACTTTGTTTCAGAACAGTATGGACACTTTTCAATTGGCATACCCCAAAGCAATTTGATAGATGACTCAAAGCCTAACCGTGCTCCCCTGGAGTTCACTGGCAAAATGACTCATCTGTGACTGATGTGTAGTTGCTCTGTAATAATTTATTAACACTGTATGTTGGTCTGTTTGTTGGGGGTGTTTTCTGTATGAATATATTGGTTTAAATCAACAAGAGACTGTCCAGAAATATAGGCAAGAAGAAAGAGAATGGCTTGAGGTAAAGGACCTCTCCTCAAACATGAGTTGTTCAGGGATAATACAAAGACTGGAAATGAACCATTAACACAGGAGAGTAAAAGAACTTTGGCAGGTTTAAAAAAGAATACTCCCTCGAAAGAGGGGGAACTTTTTGGGAGAACCAGACTGTGAGCGAGCTAGCATGCTAAAAAGAGCAGTGTAATGGCACTGACACTAGCGGTGGGGCTGGCTAGTCACCTTGAATACATACCTAGGGTCTTGGATGAAATCATACTTGGAGTGGCTAGCCCTTCCCACCACTTGCAGTGTCATAGCTACATTTATACTTATAGAGTGCTAGCTCAATCATTATCCACCCTAGCTGGAAATTATGTGTCCACTCCAGTGAGACACAGGACCACACTCAGGTTTTGAAGAAGGTAGGCCCACTTAGGCTATCATCAAGGGGTGGTAAGTCATTAGGTAAAATAGATATGCATGTAGACTTTTGTTGCTTTAAAATCCTTCTCTAAAGGTTTTGTTTCTTCTGCAAAATGAACAGTACTTTTGTTTCAAGGACACTGTCAGATAACTATATACCACTGATCACAGACTCCTTGAGAGAAGAACTACAGGTGGTCAAACTCATCTGGACTTGACCTGCTGGGTAAAAAGTCAATACACAGGGCTTGGGGTATTGTGTGTTTAAGGATTGGAGAACTTGAGAATCCTGTCTCAGATAGGTAAAGGCACAAAATTTAAGACCTGAGCAGGCACATTCAGAGAGACCAGAAAGGGGGACATAGGTACAACTAGCCCTGTACTGTGACTTCAGTTATCATTGTCCAATTTCATGAAGCTTTGTTTTCCTGACAGAGGATATGGTGTCACTGAGGTTGGCTGGTGGCTTGCTTCTCCCAATTTATAGTGTCTACATCAGTTTTCACAAGATATCAGTGTATTTCAGTGTATCTTTGTAGCATTTCCAATTACTTCCACAAGATTTCTGACCATAGATGAACTGAGTTTAGAGATCTTGTTTTGGGAGGTGAAAATCTGGCATCTGCACACAATGTCCAACCCAGCATAGTTGGTGCATAACTATCATTGTTTCAATGCTGGTAACATTAGCTTCAATGAGGATGCTGGCATTATTGCAGTGATCTTCCCACTTGATGCAAAATTTTTTTGGAGGCATCACTGGTGATACCTCTCCAAATTCTTAAGGTGTTGTTGGTGGGTCACTCAGATTTCACATCCATAAAGGAATGTAGAGATGACAACTGTCTTATAGATCTGAATCTTGATGTTCTTCTTTAGGTCACAATCCCTGAAAATGTATTGAAGCAATTTTCCAAAGGCAGCACTTGCTCACTGGATCCTGTGCTGAAACTCACTGTCACTGAGAGAGTTGCTACCAACATAGTAGAAATGCTCAACTGTCTCTAAAGTCTGTCCCTCGGCAATAATTTGTGGTGGATCATGTGCAAGACCTGAGGCAGGCAGATAGAACACTTTAGTTCTCTCAATGTTAAGTGAAAATTCTAGGCTTGTGCAAAAAATCCAGTGTGTACTGAAGGTCATTCTCAGTATGGAGAAGAAAAGCACAATCATGAGCATACTGCAGATAAATAATGGATGCTCTGAGGATTTTAGACTTCGAGCAGAAGTCTCAAAGTTTAAGAAGCTATCCATCCACTATACTGAATGTCAACTCCAGTGGGGAGACCATGACATTGGTCTTAGTCTGTATTTATCTCTCCATGTATACCCATAGAGCAGTAGGAATGACATCCTCACTAAGAACTGGTGAGTTGTCACAAATTCGCCGCCGCCAGATCAATCTTTCATGATCGATTGAGCGGTCAGTGACACCAGCTCAATCGATGAGGGCGTTAACTAAATAAGTCCACCCCCTCAACTAGCGTGGCGCTGAGCTGGCTCAGCGCAATGTGAACAGCGCACAGAAGGGAAGCTGAGCAGTTGACGTCAGTTACGCAAACTACTCTGTGTAGTTTGCGTAACTCCCATCAACTGCTGCCGAATTTCCGGGTAAGTGTGAACAAGCCCTCAGTAAACTCCAGGCCTTTAGTGACATGTTTTATTGGAAATATAATTTTGTTGTTTTGTTTTTTAAAGTTGGAAAATAAATTGCTTCAAGCTTTTCTCTGCAATATTTCCAGTGACTGTCCTATGTTCCCATTTGAATTTAAGGGCCAAATCCTGCTTTGTTACATCACTGTAAATCCACTGTAATTGAAGTTAATGAAGTTATATAAGAGCTAAGTATTAATATGAATTTATAGTGATGTAATTGAAAATGGAATTTTATTCTTGCTTTTCACTAGGTAACGTGTTCCCAGAGATTTCTGGAAAGCAAGTCTCAGGTTAATTCTGAAGTGGATCCAGTCTACTTCAGAAGGCTATGTAACTATAATGTATGTACAATGTATATTGTGATATAGCAAGGGCAGAGGGCAGTAGGAGAGTGCTACTGTTTGAGCTAAGAGTGGGTGGGCGGGCACAAGCCCGCCCACCACTAAAGGCCCTCCCCCCAGCCTAAGGGGAGGAGCCACCAGATCCAGAACTCAACTGAATACGGGGGACAACAAATGAGAAAACAGGAAGGGGTTTGATGGTCAAAGGGTCAAATGGAGGGAACCAGAAGGGGACACTGAGCAGAGAGCCCTGGACAGTGCCCACTGCTCCCGAAAGGTGTCCAGGGAGCCAGCGGATGCCACCCAGGAGAACTCCGCCCGGATACATGAGTGCGCAAGGGAGTGGAAGTAAGCCCCAAGGTCGCAGGGCACCTCCCCAGCCAGCCTCCCCTCCCTGGTGTTATAGATGGCCACTTTGGCTAGGGCCAGGAGAAGGTAAACGAGGAGGTCCCGCGACTTCGTGGGGCCATGGATGGGGTGAGCGTAAATAAACAGGTGTGGGGAAAAGTGCAGCCAGAACCTCAGGAGGCGTTTCTGGAGGAGCCGGAAGAGGGGCTGCAGCCTGGCGCACTCCAGGTAGGTAAGGGGTCAAACTCTGGTTAACACAATCACAACCTGGCAACTATAACCTGAAATTATAGTAAAAAATATTTTTGCATGGTAAATCTACTGATGATTCATTGACTAGGTTGAATCCAGTAGCTATATCTTTTTCCATTGAAATGGATGAGAGCAAATATGTATTTCTTATCTACAAATATGCATTGCATTCTTCTTTATTTTACTGAAAAGAAGACATTAACTGGATTCAACAAGAGCTGGTTAAAATTATTCACATTTGAGTTATTTTAACAAAATTTTTCATTGCAATGTTGACAAAAAGAGGTGACTTTTTGCAAAGGTGTTTTTTGGGGAAAGATTCTTGAGGATTTAGCCAGATAAGCATAGTATAAATTCAAAATACCACAGATGTTATCTAGGCCAATCTTTTCAAAATTGGGTAACCTAACCTTAGACAGCAAAGTTTGATAACTTTGACCTTAGTTCATCCATTGAAAAATATCAGCAAAAATCTTTTTTTCCCCATTTTCTCTATATCTTCGCTATCTATGACATGCATGTTAGAGACACATAAGATTGAATGTTAATTTATATTAGTTGAAAATGTGGATATACTTCAATTCAGGCAATTATAAGTGGCCTCTCTTCAGACTCTTTGCTTCAGAGTGAATAGTATCTGAAACCAACAAATGAGGTGAAAAGAGAGGATTATGCAATTACCAGAATTAAAGGAAATTAATATTGGAAGCTTGATGTACTACAGGGAATCAGAGAATGAAGAAATATAACTGCTAGTCACACCTGTTCTGATGTGCACTGTTGAATTGAAATTATCATGAGTAAATATAATTACTTAGCAGATTTAATAAATACTTCTGGGGTTCTGAAAACAGCGCTTGGATTTACAAATTATACAGATATAAATGTTGTTGCATACCTACAAAATAGCACCTTTAAAAGAGTTTAATTAGTATGCAGCGAATATATCCACCAGAATGATAACTGGGTAGCTAAAGGTTGTTATAAATTACTGTTAAAAAGTTGTATGTCATACCATATCTTAATTAACAACCTTTTACATGCAACATTTTCCCTTAGCTTATTTAACTTTTGCAAATAAAATATTATTTTCAGCTCTTCAGTTATCTTTGAGAGACAAATGCTTAGGCTGTTTTCATGAGTTATAAACAAGGTTTTGATAGTAGGGAATTAGTAAATATTTGTAACACTTCAGATGAAGTACCCTAAATAAGCATTTAATTAATGACTGAAACAGTTATTGCTACTCAGGCTGTAATGATTGCCAATAATTGCTTTACACAATTTAATGGTTATGCAATTACCATAAATAGAGGGAGGTAATAAAAATAAGAAATAAAACAATTTTTTATACTAAACTTTAATTTGTTTAGTCTTAGGAATAATAAAAGGGATTGATTGACATTTTACAAAATGGATATTAAAATATTCAACCATCATTTCACCTATAAGTTTTGACTGACTCATTCATATTGATAATCAAGATTCATACCATAATGAAGAATAATCCTATTTAAAAGTTTATCAGACATTTATATTTTTCCCTAATCATTGTACAATGGAAATGTAAGTCAGAGAAAGAGATCCATTTATGAGATGTAGAACTTAATTATGTCATATATTACAGTTATTAACACTGAGTATGTAAAATGAAAAAATAAGGTTAAGTATTAGTTATATTAATTTGTGGTCACTGTTCTGAATACTCAGTAAATAAGAGAAAAGATACATTATGTAAATTAATTACCGTTGAAGATTCTTTCAATAATTTAACAATTACTTGTAGTGGTAATTTAAAGTTATTCAAGAAGAATGAATTGGACAGATTTCCCTCACACACATAGCTTCCCTCCAAATAAAAAAAAACCAAAACATTTTGTTCACATTAGACTCATATCACAAATATGGGCAAATCTTTTCAGATAAATATAATAAGTAGTGATTAAAAAGAAATCAAATGGCAATGACTTGCCATCTATTTTGTTTAATTCCTCACCATAGGTGTGGCTACCCATGCCACTCTAAACATCTGTCACTATGATACTGTATGTGTACAGATGATAAAGTTTTACTTATCCTGAGCTATGGATAGGAAAGAGGACTGGAAAAAGCAGTTGTTATAGCATGAAGAAAGATTAAAGAGCTCTGTGTAGGCCCTGCACATTTTTCATCCTCTCCTTTTTACTAGCAGAAGCAAACACAGGAGCGGCCATATAACACTTAGATATGCAAAAGATTTCTCCCATCCCAGGAGGATTATGATGGGCCTTCCTGGCTGTCCAGAAACAGCTCACCAGGTGAACTTCTACTGATTGAAATTTGAAGCCCTAATCCAGGAAGCAGCACTTTCTCCTCTTCCCCCGCTGGTGGAAACAAAGTGGGGCCCCTCTCACATAGGTTGTTTGAGAACTGACTTCTTCCTTCAAACAACTGTAAGAGCTCCTGCTGTTGCAAGGCAAGAAGAAACCCCAACCAGGATCTATCCCAGAAAACTGTTGGATCCTTCCAAATGCCAAGAAGTACTTATAGAAAGTCTCCACAAGGAGGATGTCAAAGAGTAGAAGAATTATGAAGAATTATGCCCAGATGCATCTGAAGTGGGTTGCAGCCCACGAAAGTTTATGCCCACAGGAATTCGTTAGTCTGTAAGGTGCTACAGGACTTTCGTTTTTTTTTTTTTTATATACAGTGTTACTAGCCTGGACTGGTAGGCTCATTGCCATGGGCTATGTAGACATGCCCTAAGTCTCCCTTGTGAATCTGGCCCTAAAAGCGCAGGAGGGTGTTGCAGTTTTAGGTCTGTCCTATGCAGACTCCTCCAAACATAACAACGTTAATGCCCCAGCTGAGGAAAGCACTTAAGCACATGCTTATGTGTCTTGCTGAGGAGGGGTCTAAGGTGTATAGAAGGGAACTATACATAATATAAAAGTAAATACTTGTGTATATCCACGGTCATACCTAAAAAGAGTCTCATTGATTTTATCGTAGTTAATTAGTGCCAGATTCTGATCTCACTTATATCAGAGTAATTCTAGAGTAAATTTAATTTAAGTCCATTTAAATCAATGTAGTTCCTCTGGATTTTCTCTGGGAAATCAGAATATGAATGTTATGGGGTGTCTGCTCCACACCAGTGTGTGATGGGCTAATAGAGGCCTAAGGTGGCTGCATTGGGAAATAGCCAATAGGAGAGAGGCTGTGAGGAACAGTCAATTCGGGTGCAGCAGGCCCATATCAGAAGAGCTGCAGGGCAGATCAGGGACAGTATCCACCTGGAGCTCAAGAAGAGAAGACTGTTCTCCTAGCAAGAAGAAAGAGCGCTAGTACCTTCTACTGAGCAGTGCCTGAAGGCCCCGAGGAGAGAGCAAAGCAGGTGCTGAGGGCCTGGGGAGAGGCCCAGGGAAGCATAGCAGTCGTAAGGGAAGTTAAGGAGATGCAGCATGTGACGGCCATCGACAGGGTCCCTGGAATGGGACTCAGAGTAGTGCGCTGGCCTGGATCACCCCCACCCACTCACCACTGGAGAAGTGGCTAGACAGTGGCCTCCAGCCATGTCACCACCGATGCCGTATTTTTCCCCAGGAAGGGGGGAGCACAGATGGTGACATGGCCGGGGAGTTGTGTCATGAAGAAGACACCACACTCCCTGGGGTGACGCAGGCAAGAGGCAGACATGATGGTGGGTGAGGCTCCATCAGGAGAAGGCCTACCGACCTGCAGAGCTAATCCCCAAGGTGGCCATCAGGAAGCACCAGCGTGGTGTGTGAGCCCCAACACAGTGGCTTTCCCTGATTCTAAGTTTGTGCCATATATATAAATATGGATGGTATAAGCTAATAATGGGGGAAAGCCATATTCTGATTTCTTAGAGGAAATCCAGAGAAACTCCAATGATTTCAATGGACTTCAACTAAGTTTACTTTAGAATTACCCTGTTTTTTCTACTTATCACCTAATCACTCAGACTAAAATGATTATTCAGGTAACAGTTGAAATGCAGGTTATATTTAAAGCACAGGGCAATAGGAGATTAGTAAGGAAGGCCTCACTTCTGATTCCTTTGTGAAATAATTTGCAGTAATGCTTGTAGTAATTTCCAATAAGGCTGCTGAGATAAGAGACTCTGTCAAGAGAGTGGATTCATTTGTCACAAACATTCAAAGAAAACATAACATAAAAAAACCACAATATTTTTATATCAGAAGGAAAAGTCTCCCAAACTTTTAATAGAAGACTTTATAGTAATGCTGGGTGCTTGAAGGGGAAAATCTAGTCTTTATAAATATAATTTGGTGTTTCAATTTTTATATGAATGAATAACATTTTTAAAAGTCTCTCAGCAACTTGCAAGCATCACAAAAAAACTAAAAAGGATCTCTTCTTTTCAAAGTGACAAAATATTAGTCTTTTCATATTTAAATGAATGAATTCATGTTGTTGTGGTTTTTTTTTTTCCTGGCAGCATCTCTTTTCTTAGCTACCAGCTAGTACTGCTGTCTTTCAGTTTTGAATCAAATGCTGGGAAAAAAATTTCAGTTACGTAAAAATATGTCTTTCAGAGAATGTTCTGCTTTCTTGCAGCTTTCAGATGAATAAATAGCCTCCATTAACACATCTACTTTCTCTCATTCTTCCTTTCCTTCTTCCTGACTGCCTCTTTTTTTTTCTCCCTCAAAAGCTATAGATATATTATTATTTAAAATTAGTGTTTTCTTTAGCATGGTTCAGGTTTTCACTCCAGTTAAATGCACATATAGCAGAGAAGAGAGTTGATTACAAAAATATGTTAGAGGAGCACAGCCTTAATTATGTATACTGGATTTAGTGTTCTTCTGAGCCTTTATTTCTATTGATACATTTGTTGAAACAAACAAAATCCCTCTATAGAAACAGGCTGGTATTTTAAGTTATGCAATCCACTCTTAATAAATACCTGCTATAAAGAATTCTTCCCTTTGCCTGCCAGCCTTTCAAGTGACCGATTTGCTATCTGGTAGGAGTATGGTGCCAAATTAAGTCACTGCAGAGGGCTTCTTGGGCAGGGATGCAATTTTAACACAAGTTTGTTACATGCCCCCCATCTGTAGCTGACCCACACAGGATGTAAGACTGTTACACCGTCACATACACAGCCCAGCTGTTTATCTCAAAATGTAGAGACTGATACTGCTACTTTGGAAGTCCCTGGTTCAACATCTGGTACTGGCCAAGATGGTGGCTGTCACACATGCAAAATCCTAAATCGTATACTGCATACTTAAGCTTTCCCGCTCTTCCTCCCTTACCCACCCCCTAAACCCACATCATCTGCAATAACACTACAACACTGAATAAAGATCAGTTCTAAGGATGGGTCAGATATAATTTCATTAAAAATTAGTGTGATACAGTGTCATTTTCCCTGTTCTATATATAACATCTCTATCTAGATTAAGAAATCAATATATTATATAGAGAATATGATGCTTTCTTAATCTAGATAGGTAGAGATTTTGTATGTAAACCAAACTGATTTCACTTATGAGGAGTCTTGAAATTAAAAGAGAGGGATTATTTGTTATCTTCCCGCAAAGGAAAAGAAGAGTTTGCTGCATAACTCATATAAATTGTCAGACAGAGATAGAATTAATGGTGTAGGCAATACCTCCACAATACTTTTAACAAGGACATGATGGGCCTTTTGAAGTCTTTATTGTCTAGGTTTAGCATCTATTAAAAGGTTTCCAGGGAAGCAATCAAAGAAATAGTCCTTGAAGAGAAAAAGAAAGGATCTGAGAACTATGAAGAAACACAAGTTTCTACTGAGCCAAATATTTTTATGGCAGATAGTTTTCACTCAATGAAAGGTAATTGTGCACAATTGATAAGACATTCTTAATAGACCAGGAGGAATGTTTACAAAGAAGTGCGACCAATTCTGATTTCTTCATAGGAAGGAGCAACTAATTGGACCCATGGACATAAGTACAATTTAGGTGAAAGGAGACACTACGGGTATGTCTACTCTTCAGTAAAAAAAAACTTAGCACTGAATCTCAAAGCCCATGTCAATTGACCCAGGAATTCAGGGCTCGGGCTGTGAGGATAGAAATAACAGTGTAGATGTTTGGACTCAGGCTGGAGCCCAAGTTGTGAGATCCTCCCCCATTGCAGAGTCTCAGAACCTGAGATCCAGCCCGAGCCCAAATGTCTACACTGAACTTTTATAGATCTACAGTCCAAGCCCCATGAGCCTGAGTCAGCTGACCTGAGCCAGCCACAGGTATGCTGCACATCTTTTATTGTAATGTAGATGTACTCCTAGGTTTTCCTCTTTGTGACTCTCACACTGGTGGATTGTGCCTCTCAGCTTTTGAAATAGAGGTCTCATGCTTTTGATTTTTCTCTGTGATAATGATTTCCACTGACGTAACCTTGTAGAAAATTTTACTCACACATTTTCTGTATTCAGGGGTAACCATTAAAAATGTTGTGTTCGTTTGTATGATGTTTTAGGAAATGACCATGTTCTTAGTCATTCTAAATTCAATTAATTTTACAAATAAGGTTTTGGGAAGCAGTGAAAGGCTGATCCTACAGCCTGTGTTCACCTTGCCTTTAATGGTGCAAGATCAGACCACATGTGCTTTGTCAAAACCCATGCATATTTATCCCTTAATGGCTTAGCTGATGTTTTTTTGCTACTGGTCTACTTATTGAGCTGAGCAAAGTTGTGCTCCTGCTGTAACAAGCCAATCACTGCAGTGCCACTCTTCATTGGACAGTGAATATCTTTATTATGTCATTGATCTTCAAAGAGCCATATTTAAGATAGCGACTTCCATCCCTGTTAAGATGGACAGCATGCAGCTTCTCATAAAAGTGGCATGTCTGGTGACAAGCCAGAATGATTGTTCACCTCCCTAATTTTCTGATACAACTGTCTCAGCTCTTTGATTTTAATGTGGCACTGCTGCACATCCCTCCTGTGCCCTTTCTCCAACATGCCGTGCAATATCTTCTCGTAGTTATCCAAATTTCTTTTGCTGGCTCAGAGCTGAGCCAGAAAAGACTATTCACCCCACAAATCAATGAGATCCAAGACCTCAGGTCGACTCCAGGCTGGAGCGCGTTTGTGTGCGCAGTCGCCATGATCACTTCTGCTGCTAAACTTTCTCCACGCTGACCAAACAGGAAATGGGAATTCAAAATTTCCTGGGGCTTGAGGGGAGGGGCTGTTTTCTGTGAACATGGCTGCAGTGCAACAGTGCTGACATCATTATCATAATTATTTCTATGCACTAGAAATGTTGTTTGTTCATAACCACTCACAAAAATGGTCGTCTTATGTTTTTTAAAGTTTAAAATAACATATAGGATATTTCCCCTCCTGCATGTGAGTATAGTTATTTCCATTAACACTATTGAGAGATAAATGCACATATCAAGAAAAGAATAAACATTAGGGATAATTAAAGAGAAGCCAATCCTAAATATGAACCTAAAATAAGAAAAGTTGGGTAGTTTTATGGTAATTTTTAGTGTTTTGATTCAGTAGGTATGCATGATTATCAGAATGACATGTTCTCAGGCTGAGTGTATCATTCACAGGCTACTGTGAAGGTAATAGGAGAGACAAACATGTTCAGGATTTTTTTTTTATTAGATAGAAATCGTGAAGTATTGCTGTGTATTTTTCCACATCTATTTGTGTCATTATAGCGCATCATCCCTTGCTTGTCAGTTTTGTGCTGCTGCCTGTTGTGAAATTACCAAGTAGTAGTATGACACCTACAAGTACCACTGAAGTGGAGATATCGAGTAGTACAGCTCTGGCCAGCTAACTTTTTGCAGTTTCAGAATTGAAAAAAGCCCCTTCCAATAAGTCTAATTTTGATATAAGGTGGCACTGATATAAATTAAAAACCGAGAGTGTGCGTACCACATTCTGAACAGTGGTTTTGTACCAAATCAAATTTCTGGTTTTCTTGTTGTTTGTGTTTTTTGTACAATATATATCTTTGGAAACAAAATAATTCAAGAATAACAGAATGGCTGTTAGAGTCAATGCCTCCCAAATGCTGGAGGCAGCCATAGACTGTAGTGTTTCCCGGAATGAGCTTGAGCTGTCCTAGGGGCAACCTGCAGTGGCTCCCGATAGACCCCTGCATCAGCCAAGAATTGCTGTAGCACCCTGCACTCTGGCAACACCACTTCCCTCCACCCCTCCCTCACCATGAACATAGAGATCCTTGATGGAGAGCAGATGGAGGCTGCAGAGCAGGGGTGCAGGATATTACTTGGTGGGGGAGTCCAACTGCTTTGTGTCTCCTGTACACTTGCAGGAGTAGAGCAGGGCCATGGGGCCATGGGAGAGCTGAGAACTGGGGCCCTTGTTTCTACCACTACAAGAACTGGATGTCCATTCAGCCTACATTATTTTGTAAAGCAGTAACTTCTTTAACTTTTGTTTCCATACAGTACAGTACATTTCCTCTTAACATACATATAGGACTGACCAGAAAAAAGGAAATATATCCTCAAATAGATTATTAAGCTTAATTTCATATTATCCTTTAGCTAGCTGCTCTAAGGTTAATTCTTCCTTTATTATTTTTTCATTAAGAATCCTATTAACTTTCAGTGCCCCCACATACATTATGTCCAACTATTCTACTTGTCATCCTGTAATTAATACAAATTGACTATGGGTAACATTTTAAAAATTGCCTACATGAATTAGGTGCCTAAATCTCAATGAATATCAATACCTATGTTGTTCTTTAAAATGGGACTTAGGCTCCTAAGTCATGCAGAGGCTTTTAAAAACTGTGCCTTGTATCTTCCCTCAAGTAAAATGAACATGGTCTATTCAGTGCTTTGTGTCCTTGATTCAGGAAAGTAGTATCCATACTGGTAATAATACTAACCTGAAGTGTGTGCTTTAAATGCTTTCCTTCACTACAGCCTAAAAAGGGCAATATCCATAAATTTCTACTGGATTATCTTAATTTACAAATATCAAAATCCTTAAAATCTGGGTCAGGATATTTTGGACAACTATAATATTTTGAAATGTTTCTTCTTCAAGCTAACTTTCAGGAGGGACACTCTTCAGCTTCCTTTTCTGAACAACCAATAAGCTAAAGTATTTATATCTGGGTACCTATACCTAGGCTTTGAAATATATATTTAAGCAAATAAATACAAATGACCTAATTTTCAGGCATACTGGGTGTCCATAAAACTCTTTGAAATCAATAAAAACTGCTCAGCATCTTTGAAGATTCAGGCCACTTGTATTCAACAGCCTAAACACCCAGATTTGAAAATTTCACCTGAGTCACTTTTTATTTTCTCTGTCATGTGAACTTCTCTTAGTTCAGGATGGAATGTATAATAATGTTTATGCAAACAGGATTAACTATTAAAACATTTAGGGAGAACATTTTCTTCTATTTTACCTTTCCAAAGATAAATCTATCTTTTTCTGTTAATTTTTTCTTAATTTTTCAGTTATGTAGAAAGTTATGTATTCAGTGCTCATAAAGGGGTTGGCTCTGGGAGTTTTAAATAAGCAATATATAATGACTTTCCATAAGAAATGATCTGTTATGAAAGAGGTCACTTCTTAATACTATCCCAAACAATTTTAAAACATGCCTTTAGTGCATCGGTGCCTTGTTTATTATCTTGTGCTGTTAATTAGATGAACCAAGAAGTCTCTAAGCAACCAAAGCTTGGTCATTTCTAACTTTGCTCATTAGTGGGTGTAAAGTATTCACTGACTCAACCTGCAAGGCTTTAGTAGTGCTAAGCTATTATTCCTTCTTTGGATTCATTGTCCAAGCCAGGTTTACTAGGGTCCTGATCTGTACTATTCTTTCTATTTTCCTTTGATTTTTAGCATCCTGGAAACATTACAACTGTGTATGAAGTTGCATAAAAATTAGTTTGAAGAAATTATCTCAAGTATAAAAAGCCTAGCAGAACCTAGGGAAAATAATAGAACTTGTTAAAAAAGGGTGGGGGGGAAGTTAGTTACCATGATTAGGGTGGACAGTACATCAAAATACAGACCCTTTGCTTTTCTCTAACAAATTGCATCCGGTAATAGACCATGTGTGACTTGACCAATTAGATGTTGGTGATATAAGATTTTATCATCTATTTACTCTGTCACTTTGTGATGGGGTGAAACCTCATCATGGACTGGGAAGCTGACAATAGTCAATTAATTACAGCCCAGCTGTAACAGATGTACCTAAGACCTGGTCTAGATCTAAAACTTAGGTTTACCTAGATACGTCTATCAGGGATGTGAAAAATGTGAAGCAGTTAACTTGAGCTAAGCCCTGGTATAGAGACCACTAGGTTGATGGAAAAATTCTTCCATCCACCTAGCTACTACCTCTCAAGGGGGTGAATTTATTACAGAGATGGGGAAAAAACCTTTCAGTCGCTGTTTCAAATATCTAGGCTATGCAGAGTAAGCTGCAGCTGTGTAGTGCTTGGAGTGTAGATATAGCCTAATTTGTTGCTTCTCAGCCAGGGGGGTGAGCCTGGGAGGTATAAGAAGATGATTTAATTGACACTTGGAACTCATCAAAGGGGAGAGAATGCAGTTTGAAGAGAAGAAACACAAAGAAGCAGATGGACTCTTGTGAAGGCGTATGAGCTACAGTTTGTAGGAGAAAAGGCACCTGAGACAGATGCAGTCTGAGGGGCCAGTGCTCAAGACTCGAGCCGGGGAGAAGATTGTGGAGTAGCTAAGGAAGTGATTAAAGCTAGAGTCCAGAAGAAGGACAGAATAGTTGAGAGAATTTTTGAATATTAGTTTGAGATTTTGTTGCTTGAAAAGGATTGGATTGCAACATTTCTCAGCTGCAAGCTGAGTTATGCACAAAGGCAGATAACCAGCAGGAGGCTTGGAAGACAAAGATTCCAGCAACATCACACTCTGATGCCAGGAGGGTTCTCTGTTGGTGAGTGTGTGCCATAACACGTGTGTTAGTTGTTGTTGTTTATGTATTAAGTATATATTTTTAAAATAAATTTCCCCCAGCATAAAATTCTAAGTAGGCATATATATATATATATATATATATATATATATATATATATCTGAGACAAAAATGACAAAGACTCTTAGACTATGTCATGTATCTGCATCCATGGGGGCATATCATGCAAATCGATCCACGTGGAGTCCTTATGCCCTGAAACCCCAATATATTTTGTGTGTGGACAGGACCCTGTGCTCATTTCGTGCTCTGCTGAGCCCAAGGCAGGGCTAGGTACTTAGACTGTAAGATCTTTGGACAGGGAACATGTGGTTGAAGTTGTTTCTATCTGAATGAACGTATAGCAAATCTATTATTCAAATATGTGAAATATTTAAATAAATGACTAGAAAGAAAACTAAAAGATGAAATAGAATACTTTTGCACAGACAATATTGAGAAATAGCTCCCTTTTATATTTAAATGACTATTTCAAAATAACAGGTATATGATATTTTTCTGAAGATAGAGTATGGTATAAGGTAATACTGTACCTTGAATATAGTTTGCAGTGAAGGTGAGTTTTGCCTATTTTTCATTTTAAATCAGATTGCCACCTAGGCAAGCATAAGTGAGCAGAGGTGGAAAAACCAAGACTGAATCATAGAAATGTAAGGCTGGAAGTGACCTTGAGAGGTCATCAAATCCTGCCTCCTGAACTGAGGCAGGACCAAGTAAACCTAGACCATCCCTGGGAGATGTTTTTTTCCAACCTCTGGTCTTAAAAACCTCCACTGATGGGATTCCACAGCCTCCCTTAGAAGTCTATTCCAGAGCTTAATTACCCTTGTTATTAGAAAGTTTTTCCTAATACCTAACCTAAATCTCCCTTGCTGCAGATTAGGCCGTTACTACTTTGTTCCGAAGACATGGGGAACAATTGGTCACCATCTTCTTTATAACAGTTCTTAACATATTTGAAGACTGTTATCAGCTTCTTGTGATTATTCCCCTCTATTCAGCACTGTTAAGGCCACATTTGGAGTACTCTGTCCAGTTTTGACCCCCCATTACAGGAAGGATGTGGACAAATCAGAGAGTCCAGGGGAAGGCAATGAAAATGATTAGGGGACTGGAGCACATGAGGGGAGGCTGAGAGCACTAGACTTGTTTAGTATGCAGAAGAGAAGAATGAGGGGGGATTTTATAGCAGCCTTCAACTACATGAAGGGTGGGGGTTCCAGGGAGGATGGAACTAGGCTGTTCTCAGTGGTGGCAGATGGCAGAACAAAGAGCAATGGTCTCAAGTTGCAGTGGGGGAGGTCTAGGTTTGATATTAAGAAAAACTTTCACTAGGAAGGTGGTGAAGCACTGGAATGGGTTACCTAGGAAAGTCGTGGAATCTCCATCCTTAATGGTTTTTAAGGCCTGGTTTGAGAGAGCCCTGGCTGGAATGATTCAGTTGGGATTGGCCCTACTTTGAGCAGGGAGTTGGACTAGGTGACCTCCTGAGGTCCCTTCCACCTCTAGTATTCTATGAGTCTGTCTTGTCTCAAGATGAAATGTGCCCTCCCCCCTTTTTTAACCTTTCCTCATAAGCCAGGACTCTCCTCTGGACCCTCTCCAATTTGTCCACATTTTTCCTTTCTTCCTAAAAAGAATTGGGCCCAGTTCTCCAGCTGAGGCCTCACCAGTGCCGATTTGAGCCGAATCATTACTTCGCTTGTCTGACATTCAACACTCCTGCTAATACAGCATACTCCAGATTATCCCGATAGCCTAGGGGACATGGATTTTATTTGGATAATTGGGAGTTCAGACAATTGAGAGGGCAGGAGCCATTCAGCAGTGGGGTAGCCTCCCCCACAGCCAGAGGCTTGTCGTCGTCGTCCTCGTGGTCCTAGCTGGTCATCTCTGCTTTGCCCCTCTCACTCACTTCTTTGACAGCAAGGCTGTGAAGGGCTTCCTGTGCTGCCACAAGGCGAGTGACACCCAGTCCCTGTAAGCCCAAGGTGCGGTGCAAAGCAGAGACTCCTGGCCAGGACTCAGCTGTGTCCCACCAGGACTGCAGCCTTCCCTGCACCTTGCACTTGCAGGGATCAGGTGTCACCAACTCTACAGCAAAGCAGGGAGCCCTCAGCAGCACCTTTGTGATGGCCCCACTCACTCACTCACTCATTTTCCCTTGAAAATGGGGCTGCAGAGGGCTCCCTGCTGTGCCACAGGAGCCATTCATCAGCAGAGTGGTGGCTGAGTGTGAGCTCCCTAACACCACTGATCTGTCAGCCACCCAAGCACTCTCCACTGACCTATGCTATCCCTGAATTTGTGTTGCAAGTTAATAATTGGAGCACTCTAGTCCCTGAGTCCCTTATAAGTGTTCCCCAGTGATATCCAACCCTTGACACTGGCTACTCAAATCTTGATCCTCCGCCCCTAAGAGAGCAGTGTACCTCAGTTGAATAGTTTTACCTTAAACCCCTGTTTAACAGATACAACACTTGTAATAAAACAAAAGGAAGTTCATTTGAGAAAAGTTTCTATTCTAAATGAGTGATGGAAACAGATGGTTACAATACAGAAGAAAATCATAAAATGCAAACCTAGGTATAACTTCTTTAATAGTTATCACACATACACAGACACACACACGCCGCCACCTCAAAGTTCAATCGTTTGCAGAACTGGCTGGCTTCATCATAAGCGGGATCCAATTTGTTGTGAGAATACCACTTCCCCTCAAGATGTCCTCTGGATACAGAATGCTTCTCCCCCTCTGCTACACTGAAACAGTCTTTTCTTTTATTCATAGGCAGGGTGATTCTGGCTGTTTTGATGTTCCATTTTTCCTCCAGGCCATTTTGATTGTTTGCAATTGTCTCTGGTGGTTTTTCACTGACAGTCATGAGATGGCTCAAGGCTAAACCATTGAGCCTTGCGTTACATTACCAGTTAACCAGGGCAAGGCGACAACTCCCTTCTGCTCAAATGAACCTCTGAGGCATACTTATCTGTGCTGAAGAACTTCTGCTCCAGGTCCAAAAAGAATACTTTCCATATAATTACATTATACCTTAAATATTACCTGCACATACATCTCACAGTGACTGAGTCTAAGAAGTCACAGGCTTTCTGTAAAAAAAACCCTAATTAGTACGCTTAATGGGTAAAGAGCTTGCTAGACGTGTTTGGTGTAGTAAGTTTATCAGGTCTGAGGTGAAAGTTGTTTGCAAAGAACAGGAGACCCTTTGCCAAGGAGCTTCTGTGTCACCACCACCATCACCACAAAATGACATACACTTGTTTGTTGAAAGGTAGGGCTGGACATGTCCTTTAGAAATCATCAAGTATAGCCCGCTGCACTGAGGCAGGCTGAAGAAAACGTAGACAATCCCTGGCAGGTGTTTGTCCAGCCTGTTCTTAAAAACCTCCAATGATGGGGATTCCACAACCTCCCTTGGAAGCCTATTCCTATGCTTAATTACCCTTATAGTCAGAAAAAATTTAATCTAATATCTAACCTGGAGAACAATTGATCTGACAGCCCTTAACATATATGAAGACTATTATTGGGTTTCCCTCAGTCTTTTTTTCCTCAAGACTAAACATGCCCAGTTTTTTTAATCTTTCCTCATAGGTCAGATTTTCTAAACCACTGGTCATTTTTCATTGCTGTTCCCTGGACACTCTCCACATCTTTTCTTTTATAACTGCATCACAGTGTAGATGCATATTCAAGTTGTGATCTATTGTAACCCCCAGATTCTTTTCAGCAGTATTACCACCTAGCCAGTTATTCCCCCATTTTGTACTTTGATTTTTTCCCCCTCCCTATATGAAGCACTTTGCACTTGTCCTTACTGAATTTTATCTTGTCGTTTCAGACCAATTTTTCTAATTTCCATGGTCTTGCAACCCCATCCGTTATTTTTATAAGCATACTCTCCACTCCAAGTCATTAATAAAAATATTAAATAGCACTGTACCCAGGACTGACCCCTGTGGGACCCATGAGATATGCACTCCCTATCTGACAGCAAACCACTGACAACTATTCTTTGTGTAGAGTCTTTTAACCAGTTGTGCAGCCACCTTCTAGTAACTGCATCTAGAAAACATATCCCTGGTTTGCCGAGCAGAATAACATGGAACAGTGAGCCTTACTAAAATCAAGATATATCATATCTAATGAATGGGGAGAAAATGGTAGGTCAATAACCCTGTCAAAGGAGGAAATTAAGTTGGTTTGGCATAATTTGTTTTTGACAAATTCATGTTTGCTTCCCTTACAATCCTGTTATCCTCTAGGTACTTATTTATTAATTGAATGTTTAATTTGTTCCAGTATCTTTCTAGGTATCAAAGTTGGTCTGGCTAGTCCATAATTCTCTGGATCGTCTTTGTACTTACCTTTAAAAAAGGAACAATGTTTGCCTTTCTCCTGTCCTCTGGAACCTCACTATCCTCCATGAGTTGTCAAAGATAATTATTAATAGTTATAAGATTGATTAATTTAATCTTGCCCTGCAGACTCTAGTGCCGTTAAGTTACCTAAGTATTCTTTAACCTGTTCTTTCCCTATTCTGGCTTGTATTCATCCCCATTGTTAGTGACCAGTCACCATTAACCTTTTAATGACGACTGAAGCAAAAGAGTCATTAAACATCTGTCTTCTTGATATCATCATTTACTAGCTCTCCTCAGTAAGTACCGGACTTACACTTCATCTTTCTCTTGCTTCTAATGTATTTAAAGAACCTCTTCTTTTTGCTTTTATGTCCTTTGCTAGGTGTATCTCATTTTGTACCTTAGCTTTTCTGATTTTTGTCCTTATAAGCTTGCACTGTTTTTTATTTTTGGGCTCATCCTTATCAATTCATTCATGTTTCCACTTTTTGCAGTATTTCTTTCAGTTTTTCTCAGGTCGTTACAGAGCTCCTGACGCAGCCATATTGGCCTCTTACTGTTCTTCCTATCTTTCCTTCATAATGAGATAGTTTGCAGTTGTGCCTTTAATATTGTTTCCTTGAGAAACTGCCATCACTTCTGGACTCTATTTTCTTTTAGATTTTCTTCCCATGGAATCTTACCTACCAGTTTTCTGAATCTATTAAAGTCTGCTCTTTTTCCTGAATTCCATTGGTTTCTCCTTCCTTCCGTCCTTTCCTTAGAATCATGAAAACTCTCATTTCAAGGTCACCTTCACCCAAATTGCCTTCAACCTCCACATTCACAACCAATTCCTCACTGTTCATTAGAATCAAGTCTAAAATGGCTGTTGCCTTGGTTACTTTCTCCATTTTTCTAAAACAAAAATTTGTCCCCAGTACATCCAAAGAACTTATTTCAAATTTTCTCTTGCCCAACAGCCTGTTTTTTCCAACAGATGTCTGGTTACTTAATCTCTCATTACTTTCAGGTTCTGTGTTTTTAGATATTTATTTGTTCCAGAAATGCCTTATCCACCTTCTCCTGATTTGGTGGTTTGTAGTAGATTCCCTATCATAGAGTTGGAAGGGACCTCAGGAGGTCATCTAGTCCAACCCCCTGCTCAAAACAGGACTAACCTCAGCTAAATAATCCCAGCAAGGGCTTTGTCAAGCCGCAGCTTAAAAACCTCTAAAGATGGAGATTCCACCACCTCCCTAGGTAACCCATTCCAGTGCTTCACCACCCTCCTAGTGAAAAACTTTTTCCTAATATCCAACCTAGACCTCCCCCCTGCAACTTGAGACCATTGCTCCTTGTTCTGTCATCTGCCACCACTGAGAACAGCCTAGCTCCATCCTCCCTGGAACCCCCTTTCAGGTAATTAAAGGCTGCTATCAAATCCCCCTCATTCTTCTCTTCTGCAGACTAAACAAGCCCAGTTCCCTCAGCCTCTCCTCATACGTCTTGTGCTCCAGCCCCTAATCATTTTTGTTGCCCTCCGCTGGACTCTCTCCAACTTGTCCACATCCTTTTTGTAGTGGGGGGCCCGAAACTGGACACAATACTCCAAATGCGGCCTCACTAATGCCGTATAGAGGGGAATAATCACTTCCCGTGACCTGCTGGCAATGCTCCTCCTAATGCAGCCCAATATGCTATTAGCCTTCTTGGCAACCAGGGCACACTGCTGGCTCATATCCAGCTTTTTATCCACTGTTACCCCCAGGTCCCTTTCTGCAGAACTGCTGCCTAGCTCGTCAGTCCCCAGTCTGTAGCTGTGCATCGGATTCTTCCGTCCTAAGTGCAGGACTCTGTACTTGTCCTTGTTGACCTCATCAGATTTCTTTTGGCCCAATCCTCCAGTTTGTTTAGGTCCTTCTGTATCCTATCCCTACCTTCCAGGGTATCTACCACTCCCCTCATCTTAGTGTCATCTGCAAACTTGCTGAGGGTGCAATCTACCCCATCTTCCAGATCATTAATGAAGACGTTGAACAAAACCAGCCCAGGACCGACCCCTGGGGCACTCCACTTGTGACTGGCTGCCAACTAGACATGGAGCCATTGATCACTACTTGTTGAGCCCTATGATCTAGCCAGTTCTCTATCCATTTTATAGTCCATTCATCCAACCCATACTTTTTTAACTTGCTGATAAGGATACTGTGAGAGACCGTATTGAAAGCTTTGCTAAAGTCAAGGTATATCACGTCCACCGCTTTCCCCACATTCACAGAGCCAGTCACCTCTTCATAGAAAGCAATCAGGTTGGTGAGGCATGACTTTCCCTTGGTGAATCCATGTTGACTGTTCCTGATCAGCTCCCTCTCTTCCAAGTGCCTCAAAATGGATTTCTTGAGGACCTGCACCATGATTTTTCCAGGGATTGAGGTAAGGCTGACCGGTCTGTAGTTCCCCGGCTCTTCTTTCCTCCCTTTCTTAAAGATGGGCACTATATTTGCTTTTTTGGAGTCATCAGGGACCTCCCCCAATTGCCACGAGCTTTCAAAGATAATAGCCAATGGCTCTGAAATCACATCAGCCAACTCCCTCAGCACCCTTGGGTGCATTGTATCTGGCCCCATAGACTTGTGTATGTCCAATCTTTCTAAATAGTCTTGGACCTATTCCTTCATCACTGCAGGATGTTCACCTCTTTCCCATACTGTGCCGCCCAGTGCAGCAGTCATGGTGTCTCACTTAGTTTTTACCCCTTTTGTCTTTACCCAGAGACTTTCAACTGGTCAGGCTCTCACAACTGGACCTCAGAACAAGTGTGTATATCTTATTGTTGTGTAATGCAATGCCTCTTCCCTCTTCCTTAACAACCTATACCGTTGATACTAATATTCCAGTCATGAAATTTATCCCTCGAAGTCCTTTATACTAGATAAATCATCATTTAGCTCCAGTCCTCCCTGTTTATTCCTTATACTTCTTGCATTTGTGTATAGACATCCAAAATGTAAAGGAGATTTCCCCCACTGACTTCCCTCCTGTTGCTTCGATGACCTGACTGTAATTCTCCATATATTTCCTCGCCACCCCACCCCAATTACTGACCATCAGTTAAGGTCACACTTTTCTTTATGCTTACTGTTGGATTTTGTCACCTGACCACGTTAAATCTAGTTTAAAGCCCTCCTCCTTAGCTTGGCAAGTCAGTGCTTAAAGATGCTCTTCCATTTCTTGATCATGTGGAAACCATCATCTCTTTCCAGCAGTCCTCATTCCAGAACAATATCCCATGAATTAAGAAACTGAAGGCTTTCTGTCAATATCATCTGCTCAACCATGCATTCATCTCTAGGATGCATGCATTCCTATCTGGGCCTTTACTCCCAACCAGGAGGATGGACAAAACACAACCTGTGCCTCTCAATCCCAGAGTCCTGGAGTCACTGCTGATTTTCTCTGGGTCATACTGTGACATACTAGGGTACAATTCAGACTAGTAAAGGGCTGTGTCACCCCTGCTCTTCAACATTGGGTGCCTAGCAATGGGCTTACTGAAGTATCTCCCACTTGGGCCTTGCTGCTTTCCAGCATGCAAGCTACACCCTGAGCATCTGTCTGCGTAACTGCAGTTTACCAGTTACACCCTGGCTCTCACCAGCCTTTGCTATACTGCAAGATTACTCCAACACACCTCCAGTCCCAGATTTTCTGCCAGCAATGTATGTTCTGAACTACCCAGCCCTCTCCTGGATAATATAAATATTAATGCTATTATTCATTTAAGAAAAATAATTTACCATCTTAATATGATAGTTACCCTGACACTTCAATTTAAATACTCTGGATTAAACAATAATACAAGTTGATTCTCTAAAAAGAGAGATTTTATGTGAGTATAAGTAATGAGGAATAAAAGTAAAAAATGGTTACAAGAAAAACAAAGAGTAAATGATTACTAGTATCTACTTAAGATACTACTTTCTTACCACATGCTCCAGAAGATTACTGACCAAAACTTCTGGTCAGGAACCTTCCCCCGGAGTCCAACAGCTGTTGCTTTTTGTGTTCTCAGGTGCAGAGAATGACATGGGTAGCGGGGGAGGTCTTGGGGTATTTGGCCATCCTTTTTTTATAACTTCACTCCCCCTCTTGAAAGACACTTCCAATTGAGAACTAGGAGACAGTCTATGTGGAAGGATATTCCCTGTTGGGATTTTTTTTCACCTGTTTGAACTTCCTTTGTTTTCCATTCCTGCCTGATGACTTTTTATTGCTTAAATGCAAATTGAAGGAAGCACACATTTCTTTGTTTACAACAGACCTGTTTTCAGACTTCTGCTTGGGCAGGGCTAAGTGGTTGGGAACATGTTAGTAACATCATACAGGAGAATCCGATCATTTTACATACAATATTAACACATTTTATCAGGACAATACTGATCAGCAAACTGAGTTTTCAAATTATACTTCACAAGGCATACCTTGTACAGAGATTATTACAGTAGTGTATAGGATGTGAATACTGGGGTGTATTCTGACACATACCTGGCTGTATCATTAATTCTTATGTGAAGAGTATGGGGTAGTGGTCTAAGGGAGGGATGAGCCTCAGCAACCTTTCATGTAACATCTTGGAAGCAGGGTCCAGGCAGGCAGCATGTTTCCTGGGACACCATATCAGGTAGGCAAATGGATGCATCCATCTCCCTCAGAAGGGAATCCCCAGCCACCAGCACCCTACACTGCTTCGTCTTGGATTCAGTGGCTGTGAGTTTCCCAGCCTTGGGGACAGGTGGCTCTTCCTTCTCAGCCATTGGGGTTTGCTCACATCTGCTTTTGCCAGTACCATATACTAGTTATTGACTGCAATAGACAGTAGGCCTGTGTGGGGACCTCCTGCACAAGAAATCCAGCAACTGGTCTCCTTCCTGCCTGTTTTCCTTCCTCTTCTAATGCTGCTGTACTCCTCTAGTACGCTAGCATCCTGGGTCCCAGATTTTTCTACATGTGACCTGTCAATGAAGTCCTCATGCTATCCAGATGAAACCTCCTCCTGAAGTTCTCTTACCTGCTTCCTGAGGGATTCCACCACAGACAACTCTTACACCAGGTGATTCCCCCTGTCTGGCTTTTGTCAGTGAGATATATATATATAGGCCACAGGCTGGGAAGTAGGGCCAGCAAGTCAAGCATGAGTGGAAACCTACAGGTCAGTATGGCTGTCTGGCAACGACTCCCACAGGTACAGCCAGAGGAAGAACTAGAAAAACTCAAATCAAACTGATCCTAAACTTTTTTTGGTGGGAAGTAGAAGGGGAGATTTGTAAAAGCTTAGATGATTGGTTAAAAACATGCCCACTGGCTTCCTGAGGCAAAAATCCAATGACAATCTAAACACAGGTGTGCAAATACTGAGCTATTTGGTTTCTTGTGGAAATGCACAGTGTCACTATAGAAGTGATAGGTACAAAACTAATAAGGAAGATAAGATGTAAGGGAAAGTTGAGAACAGTGTTTTCATAATAGTCCTTCTGGAGGGAAGAAGGGGAAAAAGATTAGTAACGTTCCAATATTTTAAATGAAAGTTCTTAAAGTTAACTGCCAAATTTCAATCTTGGTACCTTGTAAACATCAAAAACTAGATAAATGAATATGTGATTACAAGATTGCATCAGTTTACTGAATAAGCTTAGTGAATATCACCAAGCCGATATTCTACAAACTGAAGTCGACAAATATGCTATTAATGGCAATGGTAAATTATTTGTCATTTTCAGAAGTTCTTTTATTCCATTTGTAGACTTTTGTGATTCTTCAAATTGATTAAAGGCTGTCACTGGCAACAAGGATAAAGTTCACATGTATAAAAATTGTTCCTATACAGTTCAAACACTCCAGTTTATCAGATCAATTCTTCCCAAAGGAAATATTAAATGAAGTTGCAATGTATTCTGTATATTTTATAAGTAACCTGTACCAATATGATATAAGATATATACCGTAAATCTATGATACATCATTTTACAGGTTGTTTTTTTTTTTTTTAGTTTTAGCTGAACAGATCATTGTAATCACATTTTCTTTTTTTAGTACATTCTCATATAATTTTGAGAAGCTGTTATTGAACTCTCATAACCAGATAGTCCCTGGAGATTAAGATATTAGGAATAAGAACATTGAAATGTGTTGACTTTTATATTAAAGTAAGGTACATGCAAAATTATCTTATCCAGGGTGAAATAGTACTTGAAAGTCTCTAGGCAGAAAATGAAAGTCAAACATTTATTAAGAGCCTTCATTTTTTTTATCTTCATTTTATTTGCATTATTTCTGCACGTGCTTACACTTTTACTCTTCCTGTCGGTGTCCATATCCATCACTACAGAGCATTATTTGACTTTCTTTAGAGTTGGTGCCTCTCCTACATATGGATTTGTCTGTAAGGACCATTCTGTATGAGTTTGTAAATAGAAAATATTTAAATGCACACTCATTTCAGTAGTGTTAAGACTGTGCCACAAACTCAAAAACTCAGATTTTATATCATTGTGACCTCATGTCAGTTCCTTGTATGCCAATGTTGGTGGTGGTTTTCATGGAGTGGTGGTAGCCTGGTCTTCAATCTCAGCAGAGGTGTTAAGTAGCATGAAATCTGACCTGTCCTTTCATCTTTCAACTGAAGGACAAAGCACCCAGACACTTCAAAGAGGAGAAGTTTACTGATGCTGTTTTATGCTGTATGGGAAATGTTATTGGTACATTTGTGGGGGGGGGGGGGGGGGGGGGGGGGCAAATTGGGTGTTGTGTTTGTATGAAGAAATTGAAGACTTCAGTCCATTAATATGGCTTCTTTCAGAAGAAAATAATTTAAAAAAAGAAAATCCAAAAATGTTAAGTCATGCCAATGCACAGCTGTTCACTACAGGAGTGTTGAGTCAGACACAAAGAAAGGAGATTAAAAATAGTACCTCATTAGTTAAATTCTCTTTTATTGTCTTTTGTCAAACTATTAATTACAGCCTAAGCGTGCATCAAAGGATCAGGGTTTCATCATATGCAGTTCTGTACAGACCATTAACAAATAATTTTTGCCCCAGAAAGTCTACAATCTACATAGAAATTTTCCATTTCTTCATATGTCTGTATTTGGTAGTAATCTTATTTTGTTTCCTTGTGTATGTGTAATTATATATAAGAAACTGATAACAATTATTGGAGATTATAATACCTTTTAAAAATAGTTTGATCCAGGTGTGAGAGATTAAGTGTATAGATAAGATTTTTTTTCCCCCCCAAAGATGAAATATTTATTCAAATGTGAAAAATACATAAAATAGATGGTTCTGTAATACACACTGGGCCTTATCCTCAGCCCTTTTTGCTGCTGAAGTGCAAAGCTCCTCTTCAGAAGCAGTTGGTGATGCCCTGGTTGTAGGTGAATTTTCTGATGGCATGAATCTATAAATGTATAAGCTCTTTCAGGGTATATCCAGGTAGGAATAAGATGTGCTTTAAATATTACAGAAGAAAAAAAACTTATACCACTTTTCAGGGTTGTAAGATTCTGATAATTTTGAAGCTTCCTAACTGAACAAAAATTCTAAACCTTCGGAGATCTTCCCTTCGCTAATTCCATTAAGCAATAGAAAAGGATTGGCAAAACCTTATTAATGGAGTTGGTTGGAGAACTGGGCCTTTTTTCCACCGAAATTTGTTTGAAAAAAATCCCCTCTGTTTAAATTTCCCATTTTTTGTGAAACTTTGAATACCGAAATCTTTCATTTTGGAAATGCTGCTGCAATGACTTAAAGGAGTTATAATTCAGGTGCTTTATAGCCTTGGCTCCCAGGTCAAACTCTGTCTCCCATGATGCATCATGGTCTCTCTTCTTGCAGATAGGAGGTGGTGTATATCATGACTGTCCCTGTCTGTGGAGCGTCATGGGAGATGTAACCAGATGGGGGTCCTGGAGGAGAATGGAGACGCAATGCAACCGAACCACAGCTCCTAAGCAGCACTGTGGCAGCATATCAAATCAAAATATTTTGGTTTTCAACCTAAACATTTCATTTTTGGGCACTCAATTTTTCAATACCAAATCAAAATTTTGCACAGAAAACAGACACGTGGTATGAGTTTGTTTGTTTTTTTTTTTTTTTAAATCATTTAGTCAAAAAAACTAATGTTCTATTATAAAACAGTTTAGATGGAAAAATTTTGATCAGACCTATTCTTCAGCCTGTTCTTAAACAAAATTGGTATTGGAGAGAGGCCAAACCAGATTCACCAGTCACCACTTTAGATTAGGACCAATAGATATGCAGTTACTAAAGTAATGGACGCCAGTACAAAACTCATTTTTATTTAATGATGATTCAACACAAATTGTGACAAATTAATGGTATGTGCCAACTGAAATAAAGGGGGGAAAATATTGAAAGTGTAGCTTTTCCAATGTCTGTCATAATTTCTTCAAAGATATTACAGCATAAAATGATGGCTGGGGGGAGAGTGGGGGTGGAGGAAAGTTATTTTATCTCCTGGCAGTTGGCACAAGAGAAGCAAGAATTTCAAGTGTCTTAAAAGCTTTTAATTGAATTTTGTTTAGTAAAATTAGATTTGAATAGTCAGTAAACTTGCCTACTATTGATAATTAGACCCAAATTTAAAAGAATATAGTACAACTACACAAACTCTGCTGCTTTGCTATATGCATCGTTTACGTTTCACTCCATATTATGTACCTCCTGCAATGAACATGACCTAAGTAAACCATTTACTCGTGTCAATATTGGTGACATCATAGCAGAATTTTTGGAAGCCTTTTCAATGTGTTGCTAACTTTGTACACTCAGCAGATGACTGCGCGGTAATCTGCCACACACTATCTATCCATCTCCCCACTGGTAGACCCTTACTGTGGTGACCCATTTCAATTCCTTCCATGATATATGAGGTTATTTCTGCCTGTACGACTGATGTGATCAAAGTATATCAATTTGTACCTGTTGATTTCCAGCAGCAAGCTGTGCTTCTGTCTAATAATATTTCTAATATAAGCCATATCTTCCATCCAGGAAATGAGTGCAGAGTCACAAAAACCTTTGCCAACATCAAACCACACAGGTTTCAATTTTCTTCATGTTAGCAGCATCAATTTCTCATGATACACTTCCAGAAGTAGCTATGGAAAATATTAAGCTTTTCACTACTCATACCTTCGTACATTTTGAGATGCTATGGTATTCCCCCCCCCCCCCCCCCCGAGGAGGCCATGGCTGAGCTGCCATTCCTAGTCTTCTTCCAATTTCTCTGGAACAGCCTCCTTGGTTGGATATCTATGTTCCCAAAAAATTGAATTAATCTACTGCTTCTATATTTTAATTTTTGTGATGTCTGCTTTTGTTAACTGTGTCAACAGGCATACGTTTCTTTTTTCTCCATATTCAGGGATAATCCATATTCCTCATGAACTGTTTTACAGACTCCAACTTTGTTTGCATTGCATGGATGGTTGTAGCAAAGAGCACTGTGTCAACAGCGTATCTGAAGGTTAACCGATGTCCACCTATGGAAATACCAGAATCTTCAACTTTGTCAAATCCGTCTATGGTTTATCTCATAATATTGTATACATGTTGAAAAGGCTTGTGGACAGAACATGCCATTGTCTCTCACACTGCCCAGTGGAATACCACTCCCTGTTGGCCACTGCTCTTTGAATCATGATATGTTTTTGACACTAAAGGCTTGTGAAGAGTTCAGTGGGGTGCTTTGAAATCCCCATGTCTGCCAGTACCCTCCAAAGATTGCCATGTTGGATAATTTTGAAGACTTTTAAGTAGTCAATGAAACACATGATCAACAGGTGATTGTACTTCCTGAATTTATCAATAATGTGATGAATATTTGCGATTTGGTCATATGTCCCTCTCTGAAATCAGCCTGTTGTGGTGGTAGTCTATTTCTATCATTCACATTTATTGTAGAGCAGAATTTTGCTTGTGTGTGCTTGTGAGACATGATATGATTGTTGTTAGACTCTGTTATGCCTTTCTTTGGTAAGGGCAGAAATAGTCCTTTCATGAAGACACCTGGCCGATTTTGTAGTTATCTCTACATCACGGCATGTTTTTATGAGTATGAGATCAACACCATGGTCATGAATCGTTTAACAATTCTGCTGGTATATTATCTACCTCTGATGCTTTCTCAGGCTTCATTTTTATAATAGTACATGCTGCTTCCTTTCACAGGATTGTCGGCTCTGGATCCAGACTCTCCTTCCTGTCTTCCTGTATTGTGAGTTTCTCTGAGGCATACAGAGTGGTACAGTAATCTTTCCACTGGTGTTTATCACCACCTTCATTGAGGACTACTCGATCATAGTAAAAGATCATGATGGTAAATGAAGAAAACTTTTCAGTAAGAAGTCTCACCACTGTGAACATATCTTTTGTATTATTACTATCTTTGATTCTCAAGTTTCTCACATTTTGCTCTTACGCTTTTGCTCTTGTTAAGTCAGCCTTTAGATCTGTTTGCTTAATTCCTGGTATCGTCTCCTACATTCTTCAGTTTCAATGCAATTCTCTCTCTTCCACCAGCTCAAACATTTTTTCAGTTAACTATAGTCTGATCCAACACTAACTTTTTGGCATGTCTTTTGGTGGGCTTCAAGCATGATAGTTTTAATTTTATTCCAGGTTGGTTTGAGTTGTTTTTTCACCTGTCACAATGTACAGGCACTTTGTAATTTTTCTTTATTCTGGACAAGTCCCCGATGTAGTGGACCTGCCAAAATCTTATCTTTTTCCATTTTAATTTTAATTTTCCTTTTTAACAGTTGATGGCCTGACCAATAGTCCTGCTCTCAGGAATGTCTTTCTTTATAGTACTTTTGATCTTCAATTTTGCTGTATCATTACATAGCTTATCTGGTTCTTTGATGACTTCTGTGCATAAGCAGCTAGCATGTTGGGTCAAGATGGTGTTTATAATCTCTAGGTGTCTAGAGCAACAAAATTTAACTAAATGCCTTCGTCTCATTTTATAAACCCAGACAATCATTTTCCATTACTACTTTGAGAGCTTATTCTTCCAACTTTCACATTCAGGTCTTCAATCGCAAGCGTGATATATTTGTGTGGTGTCTTAATGAGTGTCTTTTCAAGCTGTTCATAGAATTAAACAACTTCAGCTTCTGTTGTAGGAGCATAAACCTGTATGATAGATGAATTGTAATGCTTCTTTCACTGATTGGGTTATCTCCAAGCACACACTTTGATGTCTCTTTGGGCAAGATAAACATTGACCCCATTTTCTCAGATTCTGAAAAGTACATGTCATGAAATTACTCCTACCAGTCGATCACAGCTCTGAGATTCCTTATATGTCTCTTGTATCTTTCCAGTTCTTTGGCCATGATGGTGAGCTCTCTTCATCCATACTTCTCCTCATTCTGATGATTCATTTATGAAGATTCAGGTCACACTTCTCCTGGGTACAAATATCAGGCACTCTATTTTCTGAAGGATTTGATACATCATCATCATAACAGCAACCTGTACACTTAATGTCTGGAAACTCCTCCCCATATAATTTTGTCATGCCTTCTGTAGTGTCTCATTTGAATTAATGCTCTGTCTTTGTTTTGCCATGATAGTTCTCATGGGAGAAAGTACAGTAGATAGTTTTTCATTGCCTTCCCTCTGGCTTGTGGCTGACGGTTAAATCCATCATTTAACCCTTCCTCCTTTCTGCAGCAATTCCTCCATTGGGGTCCCACTATCCTGCCCAGGTGCTCTGAGGCCATTGGGACTTCCTGAGATTTGCCAAGTTAATTGAATATTGCTCTGTACCTAGCGTTGGCCAGTCACAGGTGTTATCTACTGACATATGTGACAGCAGACTTCAATGCAACCTGATCAGACCTTTAAACATATTGTACTATCCACTAAAACATTCTGCAGTATTTCCTCCATTTGTATTTTTCTCTACCCTTTTACATACTACTGTATTTCCCTACCTCTCCCTCTTGCACCTGTAATTGCATCACTCCCTGTGTCTCTCATGTCTTTTTTGTATTCTATCTCCGACTCCTTTCCTCCCTATTGTATTTGCTGTCTGTATATACCTTTGCATTCTCTGCCATTAAATCTTGATTATAAATCATGCAAGCATCAGAAAGCTTCCTAACATCTCAAATACAATGTATTTGTGTTTGAAGCTGTTATGATAGAATAAATGCTCACTACCAGAATGTATTGTTTCATTACCCAGATACATTGCCCTAGTAATTAATGTGAAACCTCCAGTAAGCCTTTGTCCTTTGGTGATGGTAATGTTTTGTTTATAGATCATTAAATGCATTTTCTAAGCATTTTCTTTCATAACCAAAGCTTCGCTCAAAAACTATTGTAACCAAAATCCTGGTATTTTCCAACATTGACTCACTCTACCATGTCAGAGGAAGACTGTGGAAAGACTCATTAAGCTGCTTTTCATACATTTTAAGTAACAAATAAAAAACATTTCCCTGTAGTTTTGATGTTACTATTTGAATCAATTTCAAATCTTAGTCTTTTATTTTTTTTAGACTTTAATCATCCAAAGCATATTTAATTGGTCAGATTATTATTTGACTTGTACTCAGAACCCCAGAGAATGAAGAATTTTATTTTGTCATTTTTGCTGAATCTGAGCTCTATATCTATAGCAGTAGGGCTAATTGGGTCTTTTATACTTTGGATTTCTTATCACATTCTCTGTAGTTTGTTTACAGTGTAGCTTGGCAAGGTTTTAAACATTTCCTAATGTTTTACAGTTTTACAGCTGTATATGTGCCTGTGTCTTCAAGAGAAACACAATGTGATGCTGTACATCTGTTGCATTTTTTTTTTATATATATATATATAATTTTTTTTTAACCTTTTAGGTATACTGTTGATCTGTAGAAAGCCATTGATAGGATATAGCTAATCTTTTAGGAAAGAAAGCCATCTGGGTTTATTTCTCACGCTAAAGGGTGTTCAAATTACAAATGGGGAAGTCTGAAGAGCAACACTAGTTCTAGGGGATGGGCAGTGGGCCATGTAGCTGCAACGCTCAGGATGGAGTTACTGTTAGAGGATCTGCACCTGGAGCATTTGTCTAGAGGTCTAGAAGATTTAGACAGTGCCTGGACTCTCTTTAGTCTCTGGAGGTTTAAAACAATGGGATGTAGTGGCTTAATCCCCTCAGGATATCCGAGAAGGGCCACTCAACTGCATCTGTGATATACATGTCTCCATCTTCTTTAAAGAAGTAAAGTGATGTCTGTACCATCTATTGCATTTTATAGTTAGTTATCTATCCCATCACTTTACCTATATTGTTCTCTTGTAGGCAGCCATAGATGGGATGCAGTCAACCTTTTAGAAAGGACAGAAATAGACCATTTTTCCAACAGGGATAATCTGGAACTGTCCCTTTTTTTTCTTTCTTTGCTTGGCCAAATAGCTGGTGTATGAACAGTTACTTTTTAACATCTGGTTAGACTCTGCTCCAGCAGACTTAATCCTTGCCCTAAGAATTGAGAAAATGTCTCTGAAGGATATCAGATTCTGTATCTTAGTTTCCTTGAACACTGAACTTACCTATGAGACCATTTATGATGAAAGTACATATTTTTTTCTTTTTCTTCAGTAATAACGTAATAACCTAGCCACATGATTATTCCTTTTGGGGGTCTCATTGTCATGCAAGGTGTTTCAGAGGCTAGGGGCTTAATTTTATAAATAATCAGTGTTGTACCAATTTCTGCCCAGAACGATTTTGTGTTCCCTGCTCTTTTAAACTTCCTTCATTTAATTACAGATGAGCACAGTTAGTGCGTACAAATAGCAGAGAAGATAAATATAACCTTAAACATAGCTATCACAACATACAGAAAGGCAGCTTTAAATCAGTAAAAATGAACTGAATAAATAAGCCATTGAATTTATATACCATGTTTAATACTTTCTAGATTATTTCAATAACATTTAAATTTGTTGAATTCTGTGTAATCAAACAAATGTCACTGGATAAATAGAATGACATGATTCCACTTTTCATGGAGTTGCCAGATACCAAATGCTAACCGCTTTTTCCTGTTGGACAGCAGGTATGAATTCTGATTGCCAGTAACTGAATTAGTCCAATTATCTAGTGCCAGATCTTACTGATCCTCACAGAACCTTGTCTGGTTTGGTTTTTTTACGATATATCCTAGAACACAAAGTTTGACTCCAATTCTCCATGTCTATAAAGCAGCTATTCAAAGATTTGCCTTACTGAACACATCCTCCTAAAGCAAGCGAAGTAATATGCTAATATCCATTTGAAAATGTTAATGTAACAATTCTCATCAGCTCTCAAACCACTTTTCAATTGAAGTAATTATCATTTATCCCAATTTTACAGATGAGGAAGCTGAGGTAGCAGGCCAGTGTCAGAGCCACTAATCTAACCAATGTCTTCTGAGTCCCAGTCCAGTGCTCCATTTACTAGGCATCACCATCTCCCTATATGCTATGTAGATTATAGGCTATATGAAATATATAATAGGGCACTTTATACTTAATACTTAAAGTGGTGCTACTAGGTCTACATATAAATAAAATACTGAATGTCTGGTGTTTCCTCAGCAGGACAGTAAACAGACATTGGAGAAATGTGGTCTGAGAAACTGCAACCAGAAAACTTTACAGTACAGAAATGCCATTCTTCTATTTTAACATGAAAGTATATAGAAACATAGTAATTGCTGTAGTGCATTAGATCCATTGGTCCATCTACTCAGGTATCCCCCCACAGCTGTCAGCACCGCCTTCAGAGGAAGATGCAAGATAGCCGCCAATATGCTGCAACAGACCTGTTATACATCATGTCTATTCAACTCTTCTCCTGTGTTTAGCCTGCAGAGGCATAATATGACTGTTTACGTAAGTTGGTCCATACTCGTTCAAGCATTATCTGCATTGTTGATATCTTGCATATTTATTTCCCAGGGCTCTGTGGGTTCCTTCTACTATCCACAAGAGACTGCATATATTAAGCATGTGAGAACATGCAAGAGCAATGACAATTAGTGAGAAGTGGGCACAGCAGTGGCTGGATATCAGCTTTTTTGCAACAGCCAGTATCTGAAATCCCAATTCCCGAATGCATAGCTAAAGTCCCAGCTACTTCCATGTTCACAATGGGGACTGAATTTTTAAAACTCCAAGCATCACCAATTCACCTTTGAAATTATCATGGTTTCCAGAATGTTCAGAGCTGAGGGAATGCACTCTCTAATGTGCTGCCCAGATCTTCCCTTTAAAAACCCACCTGCACCATGGGACACGAAGCATGAAGGGCTCTCATATATTCACCTTCTTCGCCCAGCACAGACACTGGGACTGCTTGAAAGTATAGAGGTAGATGGAAGTCTGTGTATCATAAAACGACACTTGACTACATTTTTCTGATTTTTCTGTTATGTTATTTATCTTCTATGAATTTGAAAATTTGCAAGTTCTGAATCTGATATATTTAACAAGATTAATTTATTATCCACTACTTTTTTATTTGTTGGGGGTGGGGTGTATAAACTAATTAATCCAAATACTTAAAATTTGAGTGGCTTTATGATTCCCAATTGAAGTACCATCATATCCCTGAAAATAAACATTACAAAAATTATTTTATTTTCCTTGCAACACTGGAAGCTAGGGCTTCCCCCAACTATACTCCTTACCCGTATATAGTTGCCTGCTACTATTAATTCCCAGTTGGTATCAGAATTTAAAGGTAGGTTTAATGAGCTGTTGTGGGTTCTGCATTTAATGTTTCTTAATCACTATCTTTCTGTTTCAAACCACATTCAAGGCAGCCCTTACAAACATCTTATCAGCTACATTTTATTGACTTGTTTGATTATAGAACAATATATTTTTGTCCCTCTATTTTTGATGAGTCCGCACAGCTGTTAAACTGGGGAACTGAAGAGAACAGTCACTTAGCCTGCTGGGCTCTCTTATTTATTTTATTTTATAATTTTTACACTTGTGTATATATGGAGAATTCTAAATGACAGTTTTCCTTAACCTGTCTCCGAAAAAGACAATTACATTGCCATGATATATGACACATGTACATGTTTTGCCAGGGTACTATATTGTAGATTGCAGGTTTGATGTATCTTTCAAGCTTTCTATTTTTTTCCCATTGCTAAACTCATTCAGTCAAGACTCTCTTATCGTTTATATGCTTTCATGTTTGAAGTAGTTCGTCTATTTCACTATTCAATTTCAAACTGATTATTTCTTGCTAGCTAACTGTCATTTTGGTCAGCATATGCTTCCCTCCTTCTCCTCAACCCGCCTTTGCTAATCTGAAATCTAAATCTTAAACTGGTTTCATGAATTTGATTATCTGGTCTTAAAATTCAAGTTAGTGGGTTAATACACTCTAGAAATCTGAGATTAGCACTTGGCAATTCTGTTTTAAACTCTCATCTCAGATGTACTCATAAAGCATGGTTAACTAGATGAGGTGAAAATAAATGTCTGAAGAGGAGTAATTGGTGAGTGAACTGTTAACTTTCACTGTGCATTCTTTATTCCTGCTTAAGTCAAGGATAATTGTTATTAGCTTTCTGGGGTACTATAATGCTTCAAAATGTAGAATAATTCTTTTTGACACATACTATCAAATGTCTTTTTATTGATTTAAAAAAAAAAAAATGTTATGCTTAAGAAATTTCTCTGTTAGTTGTGATAGAACAAATATCTGCTCTTGGCACGAAACCCCCACTTGTTGTTCTGCCAGTTGACTCTTGATGTGTGGTTTGAGTCTACAACATATGCCTCCTAGGAATAATCCTGTTGGCATGGCTCAGATACATAATATCTTCATCCATTTCTTATATTTTGAGAAGTAAATACAAGGTTTACAGTCCCATGTTTGAGTTATGTAGTCATATCACATCTGGTATCCTGTCTTTTGATTTATTGCATTCCTACAGTGTATTTATTTCTGGGATCTTCTAGTTAAAGTCAAGACTTGATTTTAAAATATTTTGAAAGGCAATTAATTAATCCAAATAATTCAAATTAAAGGCAATTTAAAGGTTCCTTTAACTGTAAAAAAAAATCTTAATACATGTCCTCACCGGATTTTACACTGGTGTAACTGATGGCAGACTTTCACCTACTTTTTCTTTAAACTTAAAATATTTCCAATCATATTCCCACTCAGACCTCAAGCTGTTCCTGATTTTTTTATAACAAATCTGACTAAAATTAATTCCACCTATTCATCCATAGTTTTAAAGCTAGTATTTAAAATATTAAATAATTAAACAAATTACCAAAAGTATACATATCATTTAATTGAACAGAGCTAAATCTTTAAACCTGATACACATTAGGTAAACATGCTGGGGAACAGCTGCTTATCTATAATGCAACATTTCAACAGTGCATATATTAAAAAGATAAGTTAAAACAGAAATATACTTTTGTGCTTTCCCTTATTTATTTCTCCAACATATCCTCAGGACTGTTAGCCATTGTAGCTCACTCAAACCAAACCAGACCCTGTGTCACCTCCACTTTTACACCCAATCTACCCTACACATGTATATAATCTCTCCTTTTGTCTCAGCAGTCTCCCTCTGACTCATCCTCAGATGAACGGAAATAAACAAACTGCCTAAAGTTTGTCTTCCTCTTCTGAAAGCTCATTTTTATTTCAAGAGCATGGCACTTCATGGAAGAGCATATGAACATAACTAACTATAACAAAGTGATATCAAAGAGGGGTTACAACTGCAATTATTCCATGATGTCTCTGCTTATGCCTTCAGTTAAAGAGGACTTTTAAAATTCTGTTATAGTGTTATATGGTGACTGTCAATAATATTCCACCTTGAATTAGGTGATGTATAATCTGGTACAAGATAACTACATCAACACATCATTATCTGACAATCATTAATTAGTTACTACTAGTAATTTAGTGGTAATGTGAAAAAGAAAATATCTGGGCTCTGAGTTCTGGGGTGGGTTCCTGGCTTAATACTTCTGATCAGCCGCTTCCCCATGTTTCATGTGCCATGTATTGGGTAGTAACATGAGAGAAGTCCATAGTACTTCCTCCAAACTCTTCTCACCTGCAATCTGTACTGTTCCTTTCAAATTCCATGCAAGTTGCTACATCTTTCCCTTTGAGAAAACCTCAACAACAAAAAATGTTAGTTTGCTGATTTGCTGGTTCCAGATGTTACTAATACATTGCCCATCTTAGGGTCATGGCTTTTAAAGCCAGCAAATAGACACATAGACTTTAAGTTCAGAGGGACCATTGTGATCATCTAGTCTGATCTCCTGCACTTTGCAGGCCACAAAACTTCATCCAGGCACTCCTGTAATAGACCACTAATCTCTAACTAAAGTTATCAAATTGTGGTTTTAAAGACCAAGCTTCAGAGAATTCACCATTTACACTAGTTTAAACCTGCAAGTGTCCCAGGCTCCATGCTGCAGAGGAAGGCAACCTGCCCCTTTCCCCCCACTCCAAGCTCTCTGCCAATACGTATCAGGGGAAAATTCCTTCCTGACCCCAAATATGGCAGTCAGTTAGACCCTGAACATGTGGGTCAGAACTTTCAGGCAGATACCTGGGAAAGAATTCTCTGTAGTAACTCCAAGTCCTCTCCATCTAGCGTCCTGTCTCCAGCCATTGGGGATTTTTGCAACTGGCGGTCACCAATGGGTCATGTGCCATTGTAGGCCATCCCATCATACCATCCCCACCATAAATTTATCAAGCTCAGTGTTGAAGCCAGTTAGGTTTTCTTGCCCTCATTGCTCCACTTGAAAGGCTGTTCCAGAAATTCACTCCTCTTGAAACCTTTGCATAATTTCTATCCTAAACTTGATAGCCAGTTCATATCCATTTGTTTGTGTGTCCGCATTGGCTCTTAACTTAAATAACATCTTTCCCTCCCTAGTATTTATCTCTCTGGTGTATTTGTAGAGAGCAGTCATATGTCCTCTCAGCCTTTTTTTGGTTAGACTAAACATGCCAAGCTCTTTGTCTCCTCTCATAAGTCTTCCATTCCTCAGATCATCCTAGTAGTCCTTCTCTGCACCTGTTCCAGTTTGAATTCATCTTGGTTAAACATGGGAGACCAGAACTACACACAGTATTCCAGATGAGGTCTCACCGGTGTCTTGTATAATGGTACTAGAACTTATCTGTCTTTACTAGAAATACCTCACCTTTTGAAACCTAAGACTGCATTTCATCTCTTTTACTGCTGCATCACACTGACAGCTCATAGTCATCCTGTGATCAACCAATACACTTTCTCCTTCTCTGTTGCTTCCAACTGATAAGCCCCAGTTTATAGCAAAAATTCTTGTTGATAGTCCCTAAATGCATGAACTTGCACTTTGCATTATTAAATTTCATCCCATTTCTATTATTCCAGTTACAAGTTCATCCACATCTTCTTGTATGATATTCTTGTCCTCCTCCATATTGGCAATAACTCCCAACTCTGTCATCTGCAAATTTTATTAGCACATTCTCTTTGCGCCAAGATCAGGAACAAAAATGTTAAATAAGATTGGTTCCAAGACTGATCCCTGAGGAACTCCACTAGTAACCTCCCTCCAGCCTGGCAGTTCACTTCTCAGTATGATCCATTGTAGGTCTCCCCTTGAACCAGTTCCTAATCCACCTTTGAATTCTCATATTAATCCCCATCTTTTCAAATTTAATGAATTTCCCATGTGGAACTCTGTCATATGCCTTACTTAAATCCAGATAAATTACATCTACTGCATTTTCTTAGTCTAAAAATCAATTATCTTAAAGAAAGAGGTATAAAGTTGGTTTGGCACGATTTACCTTTTGTTAAACCATGTTGTATTATATCCCAATTACCACTCACCTTTATGTCCCTAACTATTTTCTCTTTCAAAATTTGTTCCAAGAACTTGCATACAATTGCGGTCAAACTAATAGGCCTATAGTTTCCTGGATTACTTTTTTTTTTCCCTTTCTAAAAATTAGGAACTATATTAGCAATTCTCCAGTCGTAGAATATGATGTGCCAATATCATGTGCCAATTCCTTCAATATTCTGGATGGAAATTATCCAGGCCCCTGGATTTAGTTCCATTAAGCTTTTTGAGTTTAACTTCCACCTCCAGATGTGGTAATCTTTCTACCTCCATATCCTTGTTGCCATTGGCCACCTTATCTCTACTCCTAAACTCTTCATTAGCCTAATTAAAAATGGAGACAAAGTATTTGTTTAGGTGTTGGGCTATGCCTAGGTAAACTTTAATCTCCACTCCAGCCTCCGTGCTTAGCGGTCCCACTTCTTCTTTCCTTGTTTTCTTCTTTTATATGGCTATAAACCTTTTAATATTGGTTTTAATTTCTTTTTCATGGTCTAACTCTGCTTGGCTTTTTGGTAGTTCTCATTTATCCCTACACTTTGACCTCCAAGAGGTAGCTTTCCTTGTTGATATCGCACATCTTTCATTCTCTGTAGGCTTTCTGCTTTCTCTTTGTCAACTGTTTTTAGATGCTTGTTCATCTATGACTTTTTCCCCTAGCTTGGGATGCAACTTCAGATAGCCTCATAGAACTCCTAGTATGCTCTTCTTTGAACCAGTTTCCCACTTGTGTTATCGTTGGAGGGGAATTTGCTTCCATCCTCTTTCTGCCATCATTCTGTTGTGTGGCATTGTACTGGTCCTTTGCATTTCTCAGATACCTTCTTCTGACTATGTATAATTATAAATTTGAAGATGTTTAATTAAAGAGCAACAGAGGCTTGTGCATTACTAAAAAACACCACTTATTACTGAATAAGATTTCTCAGCATGTATGCATTTGGATTTAGTATCCACCAACATGGTGTTTTAAAGTGGCATCATTTTATATTCTAAAGAGATTCTTTTTTAGAGTAACACAACATATGTGCTGTAGATCAATGCCTCTAATAATAATATCACCTGGTCTGAAGTATCCTCTGACTTGTCTAGATTTTTGCTTTCTGCTTTAGGGTGTGAAAGTTTTTTTGTTTTGTTTTGTTTTGTTTTGTTTTGTTTAAAAAAAAAAAAAAAAAAAACTAAACAAAAAAAATACAGTAATAACACAGATGGCATGATATTTATCTGCATTGCCCTGAAACTCCTCAGGAGGGTGCATTTTTGAAATACAATACCTGATGTCACTGACTCAGAATCACTCACCCCAGACAGAAGTGTTAAATGTATTTTACCACCACTCTTTTAAACAAACATGAAGTCTGAATCTGTGAAATACCTCCAGTGGTAAGTCAAATTTTTCTCATTTGAAAATCCATGTATGATGAAGTACTGCATACAATGGGAATAACCAGCACAAAAGCATATATGATAAGGTGTGAATTTGTGAGAACAGTAAGAATGCAACTCCAGGCACCTGAGAAATGAGGATGTCTGAGATAATTGCACTCTGAAATTTGCTATTCCACTTCAAAAGTGCTATAGTTCATTTTGAGTGACAACACGGCCTTCCAAAGGGCGAGTAATTTTAATTTGTAGGTTGTTGCCACTTAACCATATAGGCTGACTTCTTAGTTTGATTCTGCCTTCAGATCCATCAGTTTTCTAAATTAATGAATGAGTGGGTCCATCCTGCTATCTGAAATGTGCATTGTGGTTTCAGCTGTGCATCACCTGCATATGAATGTGCATTGACTGTTTTTGTAAATGCAGTACACAGCTATACCAGTACCCCTATACTTCTGATTATCTACTGTTGCTCATCATTGTAGTAGATTAGCACTTCAGAACAAAATCAAGTTCTTCTTTTTTTAAAGCCTTAATGTTTTTTGGGGGTTGGGGTGTCCACCCTCTTTCTTCTTCCTAGATTTTATAGATTCATACCCATTGTTTCATACCAGTAGAATTAGATATAGGCAAAAGTACACAAGTATTGGATAATGAAACATGCAAAAGATAATGTCATTACATCTGAAAAAAATAAAATCAGATTAAATCTCTGTTTGGGCTTTTATAACCTTTTCTAGAGTTAGAATTTTCCTTTAGAATAGCAATCTCTAATTCTCTATTTTGTCAGTATGCAAGCATAATCAATTTTACAGCTTAATCATCTAATATACTAGTGCACCAGAAGAATTTCTTTCAGTGTTTTTGGGGTGCTTTTTAAATTTTGATAATGAAACACTAGATACACCAAAGTCAGGTGCTTTCCACAGCAGCCAGAAAGCAACATTTTTTCTAGCACTGTAAGCTTGACGTATACAGTTATGCACTAAAGATGGAATTTCCCCCCAGTGCAGAGGTCCCACACAAGATTGCATGGGGCTTACTTTGTAGCAGATTATATATATATCTTGTATCTGTTATTTATTTTTCCATTTGCAGGACATTTAAGATGAAATCTCCCTCTCTGCTTGTTGCAATTTGCTTTTTGTTATGTGCTATTAAAGGATATACACTTGCTGTGTGCCCTCCCAGGGAGACTTTACTTATCTTTGTTCTTGTTTTTAGGTTACTCTCAATATAAAAAAGTAGATGTTTCTTTTTTGTAGAAAATATCACATAGGGCCTTGGGTTCACCCTTTCTACAAGAATGAATTTCACCCTTTCACCTGATTTTTGCAATAAATTCATTTTCTATATTGTAAAACAGCTGACAAACTGAACACCTACTGTAAGTGTTGTATTTTATTTTAGCAAGATACAGAGCACAAACATGTATGATAGAATAATGCTCTATACTACACTGTGTAAAATGTAAGCTTGGAAGCAAAATGTAAATAGTGAATAAATTATGCATGTGTAATAGTCTTTCGAGAGGTGATGTACCAAAACAGGATTTGCAATTATGTCTTTGAATAAACTGCAAAACTTCACTCTGCTACAATTTGTTGGTCATATTGTTCATTATTTATATACTTTTGGATGAAAACCAAATATTCATGAAGATATTTGCAACTCTGAGAGATTCAGTGATTTCAGCATGAATGCTTATTCAGCCAAAAATTCATATGAGACATTTGTACTAGTCAGTATATGCCATTCATTATTCATTTTAACGTTTCAATCCAACAATAAGGAAGCAGAAACAATAGCATGAGTCAGTCCTCATTCCCTGTTCTTGCTGCATTTCTGAGGCTGTATAAAGCAGCAAGACCACTGCCATGAGGGCAGCTGAGATTCCCATGAAGGAATCTTTGGATGGCACAATGCCTGTGTAATGGCTTTATGCCCTCTTCCTTGACTTTCTTTCTGATAGGGTGGATCAGAGTGCTTCAGCAGATGTTAGGTCAGGAAAGTGTCTGATTGTGCTCACGTACCTTAGAACAGCTTCACTTGCCTGCATACCTCAAAATCAGTGAATACTTAGTGAACTGTGAATGCCCCACAGGCTGAAAATTATATGCATTCATAGAAATGGATTGATTTTTGCTAATGGAAAACGGACAAATTATTCTAAAGGAATAGTTAAACTAGTTCTTATCACCATCATCTAGTCATGACAATGGCCAAGATCAAGATCTGGGTGAAATCCTAAACATACTGAAATCAATGGGAGTTTCCACTGAGCCAGGATTTTACCCTTGAAAATAACCATTAATCCTGCTGTGTTCAGCCCAAGCAAACAAAGAAGAAACACACTTGTTTAAGGGTGGGCACTGCTATGATCACTCCTTATCTGAGCCTTAAACGAACTTTTTGGAGATTGGTGTTTATAAGTAAGACTGAAAACAACGGACACAATTGTATAGGCTAGATTTTATAGACTTTTTAATGGTGGAACCCCTTCAGACAAATGACCTGTTTATAGTATGAGCCTCTTGAAGATCTCCATGGAAAACAGTTTTCCCATTTCTGGAAAATTTGAGATTTTTCAAAAAATTTCCAATCCCAAATAGAGATGAAAAAAGAATCAGAGTCTTGAGTTTTGGTTTTTTGTTTGTGATTTGAGAGGCCGAAAACTCCCCCAAACAAACAAAAAGCCAAAACCACATTTTGGGTCAATTGAAATGTTTTGATTTGAAATGTAAGCTATAGAAAAAAGTTTTGAAAATATCAAAACAAGTTTTGAACTTTGACAATATTTCATTTTGAAAATGTCAAAAGAAGGCTTGACAACCTTCAGTTTTTTCCAAACATTATTCAAAATGAGAAAAGTGTTGAAACCGACCCTTTTCCATGAACAATTTCAGTTTAAATGACTCAGCATTTTCTAATGATAAAGCATTGCATCAAAAGTTGCTCAACCTGAAGATCTGTCAGCAAAAATCTTGATGGTTCTTAAAACTTGCCTCCAAGTTAAAGTGAGGAAATGATTTAGATAACAATTCTGACCTTTTGTAAAGTGCTGAGAGATATGGATGAAAAGCACTGTATAGGAGCTGATGATGATGATTATATGTAGTAATTCTATACTAGTCTTGGATTTGTTTGTTCAAGCCTTTTACATATTACACACAGTGACTCCTAGTCACTGTCTGAATGCATTCAGAAAAAGGTCACATTTGTTGTACCACATGATCTAATGCTGAATCTATTTGTTTGAAAGGAGGTTAATTAGTTTAAGGTCAGATTGTATTAGGAGAGGAGCAATGTGAGAAGTCAACACCCTAAAACAGTTCATTTCAAAAGAAGTCAACAGTGCCCACACTGTTCTCACTGAAGCTGAAGGATTTTGAAAATCATACCTTTTAATGAGAGAGAACTTTAGGATCTCCAAGAGGCCTTAAAGTTGCAACCCAGTACGCTAATCATTTCAGTTAATTTTTGATTGTATGTACCTGATAGGGCTATTTCACTTTAAACAAATTACCTTGCAGATAACAAGCAGAAATGGACATTTAGCCAAGAGAGATTTTTGGACATGTATCAATGAAGACACATCTACTGGTATGGGTGAATGAGTTTTGCAAACTTGAAAACAGGCATATTTTGGTGGTGAAGTATTTCACTACAAGTGTTTTGCCAAGCCAGCACTACTGTTAAATAAATCACATTACATCTCCGCTACAAAAATGTAAGTCTTAATCTTATGTGATGACAGTTGGCCAGCGTCTTCCCTGGGGTAACTCCGCTGAGATCATTGGAATTATCACAAGTATAAATTAAGGTATTTCTTTTTAAAAAATGCAAAGATGTTAAGTTTTTTCTCAATTTGTTTAGTTTTAATTCATACGTAACCGATAACTTGAAACCCCAAATGTTAAATCTTACACTCAAAATTAGTTTATAAGGTTAAAGTAAAATGAGAAAAAATATACTATTAAATTGTTATGGTGCTCTACTCGCGCCTCCTGGCCATTCTGGGAATTATCTTCCCAAGGTCAATGTCCCTCCCCAAAATTGCATGCCATCTCTCATTGCCTCATTCTCAGGGGCTGCAGCCCCTCTCTTGCTGCATAAGTTACTGCTGCCTTTTTCTGACTCAGCCCTCTGGCCAAGTCCCTATATACATTTCCCCCTTCCAGGATATTAGTCTTCCCATTCATTGCTGCATCCTCAGTGGCTGGCAGGGGAACCTGAGAACACCCTCTGGTCCAGGTTCCGGTTCAAGGACCTTCTAGTCAGCAGTCAATGTCTGTTCCCTTCTAGAGCTTCCCGCCTTTCCCTGAATCCTTTCCTTACCATCTGATACTCCCTTCTCCTGGATTTGCTAGCCTCCCAAGTCCCTCCTTCCAGAGAGGAACTATAAGCTCCCTGTCTCTGCAGCCTCCAAACACTTCTCCCTTCTTTCAGAGAGTGACTGCAGACTTTCCTCAACTACCCCCCTTTGATTCCAATTTCCTGTCTTTATACATCCAGCCCAGCTAGTTCTCACCCGCGGGGCTCCCTCCCTGAGTCAGGGGATTGCTTAGCCATCTGCTTCCTCTTAGCTGTGGCCTGCATGGTTAATTAGCCCCATTTTCACTCTACATTAACCCTCTCACAGCTAGTGTGGGCTGACCAGCTCATTTCATAGGCCTACTTGAATTTACATATCTTCAGAACCATGTATTGTATTTGTGTGTGTTCAGATAAAAGCAGGTAAGAGAAAAATGCTGCTGTACTTTGCCTCCAGCCTTGTAGTGTGTTTATATATTTATTGAAAGTACAATAGGTTAATGTTATAAGCCCAGGAAAACCTATTCTGGGTAAGTTATTAGGAAACACCACTTAACTGAGGCCTCCTGAGGATTACAGAGCTACCCGTAACTACGACAACTCTAGAATGTAATGACAATTTGAGCCTTCTAGCCTTTTGTGTATACCAGCTCCTCATTCACCTTCACTGAAATGCCTAATTATGTCTGAATACTGTAATTTTTAAAGGTTGCAAAATTGTATTGAATGTCCTACAGACACTTCCTCTACCAGCTTTGTTCTGTAAAATACTAAATCCTTATTCCTCTTAAGTTCTGTACGCATACCAGTCCCCAGGCAAATGTTGTTCACTTGTTTCTTAAACTGTTTGGTGACTCATCAGATATGTAGTCCTAGCCAATCCATGTACAATGATCATAAAAGGGGAATTAACTGAAATTTTCCTTGGCGGGAGTGGGATAAACATTCCCACCTTTCCTAGCTTTCATTCACAAAACATATTCTTAACAGGAAAGTGTGAATTAAAGATGAGCCTTCTGAAAAATTATTACAACCAATCCACACTACCTAACTACTGAATTCATAGGCTGTGCGCTTCACGGGCCATGATACCACTTAATGGTTTTCAACTTTCTGCCCTCTGTTCTAATTACATGCCTTTCTTTGGTATCGTCTTTGCTTAAATAGTGAAATATATAGAACTTTGGGAGGGTGTTAAACTAAGACAGGACCTGTAAATCATAATTGGTATCTAAACCTTGAAACTAGACAGGGAAATTAAGGGTGCTGGTGCAAGTCATTAGTAAAGTACTTTAATTAGAACTGCACATGGAAATTTCAATAGCACATGCCCATAGCCACTTGATCACTGATTCTCCAAAGATTTACGCACATGTTTAATTCTACACGTTGTGAGTTTACCAAAAAGCTAGGCATGTGCAGATGTTGCAGGAACAAAGCACTATGAGGATGAAATTTATTTTTTTAAATAATATTAAAGAACTAATCCACTACTTACACAAAACAGAAAGATTGTGAAGAAACTGAAGTACTCGAAGTTAATTCCATTTTCAGCCCTAGAATGTCTTTACTATTAAATATCTAAGCTGTCTTCTAAAATATGAAGAACTAACTGAAATTAAGTAAAGCAAATGGACAATGAATTATAGTTAATCACTGATTTGAAACTATACCAAATTCTGAATTTGTTCATTTAGTAAAACACACTTTCTTACGTAGTCAGTGCATTCTAATCTAATTATGGTCATGGAAACTATTAAACTGTGCACCCTTGCTGTTTACATTTCTGAAGATATTTATTTTGGTATAATTATTAGACTTTTAATATACTGTGAGAAATACTGTCCTAGGATCACATTTAAAACAGTTTTTATTGCAAGCTAATAATTCTGCCTGTGGCACACTCCATAGCACACTCACACCATTGTTTCGATTTGGAGTTACTTAATTGCAATTATTGAGATTAGTTCATAATCCTTCAAGTAAATAGACTGTAAATGCTTTGGAATAGGCATATGGAGTGAAATTCTGGCTCCTTTAAAGTCAATGGCAAAACTCCTTGGGTATGTCTACACTGCAATAAAACATCCACACCTGGACCATGGAGGCTGATTCGGGCTGCAAAGCTATAAAATTGCTATGTATATATCCAGTCTCAGGCTGTGTTTTCCTGATCCTGGATGTCTGCACTGAAATTTTATAGACCCCCGGCCTGAGACCCACAAGCCTGAGCCAGCTGCCATGGACCATCCACGGGTGCTTTATTGTAGTGAAGACATATCATTAATTACTTTAAAGGGGCCAGGATTTCATCCCTTGGGGAAGATCCTCACCACTGAAAATGGACCTATGAAAATGTACACCAGCATGCAAATGCAGTAATATTATTAATTCTTGGTACAGCTGGATAATACATCTATTTAGAAGGGAAAGAAAAACATAAACATACATTTTTAAATAGTTTATATATACAGAAAATTCCAATACAATAACAATGGAACCAAATAAAAAATGCCTGATTTCCATAAAGGCAGACTTTTGCTGTTCATACATTTGTATGCCTATTGCTGGGCACATACAAATCATTTACATGCTTAAATGTCTAGCTAGCCTATGCTATGCTACTAATTGTGAATAGCACAGTGTGTAAATACACAAGCACGTCCCAGAGAGAGGGGGAGAGAGAGAGACTCATACTCCATATGGCATAGAAAATAGTGGTAACACTGTGCTGATACCTTTACTGAAGTAAACTCTAGCTATTTGGAAATGAAACTCCCATCCCACAAAGAGCTGTCCATAACCAATGCAGACCAACCCAGCTAAGAATCCAAAAATTAAGGATCATTTACATGAATAATGGTGCCTTTTAACATGCTAGGCAATTAATAGTAGACACTTGAGCACTTCTGTTTTAAGTGGGAGGATCATTACTTGCATTCAAGTGGGATTCCTTTGGAGTTGGAAAGCAGCTACAATCAAAGAGAGCAACCTACGTGACCTGTGTCCAGAACTACACTGCTAAAACATGCTCAGTTTTTAACATCAATAAGTGGCTTTTTTACCAAGAGATGTGGTAAATAATAGGTAGTTGGAATGGTGTTTTATCGAAAGAGAAGGCACAAAAATCTATCTAGCGTTCTGAACAGGAGAAAGTGCTTGAAGTTTGTGACTTTCCAATTGTGTAGGTGTTTTATCCAATATTTCTATGCAAAAGTGCAAATAATAATATAAGTGGACTGGCAGTGGGAGGGGAGGGGAATAATTTTGTGCTCATGACCACTGGTTTTGTTGTCTAGTAGGATATAAACCAACCTAGGAGCTGGTCATTCCTGACCACTTCAAAATGATGGAAATATTTTATTCAGATGCATTAATTCAATCTTTTTTTAAACATGTTATGTCTTTCTGTTTGGTTTTGTTTGTTGTGAGATCTATGAATCAGGCCTGGTTTGATGATCAGGTGACCTGTTCAACGTCAGGGGTTGAGTTGGGATAAGAACCCCAGTCTCCTAGTTCACAATACCATGTTCTACTCACAAGACAATGCTTTCTCACCATTTAGAGAGATGGTCTAACCTTTTACTGTGGTACTAGATCATCTAAGGAGTCCCACGGAAGGATTCCAAATATGAACATATATTATAAATAAGAGATTAATTCTAAATTAAGAAAAAATCTAATTGAATTCTATTTTTTAAAAAGTCAGAACTCCATTCTTTTTCAAATTCATTAGCTGAAATATATTCAAAGAATCCAATCATTGTTTCAATTCCAAAATTCTTCTTTTCCTTCCTAATATAAAGGAGGAAAAGGGTACTGACAACAAGGAAGTAGAAAGGAGTGAAGATGTGAGGGGGAAAAAGAATCCATATCTTATTCCTGCTGTCTCTCTTCTTTGCTCATATCACCACTCCTTTTTCCTTCTTCTTTTCTGTTCCATTCCCTTTTCTTCTTTCTTCCTTTTCTCTCCTTCCTCAGCACCACTAGTTTCTTTAGTTTTCAAAAGTCTCACTGGTTTAAAATTCTCCATGCTTTCATTGTCATTAGCTCATTGATCATCTCCTGTGCTGAGCTGTTCCATCTGGAGGCAGCACCTCCTGTCATTGACTGACAGGAGCTGTTACTTTCAGTAATTCCGATTCAGTGCACTCAAACAGCAATGCAATCAAAGCATCTTAAGGCCATTGTATAGAATGAATCAAATTTTCAGGACATTTGGAAACATACTCTTTCAATCTATACAATTGTCTGGAATGATAAAGTGACGCTCAAAAGGAGCCAGCTGAAACTTATTTGTGTCATGAAAGGTAGGCAAATGACACAGAAATTAATAATTTATAAATTTAGTTAGGAAGTGATTGCAATATCTTACCTTATCTTATATAGCCCACTCTGATTGTTTTATCTTCCATTTTTTCCTTTTTTGGAAGATTTTTGGGTTTTTTTAAATGTTTCTGAGATTTTTTTGGTGTCCTTTTGCCACCTTCCCACCCACTTGCCCAAATCCAACCTCAGTGAAGGGAGCAGAGGGCAAGAATCTCAAACTCTGCAAAATACTGGGATGCATGAGAAAATCAGGGGCCATCCCTATAGCTTTTGGAGCCTCTTCATGAAGGCTTCCTCCACTATGCTGCTCTTTTGGCTCCTTTCCCCGTGGCAGCATGTCTACAATGCATTGTAAACTCAGATCTGGGGGACTTGGATTTATGGACTCCGTGTTTCTCAGTTGGACTAAGTTGACAATGCATGTAAACATGAGCTTACAATTGCTGCTTTTGTGTCTTTAAGCTGTGCTAATACATTCATACTGCGCTACTCAGACCTTCTGACTTGGGTCTGCAGATTGAGCTGCAAAATGACAGAGCTTGGATATGGGTCAAAGCAGGGCTCAGGCTCTGACCCTGCTTCCCGCCCTCCTGCATGGTCCTTGTACCTGGCTGCTTGCTGACCTGAGTTAAATTGATTTGTGAGTGCATGAAAGGGGCGTGGGTTTGGACTTCACTCAGAACCCGGACTTTGTGTGCAATATAAACGTACCCTTAGAAGCTGTGCTGCTATTGGATCATTGGATGTTTCCCATCCCTGGTTGGGCAATAGAAGTCGCAGAGGGAATTCTACTGTAGTTAATGTTACTGAAAACAACGACTCCTGATTTAACTCTGGTGGGATCATTCATGATTCTTGTAGGATTTCTGTAAAATCTATTCCAACAAATGTGATGCAGATTCACCAGTTTAATCTTCCACACTCCCCTCCTCTGCCCTCCCTCACCCCAGTTATTCACTTTATTCTGAGTTTAAGGTTGGGCTCAATATAAATGTTGGGATTTCAGGGTGCGATATTAAAAAATGCTCAGCATTGATACAACTCTGGACTTACTGACATCAACAGTAAAACTCCTTCTGATTTCAGTGGTAACAGAGTTAGTCCAATGTAGGCAACTTTGAAAAATCCCACCCTCACTGCCTTCATAGAATAATGATGCATTTTAATAGAATTAAGCCGTTCTCATATTTCAGCCCATTGCTATAGAATGGAAGCCAAAATATTTTCATACGTTCAAAGATTTTAAGCAACTCTTCCTCCTGCAGATTTGGAAGTAAAAACCCCTGCAGATATTGTCAAACTCCCCTCTGCTGTCCCTGACAATGATTCACCTCACCATTCCAAGTCTGTCCTTTTCTTCATGTAACCCTTTAATCCAGTTTCTCTTGCAGTAATTGTTACTGTTACAGACATTCTGTTAACAGGGAGCACCTAGTGGGGTCCTGTATAGCAATGTATTGATAAGGCTTATGTTTTGTCATATCATGTAGACAACCTTCAAGATTTTTGTATGCATGTTGACTGTTTTTCTTGTAGCTCAGAGTGAAATTCAGCCCTCTGCAGAGGGCAGCACTAGGCCTGGCACTATTTAAGAACCCAGGAAAGCCCTAGTTTGGTGGTTTAAGAGGGGCGTAGGTCTTGGGCTGGCCCACTGCACAGGTTGAATTTAGTCCAAGGAGAATTACTTTGCAACAAAGAGTGGCTGAATTTTCAAACAGGGAAAAGTATAGCCAGATGGATGAGTGTCTGTAGTAAGCATGAATGCACCATAAACCCATCAGTTTTCAGAAGGAAAATTGTTGAAAATGTTCAGCTGCAAAGAATGTGGGTGATGTCTTAACATTAAGTGCATGCAGAAGAAAATGCATTAGCTGTGCTACATCTGCATTGTAAATAGCTGGTTCCATTGACATTTACAAAAATGCACAGTTGATAGGAGATGATATTCTTGTGAAATTAAAGGCTTCAGTGCCAAGTCACAGGGAAGACACCAGTTTTCTACATCTGTTTGTGAACTGAATCCACCCCAAGAACATCATCTCTATGTCCAGAGGAAGGAGATAGATGTTGTGCCAACAGGATAAAAAGGTAACAGGAATAAAAAAGCACCACTCCACTTGTCAGTCGCTGAGTGCTAAAAAGAAAGGATTCTCTGAAAGTGTCAGGGAGCAATTACCAGCCTTTTAGTCAGTGACCCAAATCCTAAGCTGCCTCCAAGGAGTTCAAGTGCAGGCCAACAACTTTATCCTTTCAACTGTAGTGATCAGTGTACACCAGTTTGTATTTACCAGGGTATCTTCACAAGGTAACAAGCTAAAACTTTTAAAAAGGGAGCAGGCTGAGATTCTTATTTATATTTCTTGTAGGAGGATTGGTTGTGCTTATGTAAACAAATTATTTTAATCATTTTCCAGTGGCATGAAAGATCAGTGTTAAATGTGTTTCCTCAGGATTCTAGTCCTCTATTCAGCTAAATTTTAAAGAGATACTTTATCTTCAAAATGATCAAATGTTATTTTTACATAAACTCAGTTTATTCTGCTAGAAATGGCATTTCCAAATAAAATATTATTTTACATTATCAGGATATATTTTTGGACAGACACTGAATCAGGTAACATAAGTCCTCTGGACTCTAAGTTCAGTCTCCCTTACCTGCTCAAGGAAGCACATTTCTCCAGGAAAGAACAAACACAGAAAATAAGTTTGCTGCCCTGGTATCTCTCCCAGGTCGCCTCCCCCCAATAAAAACCCCTCACATTAAAATACCAAATGAAAAAGCTTGGATTTTTTAGAAAAGTAATAGGAATACAACATTTGGAGTAGATCTCAGTTGTCTGGGCTGCAGGACATTATGGTCCAAATCCTTCTTTCATTGTAGTTAGTGGGAATGTTTCTATCAACTTGAGGGGAGCAAGCTCAGACCCCATATGAGCAATGGCATTTTGATGTATTATCCTCATATATCATCCTATGCAGCTCTTTGATGATGTATTGCACTAGTGCTTTATCAAAGTGTCAGATCTCTGATGAAGGTGTAACACCTTCTGGCAATGGCCCATTATGAAGATTACTATTATTACTCTTAACTTTGGAACCCATGAGATCCTATAATGGCTTAGGTATACTAATGAACCAGTCCAAACCTTAATTCTAAAAGCAGGTAATGGGAAGTGGTCTGCCCTAGGAGATTTACAAGAGTTCACCAGAGATATCCATTTACAACATTGGAAAACTCCCTAGACCTGCCTGCCTTGGTTTACCCTTGAGAGGACACGGATACAGCCCTCTGCTCATGGATCAGAGCTGTCCCTAGGGTATGGCGAATCAGGTGACTACTTCTGGTCGAACGCATTGGGGGGCCCTGCGCCTTATACCAGGACTGGTGGGGAGGTGAGTTGCAGCTGCCTGCCTCCCAGCTGCACGCCAGGGTGGGCAGGAGGCAGGCAGCTGCCGTCAGAGTCCCGGCTTTGCCCCGGGCCCCCCCAGGGACAGCCCTGTCAAGGATTGACAGACAGTAATTTCTTCTAAACCAAAAATCTTTATTAAATACTAATTCTAACACAATTGGACTTTAAATTGAAAATCAACATGGTGTAACATATGAAATAAACTGCTTTAGACAATACAAGACACCAGAAACCATATAACCTAATGTGACACAAAATCAAATATAACACAAACCGTAAAATTACAATGCAATACTCACAATACAATGTAATGTTTCCTTAGCACATACTGCAATGTTATGAATACTTAATTGTGATGCAGCATAATAAACATACAAATGTTGCAACATCTAACAAAGAAATCCTGCATACCTGTGTATGAAGCCTTAATACAATTGGAATACCATACAACTCCTTTATACACCTGTATATGGTAACCTTGTACTAATACATATTCAATACTATTACTACAAACTAACTTTCTATGAATGTTGATCAGGCAATCATAGAATGGGTGGGATGGGAGATAATCCAAGTGCAGGTATCAAGGTTTATTTACAATCACACGCATACATTCCTTATTCTAAGAAAAATCATCCTTCCTTCCTTCCTTGACTGAATCCCTCTGTTTTGTCTATGGTCCTTCTGTTCTGTCACTCTGATGTTCTGCATTCTGCTGCTGTTGCTGATATTCTCTAGATGTTCTCTCCTGCTTTTCTGCTGCTGATGTCTTCTCCTCTGCTCATGATCACATAGACTCAAGCCTGTCAGCTCTCTGCTTATATGTGATTTTCTGACCCTTTTTGATTGATGTCAATCAACAGCGTCTTCCCCACCCAAAGGTGATATACTTTTCCACCAATCATCTGTCCAATATGATAATTAGCTTTCCTTGTTTACTTCAAACTTGGACCTCCTTCCAATCCTCCTTCCTACCTACTGACCCCTTCTTGCAGATATTAGGAGTGATCTTTATTTCACCCTAATCTGCTTTTCTGCTATTGGTCAGTTTCTTAACACGTCCATTTTGTTGCTCTCTCTCAGCATGACATCATTGGTCATCATTTTAGATTTCTAGCTAAACTTGCTTTAAACTATCATTATTTACTACTTATAAAAAGCCTTAAACTTAAAACAAACTATATCTCTATTTATGTCTAATCACTCTGATTCTGTCACCATCTTTATTTAAATCAGAACAGATAAAATCCACAATGTTTTCTTCCCCTCTGCTTGCTTTTCAGCTGTGTGGCTAAACACTGTCTCTGGTGCTGATCTCCTTATATGGACTAGAGCAGCTTTTAAAAAATCTCTTGTATCACTATGTTGTAAGACTTTAAGGAGAAATTCGAGACAAAGAGGAATATATTTCAGAAATAAACTGCAGAAATGAAATACTAGGTGGTAAAAATAAAGAATAATTCAAGAAAAAGTGCTCAGTGGCTTGTAGCTGCAGTGGGCTGCTGAAATGCTAAATCTAAGGACCTACCCTTTCCTTCAATATCTTTCTCTGTTGTTGGTCAGAAAGAAAAACGGTCATGTCCTTACCACAAAATTACATTTATTTGTAAATATATGAGAAGAAATGTTAAAGTTAAGCTAAGAAATAGAAATCTGAAGACTGATGAGGGAGAATGGAGATTTGCTCAATAAAATTGGTTCGTGAGAATGTGAGTGTATGCGATCAATCTGGCAAGATTTATTTTCTTTCCAATTTTTATAATTACTTATAATACAACTAATTGTATGCACAGTTGAAAATGAGTCACATTAGGATTACCAGGTAGGATTTTCAAAAGCAATCACAGTTGGTCTTACTCTGCTCCCATTGAAGTCAAGGTAAAACTCTTTTTGACTTCAGTGAAAACAGAGTTTGGCCAATATTGAGTGCTTTGGAAAATCGCCCTTACAACAATAAATGCAGTTCAACATACAGAAGTAGTGACCTCTTATTTACACAAACAATGGGGAATTTAACAGATGATAAAATAAAGTTCCAGAGCTTTCCAGAAGATCATTTACAGCCTGAGTGTGCTACCCTTAGTCACATTGAGTAGTATCTTATTCTTCTTGCAGTATCATTGATTTCAGTGTGAGTAAGGATGGCATTTATTTGGCAGGTAGGTCTGGGGGGCATTTTTTAAGGTGTAAAGAAAGAATGGCCAGCCTAATTCACAATTGCACTGCCTCTTACCAGATTTTCACATGATAAGGTACTACTGAGTGTAGTTATATTAAGTTGTACTTTGAGAGCGCACAGTGCAGCTTCAGAAGTGGGGGTGCTTGGTGTGGGCCAGTAGGTAAAGAAAATCCTTGGTCTCTTTAGAGATAGTAACCGCCTCCCAACCTTGTTGGCACTCAGCCTCTTTGTGGGGCTTGAGGACTGTATGTGGTTCTTTGGTTGGACAGAAAGGTTCAGCATAAGCCAGTTGGCTCCTGGACCCCCCAAGGGGAAGGGTTATAAAACTTTCTCTTTCCCATTTTGTGCAGGGAAGTAAAGCCCCTTGTGACCTTACGCAGGATACAAGCTGGATCAATGAACAGCTGTGTTCCCTCAGGTCTCCAACCGGGGATGCCTTTTACACTGGTTTGCTATGAAGGGAACTACTCCTAGTCTGCTCTCACACAGCCTCCAGTATGAAAATTACTCCTAGTTATATTGCAAAAGTGATACAGCCAACCACTCTTGAATTACACTGCAGAGCAACACCAGGAATTCCCAGTCTTTCCCATAGAAATGTGTGTCTTGTACTGCCCAACACCCTCCTGAACAATACAAGGTCATATAAAGGCTGTCATTTTATTAATAACGAGAGTCCTGTAGAACCTTAAAGACTAACAAATTTCTGCAGGCAATTTGTTAGTCTTTAAGGTGCGTCAGGGCTCCCGTTGTTTTTGCTGTATACAGACTAACATGGCTACCCCTCTGGAAATTAATTATTCATTTATTATTATTATTATTATTATTATTAATAGAAAATTATATGCACAAACCCTGTTATCCCAAATGGAGCTTCCCAAACACTTCAATCCAAACACATTAGTCTAGGTAAAACAATAAAGCAAGTTTATTAACTATAGAAAGCCATCCACCAGGTGGAATGGATGGGCCTAGTTAAACCACATTGCTGGTATCTTGTCTTATTCACTGTGGTGCCTGGGACAATGGCAGGAAATAATGAATTGTCTTTAAATGGCCTAACACTTAAGATTTCCTGTTAGAGCTACCTTTCAGGTTATATCCTTTCCTCTGCTGATCTCTTTGACAAGAAACACTTATTATTTCTCACGCAACTCTTGCTGCTTGCAAAGAAGCATTTACAATCTATTTTAAGGTATTCTCTTAAAATAAGCTTACTAAATCAAATTAGCAACATAATTTTATGTGTTGAGTGATGTTAATATGAATGGGCACTTTTACTGATGATGAACTAACACTAGGCTTTTGTTTATTAATGGAGGAGTTTAGTGGTATTTGGTATGGTACTGTATGCTATGAATATTATTTTATACAGTTTATATGTACACTAATGAATGAAAGCTCTAATTTTGCCTGGATCACTGGAATTTATTTTAATTTATTTTTTTTATTTCTGAACTTATAATTTGATAGTATTTGGTATGGCTTGCTTCAAAATATCATACATTTCATATGTATTCTAATGGATTACAGAATTAGCCTAGCTTTGTCTCAGCTTGTGTTATTTATTTGTTTTGTTTGTTACAATGTGATGGCTTAATGATATTTGTTATGACGGACTTCAAATATTATACAATGGATTCCAATGAACAATAGATGTAGCCTAATTTTCTTAGAGCTGTTGGAATTTATTTTAGTAGTTCTCTTTTATGTGTTGTTTTCAAGTAATTTTGAAAGAAATTTTCAACATTCAGCTAGCAAAATGAAAAGCCAAGAATGAGAGTTACAGTATTATCCGCAACAGGTTGGGATTGTAGAAGAGATTATTTTTATTTTGGTTCTATATAGCCAGCTGATACAGAGGATAAAACAGATTAGCCTGAAAATATTGGGCCATATTCCGATGCCATACTCCTCGAGCTGTCCTACTGTAATCAATGGAGCTACTCCCAAAATAAACTGCTACTCAAGTTGAGTAAGGGTGTGAGGTCTGAGAGGTGCTGAGCATACTCACCTCCCTTTGAAGCCAGTGGGGACTGAGAGTGCCCAACTCCTTGTAGGATTGAGTCAGATGGGAGAAGACTCTAGTCCATGAGAGTTACATACCTATTTCTGGAAATAATGTATATTATGAATATTTTTCACTTCTGGGGTAAGGAGAATTTGCCTGTATTCTTTAATAGATTCAGAGGTTGTTTTCAAACTATAAATGCATTAAGAAAATAATAGAAATAAGTAATTCATACATATTTTCATTTGGCACAATGTATTTTAATATAAATGTATTTAATAGTGCCAACAGACAGATTAATGCTTCTTTCTATTGTTTCTGGTGATGCATGCAAATCCATGCCAGGTTCTTGTGTAATGTAAATATTATAACAATGTAATAACTGTTTTCGTCCTGATTGTGTTCACTTTTGTGATTTTGTGTGTTGTGATACCCCAACATTTTAGGTCCCATTCTCCCCCAGATAAACACATGCATAATTTCTTCTGAAGTTAGTGGAGAATCATATGCCTGTATCTGATGGCACCATTGGTCCTTTCATCCATTATGTTTTCTCAGGTGATTAATATGTTAATTGCATAAAACTGGATGTCTGTTAGCAATATGCCCTCCCCAGCTGTTGCAAGTTAATTACCTTCATTTTAAATGACTGCTTATGTTTTTGTTTTGCTTTGTTTTTTTCTTTTGTTTTAAATTTAAGCTATTTGTTTATTACTTAATTACCCAACATAATTTATTTCTAACATATTTGATACCAGGAAACTGTATAATTTTGGTGTTGTTTTATGATCAGTGTACAGAGGTAGACAAATACAAAATGAAAGACCATTTAAAAGGTATTCAGTGGTAGAAAAATGCCTCATTAACCAAAAGTTTTAATGAATGTAAACTAATTTGGCACTGTTTAGTAACAGGTGGTTTTTACTTTTAAAGCAAGGCAACTTTCTGAATTTTGAAGTCCTTCTAACCCATTATTGTTCTTTATTATTTGTCTTGGAATGGTGCCCAGATTTCCCACTGAGGATGAAGGCCACTGACAATGAACAAAGTAAAATATAGTCCTTTCCCAAGAAGATGCATGGTTGAAACCCTGGTAAAAGTAGGTATAACAAATTTTGAAATGGGCACAATGCCCCTTGACAGACAAAGAATTGGCATATACATCAATTTGAATTTCAGAAACTTCTTTGTCTTCAGGGTTGTCAAATGACAAGCCAGTCTGGTAGAGCTTCTGTTTAGGGGATATATCATTCCAGGTCAGACATGAAAATGTCAAAATAGTTTCCATGGTATTTTACAAAACAAACAGATTTTGGCACTGGTGAGCTAGAAATCATGTAGTTTTGAACATGGTTAGAAAGCATTAGGAAGAATTTATACCACCTCTTGTACCACATTTGCATGATGGGGAAAATCTAGATTACAGTAGAAATGATTCCATGACAAATCAGATACTGGCTATATTGCTTCTTAAGACGGAAAAGACAAATGACATCTATGTGCTTGTGCCTCAAAAGCTTTTTATTCTGAACTGAGCTCTTGTGCAATACACCTTTATGAAATATGTATAAATATATTCATCAACTTTAAGTATTAAGTATACTGAAAAACAATGCTTCATTTTGCCTGAAATAGCTTAATAGCAATTTTGACAGCAGTAGGTGGACATATCCCACAATACCAGTGTATGTTTCATTAGCTCCCTGTCCCTTTTATAAATAGCATGCAGTGAAAAGAAAAATAAATAAATAACATTCATCACAGACTCCATTAAGTTCAAATGTATGCTACCACAGTGCACTGCAATTCCTTATTTTTGGAAAATCAATTCCCTTTTTCACTAAAAAGTATCCACTAAATGGCATTATGGTTCAGCAAACTGCAGCATTCATTAATTTTTCCTTGATATTCGAAGCAAACAAACCCACAAAGGTTCAATTCACATCATAGGTTTGGTTAAAAATTTCTGATTGCACCTTCTATCCATTACATTAGTTTATGTTTGTCTTTTTCAGTCTATTAAAGGTCTAATCATAGCAGGCTGAAAAGAGGACTTTCCTATATTAATGCAGCTGCAACATCAACTTACACTTTTTTTTTCTTTTTTTTTAATCAAGCTGGGGTATTAGGCCTTAGGAACTGTAGGCCATATGGTGTATAAGCATTTGTTTTGATATATTTTAGTATTGAATAAAAGGAAAGGTGAAACAATCATGTTCCCTCCTCCTAACCACCCTTCTCCTTTTGTCTCTCTCTGACTTGTATGAAAATTCTCTCATTCCTGAGTATTATTTTCTGTTTTCACTGTGCCACAGATAGAGATGATGCTTTACAGAAATTAAAGCTTTTCCCCTTTCATTTTTCCCTATATCATATTTCCTGGTCCTGAGCCTTAAAAGTTACTAATCTGGGTCATGGGGTTTATCTGCTATCAAGTCCTTTTGACTTACTAGGTACTCTGTCGTTCAAGTCTAATATTTACGGTATGTAGTTTGCCTTAGTAGGAATATTTTAAAGTCTTCAGTTCTCTCAAAAGGAAAGAGGGAAAACAATCATTTATCTTTGGAAGTCTGTGCATTACTTTTTTGGTGTGTTTTCCATCTATAATTTTGCAGACATATGTAAGTGGAATTGGATTGCAGAGATGAGGTGGTGTACAGACTAAGTAAGCTTGTTTAAAATGAGGCAATGCACATATTTATGCACATTCCAAACTTGATAGACAGATAGTTCCATTGATTCCACTTTGAGCTGAGTTAGACCAATGCTGAGCACTTTTCAGAATACCTCTCATAGTGTCTTTGAGTCACTGGGCTGCAGGCTCATCCAGATCTACTATCCCTTTAATAATTTATAGAATAACCTTTAAATAAAACAATTTAATGAAACCAAACTGTGATTAATGCTACTTTAATTCCAGAAAAAGTAAAGTTTTACTCTCTTAAATGAATTGAGATGTTAGGTATTTTAGTGATTAAAAACGAGTTTTAATCTTAAATTCTTTATTTTCCTTGGCTGAAAGAATTATTTATTTATTTATTTTAAAATCACAATTGTTTTTTTCCTTTGACTAGCATTAGTATTTATTCTTGCTCAGTCAGTTCCTTTGTTTATTTCAGTTTGGAAAGTGTCTTCCAAAAACAGACTATACTGATCCAATAATGACAAGTTTGTAAAGTATTTTTGAATTCAGGAAACAAAATTTATTGAAAAACATTTCAACTGTTCCTGAGCTTTGTACAATTTTTTTCAAAAATTTATAAAAGTACTGAGTTAACACACGTCTCAAAGCTCTGCCATCCGCAAACAACATCATGACATCATGGTAAAGCTATATCATGTCTTCATTTTTTATATATTGAGGCTATGAACAACAATCTGCAATGTTTAATTTATATCACATTATACACATCATACTGACACTTTAATTATTATTTCTAAAATCTGGGTTTTTTTATTGGATAGATTTTAAGGGAGAAATTTACAAAAGGTTGCTTTAATCTGCCTGCAATATTCGCAAATGAATCAGTTTGCACATGCAGAACTTGGTATTTGCCTGTCCAGGTGAGTATTTTGCACACCTAGGAGTCCTATCTTGCAAGATTTATTCATGTTGATTATTCATACGTCCAAGACTATGTAAGACTGGGCTTATGCATGCTGATTTGTACTCATTTGTGAGATCAGATGAAAGTGTTTGCTTGGAGATACTGTAGGCATCAAAAGAGCTCTTTGAAAATGTGACCCTGTATAAGTTGCTTTTTTATTAATTAAACAACAGTATTTGTTGTTCATGAAATTTTTCAACATTGTTGCTTATGAAATAAACTCTTCATTCAAATTTTTGCTATGAGGCAAGGAACCTTGGTTTTATTCTGAAGGGTTTGACTCCTTTCTAAAAATGACTTTTATTTTCCATTTGAACTTTCAATGATAAGAGATGCAAATCTTTAAAGCTGCAACTTATCAACCTAGACAATGATTAGCCTATGTCAGCTAACCTTGGGAAATTTAGCAACAACTATTTTTCAGCATACAGACTGCATTTTGGAAATTGCAATGTCATTTATAAATGCAACAACAGTCAAGAAGTTAATTTTGAAGCACTTGTGACTGATATTGCAACTGTATGCAGTAACTTTGCAGACAATATTCTATTTAGTTTATGGTTTATGTATCATTGTGGGCAAATGTTAATTGTGTGCAACTCCATAGGAAGAGGGTTATCACTGTTTCTGGGAACTAAAAACAATGGTGATGGAGGGTGATTAAAGTAAATCTCTCTGCTGTAAACACCTCCAGAGAGACTACGCCATGGAGATTTGCATATGCTGGTTCGGGCTGAGTTTTCCAGAGACCAACAGAAAAAGAAAGGGTTGTTGATATAAAAAAGCTGAGTTTAAACTAATAGAGGGCCTTTTTTTTGACTCAGCGAATGCAAAGGACCTTCTGTCCAAGGAGAAGGGGGGAGCAATCTTTGCGGAAGGGTTGGAAAGACTTTGGCTTACTAAGGCCCTATAAGACTGATGGGTGACCTCTGGTAAACTTATAGCATGTTTTCGGAAATTTTATTGTTTTTATGTGTTTCCTCTGTAATACCTTTACTCTAAGAAGAATATATTTTGTTTTGTGAAGGCTGGTTAGTTACTGCTATACAATGTTGTAGCCCTTGGAGAAAGCTTAGCCACAGATGCTGGTGGACCCCGGTCAGACTTGATACAGAAATCACAGTGAAGCACAGAGGGGGACTGCAAACCTAAACCCTCAGTCTGGAGGGAGATAGAAGCAGGTCTCTGTCCAAGAGAGGTGACTGCTTGGAAGCCTGAAATCTCTAAGTGGGTGCATTGGCAAATGAGTGGGGTGGAGGGTGAGCAAAGGTGTAGTTAAACCTGTAATTATGACAGGACGGTATAGTAATGGCCTGATTTTCAGTGATGCTGAATGTCACCTTTTATATGGACTTGGCATTTGCCTCTCAACCTCAAAATAGTGCCTTTGCCACGTACCAAACACCACAAACAAACACGGCATCATCCCACATGGGGAATATGCCAGGTGTTTCTCCTAAAACTGATGCATAGGAGTTATCCACTCCAGGAGAACCAGTCTTGTCTAAGACATAGGAGATAAGAAACCCTATCACTTCCCCACAATTGTCCTAGAAAGGTCCATCCTGCAAGCTTTACTCATGTGGATTATTCATATGTCTAAGACTAGGTAAGACTGGACTCATGCATGCTGCTTTGTACTCATTTGTGAGATAAGATGAAAGTGTTTGCAAACAGATTTGCTTGCAGATACTGTAGGCATCAAAAGGGCTCTTTGAAAATGTGACCCTTGTATAAACTGTTTCAAGAGGTTATGCCTAGGGTGTGAACGGCAAAAAGGGTTGTCAATATGGAGATGTGAATAGCCAAGTAACACATTTTAGTCTAAAATACTAATCCTGAAACACACACAGGAGAATGAAGTCAGGTTCTGCTCTGCATCTGTGCTTTCAAACAACAAATATAAACTTCACCTTCCTGGGTTATTAAATTATTTCTTCCAGTTGTTAAATCAGCAGGGAAACCCTATCCGATTTTTTGGTGTTGGGCTCCCATATTGCTGGTATTGCAAATGAATCACTGGAATGTTGCAAAGTCGGACTCTTGGTTCTCTTGTAGAAGAAGAGGAACTGGCAGTTGGAGACTGAAGCACTTTGTGTACCACCTTGGGTTATATGACAATGAATCATGGTTATATGGCAGTTCCAAATTTTTAGCTTCCTAGTCAGCTTCAGAATATCAACCCTCAGGCTTGAGATAAAAGCACAGGGATTCGTTATGAGAACAAGTCTTCTGGGAAAAAGAACTACAGGCAACTTATTCCCATTTTTAAAAGCACATTTTGCAATAGAGCTCTTCTCTTTAATTTGTTCTCCCATTGTGTGTCTAGTGGCAACTCCCATAGCTTTAGAATTTGGAGGGAAGATAACTCCAACCCTCAAGTATGATGTACAGTCAATCTCAAGAGGAAGAAGTATAAGAGATCCTTTTGTCCCTGTCGCTGCTTTAATTTTGCAATTCACAGCTTCTGTTTGTAACAACCTCTGGCTAATGTTCACTCTTCTGTAGAGAGATATCTCTGTAGCTTTAAAGTTTCCAAGAGTGAGAATCAATTTCTACTGATGCCCTCAGAGAAGACAAAATTACTTCCTGTAAATATTACTCTCTGAAGGTTAAGTTGTTATGGGTTGACAACGACCCCACATTCCCACCTGAGCTCGAAGCTATATATTTGCATATTTTAATTCTTTTACTTTCAGCTTGAAAAAGCTGGACAGTAAGAGTTCCATCAGAGTGTGGGAAATTGTATATATTAAATATATATAATATTTTCTTATGGGGTCCCATATGGCTGGTATAAAAAATTATGACAACTACTGGAGGTAGGCTCTGAAATGTCAGTCATTTATTTATTTATCTTTATACACTCTCTCTCTCTCTCTCTCACACACTCTCACTCACACACACACACACACACACATATAATATAAAGCATCTGTCTATACACACTAGGTACCATTGCCATAACTTGAAACTACAAGAAAATTAATACCCAACCATAAATAAAGTGCAATAATACAACTTAGTATAACTCACTACAAGCAAATCAGGGAACTCAAAGAGCTCAGTTTAAAAAAACAACAACTTTATTTTTAAATATAATACAATACTTGGTGAGATCTGCTTTTTAAGCTATGAAATCCAGTGTCCTTTGCAATGCTTTCATACTGTATTTGAACTCATGAAACTTAGTGGAGTAGGTTGTAAAATGCATTTCAATGAAAAATAGAAACAAATGTTAATGAATGTTTTCCATTTTGAACCTAGCTCTGCTACATAATATAAAATCCTTCTGCATTAAGATCTATCTTAATTAGACAATAAAATATTAGTTAATATTTACCAATATATAGGGTTACATCATTATCTTTGATTCGCTGGCAAACTAGGAGAACATATGTAGAGGGTCTATAAGGGATCTGTCCTGGGTCCAGGCTTCAATATTTTTATTAATGACTTGGATAATGTAAGGGAGAAACCTATAAAATTTTCAGATAACACCATACTGGGTGGTGGTGTCCTTTTGAGGACAAGATTAGAATTCAAAAAGACTTTGATAAATTGAAGAAGTGGTCTGAAATCCACAAGATGAAATTCAATAAAGACAAGTGCAAAGTACTACACTTCCAAAGGAAAAATCAAATGCACAACTACAAAATGGTGAACAACTAGCTAGGCAATAGTACTATGAAAAAGATCTGGGGATTATAGTGGATTATTTAATATAATATAATATTTAATATAGTGGATTATTTAATATGAGCCAACAATATGATCAAGTTACAAAAAAGGCTAATATCATTCTGGGGTGTATTAACAAAACTGTTCTATATAAGACACAAGAGATAATTGTTCTGATTTATTGGGACAGGTCAGGCCTCAGCTAGAGTACTGGGTGCCACATTTTAAGAAAGAAGTGGATAAACTGGAGAGAGCCCAGAGGACAGGGACACAAATGATAAAAGGTCTAGAAGACTTGACTTATGATGAAAAATTAAAAAACTAGATATGTTTAATCTGAGAAAAAAGACCAAAGGGAGACCTGATAAGTCTTAAATGTATTAAGAATGGTTATAAGGAGGACAGCAATCAATTGTTCGCTATGTGCACTGGAGGTAGAACAAGAAGTAAGCATCTTAGGCCTGGTCTACACTAGAGAGTTTTGTCAACAAAAGTCAACTTTTGTCAACAAGACAATGCTGGTGTACATGCTAGTCACACCCCCCGCCCCCCCGCTGACAAAACTGCCCTGTTTTTTCAATAAAATTAAACAACCTTGATGAGAGGTGTAGGGCTTTTGTCGGCAAAGTTAGGGTGACACAGTGTCAGTGTAGATACTGAGTCCCCTTATAGCATTGGAGGGGCTGTCATACTTGTCAATTTCATCGCTCCACTAGAGTGGTGAAATTGACAAGAAAGCTGGTGCAAACTTCCGACTGGGCACCAGGTGAGATGCCCTGGTTCTTGCAAGCTGCGAGCTGGAACTGGGAGGGACGTGAAAGCTGCCACCCGGCTCCCAGCTGTGAGCCCAGACCCGAGTGGCTGCAGCCTGGCTCCCTGCTGCAAGCTGGGAGCCAGGTGGGATGCAGCAATGAGAGGCTGCCACCTACTACAAGCCAGGATGCAAGCAGCTGGAAGATGACATAACATATGTTGACAAAATTTTCCAGTGTAGACATGGTCTTAGTTATATCTACAGTGGAGAACTTATAACTGTATAGTGTCCCAATCACACCTGCACTGTAGCTTCTGTCAGTAAAACTTATGTCAGTCGGGGTGTGTTTTTTCACACACCTGACTGACAAAAGTTTTACCAACAAAAGTACTAGTGTAGACATAGCCTTAACTTAGGCTGGGTATTTATATAATTTAGGTAGTTGCACACTGGAATAGGCTGCAAAGAGATGTTGTGGACTCCCTGTCATTGGATTTTTTCAAGAATAGGTAAGAAAAATACCAGTCAGAGATGGTCTAGGTATTCATGTTCCTGCTTTTGTGTTTGTGTGTGTGTGTTGGAGGTAATGCGGAAGTTACCTAGATGATCTTTGAGGTCCGTTCCAGCCCTACATTTCTATTATTCTGTGGTTAGGGCCATGGTTCAAAACTGTGTGCACAGGATGCAATCCCAAAATACATATGCACCTTAGGCACACGAAGGATCTTCAAAGAGTGAGTGTGTGAGTATGCTGAGGGAGGGCTGAAAGAAGATCAATATACATAGAGCACGGCTTCTCTAACCATTCAAAAAATGGCTGTTAGAAAATTACAAGGACCCAATCCTGCACCTGGTTGTTTCCCCAGTGGAACTTCTGCATAGCTCTTGACCTTCTTGAATTGTCAAATGAAATTGGATCAACCTGAGCCTGTCCCTGAATCAATGCACTGAGAAGAAGGGTCTGGGTTAGGAGCATGCATTTTCCTTCCCTCCCTTCCACCATGTGTTTGAAAATCTTGTCACTTTGTGCTGAGTAAATTCCTTTCCACCCCTCCACCCCCGCCTCACTCCATCTTCAAGAAGTCTTGGGGGCAACTTCTGGCAAAGGAGCCTCTGATAACATTGTTCCCAGTGGAGCCCAGTTGCTAGCGAACTGTGAATGCTGCAGTCCAGATACTAGCTTGAAGTCACAAGGCCTTTTTTCCTTCAGGGGATTCCATTATCATTTTCACAGATGTCAGGAATCATCAGTGATGAATGGAAAGACCTGCTACCGCTTCTATTGAGAGGTGCCCTACCCCACCTATGCAGGAAAATAGAGGCAATGACATGAGGGAAAATTCACTGTTTTACTCATCCCAAATCTCTCCCCAGTGACTGGCTTTGCAGCTCCAGGGATGCTTCAACTCTTTGGGGCTTCAGTTAGAAATAAGGATGCTCAGCACCTCACAGGAGGTACTATGGCCCAGATCAAGCCATATGTTTTCTTGCAGAAATGAGTTAGCATAAAATGTGTTACCTGATCTTAATTTTTATGGTGTATAAGAATAAATTAAGATCCCTTGAAATAGTTTGCGACCCTCTGGTGGGACTCACTGTGTTCTATTTTTGCAGAAGCTGCCTGAAACCAGTCAGAGTAGCAGTACTATGTATGTAGGCCCTGCATATTTTTCTGTATTTAATAAATAGTTATTTGGAACCCAACTACGGCTCTGTAGTTTATATGTTTTGTTGTTGTTGTGTAAGGAGCAATAGACACAGGTATAAACCTAATTGTCCAGTCTTATTTATTCCAAAGGGAATTATTCCAATTTTACTAATGCAAATTTAATTTTGCTATTTTGTAAAAGTATAAACAGTGATAATTGATACATTATTACTTATATTGTAAGAATAAGGTATTACAATTATACAATTATTGCTATTGTATGTGGGCAGTGTAAGATTTATGATGTCTTAACTATCCATTTGCTTGCTTAAAGGGTTTCAGTTCTCTAAGGGATGTGACAAGTAACTACACTATTGTCACTTAGCAAATTTTCTTGGGTTTTGGAATATTAAATACCCCCAAGTTAACCTGAATTTAAATCATTGCAAGAAAAAGGTACTAAGTATCTACCCAATTAGAAATGTTAACTCATTTTTCCCCGATAAGACTTAGACCACATTATAGAATATAATATTTAATTAAACAAAGTGTGCACAAGCTGAGATGTTTTTCCAAATGTAGCCTTCAGGAGAATGTTTATGGTTAAATAATAAACTCTTGAAAATAGGGTTATAATGAAACTGCTAGCAAAGTTAAAGCAACATTCATACCAAAGAAGCACAAATGTGTCTGTGTAAAGCGCACAGACAATAAAGATAAGTCCCGTTTTCATTGATAAATTCTCCCTTTCATCTTTGAGGAATTTAAATACCAGGAAAACTTAAAAGGTAGAGAAACGTAATCTGACAATGAAAATAAATGTGTTGTGTTTTTTTATCTCCCATCCACCCCCCCAGCAAAAAAGAGCCATTGGATATAACAATAATAAAGTGAGAAATGAAACATCTAGGAACATATAGGACTAAGGCTATGTGTACACTGACTGCAGCAAAGTCACTGCCATCAGATCGACTTATCTGGATCGACTGAGTGGCCAGTGAAGACCCGCTTAGTTGATCCAGAAGTCGACGTACTAACATCACCTCCACAAGTGGTGTAGCGCTGCGTCGACGGGAACGTAGTTCCCGTCGGCGCAGTGCAGTGAAGACGGCGTGCAGAAGAGAAGCACAGAAGTCAACAGGAGTTACGCATGTTCTTTGCATACTTTGCGTAACTTCCATCGACTGCCACCAAATCCCTGAGGTAAGTGTAGACCAAGCCTAAATTGGTATGGGGAGTGATGTCGAAGAGCCAATGATTTTTGTTAAAGACATCTGCAGTATATATATGCCTATTTAATTACTGCCCTACAAAATGTGAAATTATTTAATGTTAATGTTATCTTACTGAAAAAAATTCATGAATGAAATTTTAAGGAAATGAATTATTCGTAACTTGATCTGTTGATCACAATGACATTGACATTAACAAACACATTTAAAGTACATTTTAAAAAAACTGATTCAAAGGCTAAGGAGAGAAAGTGTTCACTTGTCTCAATTAAAACATGCAAATCTAGGCAGAAATGACAAAACCATCCACAAAGTCTTATTTGATGAGCTCTCCTAATAGAAATGTGTGAACTAAAAAACCTAATACCAAGGATATCTAGGTAATAGATACGACCATTGTAATTCTACAATTCTAGCCTTTAGAATCATAACAACTTTGCTTTACCCAATAGGAGTAAGCAGCACAGTGGCTATAAACATCACATTACAATATGTCTCCACTGCAATCCAAGATGTGATTGCAGCACAGGAAGATATACTCATGATAACACAGCTAAAAATAGCTGTGCAAATGTGGTGGTGTGGGCTTCAGTGCTGGCTCTACAACCATGCCAGGGACTGTAGCAATAAGTATTTAAAGATGTGTATACTAGCATTGCTAGCCTGCACTGAGGTCTTGTTGCATCTACACTGCTATTTTTAGCTGTGATCGAGTGGGTAAAGCTAGTGCAGGTATGTCTTCCCGTGCTGAAATCATATTGCAGCATAGAGGAAAAACAGACTACTAGGTAGATCTTTTGGTGTCTCGGAAAAAGAATTATTGATGGGAAAGTCAATGAAATTATGCCTTTTACATCAACTGGCCCAAATAATGAAAATATTCAGTGAACTTTTTAGGAACCATTCCAATTCCCACAGAAGACTCTGATAGTCTTTCTATGGTCTTCAGTGGGAGTTGGCATAGGCCAATAAAGAAGAAAATAATAATGGCCTCAGTCAACCACAGTTATTTCTCAATCTGAAATGGTGTTTCAGGGTAGTGATACATATTTTAGATTGTAAGCCCTCCAGGAGATTATATCTCCTTTTCCAGTAGCCTACAAAATACTTAACAGCTAATTTGCTTGTGTGCTTCGACCACAGACTATCACGATGGCTAATATAATATAATTGTTTCCTTGTACTCCTCAATTGCTCTGTCTGTACCCATCAGTTGTCTCTTGCCATATATTTTAAATTCTTTGGAGAAGGAACTATCTTTTTTTGTTCTGTGTGTACAGTGTCTAGCACAGTAGGGTTCCCATCTCCTCAGTGCTATGATAATACAAGTAATAATAATCTGTTTGTACAGTTCCCATTACAATAGGTCCTCTATTTCGAATGGGACCTTTGGAAATGACCGTAATATAAATTATATAATAATTTCATTCTTGCCACTTTTCTGAACATCATCGAAGTCAAAAGTTCAGAAAAATGTCAGGACAGAATGTACTTTCTATTAGTGAAGTGGGATTTTTATTTAATATTAACTGTAGGAATAAATCCTACAGGTGACTCATAGGAAAGGGAATAACTTTCCCAACAAGCAGGTTCTATTTCTGTATAATAAAATAATATTTTAAAAGTCCCTCTAAAGCTAGGATCCTAAAGAGAACTTAATTCAACTTCTTATTTTATAATATAACTGTTCATTACTAACGTGAGAGAGGACAGAATTATAAGTGGTTCATCCTGACATTGCCTGCATTGTAGATGTGTCCAGATATCCAGATTCCCAACCTCAGATGATACGCAGATTTATTTATTTAAAAAATATAAACATTTTATCACCTTCTGTCTTCTAGCCCATTCTGCTTTTACCCCAGTTTGCAGTGTGCCTGGAAAGGGCTGACTTTTTATATTAAGCAACCCTGTCAACCTTTCACTGCTAATTATGCTTCCCCACATGACCAAAGTGTAGGATTCACTGCTGATTTCTGCACAAATGAACAAGGTGAACATAGAGTGGTAGTGGGGATAGGAAGGCTTTCTCTCCAGAGTTTTAATCTCTGTTGAATATCTCCATGCAGCTCTCATTGATAAACAGATGGTACATAAAAGAAATCTGCAGTGATTAATCCCAATACCTTAGATGAATATTTAGTAAATAAATAAATAGGTCCTTGTCACTGTTTTAATATCTCTATGGATATCTCTGTGGAGTAGGATTCCAAATAAGTGGTTAGTGGGCTAACATGAAGAAAAATTATGAAATAAGCAAACAGCTAATGTACGGGGACTATTAGCCCCTTACTAAAACTTAGTGGGTCTTTTTGGTTGGCCATGTCTCAACACCAAAGAACAGGGGAAGGGTTGATGAGAAATCAGGACCCTAAGATGGCCAATGGGGAGAAGCCAATGGTCCAGGTCAGCCTGATTGACAGGGCGGGCAGGCAAATGAGGGAGCCAGGAAGCCGGAGGGGTCCCATCCTCTGTGTGAGCTGGAGTTGCCTGGACAGAGAGTGGGATCAAGCTAAGGACAAAGCAGCCAGCGGCTGGGAGGCCAGAGAAGAAGCCCAGGGAGCTGAGCTGAGTGGAGCAGACCCACAGCAGCAGAACCAGAGGGGCCCAAGGAGCATCCCAGAGAGACAAGCCACAGCCACACTGAAGCATGAGTGGAATGGGAGCTGGAGCTAACTGGAGACGAGTGAGGTGAGCAGCTGGGAAGAACGAGGGGGATCCTGGGCAGGGCCCAGCGCAGGGAAACACCACCAGCCAAGGGGCTATGCAGGCTACACTTGGAGGGGAATTGTGACCCTGATGGGGGGAGGGGCGGGCAATGCTGGGGAGAAGGGTCCTGTCATCTAAAGCCTGGGGGCATGTGGCCACTACCATAGCAAGCATCTAACTCTCTGCATCCCTGCAGTACAGACCTGTGACGTGTGAGAAACGTACACCTCAGAGACGCTGTGTGTGGTGTCTCCGTGCCAGGGGTTGGTGTTAGCTATTTTCCGTTAACCTTTCTCATCTTTTCTTTTCTTTTTTTTTAATTGATTGCTGTTTAATAAGTTGTATTGCTTTGAACTATATGCTTTGCTAAGTGGGTCAGAGAAGTGTCCAGTGCAGAGAGAGTACCCGGAATAGGTACACCTTAGCCCCTGTCCTAAGTAACCACAACAATGTTGGGATTTGTAGCCCCCCAGAGATCCTGGGCCCAGCCTTGTCGGGATTACAGGGAATCTGCCACACAGGAGAGTGGAAGGGGGGTCCTCAAGGTTAGGGAGACCTCTGAGTAAAGGGAGCGTGAGCAAGGACTCCGATTCTTTTGCTAACCAATTCCACCGGGGTAGTGTATAAACCAGGAAAATTCCCCACAATAGCGGAACAATTCCCCCACTTACACTAAGACACCTTAGTTTCTAACTTGAATATAAAACATAATTCAACCTTGTATCAAGTTACAGAGTAAAAAACTCAGTATATCTATGGAGATAGAAGACCAACAGCACATTAATTAACATGTGGGTTCCCCAGCTTACTCAAAAATGGCTGATCTGACCCTCCAGTTGAGGAAGTGTGTCCCATAATCGCAGGGAATCAGTAAAATAGAAGGTCAAACTCACTTTGTTGGTACTTACTTTTCAACAGAGTTAGAGGAGGCTGTGAAATGTAGACAGACTACAGTGATAGGGATTTAATTTATGAGAAAACTGAGTAATCCTCAGCACTCATCACTTTTCTCCCACTCCTTGGTTTAAATAATCAGCCAAAGCCTTGTCAATTTTCTGTTTTCATGTCAGTTACATGCAGCACACTCCTTCTCAGGTTTCTCCATTATATCCAGTTTGGTTCACAAATTTTTCCAGTCAATTTGGACTCAAGGAAATATACCCCAGGAGTACATGAATGTACCGCAGGAGTGTATCATTCACTTGGACAAGTGGAAAGGCAACAGATAATCCCGGAACAACTATTGGGCTTCCCTTGTTGTCAATAGCTGGCAAAATCTCACTAGAATTCTGCTGAATCCCCTGTTGCAACACATTGAATAAGGGCTTCTGCCTGAGAGGCAGTGGGGTTTCAGGAAAGGTCATGGGACCACCGACATGGTGCTTGCAGCTCATCAACTTCAGAAGAAATGCCTGGAACAGAACTCCAACCCGCATATGACTTTTATTGTCTTGACAAAAGCATTTGATACACCAGTTGGGAAGGTCTTTGGAAGATCATGGTAAAATGTGGTTGCCTAGAGAAATTCATCTCAATAGTTCAGCTATTCCATGATGGCATGCTCTCTCGTGTTATGGATGACTGTGAGTCATCTGAACCATTCCCAGTCACCAGTGGAGTCAAGCAGTTCTGTGTATTGGCCCCAGCCCTTTCAGTAGGATGTTTTCTGCCATGATTACAGGTGTCTTTTGTGACTGAGACACTGGGATTGGCATTAGATACTGGACTGATGGCAAGCTTTTCAATCTGAGGAGACTACAGGCAAAGACAAAGGTTCGGGAAGTGATTGTGATCTTTTGTTTGCTGATGACTTTTCCCTGAATGCCAAATCTGAGTCTGACGTGCAGTGGAGTATGGACTATTTCTCTTCAGCTTGTGACAATTTTGATCTCACAATCAACGTCAAGAAGACAGAAGTGATGAAGTAGTTGCACCATGGAAGCATTATGTAAAAGCTACTATCACAATGAATGGCCAAATCCTCCAGGCAGTGGACAATTTCACATACTTCTGCACGTGTAGTTCACGTTGATGATGAAACCAATGCTAGAACTGCCAAAGCAAGTGTGGCCTTTGACAGACTACATGCAAATGTGTGGGAGCGCAGAGGCATTAGTAAAAAAAACAAAACTGAAGGTCTACAAAGTTATTGTGTTGCCAACTTTGATATATGCATATGAAACCTAGCTGGTGTACAGATGCCATGTTATGAAGCTGAATGATTTCCACATGGGCTGTCTGAGGAAACTGATGAGCATAAGATGGCAAAAGAAGGGAGTTCCAAATACCGAGGTTTTCATACGGGCAGGTATTCCAAACATCCATACTCTGTTGATGAAATAACAGATGAGACAAGCAGGCCATATCACCAGAATGTGAGATGAGCAACTGCTAAAGAAGATATTTTACAGTGAGTGAAAAGAGGGAAAGCGCTCTCAGAGAGGCTAGAAGAAACATTTCAAGGACTCCCTCAAGTTATCCTTGATGCGTTTCAACATCGATTCATAGTTTTGGGAAGATCTAGTTCAGGAGCGTTCTACCAGGTAAAATCTCATCCATACTGATAAGCATTATGGATGAGATTTCACCTGGTAGAGTAATCCTGAACTAGAGCAGCCACAGTCTATGAGCAGAAGGGAACTACTGAGGCAGAGCAGAAGCACCAGCAGCATAAATCTCATAACAGCAGCATGTTCGCTGTTAATCAAGTAACCCATAGCGGCATCTCTTGTCCAGTGTGCCAAAGACAGTTCAAAGCCTAAACTGACCTGACCAGCCACTCGCAGGTTCACAGAAATCAAACCAATCAGTGATGTCATGGTAATCTTCGAACTCGGATGAACAACAACAAGGTAACGAGGTAGTAAGCATGTGGGGCTGGGGAGGGGAATGACTAACTAATAGCTTGTTTATTATTATTGTTGTTTAGACTTTTAAACTTTGGCCATTGAAAAATAAGTGATTTTTTATGGTGAATTTTAATGAGGAGGGTGTGGTAGCTTGGCTGTGAGCAGCAGTTAACCTGCCTTGTAATTTATTCTGCAATATACAATGTGGTAGAAGAGGAAGATGCGGTCTATAGCTGCATGTTCCTTAACTTCCTTCCACTTCTAGTTACTTATGACCTTTTATCCAGCCTCAAAATTCACTGCATAGCACTAGCACAAACAGCTATCGAGATGGCTAAGACACAGGCTAAAACTATTCAGTCCAAGCTACCTTAAACTAGATTCATTAAAATACCCGTACTATTAACTTAATTGTGTTGCCTAATTTCCGAGGTGATGAAAATGTTGACCTTATTAAAAACTACAAACTCCCATAGCCCTCTTCCTATGTCATCTCCACATAGACTCCTCGTTCCAGTTTTGCTCCCCGGTGTCCCATCTAAAGAAGAAGAGCATATAACGTTTGAAGTGAAGCAGATAACACATTAAGATATCAACTGGAATTAGCAAAAAGCCACCAAGAGAAAAACATCACTGATGAAACACACAAATAGGCAGAAGCATGGAATTTAATAGACTTTCTCTTGCTGTATATTCTTCACTCTGAGTCTGTTGTGACAGCACAATCATTTCCACAGCAACCAATTATGATATCACAATAAAGGATTATAACTTCATCTAGGAAACAAGCAGTAAGTGAAGATCAACTCTTGGGAAACAAAGATCTGGCTTTCATGCAAAACTGCTTAGTGCTATAATAAAAATGGGGAAGAAAAATTCAGACTATACATAAGCAGGGTTGTCTCTAAATTGCATGTTTTTTTCCAAGTTTTCTATGTCTTCAGCTGGTAAATTGCTCCTTTCAGCCTTTTACTGGGTAATTTTAAAGAAAACAATGTATCTTTCTGTTACCATAAAGAGCACAAAATAACTGTCTATATACAGAAAAATCTAAGCTTGGCCATGCCTTGTTAAACACAGTGAATAATTTCATCGAATTTACTGCTCTGGCACCTATAACTGGACATTGCAAAGAAATCTGAGGATTTTAGGTGTGTAGAATAATTTGCCAAATATTCTAAATAGTGCAGAAATAAATTATTATTTATGGACTGACTGGCTATTGTCTCACTACTTTGAGAGCTAGGCTGCTGCAGCCTGAAATTTTATTTGCTATTCTTATCTCTCAAACTTTATCCCTTTAGAGAAAAGACTGACTCTAATTAGGGAGTTCTTTAAGAAACCACTTATAACATTTCAATTTGATACACTACCGGCTGAAATGTTTTTATGTGAGAATGTTCAGAGAGATGATATTGTCCCAGGAAACTATTCTAAGAAGGACTTTCTATAACATATTCTATATAAAATAGATATGCAAATGGCTGCATTTTATTAGCCTAATTTTGAGCTTTCTGTTTGTAGGTATTGTATGTAAGTTCTACCACGCAAAGCATCCCTCTTGAATGAATATTTAGGGCCATGGCTTAGTAGTTGCATGGAATGCTATGCTAATAATTTTTTAAAAGCAAACCTATATTTATAATTTCAAGCTGGTAAAGACTTGTGTTATTCTAAATATTAGCTGTATAATAATATCTCTGAAACACTGTGGGCAAAATGAAAACATTTGCACTATCCCTGTGTTAATAGTGGTAAGGTTGATGAGTCTTAGGAGAATTAAATGCAAACTTTTGCTTTCATTTAGTGTTCCTTAACACAGTTGATACTTGTAAATCATGATTAATTCATCTCCTCATGGATTCAGTATTTTTAAGTTTGGCCATACTGTATTACACTAGAGGATTATCAGGTTTCCAAAGTGAAAAACTGCTGTGACCTCACTAGCTCTCTGTTAGTCTTGCCTCAATGCTAGCCCTGTTCCTGTCCTTGTCTCAGTTTGATTGGCAATTCCATTTTTAGAGTTCCATTGGTATTGCCATTTACCATTTATCTACACTTTAGGCTGGTGTCACACAGAGTAGAGGGGAGTATTTGGAAGGAATTATAGTAAGCTACAATGTCTACTTGTAAATTTATCTCTTCTGTCACCTTTAAGGACATGGGGTAACAGTTTCAAAAGTTCATTAGAGAGTTAAGAGCCTAAGTCAGACTGAAAACCAATGGAAGTTAGGCGCCTAAATCACTAAGGCACTATGTACTTCATTTTGAGTGGCCTGTTTCTTTATTGGTTTTCATTGGGGGTACCAGTGAAGCAAGTGCAAGGATGTAAAGAGTTGGGTAGAGATTATAAAGAGTTGTTTAAAGGTACTGTGTAAGTGTAATTCAAAAATAGTATCCCATCTGAGAAGAAAAAAACAAACAGAATGGTAACTAAAATTCATCAACTAATTTCATACAGGACTATCTAGGTGGCAAACCTTCAGATAACACCCATTAAGTTTACATTTTTAAGTTTACAGTGAGTTTTGATAGCATTCATGTTATTGAGTATTTAAGGATTCTTGAAAACTTGTAAGTAAGTTGTAATTTAATGCAATTTTAGTTACACTCAGCTGTGTAGTTACATTTTCATTAAAGTCATTATTAGAGTAAATGTAATCACAAGCTGAAGTTGTTGGTTATTTTCCTTCTATTTATTTTGAGTTAAGGATCAGTTGGCTTTATTACTAGCTTTCACTTGGATAAACATCACAGATAATGGCGTTACTATATGGGATTTTCTTACATGTTTATTATTTAGGGAAGAAAACATATAATCAATTAAACATCCGTTCTTTACACTGTACTCAATAAAATGCTATTGTGTTTCAGATTGGCTTGCACACCCAAACTCCTAAAAGAAAAGTTCTGCTGAACTGATTATCATTTGTGTGGACTAGATAGTTATGCATGTTAAACAATTTTCTACAAATTACACAGAATTGGGACATTGCTGTGGCAATTTCCTCTTCTGCCTTGTTGCAGCTTAGTATGACCCTCTTCAACAGGAATTTGTTTGATACATATGTTTTAAGTAATTCGGTTTTATTTAAACATTATTTTATGTGAACAGTGCACAATCTTATCCTGAAAACATATGGTGGAGTTTACAAGGAAAAAGTTCTGCTTTAAGTTCAATGGCTGATGATAACATATTTATTAGGGCCTTAGAACTGAGAAGGAGTGTGAAGGCATTTGGCAAAAGAATCTATTTTGAACATGGGGATATTTTTCAGAAATATATGTCCCAGCCCTGCAACTTCCTGCTACTATGTTCCATTGAAGTCAATGGTGTGGCTATGTGGATCTAGTCATTTGGAACTAGTTGCAGGATTCAGACTATATATTAAAATTCACCTTAACAAAAATATCCATGAACTAGCACACTAGAGACTTTTAAACATAGTTCTTCTTCATGCTGTCTAGTAAACAGTCTTAAATAGGATCTCTTCCATTGCCATAAAACAGAAATCCAACAATACTACTGCTTACCCCACACCATCAGTTTAATGTTCATTTCTGTCAACAAACTTCTCAACAATTTGCATTTAGCCCAAACTGTCAGTTCTGACTGCCCATATTTAATAGCATCAGGTGATTGTAGTACCTCTTCAGAGTAATGGTGTTAGAGTAAATTTTCACAAACAGCATGGATGTCTCAGGGTAGCAACGTGTGTGTGTGTGTGTGTGTGTGTGTGTGTGTGTATAGCTTTAAGTTTAAAAAAATGTAAAATAAGTTATATTGACTAATGTTTGGACTTTAATTTTTTTATGTTTGTAACAAAATATTAATATTTTATTTTCATTATGCAAAATCAACATTTTTCTTTTTCTTTTACAGTCCCCACCCCCCCATGTTAGATGTGATTACTTTTCTTATTACTTTACAGCTCTTGCTTGTGTAACAACCCCGCCACAGGTTGTCTCATCAGGGTTTGAATCTGGTAACTTCACCACTAAAGCATAGTACTCTACCTTTCCAGCTGAAGAGTAACTCCATTAACTGATAGCAGCAGTGAACTGTTATCCTAAGGAGGGCTCTCAATGTACATATTTTACAAGTTTCACAAGCACAAACAGAGTCAGTTTCACCTCCCAGAGCTCTGCCAATAGACATTAAAGGACTAGGTTTGACTCTGCTGTAGTAATTACACTCATACATAGATCTCATTCTGGCCTAGAGGGATACTTTGCTTAACTGTTAAAGCAGTGTTAGTGTCTCTGACCATCCATTAGTAGGCATCACCTCTTATTTTAATTTTCCATATGTTTTACTTGTTCCCTCCTTTTCAGTGACAGAAATGGGAATCTATGAGATCATGCAGCTTCCAAAAAACTCATCAGAAAGCTTTTTGTGCCGTAATAACATTATTTCATTGAATTGTTAATAGTCTCCCCACTGTTGATTTCAGCAATAATGAAGTCATTGTCTCATTTTCAGTGCCATGAGGTAATGAGGCTTTCTGCATATTGCATGGAGAAACCACTGTTTAGTAGGAAAGGAAATCAATGACCTGGTACTCAACAGAAGTATTTTATTAGTGGTACCAGAGCTGGGCCATTTATCTCTTTCATTATAAAGAAGCAGATTAAAATTGATAAGATTCTGTTCTCCTGTTATCAATGTATCTGCAATGTCTATTATTGGTGTCTGGATTTAAAGTTGACATATACATTTGACATATACAGTAAGTCATGCCTGGACATATTTGGTTCTATAATGAAGTTTCAAATTGACAAACTTAAATGGTTTTATAATATATTTAAATACATTCTCCCATTCTTGTTCTATTTATCATCTGTTGTCTGATGTAATGTAAGGATTCCAAAATTAGCTTGACAGAATTGGCGATACCATTTAAATATCCAGATTCATAAAGACAAGGAAATGAGGATATATATATTTTTAAATTACCAAATGATACTCCATTTTTCAAAAACAAAATTAAATGCTCATGAAAGGTGCTGGATTGACAGGTCTGGAAAGTGAAATTATCATTTTATTTTTAAAAAAATTGGACAGGCATGGGCAGCATCATTGCAAAGTTTCTGAGTACGATCCTACCAATGTATCTCAAACTTGACTTACAGAGGCCCATTTCTGGGGGGAAAGGTAGTGCATACTCCATTTCCATCACTGACCTTTCTACTAACATTGTCAACATAGATGTCCATTAGGTCCCACTGTAGGACTTTTTGGTTATGAGATCTGGGACTCCAATCTCTGTCCCACTAGTTTAAATCTGAAATGACTCCATTGGCTTCAGTGATGTTATTCCATGTTAATGCTATGTATCAGAGATGAGAATCTTGTTCATGGACTCATAATTTATTAAAAGAAATAACCTGAAAGTATTCTGTCACATGAGGTGATGGTGAATGTTGGTGATGTTGCAGTTATTCATAATATGAATAAATATTGATGCAGTGCCATAGCTTTCCAGAGTGCTTTTTGGAAATTAAAAAAGGGGTATGGCCTCTGTTTCTTGAGTTACAGGCTAAACTACACAGCTAGAGCAGAAAGCTAGCCTAAAAAATGGTATAAGGAAAAGTTAAAAACAAATCAAAATAGTGCAAATCTCATTATACATTGAGCTGATTTACATGCTCTGCTATTTTGAAATATTGACTAGCATAAATTCATAGATTCTAAGGCCAGAAGGGACCATCTAATCTGACTTTCTACATATCATAGACAATAGAATGTCCCCAAAAATAATTCCTAGAGCATATATTTTAGAAAAAATCCAATTTTCATATAAAACTGTTAGTGATGAAGAATTCACGATGACCCTATGGTTAATAACTCTCTCTGTTAAAAAAATTAAGATTTATTTCCAATCTGAATTTGTCTTGTGTCAACTTCTAGCCATTGGATCATGTTATACCATTCTCTGCTAGACTGAAGAACCCATAACATTTGTTCCCCATGTAGGTATTTATAGACTGCATTCAAGTCACCCCTTAATCTTCTATTTGTTAGATTGAGCTCCTTGAGTCTAGGTAAGACAGGAGCAGTACACAGTCCAACAATCAAATCCATGAGTTCTCATGATGTTGTTAGAAGACAAGTGTATGGATGTTTGATGTATTGGAAGTGGGTTAGCACTTTAGGCAACATTTCCAGCTGTGGAACAACTTGAAAAAAATGCATGAAGGTGAGTCTGATGACAAAAAAGAGAGCAAAAAGCAGAGGCAGCAAAGTGGAAAGCAATGGGAGATGAGACATGAAAAATAACCCAGGGCTGTTAGAACGGAGTGAAAAACTCTCAGATTGGTTCGGTTTGGTATACGGGGGGTCGGCGAGGCAGTGATGATTCTCAAGTTTTGTTTAATCAATAAACTTTGTATTCTATAATAAACATGATAGCAAAAGGTAGGGGAACTCCGTGTGCGAAAGGACAAAGTGCGCCACCCAAGACTTCTGCGTTCGTGATCTCTCCGGATCAACGCATGGCTGCCAGGGTGTGACACTAGGGTGCCCGGTTTTGGAGTTTCCTGAAGGAGTTACAGCACAAACACAATAGAGAACGGTTACTCAATACTCACAAACACCATGTTGATCAAATTCAGTTTGCCGTTTGCTTTAAATCCTGCAGATGGGAGAGAGCCGCTCCGAATGATCTGGGAAGATGCGTCAGCCCGCTGAACCGACACAACCAGGAGATTCGCAGGGTGCCAGGTAAATCCAATTCCTCTCTGGCCTCTGCTACCTGACTTTAAACTTTTATAGTTTCCCATGTGTAACAGAGACTAAGCCCCATTGGTTGCTATTTGCTGCATGACCAGGTGCTTTCATTTTTCCCAGGTAGTCGCTGACAACTCACCGGCAAGGTGAGGTCGCTCCATCCCCTTATAAGGTGGCAGGTACGTGTGGGTCGTGCAGTTCGTGCTGCTGAGTCAACCTTCCCTAGGCTGCTTCTTTATTCGCGTGTGTGGGGGGTGCGGTGCTCGTGGCGCTGCGGACTCCACTATGCAATTTTGTCTCCACAAAGGTAAAACGTTACAGGTGGCTCAATGAGGAAGATATCTATAACTCAAAGAATGCCCACAATATTCTTTTGCTCATCTGGTGTTTGCCACTGTCAGAGATGCAGTGCTGGACTAGATGAAACTTGGGTCTGATCTAGTACTGAAGTTCCTAATTTTCCTCTGATTTCTTTCTGGCTATTCCCTTTTTCTTTGTTATACTATCTGCTGCACCTCTCAGTGGCATAGACTTCTCCAAAATGTCTCTGCAAATGGAGGATCATGCTAGCACACACACACTGCATTGCTGTTGTGGTTGTGGAGGCTGTGGCTTTAAAAGGGCTGAGCTTCCTAGACATAGTCTGGGAGGGGTGCTGTGAAGCTTTCATTGTTATACATACCACATACAGAACAAAGCAGAGCTCTTGCAAGCACTGAGTGATCACTGAACACCACAGCTACCATTGTATGTAGTCAGGTTTAAAGCAAGGGTATGGTGTAAAGTGGCCTTAATTTAGCCAAGAATCTGACCTAGTGTTTTTGCTTTTCAGTTGTGGTGCCCTACATCAGAAGCATGATTGGCAGGGAGATGACTTCTTTCTTCTTCAGAGCTCTGAATAGTTAGAGAGTTGACAAGAAATCTCAGGTATGAATCTTCGCTGCCAATTCTCTTCCCATTGGAGAAAGAGAGTGTCACTTAGAAAGGACTACATGGTGTGGGCTGGATGCAGTAGTTATATACTGCAGCTGTTGCTGCAGAAAATCCAGAAAGTCCATACAGAACGGGAGCTCATGGAGATAGGGAGATAGGTCTAGGGAGAAGCCTATGTGTATTGACATTATGAGTCTGCACTACATGCAAGAACTGGCTTTTATCCCAAAGGCAAGAAAGTACACTAGTCTTGATACTAATGAACGAGGCTGGAGGGGCATGTGGACTTTGTTTACTGATGGTATTAGAGTACCTTTGTTAAATGCATGTGATGTGGTACATTGTATTCACCTTAATCGTTCCTTTTAATGTCATCATGATTCAGATCCAGAGTAAAACTCTTAGAGTGAGGCTCAGCTCTGGGTCCTCAAATCTAGGTACTGTCAAAATCCAAAAAGTTTTAGGATTTGGGCCCAATTCTGCTTTCTATAGGCGTTTCCGCCACATGTTTTAATGTTTCTCAATGATTCTATGTTTTAGTAAGAGCAAAGATTAAATCAACTTCTTTGTTACCAAAACCTGTTTGTGAAACAGCGCAAACCTTCCAAGTTCCATTGGAGATTTTTAGGGAATTTGTAGCATAGCAAAGTATATTATATGATATCATTTTACCAGACTAAGCCTTTGGCCAGTACAAAAACTTCCCTGTTTTGTAATAGTGTCACAATAGATAGTTAGTACTGCCATTCTTAACTTATTCTGATTCTCAGGATGACCTTTCTAAACTAAGATTCTTCTAAATGCAGCCAGCTTACTTATCTAAATAGAAATATCTCTCAGTGAGGATTTGAAACTAATGTGTACAGAAAAATTGCATGGAAAGCCTAAGGAAAAGAAATGAGAATCTGCTGCTGCTGCTGATTAAATCTATCATAGCCTGTTTCAAAGTAGGATATTCAACAGGACCCACATAAACCTGTTTTGTCTGACAGAACTTTTGTACAATTATTTTGAATCGAGGGAATTTAGACCCCTTATATTTCTAATTTGTTTGCTTAATTAAAACATGCCAGCAGGATTGCTTTTGGGGATGAGCCTTACTTTTCTTTCTAAGTTCACTTAACATTATTCATATGACTTTTATAGTATAGCCAGGAAGAGATTAGAATTTTCTGCCTGATGTTATAAAGAATTTACCTTCGTTTTGTGGCATTTAAGGCATGAAATGTTCCAAACTGTCAAGCCCAGTTATAGTTGCATGTTGAAGAATGCAATATAATATGACAGCCAACATAACCAGGTGTGACATGTCATCCCCATAATACATCGAGTTTAAAAGAGCTCTTATTTTAGACTTATAAAATAATGAAAAGGGTGTTTGTTTTTTTTATCATTTTATCATTTATCCTACTGGATATATTTGTAAGCAGCTACAGAGAATAAGAGTTATGCTAATAATGACATGCCTCGGGCTTGTGTTAAGGCACATGGCTAAATTCAAGTCCCTTCAAACCACTGAAAAATGTGGTCTTCTAGTCTAACCTACTTCATCCTTGGAATATAAATTACTTTTAAAAAGTACCTGAACATATTCACAACAGGCTAATGAGTTCCAATCCATGCATTTAGTTATACATGGCATGCACACAACCAAAGTCTTCATCACTCCATCGTGATTATTACCTGTTATTGTTATTGTATAGCACCAAAAGTACTTTAGAAGACAAGCTCCATAATCCACAATCAGATTGTTTTTGGATAGTGTTCATGATATGCAAGTATCAGATTACATATGTAATATTTTATATGTAGATAGGGCAAGATTTTCAAACTTGGTTTTCTAAAGCTAAGCAGCTAAATTAATATTTAGGCACTAAATAAAAGTGGCCTGATTATCTGATATTTCCATGAAACTTCCACCAACGCATCTGACACTGGCCATTACTGGAATCAGGGTATTGGGCTAGATGGACCATTGGTCTAACCCAGTATGACATTTCTTGTGTTCATAAATATTGGTAAAAATAGAGCATAAGATCTTAGAAATTTTCAAACTCAATCAAATCAATTGTCCATGCTGTCAAGTATGAATGTAAATACTGAAAATAAAGAGAGCAATACTGCTAAAAATAGCTTCCTTTAAATGTTTCACTTTAAGTAACAAATATCTCTGGCTGTGTGAACAATAGAGTTTAATCTCTGTTGGAGCTTCTTGCCCAAATGACTACAATTTTAATAAACAAGTGCAAAAGATATGTTCCCTCAAGTTGGATCCAGCCCACTCAATTTACATCCATTTTACTTATAAATGTCAATGTGATAATGCAAGACAACTTCTGGCCAGTCACTGCTGCTCTACTCTTTACATTGAAACTGCATTGGAGGAGAAAAAACAGTGGAAGAGCTAGTATTAGGTTTAGAGCTGCCTTTTATTTCTTCCACCCACTGCTGGGGAAACCCCAAATGCTGACCACCAGTTGCTCCTGCTAATGCTTCAGAGAGAGAGAGAGAGAGAGAGAATTACTGGCATTCCTGCCATGTGTCGCTCAACTGGAGTGACAGTCATCCATTTGCCCTAGCTGTCATTCATCCCTGCTGCAATATAACTCATAATCAAAACTGCAGGGAGTAAGTGAGGTTTCCCCTGAAGGTCCATATCCCATCTACTAAGGAGATGGGACACTAGATGGGGAGGGTTCTGAGTTACTACAGAGAGTTCTTTCCCAGGTGTCTGGTTGATGGGTCTCATGCACATGTTCATGATCTAGCTGATTGCCATGTTTGGGATCAGGAAGGAGTTTTACCTCAGGTAAGATTGGAAGAAACCGTTGTGGGGGGCAGGAGGAGTTGCTTTCCTCTGCAGCATGGGCCACAGGTCACTTGCTGGTTTGGACAAGAGTAAATGATGGATTCTCTGTAACATAAGGGTAAGAGAGCCTTTCAGGGGAAGAAAGGACCAGATGACTGGTTGAGAGAAATAAGGGTAATAGCAGAGGAAAATTAAAAAAAGATAAGGAGATAGATTAGTACTGAAAGAGAAAAAAGGCAAGAAACAATGAAGTTGAAAATCATAAGAAGGTGATTTTATGGCTAACGCACTGGAATTGGCACCAGGATTCCTGAGTTCTTTTCTTAAGATTTACTGCATGGGAAACCAGGGTGTGAATCTACAGAGCATTAAATCTACATTTGTTGGTGTGGGTACGACACTAAAAATATAATGTAGCCGTGGCAGTGTGAGCTGTGGAATAGGTTAGCTGTCCCCAGGATATGACTAGGACCTCTTAGGAGCACATTCTCAGGAAGGCTAGCCTGTCCTGTCACTCATTTTTTAGCACACTACTTCGATGACAGCTAGTGTGAGTGTGTCTATCTGAGGTGAAATCACACCCCCAGCTCCCACCGTAGACATATCCTAGCTTGCTGCACAGTAAAGTTCTATGTGGACCTGGCTCCCATGCATTAAGTCAAAGTGCACTTCAGGACTTGGAGGGTATGGCTACACAGGAGCTGGAAGGTATGATTCCCAGTGCTTATAGACACACTTGCACTAGCTCAGCTCAAGCTGAAGTGCTAAAAATAACAGTGTGGACCTTGTGGTGGTTCAGGCCACTCGCCTGAGCATGAACAAGGGGGTTGGGTGAGCTTAGATTTGGGTGGCTAGCCCAAGCCACAGCCAGTGGCGCAAGTCCACACTGCTATTTTTAGAATGCTAACTTGAGCTGAGCTTGCGCAAGTCTGTCTATCTGTGTTGGTAATCACATCTTCCAGCTTCAGAATACATATACCTTGAGTGTGGCAGTGTCTACATGGGATGTTCCTGTGTGGCAATCTGATGTGCTTTAGATTTGCACCCTAGATTGCTGCACAATAATATCCCATATGGACAAACCCCTAGTTCTACAGAGTCACCATATGACCTTGAGCAAATGACTTAACACACAACTTCATCTTTCCCCTCATTCCCCCTCTCCCTCTTTCTGTTATACCTCTGTTCAATCTCCACTCTTCCACTTTGTCTATCACATGCCTGCCAACTTATATGAAATTCCTCAAAAGACATTATTGCCTGATTTTTTTTTAACCTCCGTGCTTTAGGTTCCCCACCTGTAAAATGGGGAAAATGACATTTACCACTTCATATGTAGGAGGAAGCTTCTTAAGAGCCTCAGATAGGAGATGTTAAGAAATTGCCAAAATGTCTTTTGAGGAGTTTCACAGACCTTAGCGGATATGTGATAGATGAAGTGAAGGAATGGAGAATGGACCGAGGTATAACAGAGAGAGGGAGAGGAGGAATGAGAGTGGGGTCAGAGGAATTTGTGTGTTAATGGTGAGGGAGGGAGAATGGAAATACTGAATGAGGAAAATGGGTGAATGGAAGAGAGAAAATGAGTAGGAAATAGTTGTATATTAATTGCCCTTAATTGATAGCTTGTACATCCAGGCTACTGATCACAATTTAAAAGGCTATTTGCCCTCTCTACAAAATGAGTTTGGAAGAAACATGGTGGTTAGCCTTCTAAGTTTCAGTCAACTGATTATTACTGGAAAACTATAACCTTCATAAATGAAATATTAAAACTGCCCTGAATCCCAAACTTAATTATAGCAAAAAGGATAGTTCAATGGTTAGGGCACTGGCCTAGGACATGGGAGGCCTGGTTTCAATTCCCTTTTCTTCCTGTGAAACCTTGAGCAAGTCACTTAGCCACTCTGTACCTCAGATTTCAATTTGCAAAGTGGGGATAATGATGCTTCCCTATTTCACAGGCGTGTTGTGAGGATAAATACATTAAAGATTATGAAGTATTTTAAGATCTACTGATTAAAACTACTATATAAAAATAGATGTTTTATTATTATTAGTTACTAAAGTTGCAACTTCTCTTTCTATTAAAAATTCTACTCTTTTATACAATTGGAACTCCTAAGGAGCTCATTGGGAGTACAAGTGCTTATTTAGGGCAAGAAGTTGATCTTCTTTCGATCTTGTTCTTTCAAGAAATAGAAAATTGGGGAAGTTTGTCTAAGCAGCACATAGGGCTATATTTCAGTTTTATACCTGCCGTGACAATATACAAGTTATAAAATATTGAGCCAGGAAAGATGTCTTCCTACAGTGATTGAAAAGATTGTCATGAAAGATCACACTATAAATAGTGTATTTTGTATAAGCTCTTTTGTATAAAAGCAAAATCTTGTCCTTCTCCAGTTTAATAGGCTCAGTTTTCTTGCAGCTGATCAGACTATTATACAAGTCCAGGTATTAGAATATTGTCCTCTGCTAACAGATTACTCAACACACTAATGAATCAAAATATCTTATGAAGGGGGTTTTCAACATTAAACACTAGTGCAGGGAAAAAGAAGAAAAAACCTTCTTACAACTGTCTTTGGGTAGTTTTTGCTAATATTTAAAGATATTTTCACTGCTAGTTTTTTTCTCTTGAAATATTCCATTTCTTAAAGTGTCAGCTGAGTTTTGATTATGCTATTAATATGCAACTTTCCTACCTGAAACATTTTACACAAGCAATATACAGCATCTGGACCTTGTAATTGAATTTTTTTGAAGTTTGTTGTGTTTTTGGAGTCATGTATGGGTCAGTAATCAGAATCCAGACACCGTCATTTACAGTGCACACACAATTAATCAAGTCATTAATTATGGAAAAGTCACTGCAAAAGCTAAACCATGGATCACCTATTTCTAAAACACACATTTTGCCCTTGAGTTGCAGAAGTAGCAGCTCCATTAGTTTCTTATATCCTCCTGCATTTGTTTCTTTCCTAACTTCTATAGAGAGCTGTGAAAACAGAGCTCAAAATGAGAGTCAATTTAAAAATCTTTGAGATACAAAGACCCATCATAAACATCCTTAAGTAACATCAAGTCACAAGCAAAGAATTAAATTGCTTTGAAATGAAATCACTGCTAACACTAGTAATGGATCTTTATAGTTCAAAGCAAATGTCAGTAGCACTGTTTGCAGTTTAATTAGTTCAGTCAGCTGTGAGAGCTTGCCATCCCCTTCCCTGCCTGTTCATTTGCTAGGTTGTGAGGATGCCAGTGATAATTGAGAAAATGGGAAATAATCCTGTTGTTCAGTAAATTGAGAGATTTGAATGCAAAGTCCAAAAGCATGTTTAAGAAGACAAGTACTTCTTATGGAAGTGTTTTTCCTGGGATCACTTTCTTCCCTAGATGGCCCAAATTGGTATTATACACCCCACCTACTGATTGGCGGTATCAGCTCTGTCAATAGGCAATCAAGGGGAGAAAGCTACCACTGGCACTCCCGTGACTGTTTGTTTTTCTATTTCATGTTTAATTCAGTTAAAAATGACAAAAATAAAGAACCAACCCTCTTCTTTTGAATTTACTTGAATCTGCCATTGTATTTCAGGTTGTTGTGCTAGAGTGGCATGCAAGCCTTCCACGAAAAGCCTTGCTACAGAATTTATGTCCAGCTTCACCATGGGGCTCATGTGTGTGAAAATTTTCAAACATTTTAGTGATTTTTGTCCAGTTTCTACCAGCTATTATGTGAATGAGAATCCAGTCCTCCGAAGCCTCACTAATGAGAATAGTCCTCGTTGACTTTAACTGGACTACTCACATGACTATGCACAAGAGCAAGGCTTTGGAGGATTAAACTCTATATCTGTGGTTTTATTTTGTGATTCACAGGAAATTTTGCCTCCTCCTGGACATCTGAAGTACAACATAAAAACTTTTTTAATAGTATGAGAGTAAAAAATAAATTCTCTTCCTTTGAGAAGCTTTGTTTTATGTTTGTTCTCTTCGCATCCATAAGTAAAGTTGACATTACTGATATTTCAAGTTTACTTTACCGACTTCTATATTCCTGGGGGTAAGGATAGGGGGTGGAAAATCACACACAACTATGTGCAACAAGACTAAAGGCTGAAAATAATAAATCCGTTAGCAACAATATCAAATTGCAGAATTGAAGCAGTAGGACTTGAATGGTAAACATTTAACTACTCTCCTTCTGTCCTCTCCTCATAAATATGAAACTAATTACTTTATCTTAGTAAAGGAGAAAGTATTTCCCTCAGGTCTTCCTCAATGTAAAATCAGATTATCTGTCTCTCTTTATAATCTCTACTGGAGTTTCTGCAGATTTAATCTGATACTGACTATTCAGTTATCAGGTAGAAAGCAAATAAAAAAAAACACTTTTCATAAAACTAGTGTCATCTATATTACTTAGATTTTTAAATATGGTGATTCTAGAATTCTTGACTTCAATGGAGCTATGCTAATTTACATCACCTGATGATCTGTAAAAGTTCAGGAATCCTTATACATTTTTTCTTTCTTAGGAAATAACATTTAGACTTTTCTCTTTTGCTCTGAGATATTATGAATTATGGACTTTGCTAACACCTACCCTCCCTATAGTTGTTCCTTACCCTGTATGTGTATATATACCCTCTATCTGATTTCTATTTCTTGCATCTGACGAAGTGAGTTGCAGCCCACGAAAGCTTATGCCTGCAGAAATTAGATTTGTTAGTCTTTAAAGTGCTACAGGACTCTCTCTCTCTCTTTTTTTTTTATGAATAACATACTATACCTTCATGGATACCTGGATCAATTTCTTTGTTGTAAACTTAATTTCTTTACAAATCCTTTAAAATTAAAAATATGTGCAGTCATGCAACTGCTTATGCCTTTTGAAAAGAATATATTTTGTTCTTACTTTAAATGAAGGCGATGATACTCAAGAAAGTGAATAACAGGATCAAATTGATCTGATCTCATTCCTGTCTGGCATAATTCCAGCTGTTATGTGCAGCAGAAGAAAAAAATGCAAGTATATTATTTCTTTTCCCCCGACTTAGAAAGTACCACAAGAGGATTTAAAATTTCCAAGGCAAACTTTCTTCCATTAATTAAGAGATTGGTTCAACAGATAAAGGGAAATACAGATACTTTCAAGCAAGGATTTATCTGCCTCTTTAAAGGTAAATTAACCATCTTTGCCCTTATTCAGCAAAATACTTAGGTACTTACATCATTTTAAACACATGGATAGTCTCATTGTCCCACATTTCCCTTAATCTGTTTGACTTTATTGGGACTACTCCCATGTTTAAAGTTTAAAGTATGTTCTGCAGTACTTCGCTGAATCAGAGCCGTTATGGGTAAGAAGTAAACCTGTTCTTATAAATGGCTCAAACTACCTTTCTTTCTCCAAATCAAATTGTACTCGCATCTTTACCAATCAATATACCAGTTGATTAAGTTAAGTAAACTACCCTACCTCACCCTCATAGCATCAAAAAATAATTCCTCTGGTTTTCTCCAGGAGACTCCTCCCACCTTCCAGCTGCTTCCCCACAAATGGCCTATGCCTAAGCTTGACTAGCCCTAGTCTTCATCTAAACATGTGCAAATAAAGTACCTGATTCTGCCTTACCTTTATGTGAGTTCATAGGCATGTTTGTTTGTAGGCAGAGTGTGAGGAGTCATGTCCTGCACAACACACACATACTGGGCCATGGAGAGGGAGGGGTACGTCAGTGGGTTTAGTTCAAATTGAACTAACCAAGAACTAACCCTATTAATATGTTGTCCAGAAGTGCTGTATATTGTGGCACAATAACTGTACACACTGAAAGTAGGAAAGAGGTTTTAGTATTGATAATAGATGTAACAATTAATGTATCATCTACTTAGCAATATGCATTGGATTTGACAATGTCAAAGGAAAACAAGAGTAAAACAAATGGAAGGTGAAATCTGGGCCTCATTAAAGTAAATAGCAAAACTCCCATTGATTTTATTGGAGCCAGGATTTCACCCACAGAGTTCATAAACCCTAGGGATAAAATAAAGGGGACAAGAGGACACAGGACAAAAGGCTAAAGAGCTTGCATTTGTTAATGGGGAGACTTGATTTTTTGGAGGTTGAAACTAATATGATTATTTAAACAACATTGTGAATAGTTATTAGCAGACAGTGAAAATAGATATGAAATTGCATATACTATAGCCACTGTCTGTCATGCTTTGATTGGAGAATATTCGGTGTCTAATCACAGTCAAAATATTCCTGGTGACCTGTTGTTTAAAGTTATGAAGGGACTGATCATTCCTTTCCTATAAAGTTCCACAGCACAGGGTGCTGAGAGAAGGGAAAATCAGCAGGATTCACCTTGCTGAGTTTCCTCAGACTTAATTCGATACTGTGGTACTGGGGGAAGACAGGGCAGTACAGCTTGCACATCTTTTGGCTGGAAGAGCAAAGAGAGATCACGGGGATTTGCTACCAGGTGGAATGGGCCATTGACATAGATGTTCTATCACTTCTACACTAGCTCTGAAGCATTTTGAAAGAAAAGTTCAAAACAAATGTTCTTTCCATACTCTGCTGAAAGCCTTCCACAAGGTCCAGGAATTAGGGATGTTGCTGTGGAGAGGCAGTTGTACTCACTCTTCAGCACAACGTGTCTGGGGGAAATGAACAAAGATGTATGTGGACCTGGAAAAAAAAATGTGGTACTGTTGGACACTCAGGGTATGTCCACACAAGAGCAATTAAACATAGCTGGCCCTTTTCAGCTGACTAGGGCTCACAGGGTTTGAGCTGTGGGACTGTAAAATTGTGGTCCATTTTTAATTATTTGTGTACCAAGGTACTAAACATGCTGAGGGCTCTACATACCAACCCTGAACCTAGTATAGACCTGTTACTGTTGGACAGTCACTGGGTCATGTTGTCCTTTGACTTTTGGATGTTTCATCAAAACTAATACAATAGAACTTCAGAAATCTCTGTTGGATGGACAAGGGCCCAGATCCTGCAAACACTTATTATGTGTTTAACTTTACTACTCCCAGTGTTCACAGGATAAGGGTCTAAGTGTTTTGTCTGCAAAGTAAAATGATCCACAGTTTGAGATACTTGGAACAAGGTTGCCAGATGGGGATCTTTAATTGAATGGGGAGCCATTGGAGTTACAAGAGATCCAAAGAGGTATGGTCCCACTTCTGTGTAGGCAGCTGCATTTTTTCACATGCTGGAGTCTGGGGAGTTGAAAGTTGGAACAATAGAAATATAGGTACTTTGTTCTGTTTGCACAAAAACTCTGTCTCCTCTTCTGAATAGAATATCAGGCTACTATTTGGACACATTCAGCTAGATTCACAAAACTTGAATTTTTAGGTGCTCTGTTGCCTAGGGGAATTCACCACCCAAGATTAGGCACCCAGGCTCTGTATACAATGGATGTGGAGGGTTAGGTACCTAAGAAAGAGATTCAAAGAAGCCAGCTCACTGAGAGGATAGCTGCCTAACTGGTCAATAGCAAAGTCAAAGAGAGGGGTGAGGCCCAAGCCCTGCACTTCAAATGTAGCTAGATACCTAAATCTGAGCCAGACCACTCTACTCAAGATTCACAACTGTGAATCCTCTCCTGGAGTTAGGCACCCAAGCCAGGTCTGCCCTTTCTCAGGATAATTTGGAGCATGGTTCTGAACCCAGGTCCCCCTCCTGAGTGCCTTAAACCTTGGGGTAAAGGGTTTTCTAGGATAGGGTGCTCTCAATCTCTTCTATTGAAGCGATTCCACTTTGTATGAAATACTTCAATATTAATGGGAGCAGGGACCAATACCCAGGTCTCCTTTCTCCCCGGTGGGAATTGTAAGCACTGGGCTATTTAGTATAAGGGTGGACTATCTCAATAACATGCACTTTGGCTGTCTTTTGTGGTGGGGTTAGGCTTGCTCTGAGCATGGATCAGGCCTCTGGGTGAGATAGGCTGGGAAACTCCTGATTTGTGAATCTCATTGGGACTTAGGCATGAGTTAGATGCCAAGAGACTGAGCAAAGTAAGTTCTTAGGCTACTGTATTCATGCCCACCCATGGAAATTTTCATGCCTGAGACTATAAGCACCCCCAAGGTTAATTAACACCTGAGCAATGGTTTTGTGAATGCCAGGAGAGCCTAAATATTGGACTAATGGGGCAGTTAAATGCCTAAATTCTCCTTCTGAATCTGTCTCCTTGGTTTTAATACCTGCTCTAAATTTTCCCCACTCTTTCAATGTGTCATTATTACCAGGGCAGTAAAAATCTTAATGCAGTTGCTGCAGTTATTTGAAATGAATTTGGCAACTTTCACAGCATTTCTTTTGAGTATAATCAAGGAATCAAATTATATCAATGATATATGTGATTTCAAACTAGTTTTCCTATGTGTTCCTCAACCTTCAGGTTCACAGACATGTTTCTTCCAGTTTTCTAGTCCTGTGAAAGCAGCTTCTGTTTTTTTTCTGAAAATCATTTGACTTTTTGTTGACAGCTAAACATCTGCAGAGGTAGATCAGCTGCCATCATGTTTCACAAGAGGAGAGCCCAAAAAACACTGGAAGCTAACTTGCTTGAATATACCTACTATCTGAATCTTGATTTTTCCTCTATCCTTGAATCCTCTTTGCAAAACTGTTTGAGAACATGGTTTGATTTGGATGGAGAAGTTTGCAACCAGAGATTTGCTAATCAGTTCTTCCACAGTTTTGCCACTTTTGTCATTAGTCACTACAACCCTGTCAGGTCCAGGGGCAGTCTCCATAGTTTTGTTCAGAATCACTGATGCCTGACTCATATTCAGTTCCTCTTTTTTCACTTTCTTTGAAAGAAGCAGAATATTTGATTAAGATGAACACTGCATCTTCATTAATATGCAGGCAGCATTCACAGAAAACTGCCTAGCGGTGACACCTTGGATTTGATACAGAATGCTTTTCCCATCAAGTCACATCATTGTAATAACTATCAATTAAGGAACAGCTATCCCTTGTTTCTGTCTGCTGGGAGAAGAATATATAACCTAAGCCTAATAGCTACTGTTCAACAAAACATCAAACAGATTTGAGAGGCAGGAAGGACTGCATTTAAAATGAGAGAGCGTTAACCTAAATCCCCAATGATCTTCACTGTGTGTGGTCACTTACTCTCAGGGAAAGTGAGTGCCCTGTAAGACTAATTTTAATTTAGTAGCATTTTTTACATCTACTTTAAACGTACATAAACACACTGTGTAAGGCAGCAGAGAATCAGGCCCTATGATGCGTCTGGGCAACAGAGCATTTTGAAAATGCATGTACCCAGGAGAGCTGGTAAAAAATCAAAATGTCGATCTCCTGGGAAATTTTGATATTTTGAGTTTTATTTTCTTCCCACTGCATGCAAGTCCCACCAGGCCTTAGAATCAGGGGAAATGTTGAATGGAAATGGTTCAAACAGCAATTGTGTCTGTATTCAAAATCCAAACGGGCAAATAAAGTGGAGGATGAGCAAAAAGATTGTTCTGCTCTTAACAATGGCAGGCAGAGAAGTGCTAGTTGTATACAATGCATTCCATACAGATGGTAGTGAGGAAAAGAGGAACATTTTTCAGAAATAATGAAAATGTTTGACGATCATTGTGTCCTTAGAAAAAAATTTTACTTATGAGAGAGAGATATACAGAATGAGAACACAGAATGAAGCAGAAATAATAGAAGAGTTTGTCACAGACTGGAAACTAAAAAGTCAGTGCTGTGAATATGGAAGTCCTACTAAAGACCAGCTTGTCCTGGCAGACATGTAATAATAAAAGAAGTCCATGAAAAGTTACTAAGAGAGCTGGATCTGATGCTTGAAAGGATAATATGGATATTCAAGCTGCAGAACTAAGAGAAACGAACAAAAAGCCTAGAGAAAGCCACAGAGCACATGATTATCAGTACGACAGTTAAACCAAGAAAGGAAATGTTCACAAAAATTAAACCAGTCAATTACAGAAACATAGAAAACAGGACACAATGCCAATAATGTAATAACAAGGATGAATATAAGGAAATGCCCAGCGTTCAGGCAAGTATATAGAAACAGTACTAACCACAACCATTATGCTAAAATGTGCATAGAAAGTAGGAAAGTGCAGAAAAATATTAATCAAGTGAAGAGGAAGAGTTGTTCATAAGCACACAAATATAGAAGGCACACAATTCAAAATATTGGCTAATTAAAATCAGCAAAAAATGGCACTGATGTAATATATAAGGTAGATATTGGGGATAAAGTAAATGTAATAACAGAAGTAGAAATAAATTGTAACAAGCACCTAAAAATGGAAGAGTAAAAAGTCTCTGTGAAAGACTATAATGGAGAAACAATTCCAGAGTTGGGAGAGTGCATACTGACATTTAAATACAAAGAGAAAACAATAAGACTTTTGTGATGGTACACAGAGGGAAACAACCTGCCTTGTGCCTATACATGTGAGGTGCTTGCTCTCATTTACGGGATGTATATCACAAAGACAGAGAAAGACAACAAAGAACCAGATATGTAAGTATTAATAGTGCTCTATCAAGATGTAGCCAGAGGAAATGAGTGCCTCCCAGTAACATACAAGAAAAAGTTAAGAGAAGAACCTGTGATACATTCTACATGAAAAGTTCTATAGCTTTAAGAAAGAGACTAGATGAAGAGCTTCAAATCATGACAGTAAATGGGATTGTTCAGAGAATAGAAAAGCCAGCAAATTGGGTTCACTCATTAGTAATTGTAGAAAAAATGAGTGTATAGGAATATAAGCTAAGATTAGATTTGTGTGAACTGCGGTTTTAAATTGAGTTGGGCTATTAGCATGAATAATAGGCTCAAAACATGGAACCAAAATGAATGAAATCATGAGAAAGAAGTGTTGTTGTGTTAAACTTGTAGTGATCCTTCAAAATACCAGTGTTATCTTATTAAAGGTTTGGGGTCAAGTAATAGGAATAAAACATGGTTTACTGAGTACCAGGTGCAGTAAATCATTGGCTATATGAGAAATTCCTTCAATTGGCCTTAGCTAAGTTCCACTAATTGGTAATGACAGCACTTGTTTATTAAGGGTATAAAAAAGTAAACTCTTGAAATGTTCGTTGATAATACCTGCCTGACCAAGTTTGGGCCAATCAATATGGATCTAAGCACTCCTTGCTTTAGGCCATTTATAAGTATTTTGATCAAATGTTTATAAATGTGTTGTTATAGTTTGGATGTAGTAAATTGCATATTATTTAGGCATTTAGGACATGTTTAGAGCTGTTGTATAAATATCATTTGGTCTTGGGATTTAATAAAGGAATTTATGGTTAAATTGGTGTTGTGTTATTACCCTATGTAAATAATAATAAGTCCAACAAGAGGTAGTATGGCTGTGTATGGACCCCAATGGTCTGAACAAAAACATAAAAAGAGAAATTTCTACTTGCCCAAAAGAAGTGAACTGTTGTCTGATGGCAGGAGCCAAATTCTTCAGCTAATTAGATATAATGGCTGAATTTTAGCATATCCGCTGGGGTACACAGAGCTCCAAGATTTGCACTTTCCACACACCATTTAGCAGATTCGGCTTCCTAAGACTGGCTTTCCAAATATGTTTGGCTCCAGAAGTATTTCACTGTACAGTGAGACAGATGCTAGAGGTTCTAGCAGGTGTGAAAGTGTACATTGATGACATAATTTGGGGCAGCACTGTCTTTGAACATTAGGTATGACTGAGGAGAGTACTGAAATTGTGAGAGCTAATAACCGTAAACTGAATAAGGCCATATGTCAATTTCAAAGAACGGAAATAATATATTTGGAAGAGAGAGTGACCTTCAAGGGAATCCTGCCCAATGAATCAAAGATTCAAGCAATACTGAACATGCTGAGACCTGAAGATAAAAAGAAAATTCAAAAACTGCTAGGCACATTGAATTATGGCAACAAGTTCATACCTAGCTATATACCTCACACAACTCACCTGAGACATTTCCACAAGGGCACCAATTGTGTGGATGCCAGAGCATGAAAAAACATTCAATGATTAAAAGCACATTCTGACATCAGCTCCAATGCTGCAATTTTGACCCAGGGAAACACATCAAATTCTCCACAGGTGCCTCAGAAAAGGGATTGGTATTATTACATGGTCGTAGTCTTGTATGTATCTGTTTTAGACAGCCACAGAGAAGATGTACATACAAACTGAAAAAGAGACATGAAGTCTGGGGTATGGACATACAAGATTTCATGACTTTTTCTATGGCCACAGCTTCAGAGCAGAAACTGATAACAAACTGATTTACAATACACAAAAAGGGGCCTGGACAAGGACCACCAAGAATACAGTGACTACTGTTGAAAATACCGTAACAGAAGTGTAATGCGACTCTGGAGTTCCAACCTGGATGTCACTTAGGAATGGCAGATACACTTTCCAGTGTATATGCTCCATATGACAATACACAGTCTGATGATCTGAAACAAGCAGGAAATATACATGTGAACATGATAAAAGTGTCACATGCTGCATCTCTGGACATATGGGATGAATTGGAGACAGAAACAGCTAAAGATGAAATGCTGCAGGCAGTGATACAAGTGAAAAGTACAAGAGAAAAAAAAATCAACACTTCCCACATGCATATGTCTACTATAAAAATGAGTTTTCAGTGAACTCAGGAGTCCTCTAGAATGTAAAACAGATCATAGGTCCCACAATGATGACAATGAAGACAATACTGGAATGAATACACAAAGCTGCTATCTGTGTTACTATGCTAAAGTTCTATTTTAGTGTGCTAGCTCAACGAGAGAGAATGAAAGTCTCAAGTATGTTTACTTAAGATGGGACTCACAGCACTGAGCTTTAAATGTGGATGTAGCCATACTCAGTGATCGCTGACGAAGGCAAAATCTTATAAAGGAATCATAAACATCTGCTCAAGATACCTGACAACTTGACTGGGACAACTGAGGTGAGAACATACAAGTTGGAAACAATTCACAAATTGACTCTGTTATCGATCATGACACTGACCAGTTTGTTCCAGACAATTATTTGACAAAAGAAACATTTACAATACTGCAGAAAGGGAAGATTGCTGAAATGCCCTAAAAGTCTGATCAAGGCATGTTAGTATTGTGTTTAAGCAACCTGAAGACTTAAATCAGTTAGTGTATTTGTAATAGTTTGATAATTTAATTTAAAAATATTTTAGTTCAATCAAGAAATTGTGAAAAGGGATGTAAAAAAGGTGATATTCTATAGAGTAAGTCCTCTAGGAAGTGTAGAGATGTCATATTTCCTGTGCACTCTAGATGAAACCTTTGGTTTCCTGTGACAAATTTCCTGCTGGATGCAGAAACAAAACAGTCAAGAACAGGGCAGTTGCAGGCTGCGGCCACACAGAATAGTATACTGTTTTGTTAATCATTACTGTACATAGTTCCTGTTCATAATAAAGGGTTTATCTTGAAATTGTTCTGCTTATCATAAAAATACTACAGTCCAGCTAGGGAGCCTAGCCCGTAGAGCAGGGGTGGGGAACGTCCGGCCCGCAGGCCGTATAAGGCCCACAAAATCATTTGGTCTGGCCCTGGCAAGGCAACCGCAGGGGGGAATTCGGCGGCGGCGCGGTTCTGGGGGGGGGCAGTGCCCGCCGCCGAAACCCTGCCGCCGTTTGCCCCTTTTCGGCGGCGGGGGGAATTTGGCGGCGGACACTCAGCCGTCTTCCGCATACCACCATCAGGCTAATTTTTAAGTTGATAATTTTGTATGGCCTGCGAATGATATTATAAATATCTAAATGGCCCTTGGCAGAAAAAAGGTTCCCCACCCCTGCCATAGAGCATAACATGGGCATGAAGCACCCATAGTACAGCTCCAACAAGGCACTGCGGCAACTCTGGCAGCTGTGCGCAGATTAATGTTGAACTGACTTGAAACTAAACCTATTCTGTTTTCTCAATGGAAAACTGGGTGGTCTGGCTTTTACTAGGGGCATTGCCATTGGGTCCATGAACAGCACAGATCCACTAATCCAAAATCTTGTATAGTATAGTTTGGGACCTTGTCTAGTTTTCTTGCCTGTTAGTAGTGGTTATAGCTTGTGTAGAAAGCATGGATTCTTCTCTTCAGCTGTCAATAGAATGGCTTTGTCATCTGAGTATAGTCCAATTATTAGCTCTTTGCCCCAGAATTTGGCTTGATCTGTGTGCAGCATTCCTGTTGACTTCTGCTTACATATCTGATGACTTAAATGGAAGCTGTGTATTAGAGCTGGGTGAAATTGTTCATGCAGATATTTTTGCACTGAAAAATGAAGTTTCTGGTCAACCAAAGCTATTTGTGTATTTGATGAATAGTTTTGGAGAAAAAACATTTTTTCCCCAGAAATGTCAGAATGTTTTATTTTGACATTTCTGAAATGAAACATTTTATCACTTTTCATTCTGGAAAGATGTTTCAATTCAGAATTTACCAATTTTTGTAATAAAAATGTTTTAAAAATTCTCCAAAACATAACACAATTAAAAAAAATCATTATGGATCAAGCAAATGGTTCATTTGATCCAAAACTTTCTTTTTTTGTTCTTGTTTTGACCACCAAACAAAAAAAATGCTTATTCATCTAGTTCAACTGTGTAGAATTTTGAGCATCTATATCTGCAGAAGCATATGTTAATGTCTTGCTCTTTTTCCCTCTAGGATAAAATGAAAAACTCTGGAGGTTAAGATCTACACTTGCCTCTGCAGAAAAATTGGCTCAGATCCAAGTTTACAGAAACCTACAAGTAAAATTATGTTTGGTGGCCTCATTTTAGCCTGCATTTGTGGGTTAGAACTAGAATTACAGGGATGATGCGGCATCACTGGATTTGAGATAAATTGACAGAAATCTGTAGAACAAGAAGTTTGCCTAAAACCTAATAGGAGTATCCCCTCTTGGAGAAAGCTCTATTAATCTCACATTCATGGCCACAACTTCACTTTTAAAAAAGTAACTTTAGGCTGATAATTTATACAAATGATATGGAATTGATTCTGTAACAGCAGATTATGATTATGAGAAAATGAAAATTGTTCAAGGACCCAAATAAGTGTTGAGAAACAACACAAAGAGCTTGTGTACTATACTGACATATTATGGATGCAGTTTTGGTAAGGAATCCAGCCATTGGATATAATTATTTAAAACTCCCCTTAAATGTATGTGAAGAGTTAACACTATTATCTTTGTATATGTAATTAAAAATAAATACATAAGGAAATCCAATCATAAAGGAGGATAGTCTAGGTGGACTTTAGTTTGCAGATCGTCCACAGATTTTCTGTAGGAAATTTCCTTAATTTCTTTGTCTCTGTTCCAGCAGTAAAATCGGGATATATTATTTTACCCCACCTTTTGTCTGTCTTGTTTGTTCAGATTGTAATTCTTCAGGACAGAGGCTGTGTCTTTCTATGTATATGTACAGTGCCCACTAAAACTGCAACAGGACCCTGATCTTCGTTGGGGCCCACAAGTGCTATTGTAATACTGGCTATCTCCATGATCACTAACTAGTGATTACTCAGCTGCCTAGTACTGCCTAGCACTTCCAAGGGCTATGAATCACTAATGTGGCCTCTCTGATCAAGCTCAGCACTTAGGTTTTAGATCAAAATACTATATTAACCAAAATAGTATGGTAGAGAATTTCATATATTGCTCTTCTATGTTATCTTAGAAACAGCAGTGGAAATATACAATATGCAACATTGCTTGCATGCATAATCCAATTGAGTGTGTAAGAATTTGAAGAAATGGGGCCTAAATTATTATAGCTGAATTTTCATTAAAGGAATGTGAAAAAGCTGCAAAGAAATGTAAAAATTAATGTGAAAGAGAGGGTTTTTAATATTTAATTGAACATTTGAAAATGGCTTTGTTTTCAAATAGAACACTTTGCCTTTTTCACATGATTTAGATGCAAAAATAGTGATTGTGTTGAAATTTCAAATTAAGGGGAACTTGGTGCTTGTAAAGTGGGGCAAAATGAATTGGGAAAATGTCAGTACAAAATTCCATAAAACAAACATTTTGAATTTCTTACAGATCTAATTATAGTGAATATTCATAACTAAGAATATTTCCATATTTTAATCTCTGGATTTTTTTTTTTTTTAATATGATACTGCATGAGTTCACTTACTAAGCACTTCGATCTTGGAACTTGATGTTAATACATCTAGTCTAAGTAGCAGTCACTACCCTTTGTAGTAAGTATTTGCAGGGTGAGGCCTGGAGGGGTGAGCTTGTTATTCGTATGCACCAATCCTGCAAGCACTTGCTTACTTAATAGAACTGCTCATGGCAGTAAAGTTAAGTACATGAGTGTTAGGGCTCCTCTGCCCTGTCTCTCTCTGCGAACATATCTGGGAACTGAGAGAGCAAGTAGCAGGTCAGAGTTCAAACTGCAAGCAATGCAATGTTTATTGGGCCTAAACAAGCAAGCATAAAACCATAGTCCTTCACACCAGTCAGGCTTCCTTTCCCATAACTGTAGGTCTATATACCGATACAGTTTCCTTCCCCCTCCCCGTAACTATAGTTCTATATGCCAATAGAGCTCCCTCTCCCCCTTCTTCTTGGTAGGTTTAATTATACCTGTAGTGCCCTCTCTCACCTCCCTGGTACCACCCCTTCCAATTTATGGTCATGCTCCATTTTGGGGGTCTTAAGTTTGGGGGCTTTGGCACCACCTCTTTTGTACCCCTAGGGGAAGGGTAGGAAGTGAGATTACATTTTGGCCATGGTCACTTTATAGCCCTTCAGTGTTTCTTTCTTGAGCCTCCCAACCGGTTGCTCAACCTTGCTCTCGCGTCTATCCTGAAGAGAAGTCAGAGCTTTCCTTCATTTGCATGTTCATATATCAAATCCCCATTATATCTTGAAACATTTTAACTACATCCCTTATCTCTTCTCATAGTAATAAAGAAAACCCATCTGGTTGTGGGCAGGCAAGAGTAACACACACTGTCTTTGGTCTTTGTTTACATATGTATCTTGAACATCTTAACATTCAGGCAGGCAAGCAAGCCCAAAAGCAGACCCAGAATGCCTCTCAGGCAGATACACAGGCCTAAATAATTATACAAACCTAAATTGTATACTACTAATCCTAACAATGAGTAACTGTTTGCAGGATCAGAATCTAAAGTGGGGAATTCATTAATTCATGCAAGTAGATTCATATGGTGTTTCCAAAGACTGCTAAAGAGCTTAATAGGAAGACATTTATGAGATGTATGTGTATAATTGAAGGTAGCTTAATTTAAATAAGCATGGAAATAGAATAGGACATGAGGCCAACTTCTATTCTAACTCCACTAACAGTGGTGTAAATGAGAGAAGAGTTTGTTCAATAGTGTACATGCTATTTTTGCATTACTTTTTATTCAGTTGTTATATTTTCATGTTTTTCTTATCTGCTGCTAATCACAGCCACTACTGCTGTTCTGTACAAATTGTGTGTTTAAAGACTATTTAAGGGAGCTTTTTATATTATACATTTAATCAAAATTATGAAATTGCTTTAAGAAGTGTGACTTTGCAAATTAAATTATATAGATTATATAGATTTTACTCCGAGATGAATATTTCTTTATATAAAAATGAGTAGCTACCAGTTTATTTCAGTGGAAAATTATTATTATGGAGTACTGAAACAGCAAAAAATAATGTAGACTAGGGGAAATTAATCAAAACCATATGTTCATTGTATGGTATTCCCGGAAGAAATCCTTTATGGCTCATAATAATACGTTTTAAAAAATATTACATGTTTCACCCAGGGAACATAATCAAGATTAATTGAACTCAGCAAACCTGAGTTTATAGTATGCATTAGTTTGATTTAAATCAAAATTTCACAGGAGCTTCCTCCATTGTATTCAAGATTATATCCAAAGGAAAGAAAAGGCCTGGATAATTAGCGATACCAAATGAACTGTCACAAAATGTATGTATATTTATTTAGGCTGAAATTCACCAAAGGCTGAGAACGTTTATGAGGCACTTTGTACTCCTAATGCCTGAACTATGGGTATAGGAAGCCTGCAGTGCAGCCATGCAAGGGGGTCTCTACAATTCCTGAACACCACACTGAGACTCCTTGCTTGACCTGAATAGACTGACAAGCCAGATCCTTTAGAAATGGGACAGATCATTGGGTGTGAATCTGTTGTCACAAAAATCTCTACTCAGTGTGCACAGAAGATCTGCATCTGTTGTTTTCAGTGAATGGACTGAATCAGTGACTGTGTAGGGCAGTGGTACCAATTCAGATATTTATTGGAGAAAAGGAAGTAAATTTTGGGTCCCCCATCATTTCCTCCATCTCCCCCTTCCAAGTCCAGTCCTCACTTGTCCTCTCCCCTTCCTCCTGTAGGGAGCCCAGGTCTACCTCAGTCTTCCCTCTCTCTCAGCCACACAGTGCATGCACTGGGGCAAACAGGAGTTTCTGTGGAAACAGAGGTAAAATGAGAAAAGATACATGCATGGAATTAAGTGGCAGGAGAAAACTTGTATTAAACTTTAACACAGGGGAGGGGCACTACCCACCCATCATCCATACTCTTCTCTACCAGCCATTGAATTGGTTTCAGTGCAAGGTTACAGAGCTCCTTACCATATGACTCTTAACTAGTAACAGGATTACTTACCACATAATCAATAACATGGTGTAGGGTGTCCTCAGCCTATTCTCTGGGATTCAGTTCTCACCGTCACCCCCCATGGTGGGAGTGGGTGAGGCATGCATTAGGGTGGGGATCTTGGCCTGTGAGGTCCACAGGGTAAGACCTTGGCCCATCACCAAAATCTCAAGTCTTTTATCTCTGTGAGTTTCTCATTTTATTTTCTTAACCACTAGAAACTGGCTGAAATTTGCAATCAATAAAAAAGTCCACTCCGGTACCTCAGTTAAGTACTAAGCTTGTTCCTATTTCACTCTTTGATTTGAAGATTCTGTGGGAAAAGCAAAAAACACCTTGGTTCTCCATCGATTGGCTGATGGTAGAAAAAATACTTTCCTGACTCCCAAAATGGCAATAGGCTAGACCCGCAGCATCTGTCAGGCCGGGTTCCCATTCTTAGTTTGGGTGGGTAGGATGGGCTGCTGGAAAGGTGCTGAAAGAGGATCCACATTATCTCCATGCCGGGTAAATCCTGGGAACTGGGGAATGCTGGCTAATCAGAACCCCTCTCCTCCACCTGGCCAATGGATGCCAGAGACTCCCAGGAGCAGGGGCTACCTTTTGTCCCTTAAGGAGTGTCTCCCTCTCTTGCTACTGGGACTGTCCTCCTTTCACCACTGGCCCCATCAAGTTCCCCCAATCATTGATACGGTTGGGTGGCATTTCAGTTCTCAGCGGACTTCCCTGCACTACACCACACAGGTACAGACTCCCTGTGTGCCAGGTTACAACATCACTTGGACCAGCCACCCCTCCCTCTGGAATGAGGGGTGGCCTGGTCAAATTTGAGTGGCATTGTTACCTGGTGTGCCAGGCTGTAACACAACTCACTGAAATTTCAATTTTTAGTGACGTTGGGACCATGCAACTGGAACAATGCTCCGGATGCTCTGGCAGCAGTCGTAATGATTAAAAGGGATCAGGCCATGTCCCCCAGCCCCTGCCCAGCTTTGTGTCTTATGGAGCTTTGAACAATTTCAAAAACTTTTGGGGTGGGCATTCACCCTCCATCCCTGCCTAGATGGCTCTGTTGCCACAGGCCCTAAGCAGTAGCAATGAGACTTGTCCATTGGATGAATGAGGTGGTAGAATTCTTGCCTGTGCAGAGTTTATTGCACAAAGCCCCATCACTTGATCTTTGTGGAAGCAGGAAGGGGGAGGATAAATGTCACCTGTAAACATCAGGGGCCAGGTTGTTACTCTACAGCCCAGTCCAGGTTGCAGAGAAAGTGAGAGCCTGAAACATGAAGTTTAGTATAACAGGCCTGGTGTGAGGCCTGAGCTAAAGTAGTTGGGTTCTGCTGTTATAAGGCAAAGCTAGCACGACCCTGCTGGCAGTTCACAGAAACTGGCAAGAACAGAGTTGGTATTGCAAATACACACATTCCTAAGAAGTGCTAGGCACAGAACACTTAAGAAAATACATTCCAGACAGATGGTACCAGAAAACCACCATATCTGGGATGGCACAAACACTCCCCAAAGATAACAAGAACAGGTTGTCTCCTCCAAAATGTAAGGTCAGGATGACATGGTGATCGATAGAGATGTTTTGACTGAACCAACATGTACAAGGTAAAGGGTAGTAGCTAACCACATCAGAGGGGGGGCAACACGTAACTTGTTTGTATCAGTGTATAAAAAAGGGTATCAGAGTTTTGTCTTTGGCTGTCCCATCGTTCTCTGAGCTCGTCCATTGTAATGAGCATACGTGTGTTAGTGGTCCAGTAGAGTCTGCGGGATACTAGGACTGTGCTTTGTCCACAGTAAACCTGGCCGGGTGCCTTCGCTATTTTATCTGGGTTTGTGTGTATTTACTGGGCAATTCAATGGAGGTCTGCTGTGTCAGCTATCTGAACATAGCTGGGATAGCATGCTGAAAGAGCACACATATGCAGCCAACATCTGACAACACAAATACATACATAGTTGTACTGTTCCAGGAGCAAAGCAGAAACCAGACTGTGACTCACAGAGCTCTCGCTTCCCCTTTATTGCAGGGAGGAAATAAATTACACTAGCTTTTTTGCTGGTGCAGATTATTTCCCTCTCTGCACCAGCTCTGGTCATGGGCCAGAGAAGTGGAGGGTGGAATCAAAAGTCTACCACTTTCTTCCCAGCTGCACAGGATGTGGGGAGATGATGGCTACTCTCCCTCCCCTCATGCAGGCTCCAGCAATGCAGGTGTCCGGCACAAAGGTGTGAGAGGTCTTCTAATGGTCTCTTACTCACACAGCACATAACTGAGCCCAAAATGAATTGCTTCTGCAGAATATGGACATCTGCAAACCTGTGGGGGTTGCTTGCTTGTATCTAAGGTGGTTATGACACAAGTGACCCAGTGAATAATAATAGTGAACAAGTGACCTAAATAATATGTGCTACTATCTGATGTTGTATCTAACTTGAAAATCACTGTAGCTGTTTCTCCTCCCAATTGACTTGGTATAAATAAGGAGGCAATTTGTTGAAACCATTGGTGGAAAGGAGATCTCACCCTCCCACTTCAGGTGGCTCCACTGTCAAGTGGAGAATTTACATAGAAGAATAGCCCAGGTCTCATATAGAGAAAATTATCTACTGTACCTTCCACCACTCAGAGTCTCAAATTTAAAGTTTCAGAAGGATGTTTTAAGCATTTACACAAATGAAAAAAGCAACAAAATGCCTGATGAACTTGATGGTGAAGTGATGAAAGAGAAGATACAGAAGGTGTCATTTTGAGGGCACAGGGTGATTTAATGCCAAAAGAAAATCCACCGTCACACTTCACAGGGTGAGAAATTTTTAATTAGGATCTATTTTAACAATTTAGACTTTGCATAATATAATACTTTCTTCTTTTTATCTTAACCTTTTTAATTGTTTTTCTTTCTTTACACTGTGCCTTATATCAGCCAGTAGGAATTACCTTTTTTCTCTCTCCCTCCATCTAATTTAGATTCTACAGGGAAAAAGAAACCCATAGAGGATGGACTTTTAAAATGTATTGGCAGGGGACCAAGGTGAAGTCTCATAGGGCCAGACTCAGCTGTCATGCAACTGCATTGATTTTAACTGTGTTAAGCCAGAGCTGTGTTTGGCCCTACAGAATCTCAAAGAGGAAAAAAAAAAAGACCTATTAACTGAACTAATCCATCTCCCTGCCAGTGCAGGATGGTTCCCAAATAGTGTTTTGTCCAGTCTCGTTATAAACATGCCAATTGATGGATCTCCTAATAGACTATTAGATTTCACTGTCAATGAGTTTTACTGAGTCAAGGTGGGTGGGTGAGGTGGTATCTTTTATTGGACCAACTTGGAGCAACAATCTTTCAAGCTACACAGATCCTTCTAATAGCCTTTTCTTCATATCCTTCTAATATCTTGTAATATCGTGCAACTAAGATGGCTACAACAGCATGGCAAACAAAATTTTTCCTGATTTTAAACCTGTTTACTCTTTCATAATTCTGGGGCATGAATCCTAGCTATACCTCCTTTTATCATGCTAACTTTGTTGGTGTTAATACTCTTCAAATATTATTTAACTATTACCTTACCTATTTGCTTATCCAAACTATATATATTCAAGTTTTTTACTCTTTCCCTCTAAATCAGTGCCTCTAGCTCCTTAACCATTTCTTACTTTTCTTTGAACTGCTTCCATTCTGCCTGCCCCCAGCCTCCCAGTTATTCCTGGCAATTACAGGCCCAAATTTGTACTCAAATATTCCAGTGCTGTTGACTATTGTGCCATCAGGCTCACAGACCCTGATCCTGAATGCCCTCTCCTGTTTATTGTATCATTGTATGTTGGGTTTTTTTCCCATCCCTATTTTGCCTGCCAGTGTAGCATTGGAGCAATAACCATGTAATTTAAAGTTGCTTAGATTTTTCCATACAGATTTTTCCATACAGATTTCCTTACAGATTCTCTTCATATGCCCTCCCACAATTACCCCAGCCCACAGTTCCATACAGCCCACAGTTCCATACAGATTTCCATACAGATTCTCTTCATATGCCCTCCCACAATTACCCCAGCCCACAGTTCCACATCCCGCACCAATATTTCTTTGTCATTTGTTAATTTCAGGAAAACTTTGATATATAAGTAGGTCTTTCAGTGTGTTCTGAAGATAGCCAAGCTTTGGCTTAATTTTAGCCTCAGTTAAGCAAATTTGACTCAATATTTTTTTTTTCCTGAACTTCATCCTAGATTTTGTTCAGCTATCTTGAAATGTCATGGGTGAAGCTGTGAACTCTGAAGTAGGTGGGATCCATTGATAGTCTTGTAAAGACAGTAGCTCTTCAGGGCAGGGACTGTTTTTTGGTTACATGTGTGTACAATATAGCATACTGGGACCCTGGTCCTCTAGATGCTACAATAGGACAAATAATTATAATAAAAACCAGGCTTTGAATTAGCACCAGGAATGAACAGGGAAGCAGTGGATGGTATGATGTACATTATAGTGTGATGTACTGTTACATTAGCATGATGTGTTTTTCAGCAGCTCATCCATGGGAGAGCTGGGCTACGTGTTCTGCCTCCATCTTCATCCCCACAGTGAATTACAGTAATTCAGTTTGGAAGTGACAAATATATGTCTAGATCTTCATCAGTGAAGAAGGGGCATACCATCACAGCGTGAGAAGGCATTTTTCCCTGTCGTTGCACCTGGAAATCCAGGTAAGTGATTAATCAATCAGGAACTTGAAACAATAGAGTACATTTCTATTTACAGAATTTTAGCAACTATACTTTGTAAAATAGATTTCATTATTTTCCCCTTTTACATTATGTACAAAATTTAGAGAAAAGTCAACGCTTGCACTCTGAGCCAGATTTTCAAAGGCATTTAGGTGCTTAAAGAGGCAGATAGGCACCACGTGGGATTTTCAAAAGTAGGTTTAGGTATCTAAGTTTAGGTTTAGGTACCTTATTTCCAACTCAGTGGGAGTTAGGTGCTTCATCTGCTCAATTTGTTTTAAAAATCCCACCAGAGAGGTACCTCTCTGCCTCTTTAAAAGCCTAAATACCTTTCAAAATCTGGCCTTCTGACTTAACTCACAAAGCTGAGGGAAAGATTCAGCCCTGATTTTTTAACTGTGAATGTTGTTGTTTTTGTGGTTTTAGTCAGTATCTAATAACAGATTAATAGTTTTCTTGATTGACTGCTTTAATACCCTGATGAACTGGAATTTAGGCCTTGGTGCATTTTGATGAACAACCAGATGCATTTCATGAACATTCAGCAAAATTCATCAACAGCTCATCAAGGCAGCTCATGAAGAAACCTCATTAACAGTTCACTTGGATTCTAGTGCAGGAACTCTTGAGAGTTAATTAATTATATCTAAGTATTTGATATGGCTCCATCCCTGTAGCATCTGAGTACACTGAACACCAGTTTAGTAATTTATGGATTATTCTGCAAATAGATTTGATCTTTAACTATGAAAATATATACATGTAACTTCTTAACAGATGCATTGGTATTAAGTTTATATTTCAAACGCGCTCTAATTCACAGTACAAATGAGCCAAAACCTGAATCCTTGCAACTTTCAAGTACTTTCAGAATTGTATCCCCAAATTAAAACTTACCCCTGTATTTTTTTTTTCAGGGGAATTCAGAAGGGGGACTGGTTTACAGTTTCATTTCAGATATGGTCAAAATTTCACAAGAACACCTGATTTCTGCAGATATTTACTATGTTATGACAAAATTGTGGTTCTGTTGAATCTGAATCTCAAACCTAGCCCCGAATGCACCTAGAAAAAAAGATCCAGATTTTAAAACGTATTTAAGCACGTATTTGCATCTCCAAGGCATCTAAATACCTTTGAAAATCTGACCCAAAATCTTGAACTGCAAACTGAATCTATTCTGGATCCACAAAGCTCAGCCTCTTTGTTTATTTTGATCAACATTTTAATTATATTTTAGACTAAATATTTCATCACTAATTTGTTGTTGATAAATCATTGACAAAATAGACATTATAAAAATAAAGTTCTGGAAGTATCTCAAGTTAATATTGTCAATATTTAAAAAAGCAACTAAGAAAAAATACGATATAATTTTTTATTGGCAAATCAGAGCAATACTCCTGCAAATTGAGAGTGTTTTCTCTTGGTAGTGAAACACAACCCCAATATATAATTTTGACATTAAAAATATTTACATCTGAACCAAGTCAATGAAAATACAATTATACATGTTTTGAATAGTAGTATAATTATATAAAACTCCTGCATAAATATTAATATAATTGTATAGGGAATCTTTGAAATGTACTGTATATACCGGTGTAGTAATAATATATTACTGTGCTAAAACTTAGTGCCAGCATTTCATTAGGTGATGCTAAAAGAATTGTTTATATATATATATTTTTTCTAAATATAACAAATATATCAAAATACCAGATTTATTATAATACACAAAGTAAATAAAGAGGTTTAGAATAAAGGGAGGGAAGGGGTGGGGAAGCAACATATCTATCTTCAGGGTCTATGTTAATCATAGACCTTTAAAAAGTCAACCCTTGCTTTGAACTTTCTGAGAATTCACTTTCTATGGAATGCCAGTTGTTCATTAGCTGTGAGGTCAGCCATATCACTGAGCCAGGCATCAATATTTGGTGTGGATCAACATTTCTGTTTGTGTATGTTGGAACAATGCCTTATTACCAGGTAATCTCCAGGAATCAAGAATATATCTGAGAATACTACTTCAATTTAGCATCCAATATCAAAATGGTCCTTTGATCTGCCTCATGCCATAAATTCTTGATACCGGGGCAGTCCCAAGGCGCATGAGATAATGTAGCACCAAGGTAGTTACAAATCTAGCAGTGGTCAGTGTTCATTGAGGCCCATTACTATTAGCCTATGTAGGGACCAGTATATTAGAAAAAAAGTGACTTTTGATTAATAAACTATAGTCTCAGGTTTAAAGTTGTTGTTGTTGTTGTTAACATTAGATTCATCAGAGACAGTTATGTATCCAAACCTTGATTCCAAACAACTCTCAAATTATCAATCTTTGGCAGAGTTTTTTGAGCCAGAAAATCATAAAAAGATACTGCTGGCTGAGAAAATCCAGGAAGTATCCTCCAAAACAATAAAAGTTCTGGAGGTACTGAAGCTCCCAGTGCATCAGTTACAAATACATTCATAAAAAACTGCTTTAAATGTCGATATTTCTATGCTCTGGAGGAAGACCAATCAAATTGTAATTGGTTTAAATTGATCATTGTCAATTAGCTGTGATACAGTCATAATTCCTCTGTTCATCCAGTCCCTCCACATCAAGGTTTTGCCACCAATTTTAAGGATGGGGATTGCTCCTCTATATGGAAGAATGGATGGAAACAGAACTTATTGGCCAAGTCTGACCAAGATTACCTCACATCTGTTATTGTGGTAGCTCTGAAGCCATCACATCTATAATAATTCAATCCTACAAAAGGGATTGTATGCCTCAGGACATACAAAATTCCAGTTAGGATATTCATTTTCTGTATATTGATTTTACTCCACAAACTAAGGACAAATTTCATTTTCCCAAATCATTAGTCACTTGACCAATAATTGTCTTAAGCATTTCCTGATTTTTTTGGGGAATAATAAATATTTTATATAAGAGGATTGCCATTGAAAGTCCCAATTTGAAAAAGAGCTGTTGTGGGCATTTTTTTAATGCCTAAGGCTTCTGATTCACTCCAATTAATTTTAATTCCTGAGAGAAATCCAAATGTATTAATAGAAGTTAGAAGGTTAGGAATGATAACCTCACACTTAGATACGAATTGAAGAGCATCATCTTCATAGAGCATAATCTTTGACCAACTCTGATACCATGAATATGTTGATTTGCTCAAATGACACCAGCTGAAGGTTCTTGGGCTAAATCAAATAGAGGAGGAGAAAGGGGTCAGCCCTGCCTCAGACCTCTCTGTAATGGAAATGAGGCAGCATTAATACCATTGATAACTACCCTGGTTGTTGGATTAGAGTATAAAAGCTTTGTACAGGCAATAAATTGGTTACCAAATCCAAATTTTGCTAACACATGAAAAAGATAGTCCCAGGCTATACCGTCAAAAACCTTTTCAGTATCTAAAGAAATGATGGCTATGGGTTCTTTAGAATTTCTCAATGTGGCAATAATAGCAGTCAGTTGACACAAATTATCTGAGTCATGTCTATTACAAAGAAACTTTACCTGATATATGTGTATAATGTTTGAGAGAACTTTGTCCAATTGCACAGCAAGAGCTGTAGCTAAAATCTTAATTTTATTAAAGAAATTGGCCAGTAATGATGACTTTGTAGGATGAGTTTGTTTTATTCTGTTTGAAGCAAAACTATTGGGAATCATCCTTTTGGAAGAGAAGTTTGTTGATTGATTATTTTCGATTGATGAGGGTTCTGAGTTTGGGAAGGGGACAAGGCCTTAATTTCCTTCACAAGAGTATCAATTCTATGTTCTCTCCATTTTTTTAAAGTGGCATAATAGATGATAGGGCCTCTGATGAAGGCTTTTAAAGACTACCCAAAGTGGGCAGCTGATGTGGAGGCAGGATGTGGATGCGGGGGTATTTGTTTTTAAAAGAAAAAGTTCTAAATGCTGCTGTAAAGAGTTAACAAATGATGTCTCAAACAGCGGAAAGGTATTTAATCTCCACATTTTAGTTGGGGGTGTATACCCTGGTGTACAGGGTATGTTGTTTAGGAGCATGGTCAGACATAACAATGGTACCAATGCCACATACAGTGACAGAATTGATCATGTCTTGTGACACTAAGAAATAATCCTATCTTGAATATGTTGAATAAGATGAAGAAAAAACAAACAAACAAAACTATAGTCTGTGACCATAGGATTACCCAATCTCCTCATGTTTTAAGCTAAATCAGCTATGTATACCTGACGAGTATTCATGTTTTTATATAGAGCGGGAGAAGATTTATTAAGGACTGGGTCCAGAGTTTTGTTAAAGTTTCCAGCTATAATAATAGGATGATGGCCCATGTCATTTATACTGATAAAAAATTATGAAAAAGTTTGGGATCATCCTGGTCTGGCCTTTAGAGATTGTCAAAGATAAAATAGAGTTGCCAATTTCAGCCTTGATGACAGTAAATCAGCCCTCACTGTCTGACCTTGTGCTTAGAATATTAACACTCAACTTTTTATGTATTAATATAGCAACACCCTTTGCTTTAGAATTAAAGCAACTAGAAACTCAGTGGCCCCATCCAATCTGTATTCAGTTTACAAGCTTCAAGTTCTGTCAGATGTGTCTCCTGGAGCATGGCAATGTCAACATTCTCTTTTTTAAGCATTGAGTATATATTTTTTTCTTTTAATAGGGTTATTAAAACCCTTTATATTCCAGGAGACACATTTAATTATCTGAGCCATCATTATTAAAATATACCAGATAAAATATAAAGTCGCTTTGTGAATAAATGAGAAATTGCAATTTTTTTCTAAGAAGCATACAATTCTTGCATATATAAGCAGCAAAAGTTATATAATCCAGAAGTAAGGTGTCACTTCCCAGTACATATTCTACTGGAGTAAGAAGGAAATTCCAAGCATAGGCGGTAAGAGGAGGGGGATAGAAAGAGGAATTAAATAAGTGAAAAAACAAAAAGAAAAGACAGTGGAGACAGAAATACACATAATTTGTTCTATTAGAAATCTTTTTTTTTTCCACCCATCCATCAGATAGAGGGTGTAGTACACTCTGAATCTCAGTCATGGTGATCTGTAGGGTGGAAACTAGATTTAATATCAACAGTATCTGCAGCAACATACTGTAGTACAGCCATCAGCTGCATTCCATCAGGCTCATTTAGTAGGAGGAGAGAAGGCAGATCTCCCCTATTTTATCAGTGCTTTTGGATCCAGAGAGGAAGATGCAGAGCTAGAGGGCATCTTGGAAGTTGCAGTAGTTGGGCATAATATTTCTTGGAGTTCCATGGTGGGGTTTAGGGGACGATGTTTGTTGATTCCCCATTGGCTGCTTCAGAGCTCAAGCAACCTGCATCCACTTTGGTCACAGCACCCTCTGGTGTCCAGAAATTGTTTTTCAACATTTTAGTTACATATTACCATTTTATGAATGTGTGTATGTATGTATGTATATATATATATATATATATATATATTGTAAGGGGTTCCTCTGCTACAACCCTTCTCCTTCGGTTCCCCTCTGGTGACCAAAGGACTCGAAGACCTTTCAGTGCTTTTATTTACAAGATGTGCATGAATTCCCACCACCTTACAGTGCCTTGCTTCAGTCAGCAGTCTCTGGGGCTGTTCAGGGACACAGGCCAATCCTCCACACTCCCTCCCTCTCTCTCTGTCCTCCCTCTTCTCTTTTGGGCCAGCACATAAACCCTCCTGGGTCAGCTGGGCAGCTGCTGCCCCTTGCCTACTTAAGCTTGGGCAGCTTCTTAGCCCGTGTAAACTGACAGCTGCCTCCCCTCAGGTAATCAGGCAACAGCCCAGCTAACCAGCTCTGCTGCCCCTCAGCTATAGAGGCTGGAGTGACAGGGGGCTGGCCATGGGGTCACCCACTAGCACCCGGTTACAATATATATATATATATATCTGTGGGTTGGCTGTTGTTCTATTGCTTTCTAAAGGGCACCCAAAGCTTGAATCAGTCTTAGTTAGCCTTGATTGACAAGAGCACACACTACAGCACTAGCCAGTAGAGAGCTGAGAGCCCCATTTCCTAATGCTCAAATGAACAATATAGGTGTTTATTCCTTTGAAGTTTACCTCCACTAATGTTAAATCAAGAATCTGGCTTATCCTGTGGTGTTGGGTTGTATGTGTGTATAGAGAGGGTGGTCAGTTCAGGAGGGAAGTCTTAATGACCTTGAAAGCAGTTAAAAGCTGAGCTTTGGAGAAAATAAGATCACTGGCTGAGAGCTAAACTGAGGCAGAGGCAGGAGCTGCAGAGAAGACAGACTTACCCAGCCCCAAAGCAGGGGTAGGTACCTAGGATAAAGGGAGGGGGAGATACTTACATTTGTAGGAAAAGGCTAAAGGTTTAGGTAAGATTATATGCACATAGGCCTTTGTTTTGCTTTTTTCCTTTTTGTTTGTTGTATTCCTATGGATAAATTAATAATACTTTATTTTGAACAATCTGTTCTTACTGATCTTCCATGTGGCTTCCAAGGGAAGTCTAAAACCTTGGCCTAAAGGGCCAAAACCTTACTAAGGTCACAGTTGGTAAACAGGGCTACTGTAGCCTGGTGACCCAGTCTGCATGTGGATGAACTGCAGAACTCTACCCTTAGAGAAATACACCTGCAGGCCTGTCACTTAGAAGGGGAGCCCACAGAGAGACTAAGTGAGGGGTCAGAATTACTGCTCACTCTGGAACCATAATAATTCCCTTTTCAGATTTAAACATTCTGCAATTCAATTTCATTGACTCTCCTTTTGTTCTTGTATTATGAGAATGGCTAGATAGGAACACACAATTTGATATCTTATTAGCTTTCATTATTGTGTATATTTCTATCATATCCACTCTTATTTATATCCTCTCTGAACTAAGTACTAATAGTTTAAACTTTTCCAAGCCCCTACCAATGTTCCTTGTTGTGTTTCTGTAACTAAACTTTTTTTTATGAAGATAAGTTGTTGGTCTATCACTCAAATCCCAGCTCAGAAGGCCAGTGGTCTACTTTTCATGTGGTCCCTAACCATTCACCTGTCCAGTTTGGATAGCCCTGCTAGGAGTTAAAACTCCTACTTAAATAGCTCTCAGGATCATTGGAACACACAGTTAAGGTGCAGTCCCCAGGGAAGGGGCAAATCTAATGAGAACCCTAGAAATTCCCAACTCAAGCACTGCATTAGAAATCAAAGGAATACAAGAAGTGAGTCAATTTACATATCTCTGGTTGTAATGTAGAAGTCAAAGGGAAGTCCAGAAGGATATAATGTCACAAATTGGCAAGGCTGCATTTACCAATTTAAATACAATTTTTGTCATTGATTTAAAGATTAATCTATAAATCTTCAATTCAATGTTATTTCCATTTTAATGTATGTTTGTGAAAACTGGAGAGCAAGCAAAGGCACAGACAGATGTTTAAATGCCTCTGAAAGCAAATGTCTTAAAATACTAGCTGTTAAATGGAAGCAATTTATAACAAATTCTGAGACTTGTCAAGGAACGAAAACAAACACACAGACATAAATACCTTATCTCTAAAGTTATCTAGAAAAGAAGATGGAAATATCTGGGGCATATGTTGAAAATGAACCCAGAGTGTCTACCATAGCCGGTGCACCATTGGGCTTCTGGAGGAATTCACACAATCCAGAGTACCCCTTTATCAAATCTACTAAGAAGAAGGACATTTATCAGACTTAATCACATAGAGGACATGCAAAGAGTGGACAAGAATAGACAGGAAAGGAGCAACCTTGTTCATACCCTAAGCAATGTGTGATGGAGTGGGAAGAATTCAGATTCAGAACCAATGTTCTTCATTGTTATTCTTTTAAGGGCCATCTCTAGGCTAGGAGTGTAAGTCCACGCCCTCTCTGCTAAAATTTCTACCAATGGTGCCATTATTATAGTAGTATTGTTTTCTTCTCCACTGCAAGATGAAATACAATCACTAATTAATTAGGCATAGGCCACCAAACAGTTATCAGAAGGCAATTAGTTTTCGTCACACATTAGTAACCATGACACTGGATCTGAACAGTTCCTCTGAAGTTTAGAGGACGTTGGATGTGGGCCCAAATCCATACACAAAATATATCAGTCTGACCTAATAGTAAGATTATCAATCTAAACGTATGCAAAGCAGGAATCAAGGGGTGAATGGCCCATATACTATTACTAGTCTTGATTTATTTGATAACACACCATTTGAACTGATGCCCCTTCACGATGATACATTATATTCCTCAGGATCTTTTTAAAAGTGTGTTACCTGAATAGTGAAGTTTCCTTTCAGCCCTCTTTCTTTGTTTTGGGCCATGTTTTGTTTTTCAACTCCTTTGTGGACAGCATTTTTCAGCAGGCAAAGAGGGAAACAGTGAAAATGTGACCTTTTTAAATTAAAGTACTGTGTCATGGAGCCCCTGCAGCAGAGGAAGATGGCAAGATAGTCTAAGAGAGTGACTTTCATCAGAGCAGGTAAAAATCTCTTTGTTTTTGTTTTATCTATGTTAACTTGTAAACTTTTACTGCCTCAGGTGGTGAGAAACTGTTAAATTAAAAGACCTCATTTTTCACTTAACCCCGCTGATCCTTTCCTTCTATGTGAATGTCTATTAATGTGATGCAGCTGAAAGCAGACTTTTTGAGAGGTGGTTGCAAGTTCATTGAATTATTCATGATTAAATGAATGTTAGGACATAGTGAAAAGATTTCATATATATTTATCATATTATGATTGTTAATTTATTCTTGACAGTTTAATAAATTAAAGATTATGAAAATTCATAAAGTTTTTTAATAAAGATTCATAAACATTCATGCACGCAAAATGTCATTTTGAACTTTGGTCTAAAAATAACCATGAATAATTCATAAACTTCACCTCTACTCTTTGCATACCTTAACATGCACTGAATAATGTGTCATGTTCCCATCAGCCAAGGCACTGATACTCAGTAGTGGGGTATGTAACTGCTATGCTAGGAGGCCAGATGCCAGCTCTTGCCTAGGCTGCAAGCATTAGCTAAGCCTCAAAGCTGGAGACCAGCCCAGGTCACCTGTACATTAGTTTTGCACAAAATAGGTCTTAATCTTGTAAGAAGGTATTTAGTTTTCAGACTCTATGAAATGCTTGTAAGTTGACATATGCATTAATCTCACTTGCAATATCTGTATTCCATTTTATAAGAAAACATGTCAGTTTTGCTTTATAACTTTGAAAATGCTTGCTCTGGACCTGTGAACCCAGGCATGGAAATCTCTCCACCCTCCCCCCACTCATCCAGAGGGCTGTCAAAAATCAGATGGGTCATCAAAGATCATCACATTACAAAGGATTGGTTAATGACTCTATCACACCTGGGAAATGCTGTGTGCAAGGAAGCTGTCCGGTGGGCTTGGAAGCTGAATGAAAGGAATAAAAGAAAGCCACAGGAAATTTTTCCATCTTTTTGGCTGTTTGACCTCTGAAGAGCTACAGACTCTAAACTGAAGCCAGAGATCCCCATGGGCTGCCTCGTGGGTCTGCCCTGAAAGACATTTTGAATGGAAAGGTCGCTGCACTCTGTCATTCTTTGGATTTAGATGGTAATGTGTTTGTGTGTATATGTTTGTTTTCTTTAACCTATAAATAACTCTAATTTCTTTTTCCTAGTTAATAAACATTTAGATAGCTTATTACAGGACTGACTACAGGCATTGTATTTGGTTTAAGATCTAGGGTACCAACTGATCTGGGGTAAGTGACTGGACCTGGGAATGGAAGCAGCCTGAATGTGGTGTGATTTTTGATTTAAGCGACTGTTTATTACTAAGTCCAGTTTGCCTGAGTGGCAAGACAGACTGAAGAGGCTAAGGGGATTATCTGTGACTCCATGGTAATGTTATGGCATGTTATAATGATCCAGTAACATTGTTACTGGCTTGGTGAAATATAATTATTGAAAATATCACCAGTTTGGGGTGTCTGCCCTGTATTTGACAGTCTGAGGTAGGCCATCACAGTCATGAGCCATTCCAGACAGTGTGACAGTAACTCTGGCTATGTCAGCTTGAAATGTTTATCCTCACCACATTGATTAAACACCCAAAATCCTGTCCAAACACTGCACTAGTTTGCCTGGTGTAATACCTGGGAAGAGTTCTTTGGGGCAGTCTTGTCTTTCATTGTTCCAAAGACCTGATTCGAAATCTGATGAACATATCTAAGGGGGGAAACAGGGTGCTTTGCCATAAGGATGCACAGTCCTTCAGGCCTGACGCTTTATTGTTTCATGAGTGGATCTGCATCTATAGCTAGTAACAGATTTGATCTGAAACACACACACACTCACAAACACCTCCTAGGCATATATAATAGAATCATAGACATGTAGGACTGGAAGGGACAATAGGACATCTAGTGCAATCTCTTGCGTTGAGGCAGGACTAAGTATTATCTAGACCATTCCTGACAGGTGTTTGTCTAACCCCTTCTTAAAAACTTCCAGTAATGGAGATTCCACAACTTCCCTAGGTAATTTTTTCCAGTGCTTAACTACCCTTCCAGCTAGTTGCTAATGTCTAACCAAATCACCATTGCTACAATTTAAGCCCATTACTTCTTGTCCTGTCCTCAGTGAGTAAGAACAATTTATCATCCTCCTCATTATAACAACCATTTATGTACTTGAAGACAATTATCATGTCCCCCCTCAGTCTTCTCTTCTCCAGACTAAACAAACCTAATTTTATCAATCTTTCCTTGTAGGTGATCTTTTCTAAACCATTAATTATTTGTGTTGCCTCCTCTGAACGTTCTCCAATTTGTCCACATTTTTCTCAAAGTGTGGTGCCCAGAACAAGACACAATACTCCCATTGAGGGTTTAACAATGCTGAGTAGAGTGAAAGAATTAGTCTTGTTTCTTGCTTGCAACACTCCTGCTAACATATCCCAGAATGATGTTTGCTTTTTTTTTTTTTTTTTGCAACAGGATTAGATTGTTGACTTATATTTAGTTTGTGATCTACTATAACCCTAGGATCCTTTCCTGTAGTACTCCTTTCTTGGCAGTCATATTCCATTTTGTATTTGTGCAATTGATTATTCCTTCCTAAGTGTAGTAATTTGCATTTGTCCTTATTGAATTTCATTTAATTTATTTCAGACCATTTCTCCAGTTTTCCAAGATCATTTGAATTCTAATCCTGTTCTTCAAAGCACTTGCAACCCTTCCCAGGCTGGCATTATTCACAAACTTTGTAAGTGTACTCTTCTGCCATTTATGAAGATATTTAATAGAATCAGACCCAGGACAAATCCCTGTTGGACTCCACTCCATATGCTCTTCCAGCTCAGATGTGAACCATTGACAACTACTTTCTGAGTATGGTTTTCTAAAAAGCTGTGAACCTTATAGTAGGCTTGTCTGGGCTATATTTCTTTAGTTTGTTTATGAGAAATCATGTGACACAGTATCTGAAGCCTTACTAAAGTCAAGATATATCACATCTACTGCTTCTCCCTATCCACAAGGCTTGTTACCCTCTCAAAGAATGACATTAGGTTGGTTTGACATGATTTGTTCTTGACAAATCCATTTTGACTGTTATTTATCACCTTATTTTTTTCTAGGAGGTTACAAATTGATTGTCTGATTACTTGCTTCATTATCTTTTTGGGTACTGAAATTAAGCTGACTGGTCTATAATTCCAGGGTTGTCATTATTCCCCTTTTTATAGCTAGATACTATATTTGCCCTTTTCCAGTCCTCTGGTATCTCTCCTATCCTCCTCAAGTTCTCAAAGATAATCACTAATGGTTCAGAGAACTTTTCAGCCAGTTCCTTAAGTAATCTAGAATGTGTTGCATCTGGCCCTATCATCTTGTAGACATTATCTAAGTAATTCTTAACTTGTTTTTTTTCTATGTTAGCCTCAGATCCTCCCCCGTTTACATAGATGATCTCTATATCAGCCATCCAATCACTGCTAACTTTTTTTGTGAAAATTGAAACAAAAAAGGCATTTAACACTTCAGTCCTTGCTGCATTTTTGGTTGTTGTCTTTCCTTCCTTGTTGAGTAAGGGCCTGCTCTGTCCTTCGTCTTCCTCTTGCTTCTCATGTATTTGTATCTTCATAAGTGCTTCTAAAGACCTTGCTATTTTGTACATGGGACATATATTCTACCTTACCTAAGTTATTAAATCTACTTTATACTTTTTTACATTGGTAGCAAAAACTGAATGTAAGTATAAAATTTTTATTTTAATATGATGCTAAAAGATAACATTAAAATGAGAAAACAATGAAAGATGGTACAATAACAATTCATATGCCCAAACAGTGTCCCTGGTCCTCATGCTATTTCAAGTATCTCTGTGGGTATGGCATTGATTTCCTACTTAATTACTATGGTCTCTATTACATTGCTAAAATCTTTAATTTGGTACTACTAAGTCATTAATCAGAATATATCTTATTAAAAATCCAAGTTATTTTCTTTTTCCTCCAGGAACAAGTTGCTACATAGCGTCACAATAAATTCAGATGCAGTTAAGAATTATTTTACGATTACTGATAATGGCACATGAAAATATACATAAATGTTTATCACAGCAGTAGTTAGCATTAGGCATGCCAGTGAAAAGAGGGAAGAGAGAAAGAAAAGACAAAGAAGAAACACCTTGTAAGGACATATCCCCCTTGTCGGGCGAGACACTGCGCACCTCCTCTACTCACTGGGCAATCCTAAGCTGCTGATGAAACAAGCGAGTGCTTGGTGTGTGTGGAGAAAAGGTTTCTGTGTTTGAAAGGGGAACACAAAGGACCAAATTCTGATACCAGTTATGTTGAAATGAAGTTCCCCCTCTTTACAGTTGAGCTCAGGACCAGGCCCTCTAAGTCTCAGAGTTATGGTGTGAAGTTTGAACATAGTCGTTAAGGACTGTTCTCCTTAGGAGTTTTGTCATTGACTTCAGTGGAACCAGGATTTCAGCCAGTACATATTATTTGCATAATTAGGCCCTTTATTTCCTCCCCTCATTCCTCAAGGGTAATTACCATACACTCCTAGTTATCTGAATTCCCTTTATCAAAAAATCCTAGTTAATCAAATCCAGTTTTTCTCTCCTCTGCAAACAGCATATATCTGCCAGGGAACTGCAGGGCTGGAAGAAGTTAATTTACAGCAATGTGTCTAATTCATGCTATAGCCATGCAACAATGAATCCACTTCCAAGGTGGTTCCATAGCTGCAACTTTGTATGCAGTTCAAAGTGATGACTCTGCCTGTGTCACTACTGATACCCATGGGGAGTGTGTGTGGGGGGGGATCTCTAATAGCTTTTCTTGACCATCACAGAACCCTACAGCCCAGTGACTGGTGGGGCAGGGTTCTGAGAGGAGGGATAGCCATAAGGATGGAGGAGAGGAGGAGCAGCTTGCAGTGCAGAGCAGGGGCTGACATGGAGAGCGCTGCCATTCATTGGCTGGAATGGCAATCACAGCATCCAGTCAGGTAAAGCAACACTGCTAAATGACTCTTCAGCCCACCACTGCTGGCTTTCCCATGACCTTTACCGACTCCCAGCCTGCAGCTAGGACCCAGCTCAAAATAATACTTCTGTTTATCACAACACTGGTTTTTCTGAAAGTTTCAGATGTCCCCGGGCCTTTTGGGTAAGCAGGAGTGTACTGTGTTTCTAACAATGATTGAAACTTACTGAATTAATTCTCCCAAACGTAATTGTACTATTGACCTTTAACAATTCAGGCTCCAACTTTCGACATCCTGAGGCTCTACGTGAACATAGGATTCACCTGCATAATTCTGTTTGCAGGATTCAGGCCTTTGTTTAAAACAAAACAAAACTAACAAAAAAACTTTCCTTAATATGATAGGAAAGTTATGTATGACACATCTCTCTTAATACGATTTATAATCTCTATCTTGCATACTCAAGCAAATAGTTTGAACTGTTCTAAAATATGACTTTAAGTAGAACATTCAAATGACTAAACTAAACTGGTGATCTACTTGATCAAATAAAATGCTTGGACTGAAATTCTTGTGATGCACTTCCTTTGGCTTGTGGTTGAACAATGAAACAAACATCATCTGCAAATATTTTTTTTTCTAAAAGTTCCAAATATGGCTCAGTATGAGGCATGGACTCATGTGATCTGTAACTTCCAAATATTCCATTATCCACATGATATCTGCAAATATATCTGTGAATACTGAAAGTTTTACAGATATTAGCATAAAGTTATGAAAATTCATTTTCAGAGTGTGCTATCAATCCTTTTCTATTACTTATTTTAGCTCTTTCTTATTCCCCTGTTTAAAAAGAAAAGTTTCAGTTACCCAGTCAGAGAGCAGAAGGAATACTATGTGACCTAGATGACTAATCATATCACATAAATGATAAATAGTTGATAGTCAAAGCAAACAGTTTGCAGACAATGCAGGGCTGTAAATTGTTTCTCAATTGTATTTGTCATATATATGTACTTACAAATAATGAATACATTCTAAGATAAAACAAGGCTGAGTTACAAATGATTTGCTAGCCAATAGAGGAGATACCGTCTTAACAAATGTGCTATTCATAGTGATTAGCTCAACCAGCTATACCATCTGAATCATATAATCATAGAAATGGGGGACTGAAAGGGACCCTGATCAAGTGAAGACCTTTGTATTCAGACAGGCGTAAGTAAAGCTAGACCATCCCTGACAGGTGTTTGTCCAACTTGTTCTTAAAAACCTCCAACAACGGGGATTCCACTACCTCCCTTGGAACCTATTGCAAAGGTAAACTACTCATATAGTTAGAAAGTTTATCCTAAAAGCTAACTTAAATCTCCCTTGCTACAGATTTAGCCCATTACTTCTTGTTCTAGCTTCAGTGGACATGGAAAACAATTGATCACTGACCTCTTTATAACAGTCCTTTATGTATTTGAAGACAGTTATTAGGTCATCCCCCAGTCTTCTTTTCTCAAGACTAAACATGCCAAATTTTTAACCTTTCCTCATAGGTCAGGTTTTTAAAATATTTTATCATTTTTGCTGCTCTCTTCTGGACTCTCTCCAATCTGTCCACATCTTTCCTATATTGTGGCACCCAGAACTAGATACAATATTCCATCTGAGGCCTCACCAGTACGGCATAGAGAAGGGCATAAGACACTCCTGTTGGAAATTAACCTTTTTTCACAACTGCAACACATTGTTAACTCTTATTCAATTTATGATCCACTATAACCTTGAGATCCTTTTCAGCAGTACTACAGTCTATCCAGTTAGCCCCCATTATGTAATTGGACATTTGATTTTTTTTTTTATTCCTAAATGAAGTACTTTGTTCTTGTCTTTATTGAATTTCATCTTGTTGAATTCTGACCAGTTCTCCAATTTGTCAAGGTCATTTCAAATTCTAAATCTGTCCTCTAAAACCTTTGCCACCCCGACTCTTCCTCCCGCTTGGTGTCATCTGAAAATGTAATAATCATGCTCTCCAGTCTATTATCCAAGTCATTAATGAATGCTGTAGCAGAATCTATCTATCTGTTTGTCTGTCAATCCCCAGATGTACTGGTATACCATTATAAGTCTGTAGATCTAAGTTCCTTATTAAGCTTTCCAATATCTTGATGCCTTAAGCAATACTTTTCAGTGATATATTAGTATCCGAAAATTAGGAGATTTCCTTGAAAGCCTGTGCCAGACACTGTAAATCAAGTACTTGTGTAATTACAAATGTTTACATTGCAAGAAGTGAACACGGTGAAAATGTTAAGGTATGTTGTACAGTCCCCCGAGTGAGATTAGTGATGTGTGGATAATCCCCTAACCATTGAGGCAAACTATCTGCTGCAAATTAGGCATATCCTCTTTTAAAAAATAAATAAAAATGTATCTGCAAAATACTCATGCAGGAGACATTTTAATTAGCTTTTTCACATATTGTAGATATATAACATAGCAACAGTTCATTATGTGGTTGATATTGCTGTATTTAAACTGCATTAAACCCTGCCATGAAAATCTTCATTCAGAAATAAAGTAGCCTTAATTTGGTTTAGTTTAAATTCATTTCCAAAGTGAATTAAACTAAGCCAAATTAAGGCCACTTTAATTCTAAATAAAAGCATCCACACAGGGTTTAATGCAGTTTAAGTAATCCACTTTAAATTGGCACCTTTAGTTAATTTGGATTAATTCTCCTGAATGTCCCCATAGACAAACCCTTGAAGATGGAGTACATAATTTGGAAAAAAATGTTGTCATATACTGCATTATAACTGTATATGCTTATTACCCAAATAACATGGTAATAGAATAACAAACATAATGTGTCAGAAAAGACAAATTTAAAGTGTTTTAATATTAAAATTTAGTCTTAGTAACAGGAAGCTGTGACATGGGAACTTGGGGCTGGTGATACTCAGAAGGTTTGGAGTGGGAAAAAGAGAACAGGCGATGATTCCTTAGGACTCTGTAGGGAGGTAGCATCTCTCCCTTTTCATCAAGTGAAAAGAAAATGACTATCATTCATGTGAGGTGATTTTGCTATCACTGGGAATTAATTCTGCTCAAACTCCTTTCTTGATTTCCTTGCTACACAATATAATAATTAATTAATTAATTCATAAAACACCTCTGTCTCCAACTTTATAGAAGCCAAAGAAAATGGACTTTCACAGAATGGAAGCCAAACTAAGCTGATATGGGTTCAAACCTTTTCAGTACATTTTCTGTTTGTTTAAAGGGGAAACATGAAAAAGTACTTCAGTATACAATTTCATACATACTCCCCTTTATTTTAATTGACCCATATGGGAAATAGGAGGGGGAAAAAAAGCAAATGCTCAGCTTTGTGTGTCATTGACTGATGTGTGCATTCACATGATAGCAGTAGAGTTTTAACCTTTTAAACGGACCAAATATTTATTCCACTAGTTTCTAACATTGCTGAGGAGGAAGCTATTTCTTGAAAGGAAATGCTACTGCTATGTTGCTTTCTTTCAGTGTCTATTATTTTGTGTTTTTTAAATGTGGTCATATTTTCTTCTTCTGGCTTTCCTTTGGTACCAGACCAGCTTCCTGGAAAGCAGTCACCTCTGTCACACAGCATACTCAGTTTGATGTCTACGCGCTAATGCATCTGAGGAAAAAATAATGACAAATACAGACATTTAAAGACTGGCAGAAACCTAGGAAGCAGCAGTGCTGAAAGATGCTGAAGTCTGATAGCAGATAGCAAGTGCAATATGAGTTTTCCATGTGATATGCTGGCACAGAAACTTCTCTTGCCACGTTGGACTGCATACACTGAGGCATCACACCATTAGAGCAGGAGGTAATGATCCCATAATCCCTTTCTGTATATCTACCAGTGCTACTGCTGTGCCAGGAATAATGTGATCTATTTCAGGTACCACTTTTCCAGAAATTGGAAAGTTGGAGGGAATTCAGAGAAGGGGGATTTTGTTTGTTTGTTTGGTTTGGTTTTTTTAAGATCCACATGAAGGATCTGAAGAAACTGATTTAGAGAATATTAAAAGACTTAAATACACTTTTGGTAACTTGGGCAATCAATGACAAAGGGCTGATAAGGAGTCTGCAAATATTTGAAGGGTGTAAACAGGGGAAGGCACTTGGAAGAGAGGAAGGTGATCAGGAACAGTCAACACGGATTCTCCAAGGGAAAGTCATGCCTGACCAACCTGATTGCTTTCTATGATGAGGTGACTGCCTCTGTGGATGTAGGGAAGGCGGTGGATGTGATATACCTTGACTTTAGCAAAGCTTTTGATACGGTTTCTCACAGTATTCTTATCAGCAAGTTAAAGAAGTATGGGTTGGATGAAAGGACTATAAAATGGATAGAGAACTGGCTAGAGCATAGGGCTCAACGAGTAGTGATCAATGGCTCCATGTCTAGCTGGCAACCGGTCACAAGTGGAGTTCCCCAGGGGTCGGTCCTGGGGCCGGTTTTGTTCAACATCTTTATTAATGATCTGGAGGATGGGGTAGATTGCACCCTCAGCAAGTTTGCGGACGACACTAAGCTGGGGGGAGTGGTAGATACCCTGCAAGGTAGGGATAGGATACAGAGTGACCTAAACAAACTGGAGGATTGGGCCAAAAGAAATCTAATGAGGTTCAACAAAGAAAAGTGCAGAGTCCTCCACTTAGGAAGAAAGAATCCCATGCACAGCTATAGACTGGGGACCGACGAGCTGGGCAGCAGCTCTGCAGAAAAGGACCTGGGGGTAACAGTGGATAAAAAGCTGGATATGAGTCAGCAGTGTGCCCTGGCTGGCAAGAAGGCCAATGGCATATTGGGCTGCATTAGGAGGGGCATTGCCAGCAGGTCACGGGAAGTGATTATTCCCCTCTATTCGGCATTGGTGAGGCCGCATTTAGAATATTGTGTCCAGTTTTGGGCCCCCCAATACAAAAAGGATGTGGACAAGTTGGAGAGGGTCCAGCGGAGGGCAACAAAAATGATTAGGGGCTGGAGCACAGGACTTATGAGGAGAGGCTGAGGGAACTGGGCTTGTTTAGTCTGCAAAAGAGAAGAATGAGGGGGGATTTGATAGCGGCCTTTAACTACCTGAAAGGGGGTTCTAGGGAGGATGGGGCTAGGCTGTTCTCGGTGGTGGCAGATGACAGAACAAGGAGCAACGGTCTCAAGTTGCAGTGGGGTAGGTCTAGGTTGGACATTAGGAAAAAGTTTTTTACTAGGAGGGTGGTGAAGCACTGGAATGGGTTACCTAGGGAGGTGGTGGAATCTCCATCTTTAGAGGTTTTTAAGCTGCGGCTTGACAAAGCCCTGGTTGGGATGATATAGCAGAGGTTAGTCCTGCTTTGAGCAGGGGGTTGGACTAGATGACCTCCTGAGGTCCCTTCCAACTCTATGATTCTATGATTCTATGATTCTATGAGATGAGGAAATATTTAGCATAATAAAATGAAGTAATATTAAGAGTTATGGGCTAAAATTAAGAAATGAATAAAAGCCTTCATCAGCTGTTCTCCAATACTTTTACTTATATAGATCCTATAGTTTACAGAACAATATGTGCATTGTGTGATCATGTTATGAATCTGACTGCACTTCAAGTGGCAGGTTTTCAAAGACACAAAGGGCAGTTAAGGAGCTGGGCACCTAAGTGCTCTTTGCATCTTTGAAGTTTTCCCATTCTGTAGATAGCCTTCCACTTCCTGGTCTTCAGAACACTCTAGAATTTCATATATTGTTTGTAAAATATTCTAGATAGGCCATTCAGTCATCTCTCTTTCTTTCCCCCAGTATATCATGGCAGTGTTCACACAGCTTTAGAAAATCTTCAGGAAGAACCCAAAATCACAAACAAACCCTCATGTTGTTGAATGTTGTTGAATGAAAGGATCACATGAACCTTCTGAACTGAAATGGGTGACCTTTGCATGGCTCCTGCTCTGCGCAAGGGGCCTAGTGGTTTGTATTGTGTGATTTTTTTCAAGCAATCTGTGAGATCCAAGTGCTAGTTCCCATGAATGATACTCCTTTGGAAAGCTCAGCCTTAGTGCAGGAGCTTCCATCAGTCCTAATTACAGTTTATATACATATAAATATTTTTTCTTTTCTTTAACAAAATGTATAAAATGAACTAAAATAGCATAACTGATCAGAACAAAATGAAATGATTGACTGAAAAGCCTCAGTGGGAAGTACAAAAGATTAAAAGATTTGGATTTTTGTAAAAAATGTCTTTATTTAAGACTTAATCTCTTTGTAACTGTTCTTAAAAAATAATAATTAAAAAAAAGATTTTATACTAGGTAAGTTATTTTTTGTGCCAGTCAGTGTCAGCAGTGAATCTGAACCTCTAATATTATATCTACAGAAAACTGATAGTTAGAATTTATCTTCCAGCCAAAATTATATAGTATAGTATTAAAGAGGAACAACTTTTGTTACAATTTCTAGAATGATTAATCTTAACAGCATCAATCAACATACATTTTAGACATGGGAATTCAAATGTAAAAGAGACAAATTATATGAAAAATAAAACAAAAATTAATCTTGGAGTACTTTCAATAGCTTCTAAATCGTTCATCAACATTTAAATAGTGCTTTCTTTCAATATGTAACAGTGCATTCTCTAGGAAGAAGTGGTGACTTTGCTCATCAATTAATGTTCAGCCAACATTGTGCCTTTGTGTAACCTTTTCAACACATGAATATGTTGATTAATTCACAAGACATAGATCTTGAACTAGCCTTCTAAGCATCAAGAGCTTTCATTGCAGGCCAACCCATAACAGCTTATTCCAGTGAGACAAGCTTTAACTTTCAGATTTTCATGTGGTCTTTTAGTTTTCATTCAAGTTTATGCTGTAGTTAGCTTAGTCCATCTGCTTCCAATTACTTTAATTGTGTTTTTTCTCTTTTAGTTGGGAGGGGCAGTTCTCTATTTTTGATAGGCTTGGCTTTTCAGATAAAGGGAAATTGATTCTCCTGAAACAGTACATTTCCTGAGAAATATTATAGAGAGTGACAACTAAAAAAATAATTATTTCCAGAGTGTTTCAGTGTAGCTAAATTTCAGGTATATGTAGCTGTGTAATAAACTAAACTCTTGATATAGTAAAAGGTCACTGGAAGGCTTAGTGTCTATGAAACTTTTAACTGAGCTTTCACCATCTGTTCCAGCCCCTAATTATGAGAATGAACTAAAACACAGTTCTTAGTTATCTCAGTAGAAAGAGAGATTTAAGTAATTTAAATGCATACACTGTTTGAGTTCAATACATATTGTGTATATTAGTAATGTTATTCCTTCCATTTCTGTGACCATTAGGGAAGCAATGAGTTCACTGTTTTATCAGAAGCAGGATTTCCCTTCAGCGAGGTTTAGTGATATCAGGAAAATAAGTCTAAGTAGGCCACAAATTTAAAATGTTGTCTCTTTAATAATGTAATTTGTTGCGCTGGGGTCCCATATTGTCTGTTTACCCAGGCAGGTGGATTTGCTGAAGAAAAGAAGTGCTGATTATGCAATGTGCTGACCCATATACTGGCTCCCAGCAGGCTGCACCAGCTGGCTTAGTGTGTGTTTAAATAAGACCACATATTTTTTCTCTTTTCTGTTGCATATCTCTTAGGAAATATAGAAGCCTATAAATATTGCCATGTTACCTCCTAGGGATGGTTATCTAGGGAAAGTGGGTGCCAATCTTTAAATCAAATTTTATTTGATTTCTCATATTGATGTAAAAAAATGCATAAACACTGAGTTTAACATGGTTGTCTATTATATTCATCAACCCTATCCACACATTTTAAAGATACAGATATAAAGAATTTGGCTTAAAACTTCAAAAGAAGGAAATTCTGTGTCACTTTCAAACTTTCCCTTTTGCATCTAAAACACCATAAGGGTGAATGATTGGTGCATATGCTGATTTACAGCTGTGGATAGGGCATATTATTTCTTTTCATACTTGTGAAAATAGAACAATAAACACTACTGAAAAAATAGTAGAAGTTTTAACTGCCAGTGTATATGAATTGCTCTATCTCTAAGGGTGTGATTCTAATATTAATTTAATCAACAGTAGTGTTTTGTCAGTTCCTATTACTATTACAAAGGTTTTGAAAGTAAATGTCGGAGATGCCTGTTTAGTACACATAGTATTGAGATGAGTGACTTTAGCAAATATGTCATTATGGATATACATCAGAAGTTAGTAATATGGAAATGTAAGCAATATCCTGGGAAGTCCTATTCTAAATTTGCTCAGAGATAGAGGTTAAGTATGGAAAACAGGCATATGTTTTAGTGAGTTAGTTTAATGTCTCCTTAATACATATCAGCAAAAGCACAGAACATGATGATTGTGGTTCAAGCAGTATTATCTCTCCCAGGCCTAAAGACAGGAGGGACAAGAAAGGCAATTGCCCAGGGGCCTGGCAATTTAAAAGGGCCTGGGCAGATGGGTGGATAGATATGTATCCTCTTCTTCTCCGTTTCCTCCCACCCCCTTCCCTCAAGACCCCCGCCAGTCACACTCTTTGCCCCTCCCCTGAGCCAAACTTATTTATTATGCACCATGCAGGTTTCCGGGAGGCTGAGGAGGTGCTATGTGCTACTCAGCTTCCTGGGTTCATCAGTACTCTCCCTGGGTTATCCAAGGGACCTGGGAAGCTGAGTAGCAGCTCCTCCTCAGCCACCCAGGATCTTGCATGGTACATAATAAATAAGTAAAAACTTCTGGAGGAAGTCCATTCGTACCTCAGCCATCCCTTTCTAGGGGGGCCATTCACTGTTCTGCCGTGGGGCCAGGAATTGCTGTTGATGTGCTTGATCTTTCCCCTATCAAACTACCACTGCTTCCCTGATCTTGATAGATTATTATATCCATGCCTCCATGCCATTCTCTTTCTGCATCTATATTTGTGTGGGTCTGACTGGGAATCAGAAGGTAGGGCTGGATCTGCCACGGTGAATGTGACTCAGATGGGCATGGCTTATAGGACCCATATCTACATAAAAGACAACTCTCTGAAGAACATTATGGTGTGATTGGTGTTGCTTCAAGACAGTTATGGAGGGGAGCCAAATGGCTTGTTTACACTGATCAAGCTACATAGGCAGAGATGGTGTGTCAACTCTGAAATTGACCAATTTTTCATGTGAATAAGTGAGTAGCTTATTCATGGTTTACAAACAGAGCCCATATAGCTGCCCTATGCTTTTCTGGAATGATGGAGTCCATTTAACAGAAATAGTTGATGTTGATATTCTCATTCCTCATGTTCTCATGAACTCAGAATTTTCTGGAACAAGATTGGTATCTGTGGAACACCATTACCTGGTTGTTTTAAAACTCAAATATTACAGGTGGTCAAAAATTGTGAATGTTATGAAATTTGATGAAAACTTTTCACAATTTTACTAAATACAGAATTGGGGCAGAACTTTTAAAAGGATCAAGACTTTAAATGGATCCTTTCCAGAGGGATAAGATATTTTAGATCTTTTGTTCAGCTGCAGGTCTAGATCTTAAAAGTGATCAATCCCAATTCTTCTTGTGAGAAAGGGCAGCTGGTAACTGTGGCAAAGAAATATTAATCTCTTAAATATATGTTTTGCTGTTAAATTATTGGGTGTAAGAGACTGTTTAAAATTTACTGGGACAAAGTGCCAGTGTCCCTGCTTGTGCTGACACATTAAAATATAGTTGCAGATTGTTGTTTTTCATCTTCAAACCCATGTGTGTTTTATTGACCATTGGGACTGTGACAACAGCAAGGAGATAGTCCATATTTAGGCATCTGATGAGCGTAATGTAAAGATAAGAGTGCTTGCATGCTTTAAAAATCGATGGAACTGATTCATTGCAGCAGCAATTTAGAATTTAACAGTCTGACTGTTGCTTTATGCATGTCTTTGTGGAAAAACAACAATCAAACAACTGTCAATAGATATACTTTTTACATAGTCTACCATGAACAAACATGATGTGCTTAATGAACAGTAAAGCATTTTCGTAGAAATGAAAAACAACATTTTCTCTGACGTGAAAATTTAACACCTGGAATAGATTTCCAACAATAGCTTGAGGCAGTATTTTATTCAGAGAAGATGACAGTTTGTAAGAGAAGGCAGGTCTCACAAATAGTCTTTTTCAGAAACTAAAGTGGAGTTCTCTGGGATAGCCTCAAACTGACCATTGTTCAAAGAACCCTGTGCAAAAGTGATACTGTACATATATTATATGGATCTGTGGTAGCCCTGGTCAAACATTATATGGAATGCCCAGTGGCTGAAGTGTGCTAGGTGCAGACTAGCAATGTGGCCATGCAATGTGTGGGTGGTCTGGTAGCCAGGAGGTTAACTGGTATACAAGAGAATAGGTTGGCCAGATACATAGGTGAGGTGGCAAGAAAGGGTCAGGCAAGGCAGCTGGGCAACAAGGCAAGGTGGTCTAGGCAGCAACCACCAGGTAGTGGCTTATGTTCACACAAATTTGTCTTTTTGTTGGGTTCTTTATATAGTCCAGGTATCCAACGGGAATGTTGTCTGTCCAGCCAATCAGGGGTTTGGGGCATGGCTGCTCTTTAACTGTTATCCCTTAGCGCTAAGGTTGCTGGTCAGGGGCAGTAGTTCAGTGTTACTGCCATGGCATGGGGGCTAGGCATGTTGTCTAGGGAACTCATAGGCATGGGTTTGATGCTGGGGGTCCTGATTTCACCTTCTTCCCCCTTAGGGTACCTATGTGTGAGCTCTGTGAAAGATTTTGACCTCTTTGGGATCATGTATATAATGGGCTGGTTCCTTGGACCGCTTCTCCAGCCCCTATTTTTCCCCATTGACAAAGTGTCATATATTCTCTTTTCATGTCTACAATATCATGAACAAGGTAGTATTCTTGGCCTTGGCTATGGCCTAGTAGAGCGGGAGGTTGGTTTTGTTTGGGAAAAGGATTGCAGTACAAGGGTTTAAGGAGGGAGATATGGAATACATGGTGCATCTTAAGAGAGTGGGGAAGTTGAAGTTTGAAGACTGACATGATATGCCTTTGGATCTGATAGAGTCATAGGTACTGGTGGTCCAGCTGACATGAGAATTTGCTTGTTTTGAGGTGTTTGGCTGATAGTCATACCTTCTTCTCTACTGAAAAATTTGGGCCTCCCTGCCAGATAAGTTTCATTTGAATTCTTCCTGTGTTTGATGGACTTGATGAACCAGGTCTGAGGTGGTAGGAACTGTGGGTGCTGTGGTTACTGTGGGGTAGAATTGGTGTGGAAGCCACAATTGGCAAGAAACCGGCTCATCATGGTAGAGGTGTGGTCCGTATGTTGTATGCAAATTCTGTGTACGGAAGTAGTAAAGCCCAGTTATTCTGGTGGTAGTTTGTGAAGTTTGTGGTTGACTTGTGAAACACCTCCTGCCAAAATAGAGATCTGAACTGGGACTTCTAGTCTGAGGTGGAACTTGTGTGATGAGGAGATGAGCAGTGTTCTAGATAGTGGGAAAATGTATGCAGGGAATAAAATGCACCTTCTTCATCAGTTGGTCCATTACTAACAGTATGGCATGGCATCCCTCAGTGGTTCCCAACCTTTTTGGCTCGAGGGCCACAGATATCATTTTTACAACCCTGAAGGGCCACCAGTCTCTGCCAGAAGGCCCTCCCCGCACTGCAGCCAGATGGAAGGAGTTCCGCAAGGAGGCAGCCTCCTCACTGCAGCAGGGAAACCACACTTTTGGCCCATGGTCCACAGATTGGAAACTACTGCCTCAGATTCTAGTAGCCTGATGATAATGTCCATTGCCATACTGGCCCAAGGTCATGAGGGGGTCTCGGCAGATACTAACATCCCAAAATGTTTAGTTTGGGGCACTTTGGAATGGCCACTGGCATCGCAAGACCTAGACCTTCTTTTGCATCTTCATCACACATTTTGAAGACTAGCATTCTACGTTTGGGCAATAGAGGGTTGAGAACTATCCTAGGTGCAGAATATGGAATTTCATCACAAGGTCAAATTCAATGTGGTGCAGAAGGTCTGCCCAAAGGATCTATGCACCAGTTAAACCCCATGTTAAGAACTTGGGATCTGATCATGAAAAGTGCTGAGAAGTTCTCATTAAGTAGCTGTTGTGCTCAGTACCTTTTAGAATTAAGCCAATAAATAATGCATAGGCATTTTGCAACCTCTATGCCATGAAATGAATTTCACCCTAAGATAATTGCCCCACCATGCCTGACGTTGATAAGAGTAAACCTAAATCCAACTAATGTAACTGATTCAAACAATGCAAAGTAGGACAAATCCTGTTGATTTCTTTAACAGAATCAAACGTACATGTTGATGATTTTGAGCATATTTACCATTTAATGAGGATTGTGTATTTATGCCTTGATGTTTTACATTTCTTTTTTAAGTAAATTTCAGAATTAGCCTTAGTTAAAGAATCTGTATGCAGAAGGGATTGAAGGACAAGAAGAAACATTGAAAAATTATCATATTGCTGTAAAGGCCATGAGAGAGGAAAACCAGACTTCGAAGGTAATATGTATTAGCATGTCGGTTCCTGTCTCATTAAACATTGAGGGGAGAAAATTACCTCCATACAAACAATGAAGAAAGCATTAGACAAGTTCAGAGATTTAAGTGTAAAGTAGAAATATATGCTTATAGAAGGGATTTCAGATTTTAGGTTATTAGGTTCTTTAATACAATTATGTACTTAAAATTTAGGAATGTACTTAGAAATATTAATTTAGAATTCCTTTTCAAAATGTGACCAGACATGTCTAAAATGATTTTCTAAGAGGGATCTTTAGGATTTGAAAAAATTGCTTCTTATCACTTCATGTTATTTATGATATGTATGTTTAATATAGGAATCTTTGACATGACAATTGCTAGTGAGGAATTGTAATTACTCAGTGAAGACTTTTGCTAGGAACTCAAATATAAGGAACATGCTGGTAGAAAATGTCAAAGTATAAAACAGATAGACAAGGTTAGTGAGATAATATTTTTTATTGAACCAGCTTCTGTTGGTGAGATAAGCTTTTGAGACATACAGAACTCTTCTTCAGAAGCTCTGTATGGTTTGAAAGCTTGTCTCTCTCACCAAAAGAGCTTGACTCTACCTCACCCACCTTGTCTCTCTAATATCCTGGGACCAAGATAGCTACAACTACTGTGCAGGCCTGGGACCTATCCCACCCCCATACTGAACTAGCCTTTACCAGCCATGGGTGAAACTTAGAGAGTTCACCACTAAAATAAAAAAAGAAAAGAAAAAAAAATAACGATGTGCTCCTGATAAAGCACTCCCATCTCAGGAATGCCTGAACAAGAGTTCTAATCACTAAGGGTTATAAAGAAGAAACATCCAGGTGCCGGGAAGTTTTAGGAAGGATACAGAGAAACATAAGAACAACTGGTAGTAGATAAGATAAGCTCTGACTAGTGAATTTATGCTGACCATCTGCACAAACAGGGGAGGTCACAAATAAGTTACAATTTGGGCATGAGAGATAAAATGTAAGAGACTTGGGCAGGGAAGGAGGATACATAGGCATCAGTGCCTGATTGGTTAGATTTTGTTACGTAGGTGTGTTGAAGACTATGGTAGGTTTAGCAGAGATAAAGGAGGTACTTAGCATTATCAACGTAATGTAAATGAAAAACAAGCGCTTTGGGAACCAACTTCGGACTGCAGTGCAAGAACAAGCTGCGAGACATCAAACCCTCTGCATGACCATGACGTGTAAGGGCGCCAGAACCCCCAGACACATAGATCCTGACTGGCCATTAGGTGAGATTCGTCTGTATGTTGGGAGTGGTGAGCATAATAGCTTTGCTAGGCATATGTATTCTGATTGTGTTCCTAATAAATAGATCTTTAGAGCATAGCTGTGTAAGGCTGTTTCACTAGGAAAAGGTCTGTGGACCCCTAGAGCCCTGAGCCGAAAAGGAAAAGGGTAAAGGCAGGTACTTAAATTGACCAGGTCACCCCTTGACCCCCATAGGATAAAGCCAAGATGCCCTAGACTGTGCAGATAACAACTAGTTAGGTAAAGAACTGATTACATAAAGAACTTCTTGGCAATTATTTTGTAGGGTTAAAAGAATCCTTATCAAATTTCTAGTTTACAAACCAGCTTATTGTTCCTTTCTCTCTCTTCACAACTCTGGTAATGATTGTGAATGCCTATAAATGTTTATCATAACTGAATAATCAGTGCACCGTTAATAGACTTTTTCTTTTAACTTCTACTCCATGTGGGCTTCATTCCATGTCCTAGCAAATTGGATTTCATGGTCTTGGTTTGACACGGTTACAATTTATCCAGAGCTTTTCATGTGATGTTTAATTACTAGCAATTATTTTAAATTAAGGATACAGACTTGAAACTATAATATAACTTATATATGAGTATTCTATGGAAGGAGCAATGTCCCCCGCCCTCCAAAATCTTTAATATATTACTCACAAACAATAGGCAATTTTCAACTTCCTTGGTGCAAAGAAAATTCCAGACAACAAACTGCAGAGACTGGTTCAATATTATTAACTACTTGATCACTTCAACTGATTAAGCAAAACATCAAATATCTTGAGGTAATCCTTTTTTTCTTTTAAAAGATGTTTTATAGAGAGTGTTTGTAACAAGGTGGCAATGATTACAAATCAAATAATGAGGCAGAGCACTACTTTTAATCCACTCTTGTCATGAGACTTGGAAATCTATGTTAAATTGGAGTAAATTATGCTGACTCGTTGTGACTGGTGTATTTAATTTCCCCAGGCTATATAATAAATAGGTAAGACTTTCTGGTCCAAAGGAACTAGGGATAGGGAGGTCCTGCAGGCAACCCTCCCACCTCCCTGCTTCCCACATCTGAAGCCCTGAAGCGCATTCCTGAAGGACAGAAACCTAGCATGCATGAGGGGTTGGTATGTACACACCTTCTTTGTGGCATGGGCAATACCTGTTGTACAGTGTAGTGTGGATGGGGGCAAAGGGCCTGTACCAGGTCAGAGGTGTTGATAGTCCTCCAGGGCCATTCCCACAATGCATTGATCCCTTTCCTGGATCACATCCAGGTGCTGATCAATTTGTGGCCAGATTACATCATCCTCCATGACTTTCGCCTGCACCAGCAGGAAAGTTCACCAGTACCAGGAGAATTCACAGAGGCTGGAGGAGATGGGAATTCACCAGACTTTGTCATAGTGCTGGGAGCACATGAAATGCCTCAAGTTCCTGTGCTGGAGGGTATAGGACTTGAACAGTCACCCTGGAAGGGGACCTAGCACTTGCCTCTGCTGTGATAAACTGGACTAAGGGCTCTCCAGGTAACGTGTGCCTGAAGCCAGCTGTTCATCATACCCCACACATGCTCTACTTCAACTCTTTCCCCAAGCAAGACTTGGCTGTAATGTAAATAAATGATTTTACTGAAATCTCATGAACCACTATAAAGCATTTAGCAGAAGTTATAACAGAATATTAATGACCAGTCCCCTTGTCTGTGCATTTGTTGGCAGGTGCTTTGAACAGTGATTGCCCCATGGCTGTGCAAAATGAGGGGAAAGGGAGGGAGGAGATTCTGAAAGGTCCTGGATTGGGAAAAAATGGCTTTATGATATTTATAGTTGCTCAAAGATGCAAAATTTCCCCTCTCCCCTTCCCCACTTTCCTTCCCCTTGTGAATAGGAGCTGCGTGGAAGAGGCTGGGAATAGTTCAGGAATGAAAAGGAAACCATTTGTTTGTCCAAGGAAAGTCGGAGTAGTCCATTCTCCCTGTGACCATTTAAAATGTTTATTACCATTCCCTGTCCCTGGAGTGTGATCTCTTCTCAACCCACGCTGCAGAAGGTAGGAGAAGCGAAGGTGGATGAAGCATCTATTAGGTCTGTTCCACAAGCACAGTCCCACCTCCCTTATCCGTGGAGCTATGACTATCTTGTAGTGTTAATCCAAAACTTCAGGGAAGAAAATACACTTGTGATGCTACTCCCTGTTTCCCTTTCAGTTCTGTTCACTGTACACAGGGACCAGACTTTCTGGCAAAGCAGGTGGCATGGGGGGGCATTCTTTGTGTTTCTCTGTTTTTCTTCCATGGAAATGCCATCTACTAGCTTAAAAGTCTGTCAAATTCCTCTCAAATTGCTACACAGTCCTGTAACCATAATCCAGCAACATTTTGGTGTAGCAGATATTCAAGGTGGTTCTTCAGGCTTAACAGCAGGGCAAATGTTCTTTGTCCACCTTTATAACTCACCAAACACCTCCACTGAGTGATCTGTAGAGGGACCATTAGCAAAAACATCCCTCTGGCATAGGTGGCCATGTGTCCTCCACCATACTGGAAAGCCACTTCTCTTTTCAATTCCAGTTCCTTCAAAATTGCTATGTTCTTCAAGTGATGGCCAGCCTTTAAAGAAGAAAAAGGTGACTGGGAACATTATTCCTGAAGGAACTGAACTACACCCCAATCAGCCCCTTTATGCACTGTAAGCAATGCAACATTTTAAGAACAACACATCAAGTTTCTTACCATTTTTACGCACACCATACATAGTCATATCATTTTGGGCAAAAAAGTTCCTTCTTCTCCCTTATGATACAACCCCTAAATCCTAACTACCCGAGAGTCATGGACCTTTCCTGTGTGTCCAGCATTCATGTTCAAGAACTGACCCCTATGGTTCACAAAGGCTTGGAGAACCAGTTAATAGTAATCTTTGTGGTTCACATTGGCCCCCCTGTGGACAAAATATAGGGATGTGTACTTTGTTGATAGTCACCACAAAATTCAGAAAATCCAGCCTCTGAAATCCAATTATAATTTCAGGGACTTGGGTTATGGAAACCATCTGGGGGGCAGATCTCAAGATTGATAGCCTGGCAAACCTGTAAAGTCATCACCTCAGTAATTGACTTCCCAACTCAAACTGGTTTTCAACTGAACAGTAGCTGTCAGGTATTATGCCAGCTACCAAATGACAATAGCTACCTGCTTTTGTACTGGGAAGGGTTTCTGAAAACAGGCTGGCACTGGAGGGTTGGTGCAAGCTGATCATATACAACTCCATGAAAGTCTGTTTCCTCATTATGATGTTCTATGACCCTTGATTGCCATACCAATTTTCCAAGACTATGTGGTCCCAAACCACTGTGCTGGCACTTCAGGCCCAGAAGCAGCAGCCATACATGTATGACCATGGTCATACTTGCTGATACCAGCATTCAACACATCTGTTCCATGGACCCAAATGCCATTTCCATTTCTCCTTCTCTTTGCCATCTGAAATCTCTCTAGCCCAGTGGTTCTCCACCAGGCATATGCATACCCTTGGGGGTACAAAGAGATCTTCCTGGAGTACATCAACTCATGTATTCTAGATATTTGCCTAGTTTTACATCAGGATACATAAAAAACACTAGAAAAGTGAGTAAAAACTAAAATTTTGTACAGAAAATGCCTTGTTCATACTGCTCTATATACTATACACTGAAATGTAAGTACAATATTTATACTCCCATTGATTTATTTTATAACTATATAGTAAAACGAGAAAGTAAGCAATTTTTCAGTAATAATGTGCTGTGACACTTTTTTATTTTTATGTCTGATTTTGTAAGCAAATAGTTTTTATATGTGATGAAACTTGTGGTATGCAAGACAAATCAGACTCCTGAAAGGGATACAGTAGACTGGAAAGGTTGACAGCCACTGCTCTAGACCAATTCCGTCTGGTACTGCACTGCATGAATATTTTTCTTGTGAGCAGTAGCAGCAGCAGAAGGACATTATCATGGACTTGTTCCATGTCTCCAATGCAATTTGGTGGAAGGGAGGAATGACTGGGAGCAGCTGTTGTCAAATGTGTGAAGGCAGTTTTCATTCCAGCAACATACAGCAAGGCAGTTCTTTGGGTACATCTACCCATCTGAAATAAAAGACACATGGTTAGCTTGAATCAGCTGACTGAGAGTTGCGGGGCTTGGGCTGTGTGGCTTACAGTTGCTGTGTAGATGTTCAGGCTCTGTCTGGAGCCCTGGCTTTGGGATCTTCCCTCTTGCGGGGTTACAGAGCTCAGGCTGCAGCCCAAACCCAAACATCTCCACACCAATTTTGCATCCTGACTCTCAGTCAGCTGACTCAGGCCACCTGTGCCTGTTTAACTGATGGGTACAAGTACTATTAGAGTGTCTCCTTTAATGCACAGGAATCAGGGATGCTGCCCCAAAACATTAATGCTAACATCTTGTACTGAAAAAGGGCAGTATGGATGAGGATATACACCTGTGCACAGTGTACACCAATGCACAGCATATATGTCTTGGGTACAGGGTACACACTCTAGCAGTACATGCACAAGTAACTGTGTATTCTCACAAGTGTAGATGTAGCTACAGTGTGTATGGACTTTGGGGCAGATTCTGACATACTAATGTATAGCAACTTACTCCCAAGAGTGATCCCATTACATTCAATGACACTACTCATTGGGTAAGGTGCTGTTTATTATAAGTACAGGTATCAGACTCTGGGCCATATGTATACCAAGGTGGCAGTACCACCTGCTTACAGTGTTATACTGCACAGAAACGCAGACTAAGGGGTTAAGCAGTGGAGAACTCATGCAAATATTCCCTCTTCCTTCATATCAACATATGCTTATGTGAGCTGAATTTTGTCTATCCCATCTGTGGTCTCAAGCTTAATTATCTCTTGCAGCCATGCTTTGTACCAGATGACCAGAATCCAAAAACATTATTTTGTCATTTATTTAGATTTTTTCTTAGTTTAGGGTATATCTTATATACAGATAGCATTTTTATGACATTTTCAATATTTTAAAAAAAAAAATTAACGATTGCCCTCCTGCCATAGGAAACGTATAGGAATTTTTGTACTGCTTTTTTTTCTTTTAACATCTTTTTGACCCTTTTAGAACATCTAGGATAAGACTTGCAGACAAGTGTGGTGCGTGCAGTTGGTCATAGTCCCAATAATTCTTAGACTTCATTCTTGTCAGGACAATGGACGTGCATCATGTGTAGAAATAAAATGTGTGTTTAATCATGCCTCTATGCTTTGTTGTTACATCCGTTGGCAAGGGAGGAGCTTGCAGCCTCATCCTCAAGTCCAAAGTGAAATATACAATGCACTTTTTGTAATACTCAGAGTGACATTGATGTTAATGTTTGGTTTGATTCAGGTTTCTGAACATAAATTGTCCTACAGGAGTATGAATATAAGAACTATAGGTCTTCTTAGCTAATCTCAGCAAAAAGCCATGCTAATCATCCAGGAATGGGTAGCCAGTTTCTGATAAAATGCACCAAGATCTTTTGATCATCTTCAGTAGGACAGTCAGGCACTAAGACATCATTTCTGAGTCAATCAATGTAGAAGTAGGAGCCTTTAGATCTATAAGTGTTTGGGCAGAAGGAGAGTTTATAAAATGTATAATACAGCTTTTCATAGCCATAAAATTTTCAATCAAGTTCCTGAATAAAACAGTAGCTCCAGTATGAAAACAATGGGCCAGTTTCCATCTTCATCCACTTCCAAGCAGATTACCCCTTAACTGAGAACAGATTTTGGATCTCAGTCTTTATTCTTTTTCACATTTTCAAGACAGTCTGGATGTATTTTCAGGTCTCACAATAAAATGATCATTTACTATTTTAAGTAAATATTGTTGGTTTTTTGTTTTTTTTTTTGTCTGTAGGATCTTGGTAGGAAATGTTCTCCTTAGCACTTGCATGACAAAGAATGGGGTGTCTTTCCACCTCTTCCTTTTCTTTTTCTTTTTTGATTTGGAAACCTTGAGAGAAAAGTTCTTGAAAGAAGCAATTCCTGAAGCAAATCCACTTTCCACACTTTCTGAAAGTGAAGGAGAGATCATTCTTCCTCCATACTCCTTGCTGTATGGTGTAGCATGGCTGTAACTCAGATAGAGGAGAAAGTAAACTTTAATTTCTCACTGAAATGGAAAGGCCTCAACTCAATTTGTCTGTTATTCCTTATTGTCAGCCCATAGGATTAAGGCAACCTTAAATCATAATGAAATTATTGTAGCTTCTTCTGACCTATTTGAATTTAATAGGTGCAATTTACCAGCCTCAGACAATGGCTGCATTTAGCCAGGTGGGCTACTTTGAAAACTAACTGCAGAAGGGAGTAGTCAATCAGAAATGAAGTAATATGGGTGTGACAGAGGGTTCATACTTCACAGCAAAAGAAAAAATGTTACCCTCCCTGGCTCACTTCCTATCACTGTCTTCCTCCTTCAGCTCCTGGTCCCAGATAAGATGAAAAAAAAAAAAAAAAAAGAAATTAAACCAAACTATCAGCTCCAACAAGGCTCATCATATAGTCCTTTTCTCTCAGGGAGACTTCTCCAGTGCCTTTGTCAGGAGCCTTCTGGGTAGCTCTGTCTTCCTCCCTAGTCTCCACCTTTTAAGCCAGATTACTCCCTTTCCAGCTCTGTCTCCAGCTGGAACATGCTCTGCAGGTCTGGAAGGGCAGGGCTACCTAGGCTCAGTACTGTCCTTTAACCCCTTCCAGCCCAGTGTATGGTTCGCATACCTTTCACAAGGGGAACTGATGTGGATGGGGTGGGAGGACTTGGTAAGGCAAGGGAAGAAGACAATCATATCTCTCTATTTTGACACCATTGTGAGATTAATATGCTGACAGTCTGACTAAAGTGTGGTCAGAGGGAAGATTGCTTTCAAGGGATATCTGGTCATCACTTTTCTGTTGTCAGGGTAACTTCATGCTGACATCGTCAAGAAGATAAGGAACTCATAAACTCTAGGGAGATGTGTTGAGGGGTAAATAATTTCTGGAACCTACATTACACTCTCAGTCTTGGTCAAGGGTCAGGGACAAAGGTGTCCTGTCCTAGTGAGCCATGTTGCCCTTACACGTGAGCAAACAGAATGGAAAAAGCCAAAAGATCGAGGAGATAGGAGCTGGCAGATGGCCATGGTCCCAGTAGGTAATTATGCTGTACAGAAAACCTGAAGAAGTAGTCTGGTTTCTCACTTCTAGAATCTCTACAGAAGCAAAACAATGTGAGAAAACACAGCACTATAAGCAGCCTGAAATCTGAATCTATAGATTGTGGTGCTCTACAAGTTTCTGGGAAGACTTATCATCATATTTATACTTTGTTTTTCTTTAGTCAGTAAATATTTTTGTACCTTCCTCAAGCACTCAATAAGGGAAGTATACATTGTAAAGAAATCAAAGTAGGAAGAGTTGGAAAAGACCTGCTAAGTATTCTGTGTATCTCTCTACCAATGTTGGTTTGTTTCCTAGTGTTTTGCCCAGTTTGATTTTAAAAGACCCCAGCAATAGAGGCGTCCAACCACTCCTGATGGGAAAATACTCCACAACCAGTCCCAATGGGATAATACTCCAGAACTGAATGCAGTGCAATGCAATGCAATGTATCCAAGGGTGCTGAGGGAGTTGGCTGTTGTGATTGCACAGCCATTGGCCATTATCTTTTAAAACTTGTGGTGATTAGGGGAGATCCCGGATGATTGGAAAAACGCAAATATAGTACCCCTCTTCAAAAAAGGGAAGAAGCAGGATCCAGGGCACTACAGACTGGTTAGTCTCAACTCAATCCTCGGAAAAATCATGGGGTGCATTATTAGAAGCATTGCCAGCAGATGGAGGGAAGTGATTATTCCCCTCTATTCAGCACTGGTGAGGCCACATTTGGAGTACTGTGTCCAGTTTTGAACCCCCATTACATAAAGGATGTAGACAAACTGGAGAGTCCAGAGGAGGGCAACAGAAATGATTAAGGAGCTGGAGCACATGATTTATGTGGAGAGGCTGAGGAAACTGGGTTTGTTTAGTCTGCAAAAGAGAAGAATGAGGGGTGATTTTATAGCAGTCTTTAACTACCTGAAAGAGGGTTCCAGGGAGGATGGAGCTAGGCTGTTCTCAGTGGCAGTACATGACTGAACTAGGAGCAATGGTTTCAATTTGCAGTGCAGGAGGTCTAGGTTGAATATCAGGAAAAAGTTTTTCACTAGGAGGGTGGTGAAGCAGTGGAATGGGTTACCTAGGGAGGTGATGGAATCTCCATCCTTACAGGTTTTTAAGGCCCCGCTTGACAAATCCCTGGCTGATTGGTCCTGCTTTGAGTAGGGGGTTGGACTTGATGACCTTCTGAGGTACCTTCCAACACTAATCTTCTATGATTCTATGAATACAGATCACTGTAATTAACGTTTTCAGTAAGTTTTTTTAAAGGATATGTGGTTGCAAAAGAGAGTTAAAATACTTCTGATACAATACATTAAATATGCCTGGAATTGACTTGAAATATATATATTGATATCTTTAGACCATCATTTTGTAACCTCTTTAGAGGACATGGGCCAGATTCTTGATTTCCCTTCATTTTTTGTACCAGATCCATTTCTATTTATTGGAAGGTGACATTATTTTTTGTAGACAAGAAAGAATGTTTTCAAAGTCACTTGCTGACTCATTTTCCTTCATTTATACCAGTGGAGAAAATGTGTAAATGTTATCAGATCAGGGTGATAGCATTTGCACTCTCTTTGTATGGTGTACATTTATTTAGGTGTAAACATCTACACAAGTTACAGGACAATGGAGAATGAGTGTCCCCTGATATTTGTGCAGTATTATCTGCAGCAATGGAATGTTGTAGTTCTCAATTTAGGATACAGCAAAACATTTACTTAGAAAAGATTGAAGACATAGAACTAAATATGCTTTGTGTTTAGAACCATATCAAGGGTATTTTTAAGTGTATTTTTACAACAGTTTTCTTCATTTTTTGTCTAATAAACAAAACATGTTCTTCTGCAGCAAAACTGTTTGGGGAAGAAGGGACAACAAAACTGCAAGAGGGCTGGAAATTCTGAAAGAATTTCAAATGAAGTCATTAACTTTCTTGGATTTGCAGAAATTTCAATAAATGCTGAGGAATAGAAAATTGCAGGTGAGCTGCCATCTAGGTTTTGTTTTTAATTAAAAAAAAAAAAAAAAACATCCTAAGGTATATTTTAATGTTTCTGATTTTGTTTCTTTCTTTTTTCCTCTATTTTGCAAAAATAAAGTGTTTATGGGTTGCCTTTAGACCATATTGTCTAGATTTGCTTGGTGAGTGAACACTTTGGCACTGTGTTAGTAATGATGGGTTTGATGGTCTACGCTTGAATGACAGAGAAGGATCTAAATTTTGGAACTAGATTTGAATTTTGTACTACTTCAAACCCAAATTCTGTCTGACCCCTTGACTGTGTAGTCTAGAATAGCTTTTTTTTTGTAGTTACATCTATGCATCTATGTTATTTATTGCCTGTAAGAGTGATGTCTTCCTATAAATGGAAATGGAGGTCTGGCACACAGCAATCTCCACAAATGTCATTGGCAGGGAGAGGAACTAACAGTTGACCTAATGATTAACAGAGGAAGAATTGTTTGGATAATAGCCCTGTTTTAGGATAAGTCCATTGTAGCGACTTAGTTAGAAATGTTTGGTTGATTTCCTTAATTCTAAATGATATAATTGAGTAAATAAAATTATCTGTCACTATATTATTTTTTTCAAAAAGATCTTCAGAAAATATTAATATATAGTCCCATATAATTGCAAACCCTTATTAAAATTTAGTTTGAGTAAATACAATTCTTTAGGGCCTGATTGTAACATTGCTATTATGCCACACAGGGATGTAAATGAGTGTAAGCATCACACCTTTATGGCTACTGGACTAAGATGGCAGGAAAAGGGGAAGAGGTGGAACAGATTACTTGGTAAAGAGGTGTCACAAATTACTTTCCTTTTGGATCAAGGGGAAGGCCAGTGAAAGAACTGTGACCCTGTATGAGCTATTTAAATATTTACTTCTTGTATACCATTTCTAAATATGTCTGAGATAAGTAACAAAAGTTTGCAATTAATGAATGTGTGTTTCTTAGGTTCATTCTTAAAATCTTAATTAAGAAAAGATGTCTTCTAGTTATTTGGTTCCAGTCCAAACAGTCTATCAACAAGATTGCAGGTTCCACACATGTAAATAGATTTTGACTGTGTCCATATAACAAATATATTTTAAAGTATATAATTTCAGATGCAATTAGATATTTTTCAGTAGTTAATAATCTGTAATTAGTGGAATTAATTAATGTCTGGGTTGAGTTCTTCTCCTCCACATTGGCCCCTTTATGCCTGGTAAAAAGACCAGATCAGACCAACGTAAAGAAGCTCTAAAAGTCCCATATCCGACTGTGGAAGGATTTCCCTGGTGCAGGTATTGTGGAAGACAGCCATAAGGCTCTTGTCTCAGGCTGCCCTGTCATAGGACGCTTGCTGATAGTGGATTTGAAGGTAGAAGGGGCATGTCAGGAGCACAGCCACAGTATGAGAGCTATGGGGATTCCTGGAAGCTCCCATAGCTTTCACTTTTATTTTGGAATTCCCAGTTGCATTTTTGCTACAAAACCACTCAAACGGTAAATATAACCAGCTATTACAAAGCATTAATAACAAAAGTACTTTGTTTATTCAGATTTTAAAACACTCAGCTGCAAAAAACCATAGATTTCATAGATGTTAAAGACAGAAGGGACTATTAAACCATCTAGTCTAACTTCCTGTATATCATAAGCTATTAAATTCACAGAGTTGTACCTGTGGTTAACTCAATAACTTGGATAAGACTAAAATATTTAATTCTTTCAGGAGATTAGTTTTTTTGTTGCGCAGGTAGAGAACAGGATAGACCAAGGTGCGATCAATGCCAAAGACCTCTGTAATATCAGAAAATTGATAAAGTGTGTCTGGTGTATGTCTGGTGAGTCCTCTTTTGTTAATTGTCTTCTATAAGGTGCATCTTCACCATTCATGTGTTACATATCTCAGGGGCAATTATACAACATGTTTACACGTATACAACATGTATACAGCAGTATGTAAATGTTTGAGTAGTTCCTGAAACAGCTGAAAAGAAGCAACAATTTAATTGATAATTTTTTCCCAAGTAAGGATGTCAGGAGATGATATGAGGTAAAAAGCAGGGGACAAAACTGTGGTCACTTTAGTAAAAAAACTATCCAAGAAAGTAAGATTTGGTACTGCAATTGCATCCAAGTTAATGAATGATGAAAAAATGAAGACAACAGAACAGATGAGAAGACAGAAAATCCAGTTGAAGTTTTATCATAATCTATACCTGCATTGGAAGTTCAGTTTGTGTTGACCTCAGTGGGGAAGCTATTGTTGAATTTTAGCCCAGTCTATAATTCATCAAACACTTAAAATGGTTGATAAAAAATACAAAAGTATTCCCTGTCCTATAAAAAAGTATTCATTATAATGGATGAAACATTATTCTAGTTAAACAATATTATAGGGAATGAAAGTTGGCATTTAATTATGTCACAATATGTGTGTCACAATGTCTGGAGTGGTTCACGACTGTGAGTGCCAACCTCAGGGCAGGCTGTCAAGGAGCAGGGCACAAGCCCCAAACTACCCGCACATTCTATAATTAGATTTCACCAACCAAGTAACAAGTGTGAACTCCTAAAATACTGTAACAGTCTTACCTTGGTTTCACAGATAGTCCCTTTGGACACTCTAGTCTACCTTGTCACACAGGCAAACATGTCTGTATAATGGAATAGTCCATTATTCCAAAAATCACAACCATATTCAAGTTATTCCCAGTTCCTAAGGACCAGTCACTTACCCCAGATCAATTGCACCTAGATCTCTCACCAAAGATAATGCTTGTAGCCAATCCTGTAACAAACTAACTGAAGGTTTATTACCTAAGAAAAAGAAATGAGAGTTATTTACAAGGTTAAAGCAGGTAACATACACACACAAATGAGTTACAGTCTTAAATTCCAAATGATAATAGAAATACCATAATAAGCAAACTTTATATGTCTTTTAGGGCTATCCCAAGCTAAACAATTGGGAACTCTTCCTGTATGCTTAGAAATCCTCACTCCTCTGGGTTCAAGAAGAATAGGAACAATATGTTCTCCTTAACAAGCATTTTAATTCCCTTCCTCCAGCATTCAAGATGCAGTGGGATGAGGGCTTGGGCATGTATCCTCTTCAGGGCTGTGGGAGAAGTAATCAATAGACAAAGTCTATGTTCCACAATGGCCCATTTGGATTCAATAAGCCTTCCTCAGAGGCAGGAGATAGGAATCCAGCATTTTGCATTAGGTGAAGTTTTTTCCTGTTCAGTGAGTTACATAGTGTCAGAACAAACATTTTACAGTTATAGAACGAACACTTAAGTATTACCTTATAGCATGGGATAGAAAGGTTATAAATTAGATTAATGCATGCAGCAACTTACAAGCATTTCATAAAGTCTAAACATTATACACAATGATATAAGTCCAATTACTATCTTAACAATCCTACACAAAGGTGAAGGAGACTGGTTTCCAGCTATGCATTTCTCAATGTTCAGTGAGCCCTAAGTATCTTGGCATGAGCTGGCACCTGGTCTGACAGTGTCAAAGTTGTTTAAATAAAATATAACATTTTAAAAGATAAAAAGTAACAACTATAACTATATACTAATTCCTAGGCAAAAACTTCATTTACCTAGAGTTAAATTTGAACAGACATAGTACAAATGTTTTGGAAAATGCTTAAAAGGAACTTTGGTGGGTTTTGTTGTTGTTTATTTGATTTTTAAACAAATTCAACTTTGGGAACATGGGTAATCCAAATCAGTTTCCAATACCAAACAAACTGGAAGGAAAATAAACACTGAGTTAATGTCACTTAACAAATGTTGTCCTCTACAAACAACCAACTACTGTCAATCTTCACCCTTCTGTCCTTTCGTATCTAAACCCTAATCCTGCAAACACTAAGACATGTAAATCATACAATATATTTTATTATTGGGAGAAGTTCTGTGCTTTCTGAAATGAATTTTCCATCAATGTATATGGATTTCAAAATCCATCATTTTGAGAAAATGTTTTTGTTGTATTTAATCTCAGATTTCTGTCAGGTAATGCTATTACAAATGCTGTAAGTATGTTATCACAGAAGAATGTTATCTGTGACTGTTGTAGTCTCATTTTCTTGGTTCTGAAATAACACATTTAATGTTGCTTAATCTGTTGTTTATCAATTTGACAACTCAAGCGGAAGAAAACAGGTATGGATTAAAATTAGACTGTCAATTAAATCATTGAGTCTTATTCTGCTGTTATTTATACTGGGGATAAATCAGGAATAACTTCACTATTACACTAATGTGAAACTGAGGTGATAGGAGAATCAAGTCCCTTGAGTGAGATTTTTATTTCCTCCTCACATGCACTGTGTGAACAATGGCATTTGATGAGGGAGATGGAATAAAACAAGAGAGAACCTTAAATCAGTACATTTCACTAAGATTTCTCTGGAACAGTCATGATAAAATTCATTGCCAACCATTCATTGAATATGGCCAAAGACCTAAAACTGTAATAGGACTTCTTGAACAGCAGATTTATTGATATAATCATGAACTAGTATATTTTTTTCAGCAACAAGATATTTTCTTTCGTCTTGTTTCAGTACAAATTCTCTCTGTGGTTGGTTCATCCTACTTTTACTTAACCTACAGCAAAATGCTGAGAAGGTAAAGAATGGCCCTTTGGGACTATTAATTTTGCCAATACCCTTGTTTTGGGTCATTGCATATACTGTGCACCAAATCTCAAGAAGTCATTACCACTCAGAGAACCATTACACCTATAAACACTGTGTTCAGCATGGTCCCAGGTGAGTCTGAGATGTATCACATCATTTCATAAGCCCTAGAGTGATCCATAGATATGTCAGAAAAAAGAAAGAATGCATCCCCTTGATCCATCTCTATATCTTTTAAAATTGCTAGCACTGTCACCATAGTACATGCAAATGAAAGCCATCTACAAGAAAGTGATGGATTGGGGAAATTAATCAATGTTTTTCACTGACTCATTGTTTTGCATATAAATAATTACAAACTAATAAATCTGTTTCTATAATACCATGTCTAGAAAGATTATGTATTACTCTTGTCATGATTACTTTCTTAGTGATAGCTTCTAGTTATTGATGAAGGCTGTATCACTGGAATTGGAAAGGACTGTGGGATATTAAGATATATCCTTTAGGACCTAATATTACAGCATGAACAAATAGCTTTTATTGGTTTTGTCTGTAGTGACTGAATTTCACTAAATTTTAGTTTAGAATCAAGAGATTTTGTGAGTTTGAAGATTATATTCTCCGTGTTAAACTCCAATATGTTCTCTGTTCACTGAATTAATGGCAATTTGGCAAAATGGCAGTTTGGGAGACAAAAATGTTCTTAGTTTAAAAAAAAAAAGATTTAGGCTTAGTGTATTTTGTCTTTTTCATCATTAATTGTCACAGGGTTGTTTTTTTTAAGTGTATATTTTGATGTACAGATGTTTGAATATTGTTTAATTTGCTTACATTATGTTTGTGCTGTGGCAGACCATTGAAAATAGAAGCACAGTATTCCTGCTGAATGCTAATCAGCAATGTAAGGTTACTAAAGTAAAGAACAGCTATAAAATATTGCACTCACGCTATAAGTAAGCAGCAAGTATATTGGATTGTTTTGTTCAAGGAATAAATTATATGATATGGTCTTCCACCTTGTAGCTGGTTCAGTTTGGTAATGAATAAGAGACATATCCCTCCAATATGGCAGGGACCATATTCTGGTGGACAGAACAGTCAGCTGAGAGACAGAAGACCTGGATTCTATTCATGGTTCAGCCATTAGCCTACTGTTTGACCTGGGAGAAATCAATTAATTACTCTGTGCCTCTGATTTCCCTCCCATCCTTATCTGTCTTATCTATTTAGATTTACTGTAATACAAATAAAAAAATAGTTTGATTGTTTGATGGTGTGTCTAAATAAAGATGGCATATGGTCTTGGTCCAATAGTTATCTGTTTCACACAAAACACTACTGCAATGCATACGTTTATTGGTAGTCTTAGCAGACAGGCCAAGACTATCATTTATTAGCTTTCCTATAATATTTGTACGTTTACTTGAAATTATTTTTATAGCAGTTGAGAAAGACAAAAATGTTCTCATCTCTATTTCAAGGTTTTCTCATCATCTTGGTCCAATTTGTTTATTTCATCACATCTCAGCATTTTTTTTTTAAGATACACAATTCTCATACACATTTCTGCTTAGGTTCATTGTCTTTTTGTAAAACTGTTTCCCCCTTTCCTCTCTGCCTATATATATCTGCTTCATGGCAGCACTGAAGCTTTCAGTTCAAATGACTTTCATTAAAAAATACAGGAGTACTACATATGGCCACAACAGCCAGGAAAATTGATACTTTTGTAGATCTGTATGATAATTTTAGTGCTATATAATGTACAGCATCAAATCCATGTGATTTTCTTCAGTCAGCCTCACAAAAACAATATTGACTTCATTTTCTATGAGTGTTAGTAGAAGAAAGTTCCACATGCTAGTAGGTCACTATAGCTGTCAAAAACAATGAATGTTGGAACAAAGAGTGAACGTGCTAATCTCTTTCTTAATTGACTGTTTAACTTTAGTATTTTCATCCAGTCACTGCTTATCAAATATTTTGGGACTCTCAGAACCACTTGATTTATATATTCTATTTATGGTAGAAATAACAAAAATCTATGGCCATAAATAGCTCTTTCTTAACTGCAATAGTAAATATACCAATGCTTTGTTAGAAAAGAGCAGTGTAATGTGTATGGATGACATAGCAGTGAGAAAGGGACTGAGTTGCAAACTGGAATGTATCGGTAGGCTTACAGTCAAACAAGGGATATAGGGGACCTAAAAACATGGAGGAAGTAAAAATAAGGAAACAGAAATAATGACTACTACATTTTGTGAAGGAAAATAGATTTTTGGGAGTAATGGTATCCCATAAAAGGGGGTATTTGGCAGAAAGAAAAGACAATAGCGTCTGCTGTATTACCTGTGAGAAGTGAGTTAATAATCTTAAAATTAAACTTGAAAAGGAACTACTAGCTATATAAACCATGTCATCTTACCATCAGAAACATGTTCTATTAATCTTCCTTTTTTTTTTTTTTTTTTTTTTTTTTTGCTTATTATTAGAGGTGGTTGGAAAACAGAGTTTCCCTTCCATGGGAAATTCCAACTTTTGGGGGAAAACATCTGCCCAAATCTGGAAAAAAAATTGTCAAAATTCTCCTCCAAAAATTGATTCAGAAACACTGAAACATTTTGTTTTGATGTAAAATTATTTAAATTTAGTATTATTGAAACATAATATATTTTGATAAGAAATATATAATTATAAAACATTAATTATGTTAAAATTAATATTATAATATAATATAAAAATCAACATGAAATAAAATGAAAAGAAAGCATCAACATGAAACATTTTGAGATTTCTGCATTGAAAATTGTCAAAATTGAGATATTCTCACAAAATGTTTCCATCTCAGTGAAATTGCATTTTCCAGTAGAAAACTGTTCTACCAAAAACATTTTGAACAACCCTATTTATTATTTCCATTTATTGTGTCATGGCTGAATTTAAATTATACTCTCTTTGAGACAGGGACCATGTCATCTGCCAATCATGTTTTTCAGTTTAATTAGTTCAGCTCAGCTTGTTACAGTAAACGTACAAGTATTGGGCCTCAAGTGTCCAATCCTTCAAGATGTGAAACATCTCCTGAGATCAGCCCTGCATCTTCAGTGCACACTGTCCAGAGTGAGAATTGATGAAGTTCAATATCTGGCAGGATTGGACATTTTGTAGGCCCCAGCACTGTGATACTGTGATGTAGGCCTGAACCAGAGCAGGCCCAAATCATGGATACTATTTGAAGCTTAAGGGTTAATCCTGGGAGAGAACAAAACTAGGCATTATAGATAAGGATGTTCCGGACACATTGATTGTTTGTTCATGCCATTGCAGGCTCCACTATGATAATTAACTGAAGTGGGAACATCCTGCCTAAACATTATGTGATTTAACATTTATGACACATTGGGGCTCTGCTTGTAACCATCTATGAATGGATGTTTGGGAACATCCTGAAATCTGATTGTGATAATTTACAAGTGAAGGAAAGAGCCCAATGTGTATCAGGAATGTGGTTGATGTGTAAATCATGGGCAATGAGAGGGCAAATAAGATTTCATGTATTTCTTTTTAGTAAAATGATATTAATAAAATTGGTGTAAATGTAAGGATTTTATTAAGTTAGTAAGTAAGTATAAGATAATTGTCACCAATGTAATGGAATAAGAATGTAATGATTTTTAGTAAGTATGAATGAGGAGTTTGAGAGCTGAGATAAGAAGGCAAGAAAATAATTGCTGAGGTAATGTTCTCAGCCTTCAAGGGCAGGGGGGAGAGAAGATGTTTTTGTTTGAAGAACTTTTACAACCCAGATGGCCGAAGATCAAGATAACCCAGAAGACAGAGGAGTTAACACGCAAGGACAAATTGTGAAACAGGAATGAAGGAACGATGAGAAAACTGTCACACTTGCAACGTCAAATGTAATTGATGATTACATCAAACAAGGAAACTATGTGACATGACAAAATCCATAGACCCAAATAGGGGATGGATAAGTATAAAAATGAAAAAAAAAAAAAAAAAAACCCTGGATTTTGGCTCATTCTGCATACCCCAAGGAGCATTGTGCCGCAACCAACAGAGCCTGGCTCCACCTTCGGATCTGAATTACCTGGCCAGTGATTCAGCTTGGGCAACAAGGGACTGGTAATTATCCCTCCTGCAGAACTCTCTGTGTGTGTGTGTGTGTCCTTGTTGCTGTCTTGTAAGGGGCTGAGCTGAACTTTGTGCAGAATCAGGTCTCAAATCAGGGTGTAATGTCTTAAAGCTGTTGCACAATATCTGTTGTTACAAACAATGAGGAGGTAATTTGGGAAGTGTCAAGGGACCCATTCTTATTTTTTTTCCAGAGGATCTTAAAGGTAGTTCTTATGTATATAACTACAATACATCCTGTAAGCTTAGTGTGACTGTACATCTTGCCAAATTCAGTTATATATATTGGGCCTATATTTTAAATTCTGTAACTAGAAAAATGTTTGCACCGATGTAGCCACGTTGCTCCAGAACTATAATATATTGATTCACATTCCTGCCATAGACTGCGGTGTAAGGACCTTTCCCCAGCTGAACTAAGTACATGCCTATGGTCTTTCCCCCTTGCTGCTAGAGACCTGGTGGACTGGAAACAGGTGGTACTGGTGTCACCTCTGCCTAATACCAGACTTCATTTAACTCATGGATGTGGGTTTGAATTGAGAATTTTCTTTCTTCTAGGTAGACTGCCAATCTGCACTGAAGACTCCACCTGTCCTGAGTTGCCTGGTTATTTTAAAAAGGTGCCTGATACCCACCTTTCACACCCCCACTTTTAGTAGAATCACCTCCACCATGTGAAGACAAATGAGGGGGATTTTGACTGTCAGAGGCTATCAGAGTTGCTTGCCTTTTACAGGCATTTTGTAGGTGTTGGGAGCTTAACCCCACACTGCTCCAGCCATGAGAGTATGTGATATAGCTGACACAATCCAGGAAGCAGGATTTTGCTGGTTTGGATACATACTGAGGATACATTAAGAGGATCTGTCGAAGATAGCATAGCAGGAGAGAGTGGTAGGAAAGAGGCCCTGAAGAATCAATCAATGGATTTCATCAAAGAAAATGGTAAGCAGGTGGACTTAGTGCTGCCTCAGACAGATTAAGATAGTGGATGCATGCATGATGACCTGACCCCAGATAATGGGATTAAAGGAAGAAAAGGAAGAAGGTTTCACACTTTATAACATCCAAGCAGTAATCCATAAAAAATGATTATTATGAATTAATGATGGATGTATTCATATTTTAGCCTTTTCCCATAAGGAAGGTTGTATAGAGCAATAATAATTTCCAGAGGACAATGACAGATTTGCTTACAGACCAAATGGAGTAAAAGTGCCATTCAGTTCAGAATAAAAATGAATCATTAACTCCTTATTAATTCATCAATAAATATTTAGAATTGTACAAGTAAATGATGGCAACCTAAATAGCTCCCTGGCTGATATATTTTTCTGCTTTTTTTCTTCTAGCTGCCAAAGTTCTTTCAAACAGTTTGGGCCAAATTCCTATCTAGTGTATCTCCATTAGACATAATGGAGGCTACCTGTAAGGCTTTCAGAGAGTATGGTTTCTGGAAGAATGTGATAGTTACACAAGGGATGGATTTGACTCATTCTGTGCATTACTGCTCTATCTTTTATCAATAGAACAAACCAGAGAAAAGATTTCTGCATTACTTTGAACATAGTTGACCCATGTTTTGTTTTGCATGGATTTTTTTTTTAATTTTAATTTCTTGTAGGTGACATCCACACTTACTTTTATATCATTAGACATATTAATGAAAATACGGATACATAAAGTGAGCACAAATGTACCTTGGGATGAAAGCACTGCTGCATAACAAGAAACACTATACCTTTTGCAGTAATTGTTTTTCACTATTCTGTGTGATGCACATATGTGACTTCTTGAAATTGCTTCTAGTTGTCATGCAGGACATTCTGGCTCAAAGCTGGTCTTTTGTGTTTGTTCCCTTTTGAGCATCTAATCTCATTTTTCACACTGTTGTCCAGAAAATACATGGCATTGCTTTAGTATCTCAGGTTCAATTGCTTTATAGTTTTCATGCTGAAGCACCACACTTAGCAGAAAATGGTACTTCTACAGGATTTTTCTTTAAATAAATTGTATCTTACTAATATTTAGAAGTCATTTTACTGCTTTTTAAAAATGAGGAAGAGAAATTCAATATTTTATTTACACACACAGTAAAGTCATTTAATGTATTGGTATTTCTAGTATAATTTTTTAGAATTGCACTCTGTCCATACCCAATACCTTGACTTTCTGCTCTACCTTTTAGAATATGTTTTGTAGAGGATGCTATCAATCTAGACTATTATTGTGAATGAAATTGTACTTCAGAGGCTTGCAGGAAGCATCTGCTCCATTTCCATTTGTATTGGCTTATTTGGGCTCTAAAGAATTGTGGAAGGTGATTGTTGAATTCTTCTCTTTATTGGTATACATTGCTGAAATTCACTGAGAGATTTAAGTTTATCTTGACAGCTGAACTAAACAGGTCTCTCACACTACTTTACATTTTCTGCACTGCTAAGGGTCACTGAAAGTAATTGCCGTATTTATCTCCCTATGAGTTGAGAACCATGGCAAGACTGCAATTACAAACTTTTGTTATTTGACTAGAAGTTTGTATCAGTAGAACCTCCTTAAAAATTATAATTATGGTTAAATAGAATTGTGCTGTACTTACAACAGTATAACCAAGAACAGATTCTGACCCCAGTGATTTTTTGGCTCTATCTATGCCTTACACAGCAGTCTTTTTAATAGAACAATTACAATGCCTAAACTCGTAGAATGGCTAGTTTAGAACTGCTTTGTATCAGTCAGAATAAGTCATAGGATTATTTTGACCCAATTATTTATGATTTTTAGACTCATTTATTTTTTTAAAAATTTCATTATAATTAATAACTAATATTCTGGAATGTAAAATATATTAAACCAGTTGTATGTGCCATGCATTACAACACAGATTTAAAACTGGGACTTGAGCCAGTGCAGACCACAGAGGTGACATGTTTGATCTTCATTAGAGGAGTGTATCAGTGTGTCTCAGGGTGCACCACTCACTGCTCGTCTGGCACCTCCTTCTGGTCTCCCTGAAGATTAGCTCCTGAGGTAGACGCCACCTTCCACAGTTTGCATAGTGTTACTCTGTTTCTCCTTCTGGTCTGCAGCTCTGCATCTCCTTTGGGACTTAGCCCTCTGGCTAGATCACTTAACATTCCCTCTTTTGGGGTACAGTCCATTAGCAGTCCAAGGCAGTCTTCCCATTCACTGCCTCATTTCTATGTCACACCCTCAGTGGCTGGTAGGGGAACCGGGGCCCGCCATTTTCTACAGGGTCCAGTCCAGGAACTCTCAACTCAGCCGTTCTGGGCTTCCTCTCTTTGCCCTCACTGCATCTTCTCTGGACTGCTTCCTATCACTCTGGTTTCCCTTCTCTCTCTGGGTGTATCAGCTCCAAACACCCTTCTCCCTCTTCTCAGGGAGTGACTGCTGCATGCCCTGCTGCAGTCTTTCCCAGCACCCAGTCTGTAGCCCGCTACCTGGCTTTGTAGGCCCTGCCTGTTCTTGTACAAATGAGCGTCTCTCTAATTAGCCGTCTCCAACCTAAAGCTCTCCTGTTTGCAGCCTAATTAGCTCTTACACACCCCATCAGACAGTGTTTCCTCTTTATGGTATCAAAATAAACTGATTCAAAGAGTATCATTCATAGCTGTTTGAGACTGGGATATGAATGGTCATGGCTAGTGGTTAGAGCAGGAGTCAGGCCTAGTAGCTGCAGAGGGAGTCAGTAGCCCGGAATGGGAGCCCAGGGTCAGAGCTGGAGTCAGAAGACAGAAAATCAGATTTGACGGTCATAGCCAGGTTCCCTGGAGTGAGGCACGGCAGGGGCAAAGATGGGGCAAAGGCAGAAGCTGGGCTAGGTAATTGGTTGGAACAAAGCAGGATCAAGGCTGGGAACCAGTACGTGCAGGATCTATCACAGCTGTTGGCAAATTCTTTCAGCAGCTGCTAAACTGCTTCAGAGATTAAGAGCTGGTCTGCTGCTTACTCTTCCCATCACTCACTCAGTGTAGCCAATCAGGCAGCCTACTACCGGGCAATCATGTTTGTTAGGTTGCTTGGATACTGGCTGTGCTGCAGGCCCTGATTCCGACAGTACCATTCCCTCTCGACGGTGCCTCCAAAGGGCCTCAGGGCCCAGTTTATGGGGTACTTCCCATAGCACTCTTGTAATAGGTTTGGGGTGTGGATGTTCTCTACTGATTCCCAAGACTGCTCATACAGACCATAGCCTCCCCAGTCCACCTGGTACTGGAGCCTTCCCTTAACTTTTCAATATTCAAGGACTTGGTGAACTTCTTCCTAGCCACAGACTATTATTGGTGTGGTGGGTTGGAGATATTTAGGTATGGATTGTTGATTCAGGGCTTAAAAAGTGAGATGTGAAAGATGCGGTGGATCTTCAAGGACTCAGGCAACTATAAACTGAAGGCCACTGGTTTTACCCATTCTATAATCCTGAAGGGGTCCAGCCTACTTAGGCAGATAGGTGGCTTGAGCTAAGTGCAGGTCTACACTACCACTTAAACCAATATAACTTATGTCACTCAGGGATGTGAAAAAGCCACCTCCCCAAGCAATGAAAGTTACAGTGACCTAAGCACTGTCCACACCGGTGCTATGTCAGTGGGAAGCACTCTCCTACCCACATAGCTTCCACCTATCACCAAGGCTGATGGGAGAGCTCCCATCAGTGGCTGCGCCGATGTAGCACTTCTAGTGTAGACTAGCCCTAAGATTAAGTGCAGGGAACCCTACATCCAGATTGGCATCAGACTGAAGGTCTTGGTCCATATGGTGCTTATTGATTTCATTGGTGAACTTCAAGTGTTCCTTGAACTCCTGTTGCATCCAGTGTAAGTGGGAAGCTACTTTGTAAGAGTCGGTACCAGGGAATTTACAGGTAACTCTGGGCGCAAGCCATAGTTTGCAAAGAATTGGCTATATGGGTGGAGGCATGGATTGCATTGTTATCTGCGAATTTGACATATGACAGGGATGGAACCAGTCATTCTGGTGGTAAATCAGAAAGAAGCAAAGATACTATTCCAAAATGTGATTGACTTTCTCTGTTTGTCTTTTAGGCTGTGGGTGATAGGACAAAGAGAGAGATTTGATGCCAAGAAGCCTAAGAAATGCCCACCAGAATCAGGAGATGAACTGGAGTCCCCAATCGATACAATGCCTGTTGATAATCTGTGGTAGTGAAAGACATTTTCCAGGAAGAACCAAACTATCTCCCATGTAGTAGAAACTGTATAGCACAGAATGAAGTGCTCCTTCTTTTGTTCAGAGATTGAAAGCAACCAGGATTACCAAGTGTCCCTGGGAGCATTGCAATTTTACAATGAAGTCTATTGATAGAGTATACAAAAACTATAGAAGCATGGGCACAGGCTGGAGGAGATATAGAATCATATAATCATAGAGTTGGAAGGGACCTCAGGAGGTCATCCAACCGCCTGCTCAGAGCAGGACTAACCTCAACTAAATAATCCCAGCGAGGGTTTTGTCAAGCTGCAGTTTAAAAACCTCTAAAGATGGAGATTCCACCACCTCCCTAGGTAACCCATTCCAGTGCTTCACCACCCTCCTAGTGAAAAATAGGGACTTGATTGTGGGTTCTTGGTATGGGCGTTGAGATCACAGGACCTTATATAATCCTTGATGTAAGATCGTAAGTCTGGCCACCAGAAGCTCCTTGAGTAAACCAAAATGGTCCTGAAAGTGGCAAATTGTGGTATAGTTTCAAAACCTGAAACCTAGGTTGTCCCTTTGGAACACAAATATAACACTTATGCGAGAGGAGGCTATTCTGTTAATGGAACTTGGAGGTGGGTCAGGTACCTGCATTGTTCAGGGTTTGGAGGATGTGGGTTGTGAACAGCTCATTAGGGAGCAGGTGAAGAATGTGAGAGAACCACATTCAAATCCCCACTCTATGTGTTTAGAGTAGAGTCTTGAATCCAGATCTCCCAAATATGTTAACCACGGGGGAGATATTAGAGGAGCATCATCTTCTCCTTGTTTTTTCACAAAAAATGACTGACCTGGTGTCATGCTGTCTGAAGTGGCTCAAAACTGCAAGTGCCAAATTCAGGTCAAGCAGTCAGAAAACAGGGCAGACACCATAAACTGGTGGTATATTCTATAACAGATTTTACCAAGCCAGTAACAAATGTAAACTTCTGGGTCACTGTATTAGCCTTACCATGGAGTCACAGACAGGCCTCTTAGACTCTCCAGTGCCCATTTGCCACCGAGACAAACTGGACTTTGTGATGCTGGTTGCTATAGCAAATATCACATCATATTAGGTTACTCCAAACACCAAAGGGGCAGTCACTTACCCTAGGTTAATGGATACTCTTGATCTCACAGCAAAGACAATGCCTGCAGCCAATTTTTCTCTAGTAAACTAATTAAAGATTGATTAGCTATAAAAAAGAAATGAGAGTTGAGAGGTTAAACCAGGTAAAATACATTAACAAGTGAGTCAAAGTTTGTAAGTCCAAAATGCTGACAGAGTTGTAATAATCTGCTATATTTCCAAAAGTTCCTCAGGGTTACCCAGGGTCATTCTGGGGATTTCTGCCCACATGTTCAGTATTCCATCCTGTTAGAATCCAAAACAATTCAGAGATATTGGCTCGATCTATTCTTATAGCATCTTTCCACAGAGGGCAGTCTAGCAGGTGTTTTCATTCACAGCAAAGATTCTTCCCTTGTTGATTAAATGCAAACAGTCTGTGAATTTCCATTGTCAAACACAACAACACATACTTAGAAGTTAGCAATCCTTTACATTTCCAAGACTCCAATCTTGAGTGATGGGTAAATGTAATGTAAACACAATGTGAAAGTCAGAAACAATCCTTCATTAGTTTTCATGAAGTTTACATATCCAATACCTTCACATCTTAACACTAACACACACTTTAATCTAAGGTTATCTAATTACCAGGCTTACATAATGTAATGTGATAGTAAATGACAGGTTATAGGTAAGTGAAGACAATAACATTAACATTTCTTGAATATCCACACACTAGAGAATTATTCCATGGACATCAATACACTTGACATTTCTTTGATATTCACCCCAAATGAATTAGTCTATGGCTTTGATTTGAGCTGGCCTGCCAGAGTAGCACCTGTCATAGGCATCAAATTTCAGGAGCTGATTCACAACTGTGAATCCACCGCCCAGCAGTTTTGCACCTAACTCCCTTTGGCATTTCCTACGGGCTAGCTCAGGTGGCTACCTGCTCAGTATGCTGGCTTCTGTGAATCTTGTTTTTTGGCACTTTTTTTTCCCCATATATTGATTAGGGAGGCTAGCCCCCTAATGCTGGGTTGTGAATTCCACTTGTCACAAGGGCACATAAGTTACATGTTGCAATGCTCAGCATTGCCACACCTAAGTCCCTTTCATGAATCTAGTCCAAAATCCTTGCTGAGATTAAACTTTTGTGGACATAAAATTTTGGGTTTTTTTCCCCCCTGAGTAGACTTTACTGTCTGGTAGAGTAAGAAAACTAAAATGCATGTCAGGTAAGCAATGTATCTATAAAATAATAGTTAATGTGAATCAAGAATACCCACTAACTCATATCTGCTGCTTTAAAAAAAATAAAATTAGAAAATAAAACTGCCTGAACAATAATAGTTGGTGTGTGCCTAAAATTAGCAATGTAAACACTTCTGTAACCCTAATCTTTCCTTTTTCCCCTTTAGCAATCATCAATCATTTTGCCACATTTACATCTAGGGCTTAGTTATTAAATAAGTATTTATACATGTAAGTAACTTTACTCACATGAGTAGTGGCATTTAAGCCAGTCAGTCTCATTCATGCATAAAAATTATCAGGATTGGGCCTAAACTCTTCATAGCAGTGGTGTATCTACATCTTCAGTGAAACATGTAGCATACTTTTGGGAGCTCTGAAATAGCAGTAGTAATAAATAATAATTCGTTCCTCAAACAGCTATATGAAGGATACAAAATGAAGGATACAAATAATCAAAGCAGAAGTTTTACTAACAATATTTTAGCTGATTACTTATGCATATTTAATCATCCATCTGTGTGTTTGGGAATTTCTCTGCCTTTGAATCTATCTATCTTTTCTAAAATAGAAAATGTAATTTTTTTCCTGAGGCAACTGCCATATCAGGAAGTTCTTCAGCATCTTATTCAAACCCAAAATAGGATTCACACACTCAACTATGAAAAGCTTCTGGCTGACATAATTATAGAATATATATTTCATTATATTATTAAGGTTGCAAAGTCAAGCACTCAAAAGTTAGGAAAAAATTAGGACAGTTTTAGGCCTGTTGTGCATAATGATACCTTCTTTATTTACATAATATCAAGCTATTTTTGGAGCATGCTCAGTGCAAATGGAATTTTTGGGGAATTAAGCTGTGAAGCTCTAGAAAATTTCTATTGAACACAGAACACAGAAATGTAGGGCTGGGTTAAAACAGACTGTGGTGCCTTGTCTAGTGCAACCCCCAACACTGAGACAGGACCAAGTAAACCTAGAACATTCCTGATAGGTGTTTGTCTAACCTTTTCTTAAAAACCTCCTTGTTAACCTATTGAAGTACTAAAATATCTTTGTAGTTAGAAAGTTTTTCTAATATCCAACCTCAATCTCCAATGTTGCAGATTAAGCTCATTACTTCTTGTCCTACCTTCAGTGGACATGGAGAATAATTCTTCCCCATCCTCTTTAAAATAGCTCCTAACTTATTTGAAGACTGTTATTAGGTCTCCCATCAGTCTTCTTATATCAAGACTAAACATTCCCAGATTTTTTAAGTTTAGTCATGGGTCTAGGTTTGACATTTTGTATCATAGTCTTTCTTATTTTGTCCCTTTGTGTGTGTTCTATTCTTTTGTACTTTTTCTTAGCAATTTGTTCTATAGTTCCACTTTTTTAGAATTCCTTTTGGATTTTCTGGTCATTAAAGAGCTTCTGATGGAACCATTGGCCTCTTACTATCCTTCCTATCTTTCCTTCTTATCAGAATAATTGGCAGTTATTCCTTTAAAATTGTCTCTTTGAGACTGCCAGCTTTCCTGAACTTCTTTTTAATTTAGATTTTCTTACCATGAGACATTATCTACCAGTTCTCCAAGTTTGTTAAAGTCTGCTTTTTTTGAAGTCCATTATTCTAAAGTCCTTATTCTGCTGCTCCCACCCTTTATTTGCTTAGAATCTATCTATCTAATCTATCTACCTACCTATCTATCTATCTATCTATCTATGGTCGCTTTCACCCAAATTGCCTGTGCAAACTGTGATTTTTTAAAGGTTTATAACTTGGTAAAATTTTAGCAGATTTTCCTGGGGAAGGCAAAAGGTGCACCCCTAACACATAAGGCATCTGCCTACCAAATTTCAAGTCTCTGCTCCAAAGCATGGGGACCCTAACGCTTCGCAAAAAAAGGTCAGTAGATTTTTTTAACATGGACAAACCTATGTATGTACCCTAATATTGTTTTTGAAAACAACTGAACTGTCATGGCTGAAATTTTCTAGAGAAGTTCAGTCTGAGGTAGACACCCAGCATGGAAAAATTCAATCCCGAAAGTGAAAAGTCTGGAAAAAATTTAGGGATTTGAGAACTGAAATCTTTTTTTCCGATGTAAATCAGAAGGAATAATTTTGCGTATTTCTTTACATTTTATATTATTTTTTCTACTGTTTTGCTATCAGCATTACATAGCCTTGTCTTCTTGTTTCTGTGGTGAATTCCACTTGATTTTATTTTATAGCTGTCAAACAATTAAAAAAATAATTGCAATTAATTGCATTAAAAAATAGTTGTGATCACTTGCAGTTTTAATCGCACTGTTAAACAATAATAATAGAACACTAATTTAAATTCAGCAAGGAAGCATATCCTCTGGAATGGTGGTCAAAACGTGAAGGGGCATAAGAATATTTAGCATATCTGGCATGTAAATACCTTGCAATGAGTCTACAACAGTGCCATGTGAGCACCTGTTCTCACTTTCAGGTGACATTGTAAATAAGAAAAGGGCCTAATTATCCCCCATGAACGTAAGCAACCTGGTTTGTCTTAGCAATTAGTAGAACAAGAAGTAGGATTGAGTAGACTTGTAGGTTCTATAGTTTTACATTGTTTTCTTTTTGAGTGCAGTTATGTAAAAAAAAAAATGACATTTGTAAATTGCACTTTCACTATAAAAAGATTGCACTACAGTACTTGTATCAGGTGAATTGAAAATTACTATTTCTTTTGTTTATCTTTTTACAGTGCAAATAATTGTAATAAAAATAATCATATAAAGGGAGCACTGTATGCTTTGTATTTTGTGTTGTAATTGAAATTAATATATTTGAAATGTAGAAAAAATCCAAAAATATTTATAATAATTTAAATTGGAATTCTCTTATTGTCTAACAGTGCGATTAAAACTGCAATTAATCAAAACTTTTTTAAAAAATCTAATTTATTTTGTATTAATTGCTTGTGTTAACTGTGACTAATCAACAGTTCTATTTTAATTATAAATAGTGTTTCACATTTTCAGTTTTTGTTTTTAAAAAAAGATTCTGGTAATTTTTCAGTGTTTATTTTCCTAACATTAAAACCAGGATGAAATTGGGTTAAATATAATAATTAAAAAATCAGGGGGAAAAAATTAAAATCTTTAATAATATACTCATTTTACTGCAATATAGTTAAAACTTTGTTTTTTTATTTTGTGTGTCTCTCTCTCACAGCTAGTAGTTTTTCCAGAAATCCTGGTTTGCATATGCTTGTATAATTTTCTTCAAAGTATCCTCACTCATGTTGAGCCTCTTGTTGCCTTGGAGGTAGTCCGACTTTGAAAATAAGTGCTCTGCATCAATAGATCTAGGGTATACACTCTAAACTCCCAATGCCACTTTGCTGAAGTTGGGAAGGGTGTCTTGATGACTGTTCCAAAAAGTCAGCACATCCAGTTTCACATTGTCAGGGTTAGGCCTGTTCATGTATGTAGTAATTTCTCTTTCAGATTTGAAATTTCATCTTTAGTGGCAAATCGTTGAAACACGCTTGCATAACAGTAGTAGTCTGCTGCAAAATTCACTCTGAGGAATAGGTGCAACACCCGGATGACATTCCAAAAAGAATCTTTGGCACCAAAAATTTTGGGTTCAGATTACAGGCCATGGTTGTCTCCCATTTCTCGCTGAATGTTGGGGTGAAGGTTTTGAATGCTTTTTTGCTTTTCTTGTGTTCTGGGATCTGAAAGATTTCCAGGAAAGGCTGGATTTTCTCACCATATGTTTCTCCTGCAGCTTTTGTGCTCAGTTTAGCTTAGATTTTGGTTGTCAGGATCTGATAAACGTCTGTATTGGCAAACATGTTGACAGTAGTTGGAGAAAACTCCAGTGTTTTCTGTGGGTCAGGCAATAATTCCAAGTTTTCAACAATGAACGGTACCTTGGTGAGCAGAATCTGGCAGGCATTTTGGTTATTTGCCAGTCTCTTCAGAGTTTCTGCTTTAGAACCAACAAACTCAGGATGATGTAGGAGACACATTAGCACAGTTCATCTGTTATTTATATGACAGGCAGTGAAGTACATGCTCATCCACCAATGTGGCACAATAATCGGCAGTCAGTTCTGCACTCATCTCACTCTGTAAAACAAAGCCTTTAACTAGTTCAGATGCTTGACAACGGCCCCAAATCCAATGATGCAAGATTTCACCTCTTTCATTTCTTCTCTAGCAGTAGCTGCTGACAGCACAATGTTAATCAGATGAGCAGGAAAGGTAATATGTAGCAGCTTCAGTTCCTGATCGAATTTAATCTCCTGTGCAAAGTTAGCCATGTAGGAAGCATAATCTGTGTTAGTTGTGGTCACATTTTCCCAAATTAGTTAGTACATCTCCAACATGTCAGTTATTGCTGCATTGACAAAATGGATATCAGCAGAGGGGATGAATATCACATCAGCACAAAACAATGCAGGTTTATTTGCTTTCAAATCATAAAAAGAAAACAAAAGGCCAAGAATCGCATGGTCCAAAGCACCAGGAAACTTATAAAAAATCAGACTCGACACCACATTTCCATCAATTTGTTCCATCAGTTTAGATACTAAAGCATCATAATTTTCTTTCAGATACTTACGAGTGAGGTTGTTTGCATTAGGAAGGATTTTTGCTGCAGGACAGTATTGTTGCAGAAAGTCACCAATAGGGCTCTGCAATTAACAGTGGTTGTCCAGTGAACCAAAGAACATGCACAAATTCATTGACACAATCATACTGTGTCCTCTCTTTCATTAAAGTTCTGGTGAAAGCTCCTGATATTGATTTTTTTTATCCCAAAGCTCACTTTTTTCTTTAAGCTTCTTGTGTTGTTTGCTTTCAACATGCTCTTTTATTCTGTCAGCACAACCACTGACCTCAATACTGCAGTATTTGCACGGCAATGCATCCTCTTCTCTTGCATCTCTACTTTTATTGAAAATTTCTAAACACTGATTTTCTTGTTGGTATTCAGGCATAGATTTACGTTTTCACCCAATATTTCCCTTTTTACCTTATGTTTGTCGAGGCTTGATTGTGTAAATGGATGCAAAGAAATATGTAGGCATTGTCTCTTTGTGAGACAATCATAGTGTGATATTAATGTTGTTTTATTTTCCAACCTCAATCGTGTGTGTTTTGTGTTTTACACTGCAGAACTGCTTCAATCTCAGAGATGCAGGACATAGCAATTGAGAAAAGTGTTAGGGTTTAATAAAAATAAGTTCCCGAAAAAATATTTATTGGCTTGATAAATGTGTGTAAATCAGTAAAAAATGACCTCCTTTAATAAAAAACCCTGGCAATTTATTGATGAAAATTGGTAAAAACTGAAAGCTATTTATAAAATAAGAATATTGCACCAGTTTTATTTTCACGTGTGTGTACCTCTGTAGAGCTCATCGTTTATAAATGAATTTGCTCCAATATAACATTTCACCACTTAAAAGGAATGGAATATATGTCAGTATTGGTGAATGGAATACATAGAGGAAAGACTGCTGATTTTCTTGTTCATAAAAGTTGTATGCTACATATAAAAATGTATTGCTTCTGATAATTAGTGGTAACATGAAATTCAACCCAGTCCAGATATGTATCTTGTGGTGTAGCCATAGAAAGGATAACGAATATAAAGAGGGTTCGTATGAATATAGGAATTGCTTTGTAATCACCATTTGTAATTTACAGGACAAAGATGAGCAAAATGAATGCACTTTTAAAGTATATCTGTGGACTTGACTTAATGTTGAGTTAATAGACAATAGCGTTGGTCCTTCTAACTGAGATCAATATTCATGTTACTGTGCAGAAGAGTTCTAAACAGTTATAGAATATTAGAGCAACTATTCCCTATGGATCCATCACCCGGAAAAACTCTTGCATTGAATTAAGAGATATAAATGGCATAGAAAATTGGAATGAAAATACATTTATTTCTTTCTGTTCCTATTTTCTAATTTTGGATCATTGGTCCTACTTGAAGTAGGTTGAACGTCCACTAGTTACTGAATGGAGGAACCACTGGAGCAAAAGCCTGAGATTATGATAACCACCTATGGGCTATTGTGATAGGGTGACATCCCCACACTAGCCTTACAAGAGCGGAAATGAACCAGGTGGGCCCAGTCAGCTAATTAGGGAGCAAAGAGGAGAGCTTTTGGCTGGAGGCAGCTGATAAGAGTGAGGCTCACCTATGCAGGAACAGACAGGGCCTATAAAGCCAGGAAGCTGGTTACAGACTAGGGCTATTGGGAAAGGCTGCAGGAAGGCAGGCAGCAGCCAGGTGTCACTCGCTGGGAAGAGGGAGGAAGATTTGGAGCTGGTATGCCCAGAGAAAGGAACCAGAAGAGTGGGAAGCAGTCCAGGGAAGGAGCAGTGAGGGCAGAGAGAGGAAGCCCGGAACTGCTGAATTGAGGGTCTCTGGACTGGAACCCACAGAAGTAGGAGGGCCTGGGTTCTCCTACCAGCCACTGAGGACGTGGTGTAGACCTGAGGCAGTGAACAGAAAGATTGCCTGGGGTTGGTGATGGATTGAACCCTGAAAAGCAGAACACTGAGTGACCTATCCAGAGGGCTAAGTCATGAAGAGGATGCTGAGGTGCTTGGAGCGAGAGGATATGCACACCAGAGTCACAGTGACAATGTGCAAACAGTAGACAGTGGTGTTGGTCTCGAGAGCTAATCCCCATAGTGACCAGGAGGAGGCACCAGAAGGGTGGTGAGTGGTGCACTCCTTGACAGCTATGCACAGTAAATTCCAATAAACAATGAAATGGCACTTCAGCATCCAAATCTCCTAGGCTGCTTTGCAAATTGTAGTGTAAAATTTTATTCCAACATGAAAACCAGACAGACCAAGAGAGCTGAATAAGAAAACAATGCACTGTAGTCTTGTGTATCCTCTGCTGGCTCTAAATCTGTATTCTAATGTTATTAACAAAGTTGTATTAATCTCTGCTGACTTCAAGGAAACAGTCAATGAATGAATATTTTCATTTTTGCCTATCACGATTTATATGACTATGTTTCTGAAAGAATAGATACAAAAAAAAAAAGTAGTACTTTTCTGAATGTTAACCTAGCTTACAGTTATTCAATTGTTATATGCTCCTCCTACTCTCTGTCAGTAGGTGGAGGAGAGGAATAGCAAATAGACACCAGACTCAGTGACCACCCAATCACTACCTCACCTCAAACTAAATGGAGCAAGATCCCCAGGATTTTGCTCTCAAGGGCAGCCTTTAAAAACACTGTCCCTTGGGAATAGCAGAAGTGGCAGGAGCTGACATTCACCACTGAAAATAGAACAGATCCAGACAGGACAGTGCTCATCTCTGTTGATTCCTTTTGGGATGGAGTGGGGAATATCTGCAGATGGCCACCAGGTGTAAGGAAGGGGAGACTTCATTTGAACTGAGGGAGGAGGGAAAGAGGGCTATGCAGCAGTTCAAAGGTAGTTTTCAAGGTTAAATAAATGAAAAATATTGAAAAGAGGCAAGGTATAAATAAAAACAAAAAACAAATACAGTTAAGGGTTAAATATTATTATTAATATTTTAATATGCATATATATGAATAGAAAATCCTAGGATTAGCTGTACATGCAAAATGAGTAAAAGACAAGGGCTAAAATACTAATAAAGGTAAATAAAACCAAAAACGGCCCCAGTTACATGTGAATTTAAAACACTGGGAAAGTTAAGGGTTAATATATCCTGCAAGGGAAAGTATCCTTGAAATAATAACAGACCTGATCTCCATTTTACGTCAGTGTGAGTATTCACGTGGCTAAACATAAGCAGTGTTTCGAGGGCTGGGGCCATATGCAATAAAACACAAAACTCTGGCAGCTGGGAGTGGTGTCAGATACATCAAAAAGTGGGAATTTACTATCAAGCAATTTATCAAACCTAACTAAATGATGGCCTGAATTCATTTTCCTTTTCTTGTTGGGCCCGCAGAAATGTAGGCCTCCATCCAACTCCCATTGAAATCAAGAGAAAGATTCCCATTGAATTCAATCGGAGTTGGATGTGAATAACTTTATGTCTCTGAAAAGTCCCATACGGAACAAGCTTATATGCTGAGCAAAAATGTATATAGTTTTACCGCACACAGGGTTTTCAAAAGGTCACAACTCGTTTAGTTTAAACAGAGTTAGAAATGTAATATAAACCAATGTAACATACCATTTATTATGCAAATTGCTCTCTTGGTTTAGTGGTGGCAGCTTGTAAAATAATAGCCCCCATGACTGCTGAATCTGCTTGTCTGGTCCAGTCCTGTTGTTATTACTTCTAATCCTTTGCTCTTTATTGGGCTTCTTTACAGGCCCATGGGGCACCTTAATCAAATGGCTCAACAAAAAAAAATGAGAGCCTCCCCATATGGCTGCATGGAGCTGCATAAAGAATGGTTGATTGGTTACAGTACTGCCTGCGTAAGATTAAACTAATAGATTCGATATTTGCAAGCACTATAATTTCACAAGCAAAAGAGAGAGCTCAACTTACCAGTCTATGAGGTGAAATTAAGAAATATTTAACTCCCACCCTTTGTAAATCGTCGCACCTCCCCCCAAAAAGAGGAGGGGGGACTTTCCTCGTTTGCTTAATTTTCCTTCTGAGGAAACAAACAAATAATATTGTATATAATTTAAAATCTGCTTATTATCTTTTAAATTATATGCTGCTTAGAGCTGAAAAAGGAATATTAAAGAGTGGATTTTTTTATTGCTTCATATGTTTGGAAGGTATTTACTGATACCATAAAATTAGCCAAGAAAATGAATAATTCTGGGTCATTACTAGTGGATATACCTGATTTACTATAAAATGTAAATGTTCCGTTGCATAGTAAATGAATAATATTCGGTAGAAGATTTGTAATTTGAAATGATCCCTACCTCTTATACAGTGTTTTACATCTGTAGATCTCAAAGCACTTCACAAAGGACGTGAGCATAATTTTCCTCATTTTTATAACTGGGGAAACAGGGGCACAGAGAGGTGAAGTGATGGTCAAGCAGCAGGTGAATGGTAGGGAAAAAATAATGTACTCCCTTTTAATATTCAACTCCCATAAGGCAATTTATGATGTATTTATTTTACTTGGCATCACTCACGTTGTGTCACTCTCTCCACTTACCCATAGCAACTCTACACGCTTCAAGTAATCTCTGCATAGCCTGTAAGGGGCAAGGAGGACCACAAATAGTGTAAGGTGACCACCTGGGCCTTACATTTTGAAAGTCACTCATCTCTCTCTTGTTATGTGATGACTACCATCTTGGCTAACCTTGGGGACCTCCATAGTTAACTGTGTGAGTGTCTACAGCTTGAGCTAATAAATCAGACTCTGAAGCAGACAGCTGTCACAGACTCTCATCCTCTGTGGGTCAAGCACAGGGTTGATGCAGAATACATACTGGCCAGTGGGTTACCTAACTTGGTCTAGAAGGAGGAAGCTCATCCCAAGCATGTGAGGCCTACAGCCATTTGAATGCTGCGTTAACTCCTATATATGTGACAACCGTCACCTTGGTTAACACTGGCGACTGAACTGTGGACAGCCACAGATAAAAGCCTAAGTCTTTAAAGCTAGATATAAAAAGCCAGGCTGTCAAGTTAAGAGATATTCATATCTCCTCTGATTCAGACAGTGATGGTGACATGTAGCACACACTGACCAGTGGGTTGCACTTGCAACAGCTGAGTTGCACTTCCTTTATCCCAAATTACGTGATTGTATAGGAAGATGTCAGCTTCCCATTTAATAATTGATTGATGTAAACATGATAGGTAAATGAGATATAAACACAACTGGATTAGTTTAAAGATGGATAGCAAGTTTATTAATCAACAGAAAAAATCCATTTCGCAGCAAATTGGTCCAATGTGGGACAAAGGCCTTGGCATTGGGACATGAATACAAAAGGATAAGCTACTTTAGTCATATCCCTCCCAACATAGCCACAGGATTTGGCAGTTACTGGAATCTCTAGATTGGACTGTCCGCTTCCAAAAACCAAAGGCCACTGAGAGGTACCTCATTCTATCCTCACAATGGAAGTACATCTTCTTCCTCCTCTATATCAGTACTGAGCCTTCATTCACTCACATCCCTGTTTTTGTGTGTTGTGGTCAGTATTGGGCTATGCAATCCAAGCATTCCTGAACAGGATAGTTGTAACAGCTATGACAATAGGATCAGGACGGTATTAGACAAGGTTCCATCTCCCACACTCCATTCTCACTGAATTAAATTTCTCAAGTGCTCAGCAAAGGAGAAAAATACAGACTGAAAGGCCAGTCTACATTGTGGGAAAATTCTTTCCTGACTCTGAATAGGTCATCAGCTAAAAGCCAAATCACTACAGGGAACCAGGACACATCATCTTGATGGGCTGAGAATTTGTGCCAGTGGAAATGGCACTAGGAATAAGGAAGTCCCCCATTTAACACCCTCAGTGAGGAAGAAAAAGAGACCAAAAACTCCCACATCACCCAAGAAGCCTAATTAGATTTCTGTGAGAGCCAGGAAAAGTTCACCCAATCTTTCACTCTCCACATGGGTCAAAGACAAAGCAAAATAAGGGCAAGCCAAAGATCAGTCCCGTTGTGGGCTTACAGAGGGCTCTGAGATTGTCTTCCTGCCTGTACACCTGATCAAAGGCCCATGCTTGTGAGTTGGGTGGGCAGCTCTTACAATGTTCTTTGTACTTACATGTTTAAACTATCTTTTATATAACATTTCACTTTTCCTTTGAAAAGTGTAGTAGCAGCCAGAAACAATCAAGGAGTGAACTGAGAGGACAGTTGGCGTCCCTAAAGACTGAGTATGGCTGATTTCATGGAACAGATACATACTTTTTAATGTCTAAATATTGGATATAAAATGCTTTGTACCTCTTGCATTTGTTTGAAAAGATTATTTTGACAGGCCATTATTAAGAATAACTCCATCGTAGATAGGGTGTTTTCTGAATTTTTAATCACCAGCTCTGGAAACTGAGCCAGTGGATCTTTGCTTTTTATTCAGTATACTCTATTTAAAAGGCCTTGTGCCTTTGCCTTTACAAAAGTGAGGAGTCCCCTGATTAAATATGCATGCAACAGAAGCTAGAAATAAAGAATTCAAAAGGACATTCACGGGTGATTTAATTGGCCTGAGCACTTCACAAGTGTTTCTGTAGGGTATTCTAATTACTCTCTGGTACTAGAAAAGTTTGTGACTGTTGTATAATGACTTTTTTCTTCCTTAAGAAACTTTCCCCCTCTTTCTTTGTCTTTGTTTCTTTTATGTCAGTAATAAAAAGCAGCCAAATGAAAGTTACAAATGGTTTGATTTGATTTAATATGTTATGGAATTTCAAGTCTAAAGGTATTCTCAGATGAAAGAAACAGATTATATGCAGTCAAAGAAAGAAGGACCAAAGAATGATCTTAAGGGAAAGTTTGTTTCAAGGAAAAGGTGTGGGTTTTGTTGTTTTTGTTTTTTATATTTAAGCATTTTACAGTTTAAGTGAGAGTCATTGAACTGGATCAGACAACCTGTGTTTCCTCCACCCAAAGTCAGGAAGGATTAGAGTTGAAGACTTCTGTCAATGATCTATCATCTGGATTTCAAACCACTTGCTCTTTTTCAAGTAGGTCTATGGATCATAGTTTAAAACTTTGGTGCTTAGCAGCTATTTTGTCTAGATGTCCAGAAGAGAATCAAAACAAGAAGACTGATTGTCATATAATCAAACCTTTTAGCAATGCAAAAAGTAAATAACACACACTAAAATTGCTCCAGCTGAGGATTTATAATCGGTGTGAGTACTGAGCTACCTCTCCTTTATGTTAAATATTTTGGGCCATATTCAGTACTGTCTTATATCAATGGAAGTCATCAGTGAATGTGCCCCATTCTTTTTAAAGGTCCCCATAAAACTATTGATAATGGCTTCTAAGTTGGGATATTAGGAAAAAAGAATGTTATTTTTAAAAAATGATGTCTGGGAAACTTTTCATTATTAAACATATCATATCAGAATATATGGTTTACCTATCTGAAACATTTCTCATGAAAATGTCATGATTGTTTTCCATTCTGCTGCTACTTGACTAGCACTGTGTTGCAGGATTTGAACAACTGAATGAGACTTAAGTAATATATTGTAGTACAGATGGTGTCTGCAACAGTCTCCAGTGAAAATTTCCAACAGTGCAAATGCCACATTAGTATAGGTTATTGTCATTGATGATAGTTAACAGGTAGAAAAAAGATGAGCATACATATACATAAGAATGGCCACACTGGGTCAGACCAATGACCCATCTAGCCCAGTATGTCTTCCAACAGTAACCAGTGCCAGAAGCTTCAAAGAGAATGAACAAATTATGACAATCATCAAGTGATCCATCCCCTGTTGTCCAGTCCCAGCATCTGGCACTTGGAGGCTTAGGGAAACCCAGAGCATAGAGCTGCATCCCTGACCATCTTGGCTAACAGCCACTAATAGACCTCTTCTCCATGAATTGATTTCATTCTTTTTTTAATCCAGTTAGTTTTGGCATTCACAGCATTTCTTGGCAATGAGTTCCACAGATTGACTATGTATTGTGTGAAGTACTTCCTTTTGTTTGTTTTAAAACCTGCTGCTTATTAATCTCATTGCTGACCCCTGGTTTTTCTGTTATGTGAAGGAATAAATAGCACTTACTTATTCACTTTCTCCACACCATTAATTATTTTATAGACCTTTAGTCATCTCTTTTCCAAGCTAAATAGCCCCAGTGTGAAACACTCATAGAAATGCACAAGGGATTATATTTGCTGAACTTATTTTCATTACTATTTCCAGATTCATTCTATAAATCTTCCAGAATGACATACTGACAGCCTTTTAGCTATCTGTCTATTTAAGATACTTAAATGCCCCTGATTACTTTAGTATCTGAGTACATCACTATCCTTAATGGATTTAAATGGGAAAGAGAGAAGATGATATGATGGAGGGTTTGTAAGATTAATGATATTGAGAAGGCCAATCTATATACTATTTCTCATAATGCAAAAATAAGTTCTCACTTGATACAAGTAAAAATACATTTAAAATTGGGGAAAGAAAATCCCTTTTTTATTTCAAGTAGAGTATCGGTAATCTGTGCAATTCATTTATACATGACATCACTAAGGCAAATAGCTTAATGAAATGGTTCTCAGTATTTTCCATACAGTGATCCAATATTACAACAGCAACAAAAAAGATCTAAGATTTGCCTTCCATGGTTTGGGGGATTTCCTCTCTTGGACTGTGATTCACAGTTTGAGAAACTGGGTCTTGTGCAGTGTTGTTGTAGCTGTGTTGGTGTCAAGATATTAGAGAGAAAGGAGCTGAAGCAATATCTTTTAATGTATCAGCTTCTGAGAGACACAAGTGTTTGATCCACACAGAGCTCTTCTTCAGGTCTGAGAAAAGTACTCAAAGTGTCACAGCTAAATATAAGATAGAACAGATTGTTTAGGATAAGGACCATTCCAAGTGAAAGGACCATTCAAAGTGAAGTAGTCCATAAACATTTCAAAAGGTGGATCTGGGATCTTAAATTCATAAACTGCACAACACTGTCAAAAGAGTGCCTGGGAGCTTAAATTCATAACTTTGCTAGACACTGAAAATCACAGACTGAACAGAGAAACCAGATTTTTGGTTTATTGCAGCAATCTATTACCCATGAATCTCCTCTGCTAGTTTTATCCACTTTTTTCTTTCCCCCTCTGACTATGGGTCACCTTAAATGGTCCCTTGAAATATATATTAACTACTTATGCTACACAATCTATTCCACCTTGTATTTGGTTGTGACACTCTGAGTACATTTCCCATGGCTGGTCTACACTAAGAAATTAAATCAGTATGACTATGGTGCTCAGGGGTGTGAAAAAGCCACATCCCTGAGTGATCCAGTTAAACTGATCTAATCCCTGGTGCAGACCGTGCTAAATCAACAGGAGAATTCTCCTGTCAACCTAGCTACCTAGACATTATATAGCTAGTTGTCGGAGTGGGCAGTGTCTTCACTGAAGCGATGCAGCTGTGCCACTATAGCAGTTTATGTGTAGATGAGCCCCCAGACCTGAAGAAGAACTCATTATAAGCTTGAAAGTTTGTTTCTCTCACCAACAGAAGTTGATCCAGTACAAGATTTTACCTCATCCACCTTGTATCTCTAAATCATGACTTAATAATTTAAAAAAAGGATGTGTATGTGTGATATTTATATGAATGAAAATAACATCTTCAATTACAACAGGATACATTTATTATATAGAAACCTAAAATTCAGGGCCTAACCAATTAAGTAATTAGAGATTTTTCTCATGAAATACTGTAATGTGAACAATTGTAGTCCTGCATTTATGCTTTTCAGATGAGTTCTGAAATATCTGGCCACTCTCACAGATATATCCTGGACTGGATGGACCATTTCTTTATTCCACTGTGGTAATTCCTGTATGCCTAGGCTTCTACAGTCAAGTTGGATGTAGTTTTCTATTAAATATTTGCAGCACTTTCAAGTCAAACAGATTTAGAAAGCTTTAGCCAAAAGTTTATCTCCGTGTTCGTATACTTCCCCACCTGCTTGCAAAAGCCATTATGACCCTCAAAGGTATTTTTGTACTTCAGCTATCCTATGTAACAATGGTGACATTTCAAAGTTTTAATTAAAGAATACTTATCATAGCAGCATGCCACAGGAGTGCTGAATGACAAAACCCTAGTGTTGCAAAATTAATTATAACACTAGTGTGTACCCAGTACATGTGGAAAGTTTGAACCCAAAGAAACAACTCATTAATCTTCAGCCAGCTGTACTGTGGTAGGTGAGTCATTTGTGCATTCACAAGAAGACTTCTGGAGCTAAGATCTAAGGGCTTTATTTTATTTATTTAAGAAATAACACTCTATGTTGCAGAAGTGAATTGTACATAGGCATTACAAATTGTTAACAAGTACAGAAAGTTTCCCTGAGTCTGTGCTCTGAGGCCCTAATAAAACCATGATTGTTTCTTTGTTTTGTTTTAAATTACAGGGATTTTTCCATTTTACTGGGTTTAAAAAATAAAAATACAACAAAAATAAGATTGAAAGAGATAAACGATTCAGTATCTATGTCTGGGTATCACCAATAAGAGTTAAAAATCTTTCATATACAGTTTATGTTAGCTGACTGGCTTATAGCTAAAATGATTTATACACTACCTCCTGGAACACTGCCAAAATTGTTTGGGTCAGTCTTTCAGTGTGAGGAGGTAATGGCATTCCTACAGAATGCCATGCAATTAGTGGTGAGCTTATTTTTCTTGATTTGATTATTATTGTAATTTGTAACATATTCTCCATGGATAATGGATAATAAATTAGGAAGAGTTGAAAACTGCTGATGCTTTGTTTTTGAATTATTTTTTTCCTCTTAGAAATGAGTTATGGTATATGACCTTGACCACCACATATTCCACAGCTCAGTTCAACATTAATGACACTAGGAAAAAATAGTTACTGAGAACTTACAGATATTTTTTTCTCTTCCTAGGCTAAAAAAATTCATTGATATCTCTGTAGTTTTAAACATATGATTTCTCTACTATTACTATCTTTATTTATTATTTGAATGTAATTGGGTCCCATTGTGCTAGGGGCTGTACAAACACATAGGGGCCTAGATTTTAAATAGTGACCAATGATTTTGGATGGCCAACTTAATACACCTTAAAGGGGCTTGACTTTCAGAGGACAGGGACTGAGTGCTTTCTCATACTCAAGACAATTAAGACATCACAAGTAAGGCACCCAAAATCTACTGCCACATTTGAATATCTTGACCAGGAAGACAAGATTCCTTGAAGAGCTTCTGATTAGTACTGTGCACATAACTGATTATTTGGTTCAATACAGAGACAAGGGGGTGAGGTATGTCTTTTGTTGAATCAGCTTCTGTTCATGAGAGAGACAAGTTTTTGAGCTAGACAGAGCTCTTCTTCCGACCTGAAGAAAAGTTATATGTGGCTCCAAAGCTTGTCTCTCTCTGACAGAAATTGGTCCAGTAAAAGATATTACCTCACCCACCTTGCCTTTTTAATACCCTGGGACTGACACAGCTACAGCTGCAGTGCATGTTTGGTTCAATTGAAGTTCCAGAGGATTGTGGGGACGGAAGTTGATTCAGGTTGAATTAATTCTGAATTGATTCTGAAATATTTCCGTATTTTTGGTGAATCAAAAAGCTTCATTTTGGGTCAGTTCTTGAATGGAGATTTGAACCAGGTCTCTTCCATTCCAGTTGAGTGATCTAATGACTGGATGAAAGAGCAGCAGCAGGGTTGATGGCAGTTCCTCCACCTCTTCTGAGACAAGTCAAAACTATTCATGTCAAATTTAGGAATTGTTTTGTGTCATCTAAAATTGCATGTTTCATTGAATAAGCTATTCATCCAATTTTTTCCCCCAGCTCTACTTGTGACTTAATTTGAAAAAGATACAACAGTGAGTATAACAAATAATAGGAGGTAAAGAGATACAGAGCATGAAGGTAAAAATAAATAAGATCTTGGGGTCACATTGGGTTGTTATGTTAAAATTTGATACTTCCAGGTTGGCTGAAAGTTTTTAAAATAAATATATAGCATCATCTATCTGCAACCGGCACACAGCCTACCTATCATTGGATGGCTGGATTTCACAGCAGGGACAGTTGTGATCATCTAATTTGATCTTATATATAACACAAGCCACAAAACTTCCCCAAAATAATTCCTGGAGTTTACCATTTAGATTAAAAACATCTAATCTTTATATAAAAATTGTCAGTGATGGAGAATCCATCATGACCCATGGTAAGTTGTTCCAAGGGTTGATTACTCTCACTGTTAAACAAATTCAGGCTGGAAATAAGGCAAAAATTTTTATCTTCATCGTCCAGCCATTGGATCATGTCAACATTTTCCTGTTAGATTGAAGAGCTCATAATTAAATATTTGTTCCCCATTTAAATGTTTATAGACTGTAATCAGGTCATGCCTTAACCTTCTCATTGTTAAACTGATTGAGCTCCTTCAGGCTATCACTATAGGCATTTTTTGTAATCCTTTAATTATTCTATTAGCTATTCTCTGGACTCTCTCTTATTTATCAACATCCTTCCTGAATTGTGGACACCAGAGCTGGACACATTATTCTAGCAGTGGTCGCACCAATGCCAGATGTAGAGATAATATAATCTCTTTCCTCCTATTTGAGATTCCCCTGTTTATGCATCCAAGAATTACATAAGCGATTTGGCCATAGCATCATATTGGGAGCTCATGGTTATTATCCACCATGACCCCCAAATCTTTGTCAGAGCCACTGCTTCCAAGGATAGAATCCCCCATGGTGTAAGTTTGGTCTACATTCTTTGTTCCTAGATGTATTCATTACATTTTCTCATATTAAAAATATATATTGTTTGCTTGCATCCAGCTTACCAAGAGACCCAGATCATTCATAGCAATGATTTGTCATTTTCGTTATCTACTACTCCTCCAATTTTTGTGTCAGCTGTAAACTTTATCACTGATGATTTTATAGTTCTTCCTGGTCATTTGTGAAATTGTTAAATAGCATTTGGCCAAGAACCAATCCCTGCAGGACTTCACTAGAATGGACCTGATGATGATCCCACTTTACAGTTACATTTTGAGATCTATCTGCTAGCCAGCTTTTATCCATTTAATGTCTTTATATAATTCTAGTTTTTTTAACGAAACTATCATATGGTACTGTGACAGAGTGATGGTCAACCTCATCTGAGTCAGCACTCTGATCACTGCAACTCCAATTAGTTGCCCTGGAGCACACTTCACTATGGGAACTGTACCCAGTTGAGAGATTGGGGTGGGCTGAAGGGAGTTAAATGCTAATTATCTCAGTAGCACAGATGGTACAAAAGTCTCAAGAAGAAAATATGAAGTAGAGGAAGAGCGTGCATGGGGGGAATACAGAAGGTATGGGGGGACAGCCAGGCAGGCTTGTAGAGTCAGAGCCGTGAGAAAGCTATCCACTCCTTGTCTCAGGAACTGAAGGCTCCTGTTGCTGGTGCTACAAAGTCTGTAAAGTTGGTGGGAAGGAAAACTATAAATAATTCACACAGGTTGTTTTAACCGAAGAATGTCTCAGAGCTATCTGTTGGGCTGAAAATAGGTAAGAATGAGTCCACCCTGCCACAGGCACCAAGTCCAATGCCTGCAAAATTCTAAGTATATTATCTCAATACTATTACTTTTATCAACCTAGTTTTTAACCTCATGAAAGAAAGATATCAAGTTAGTCTGACAGGAATTATTTTGCATAAATCCAAGTGGATTGGCATTAATTATATTTCTTTCCTTTGATTCTTTACTAATCAAGTCCTTAATCAGTTGTGCCATTATGTGTTACCGGGATCAGTGTCAGACTGACAGACCCATAATTACCTGGATCATCCCCTTTACCCTTTTAAAAAATTGGCATAATAATTTTCTTCCAGTCTTCTGGAATTTCATCTGTTTTCCAAGACTTATTGAAAATCAATATTAACTGTCTGGTGAGTTCCTCAGCTAGCCCTTTTTAAAACTCTTGGATGCTAGTTTATCTGGACCTGCTGATTTCAGAATGTCTAACTTTAGTAATTTCTGGTTAACATCCTCTTGAGATCCTCGTGTAATGGAAAAAGTGTTATTGTAGTATATGACTACATCAAAGTTAGACACATTCTCTACACTTAAGAGTTTGCAGTCTAAACAGAGAAGGGAGAAAGGAAGAATGGGGAAAACAGTCACAGAGAGATAGCGATGCTCAAGGTTACACAGGAAGTCAAAGATAGAACTGGGGGCAAAATCCACATCTTCTGAGTCTAAGCTCAGTATTTTATCTACAAAATCTTCAGATATAGAGGAGGAATGGTGAAGACAGGAAGCACACATATTGTTGATTATCTTTCGGGTTCAAAGATGACCATGACAACACTGATTGGTTTGGTTTCTTTGAACATGAGTGGCTGATCATGCCAATTTGAGCTTTGAACTGTTTGTGGCACACTGAACAAGAGATGCTTCTATGGGTTGCTTAACTAAAAGTGGACATGCTGCTGTTTTGAGATTTATGTTGCTGGTGCTTCTGCTCTGCCTCAGCAATTCTCATCCGATCATAGACTGTAGCTCCAGTATGGATGCAGCTTTGCCAGGTAGAACGCTCATGAGCGAGATCTTCCCAAAACTCTGGGTCAATGTTGAAACATCCCAATGATAACTTGTGAGTCCTTGAAATATTTCTTCTGGCTCCCTAAGAGTGCTTTCCTTCCTTTAGCTCACTGTAAAAGATTTTCTTTGGCAGTCATTCATCTGACATGCTGGTGACATGGCCAGCCCATCTCATCTGTGATTTCATCAACAGAGTACAAATGCTTGGAATGCCTGCTGATATGAGAACTTCAGTATCTGGAACCTTGTTTTGCCATCTTATCCTCATCAGTTTCCTCAGACAGCCCATATGAAAGTGATTCAGCTTCATAACATGATGTCCATACACTGTCCAGGTTGCTCATGAATACATCAGACTTGGCAACACGAGCCAAAGGCCACACTTGCTTTAGCAATTCTGGCATTGATTTCATCATCGATGTGAACTGCATGTGACAAGTTATGGTCGGGGTATATGAACTTTGGCCATTGCCTGTGACCGCAGGATCTACGTATGGCTGATGCAGGCTGCCTCATCACTTCTGTCTTCTTGAGGTTGATTCCAAAATTGTCACAAGCTGAAGATAAATAATCTATACTCTGCTGCATGTCAGACTCATATTTGGCATTTAGGGAACAGTCATCAGCAAACAGAAAATCATGAACTTGACTTCTTGCACCTTCATCTTTTTCTGTAGTCTCCTCAAACTGAAAAGCTTGGCATCAGTCTGGTATCTAATGCCAATCCCGGTGTCACAGTCACAAAATGCATCTGTAAGCATGGCAGAGAACATGATACTGAAGAGGATTGGGGCCAACACACAGCCCTGCTTGACTACACTGGTGACTAGGAATGATTCAGATAACTCACTGTCATCCACAATGTGAGTGAGCATGAAATCATGGAATTGCTAAACCATTGCAATGAATTTCTCTGGCAACTGAATTTTGCCATCATCTTTCAAAAGCCCTCCCACCTGACTGTACCAAATGTTTTTTTTCCAGGTTTATGAAAGTCATGTAAAGGTTGGAGTTTTGTTCCTGGCGTTTTTTCTGAAGTTGATGAGCTGCAAACATCAGGTCTCTGTTTCCGCATCCTTTCCTGAAACCCCACTGCCTCTCAGGCAGGAGCCCTGGTTCAAAGTGTTGCACAAGGTGATTCAGCAGAATTCTGGTGAGAATTTTGCTGGCTCTTGACAGTAAGGAGATGCCCCAATAGATGTAACAGGATTGTTTGTTGCCTTTCCACTTGTACTGGTGGACAATGGATTCATCTGTGTACTCCTCGGGTATTAACCCCACATTGGCCTGTGGAGTCAGAGTGGAAAGATAAAACAGCCCCGGCAGCCTTCCCTTCCCATAGCTTCCTTCCATGAGACCCATGCAAACCTCCCAGCACAGAAGTCCCATGGTAGGTATGTCTACACCGCAGTTAAACATCCATGGCACAGAGCCACCAATCCCTGGTCATCTGACTTGGGCTCATGGGATTTGGGTTGTGGGGTAAAACCTCAAGGGGTCTCAGATCCTGAACTCCAGCCCAAGCCTGAATGTCTACACTGAAATTTTATAGCCCTGTATCCCAAGTCCTGTGATCTCAAGTCAGATAACTTGGGCCATCTTGCCTATGCTGCATGTGTTTTATTGCAGTGTAGATATAGCCCATATCAATAAGCATTTCATGCATAGAGGGCTTGTATAAAATATGCTGCAAGAAATGAATACGTTTGGCAGCAGAACAGAGAAGAACATGATTGGCATGATTCTTATATTATACCAAGAATTTCTTCATACGTTTCTGGTGTTTGTGTTGACCTGGTTCCTACCTCACGATCACCAGTGACAGTAGCCTGTAAGAATGGGATATTTTGCATTGCTGAAAATTTTCTGCAAGAAATCTTGCCAACAAGCACTATATGCTGCAATATTTTACTTTTGCCTCATTGAGCATTTCAAAATCTTTCCCCTCCTACTTCCCTACATTTGCATTTCCACTTTCATTCTTTCAGTATGTGTATAAATGTGTCTTTAGAAATCCTACAATTAACACAAGAGATTTTTAGTCAAATAGCAACAGTGTGCAAAGAATCATGACATCATTTTAATTGCTGCCATATTCAAAGCACAAGAAGAAATCCTATTTGCATCAAATCTGTTAGAGCAAGTCCAGATTCACATCTGATAGATATCCATTAGTTGGTTTTCAGACCAAAGTGACTCTATAAGGTGTCCCTGTAGAATGAAGATCTCAAAACACAGATAAATTGTCATGGAGTGATCATTAAGGGAACAAAACAAAAGATTTTTTTACAAAGTAGAAATCTCCAGGGTTCCTTGAATCTAATGACTCTAAGAACCTATTAAACAAGTAGTGTAACTAATTTATTTTTACTAATAACTTAAGTCATTTCATTTAATGTTTAGACCTTAATTGTTTTACAATGGACCTGGCAAAGTTCCTGTTTTATAATTATATTCATCAGAGTATTTCATAATTTACAGCTCTGTACTTCTACGATATATGTTTATTCAATAGTCATGCATTAGCTGTCTCTCCTTGTTTCTTTTACAGACCAGTGCAATGCCATCTACTTCATATTTGTAAATTATGCCGATGTTTTATCTCTCACAAATATTTATTTCTTTACATTACATTCTAAGCAATACCTGAAACTCGCATACAGTAAAATTCACTTCATCCAGATGTGTTCCAAACAACCAGGCTTTATGTTGTTTATGTGCAGAAGTATCTGGGGAACAAAATCCACATCCTGGCTGTACTGTCCTTTTACATACACTGCTCTAACATAGAGATGGCACTGCAATCAATTCCTTCTCATGACACTTGCATGGGGTTTTATGATCATTGGACCTATTAGGCAAGGATGTACTAGAGTAGCTCTTCTCTGATTTGTCCTAAGCTACCTGCAGAGCTCGCAAAGACATTCAGATGTCCTGGTGCTTCCCATCCATATCAGTATGAATCTTGCCATCAGTGAGGCCCTACTCTCAACTCGATGACATTTCTCTGTGTGTCTGTCTGTTTTTAATGTGATAACTTCTGAACAGTGCATCTGATCAATTCCAGAAATCCAGAGAACGTTCTAGGCATCCATTAGCAGTACTCTATTGATTACCGTGAACATTGGAAAACTGGAAAATTCTGCTTTCCACTACCCTGAAAAGAAAATTAGGCCCACAGAGGGTCCATTTAGTGCAGCAGACAGATCAATCTCTCTGACACCCCCTGCTGCTGCCTTCCCATATCATAGGTAGCATCTTAACACTCTGTTCTCTGTTACTGGCTGTACATTAAGACTACATAAGCAATAAACTGTGTGAGACCCTTTAGTTAAGATATAGTGCCTTGATTGTTAGTGATTAAATAAAATGATGTTTCCAAAAATAAAAGCATTTACATTTACAAACTGTGTTAATATAATTCTCCTGCCTACTTCCTCTCCTTCCCTTCACTGTGTGCGTATATGTGCATGCATGGTTAATCAGAACTGAAGCATGATGCTTCCTAATCTGCAAGACGCTGAGCCAGGGATTGCAGAACTGGGTATGGGGGGAATAGCACCCTCCACTGTGATAATATAGTGGGAGCTCTGACCTGGTGTAAGCTTGTTCATGCCCGAAATGGTGGTGGGCAGAGGTGAGACCTGGATACAGAGAGGCTGGAGTGGCTTCTGTGTGACCCTGGATTGGGTCAGAGAGCAGAACCCAGAGGGGCTGGAACAGGCCTGGATCCTCCTTCCCTGCCAGTCGCAGGTTTCCTGCCTTTTCTCCACCACCAAATCTCAGCACCTCTCCTCACTCTCCCTCCACTCTCCGAGGGAGCTCCCATGTCCTCTTCACTTAACACACGGATGCTTCCTAATCTACAACATACTAACCACCGATAAAGACAGGATGAGAAGTATCCTGTTCAAACAAAATGTTATATTTATAATAAACTTTGCTCCCCTTGCAAGAAGAACATGGGGAAAATTCTTATGGATAATTTTGCATAGGTTTCCTCCTCCTTATGTGAAGAAGCTAGCAATCCAACTCTAAACAACCATTGTTTGATAACTGCTGACAAATGACTTTTTAAAAGCAACAACTGTGTTCTCTCTCAAAAAAAAATGTTGCCCTTACACACTACTACTTAGTTGACCTAGCTATGGTAATTCCTTGAACCAACTCCCTTGTTTGAAAATAGCCTATCTTCTTGTGTACTATAGAATCAGTTGCTATAAGAACAAATCATGTACAGCGTGGAGAAATTGCTTCTCTAAACCTTGTCTCATCTTGACATTTTGACCAGTGGGGTAGATGAAGCACTTATAATTTTATTAGATTTAGTTGCTTCTTTGGTCTTCCTTAGCTCTAGCTTTTTCTTGACCAGGAATTTGACTGTATAAACTTACTTCTAATATTTGTATTCTTAAAACTAGAAATGTGTACCCCTACAGATTCTACTGTATAGCAGACTTCTCTGTGCTTAGAAATTTTATCCCATTAGATTCTGTGCAGTAGAATATTGTGCTACACCCTGTAGTTCTGTCTCTATATATTTTAACTCAGGTATTATAGTATTCAATTGATTTTTATCATTCTACTATATTTCTGTAATGTCTTTTATGTCAAGGTCTTCTTCATTGTTTGGTATTCTAGTTCACCTATTTTTGCTATTATTTTGCTCTGTCAATTCAAAACCAATTTCCTCCAGAATAAGGTTGTGTACTGTTTCCTCAATGAGGGCTGTTTGCATGCTGGCTTTCAAATTCAGATTCTCAGCTATATCAGCTGTAAGGCTGTTCCAAAAAAAGGATGTAATTTTTTGGAAGTAATTGGAAACAGGTATATTTCTTCTCTCTCCTTTTCCATGAAAATGGCTAAATGTCTTCCCCCCCTTTTCTTTCAAATATTTTCAGAATAGTTACTCTTAGTAAGAAACCAAGCAAGGGAAATTCCAGCTTGAGTAAGGATCTGCAAGATCTAGTCGAAGCATTAAATGAAGATTTATATAGAAAGTTATGTATTTGTTTTCATTGCTATAGCACTCTAAAAGGGCTGAGACCTTGGTCACATGCTTACATCAAGAATAAGTACCAAAAGGAATCCCCAACATGCAATTCAAACTCAGTCCCACAGCTTCAGTAGGATGACCTGTGCAAGTCAAGGTTTTGTGTTAGGAGGACCTATGTCTTTCTTCCTCTTGCTTATTTCAGTCAATGACTCTAATCCAACTTTCCTTACTAATGCAAATATCCCTCTGGAGTTAATGAGAGTTTAAGCTGAGGAAAGGCTAAAGGATCAAACCCTTCAGTGAAGAACTCTATATACAATACATGGGGTTGGTGATACCCACATGATGCACTGAAATACCATGTGACAAACCTATTTATTATGCACCTTTCACCATCTCATGTACTATGTTCCTGCTTAGCCTGGATTTATTCTAACATTCCAGACTGCAGAGTAGATTCATAAAGACAAGATGGGTGAGGTAGAGTTGTTAACTGGACCAGTTTATGTTGGTGAAAGAGACAAGCTCACACAGAGCTCTTCTTCAGGTCTGGCTTTGGCAAACTGGAACTGGAAATAAGGCACATATTTTTAACAGTGAAGATAATTAATCATTGGAACAACTTACCCAAGGATGTGGTGGATTTTCCATAACTGGCAATTTTAAATCAAGATTGGATTTTTTTCCCCAAAAGATATGCTCTAGTTCAAATAGGAATTATTTTGGGGAAGCTCTATAGCTTGTGTTAATCCAGAGGCCTGAATAGATTATCACATAAATCTATTCTGGCCTTGGGATGTCTGAATGTCAGCAGTCCATAGAACTTTGGGCCAGACATATGTTTTGTTCCATTGGAAGGCAAACTGCATTGCAACACCCCGCTCCCCCACTCAATGAAAGGGGAACTTCATGTAGTTTACTGGCCCATATACAGCTTTGAACACATAGGGGTAGAGTCTGTTACTATACTGGGGAAAAAAAACATGACAAAGCAACAACAACAACAATTAAACCTGTAATCAAATACAATTCATTATAACTTTCTTTGTTTAAAATATATTACATTGAAAACATTGCTGGGGTAATGTAGGGTATTATTTTCATGCACAGAAACCCTTAATTAAGGGAAAGTTCAAATTTCAAGTAATTCTGCAACCTTACTCATTTTGATATCACATATTCATGGGTCAAGCACTCATGTTAATGATTCTCAACATGAATGAGGACTGAAAGACGGGGTCCAATGTGAGTGGCACCTTGTTATATCTGGCCTGAATTTTGTCTGTGTTATTTACTATACCTGGGTAAAAATTTTTGGATGAATCATAGACTCATAAATTCTGAGGTCAGAAGGGACCAATATGGTCATCTAGTCTGACCTCCTGCACAGTGCAGGCCACAGAACCTCGTGCACCTATGCTTGTAATAACCCCTAATCTATGACTGAGTTATTAAAGTCCTCAAATCATGGTTTAAAAACTTTAAGGTACAGAGAATCCACCAGCAATTATTGTTTTATTATTATTATAGCCATTTTTTTATTTTATTTATTTATTTATAATAATATTTATTATTATAGCAATTATTGACATTATTGGTTAGTTTGACACCAGTTCACTGAATAGTTTCAGTCCAATTAAAAAAAAGCACCATTCACAAACAGCCAGAAGAGGAGAGGGTAGTGCCTCTCTCCTTATATCTTTTAGCCCAGTAGCTGAGACTATCTGGAATGTTTGAAAACCAGGTTCAATCTCCCCCTGTGCCTGATGTGGCGAAGCAATTTGAAACTGGTAGTCCCACCTTGCACGAGAGTGCCTTGTCACTGAGCTAAAAATATTTGAAACATTTTTTTTTTCAATTTGTCAAAGTTTTTCACCATGTTCAGATTTGGTTTGGGTCAAACCTATTTTTTTAGCAGAACTGCCAGTCAATTGTGTCATCCAGCTCTGTTTACACCCCATTTAGCAATTAGAGAGAATAGAAGAATATAAAAGTGAGCAGGAAGGATTGATGATGAGCACTGGCCATCATAGGTATTTTATTTTCCTAAGTACTTAATTATGGTTATTTAAGGTAAGCATCTTCTGTCTAGATGTAGTTAGCATACCCAATCTATGAGAATATTTCCAAATAGCTTGTGCTATTCTTCTAAACAATGAATAAATTGACAAGTCACTTAGCCTCTCTGTGCCTCAATTTCCCAATCTATAAAAAAAGGGATAATTATACTGATCTTCTTTGTAAAGTGCTTTGAGATCTATGGATGAAAAGTACTATATAAGCTCTAGATTTTAATATTACAGGGTAAATATATCAAACATTATATACTTTTTCACTTTTCTATCCTTCTGTTATTTGTCATATTAGTGATATATATATACATAGTGGGGGGGCATGAAAGAAAGTTGGCAGAGTAAGACAACTGAGTTATCCATATCTGTCCATTTTTAAGTTCCTGCTGTTTATCATCTATTGAAGAGCAACAGTTCAGGCTCTTCAGCAAACCACTTATTTTGTTCTTTTTGCCAGAAACAACTTTGCTTAGGGAGTTACCAACACACTGGACCTGTAGTACATTTTCCTGCTAGTAATTCAGGAAAGTCTATGATCAAATACTTGTGCTTACAAATGCCATTGGGATACAGTAGGAATTTCAACTTCCTATGGAATGCAGTATTTACAGAGTGTGATTTGGCAGCTGGTGTGATGCAGCGTGTGATTTGGCATGTCATTTTATATTAGCCTGCGGTAATCCTAAGGCATTGTTCCTTTTGGTAGGATGCAATCATGACTACAACATGTGGTGACCCACAGAAACACAGTCATATTCTCTCCTGAATTGAGACGGCAGAAGATAATCCTCCCCATGATTATTAGTGTTTTCAGGATTAGCTGGCATACAATAAAAATGTTGGTTCATCATGTTTGCTTTCTCCCAGTTGCTCTGTCCTTATTTCCATTACATTCATTGAAAAATGTACTGAAACTGTTAGAGAGCGGGTCTGTCTTCAGATCAACATCACTTCTGTGCTTCAAGCGCTAATAACTCCAACTCTTATGTCTTTGATATTGGTTCCCTGCTCAGTTTCTTCCCTTTCAATTATAATATTGACTTTTCTTTATAGTTTCTTGCAATATTTCATGTTATTTTATTGCCATGAGTGTTCATTTCAAAGAAAATAAAAGTAGCAGTACTGTGCATTTAGAGCTTTTCTGTAACAGGATGTAAACCCTGTGCAAGGTGTTTTTTTCATCTTCTATTTTCAGTTTAATAGAAAAGTGGCAAAACATGATTCTCCTCCCTATTATACTGAGTAGATTAAGTAGATTTCTTTTGCTGGACTTCTTAAGAAGAAGGATTGGCTGTAAGTGTGCATACAGTTAACATACATTCACAGTGAAGAGGATACTCAACTGAAATGTGGAAAATGGTAGAGAAAAGTGAGAAAGTGCTCTAGCAGACCACTTAAGGTGAGCAGGGGACTTCGGTTGTGACTGTTCTGAGGAGAAATTACTTTGGACTTTGTAAAATGGAAAGACCTTATCTTTCTGGACCTTTTGTTAGATAGTACATAGTTGGAAAAATGCACTGGCCTATCTGTAGGGATTAAGGGAAACTACTTCAGAGTGTTGTGTAAATGCTGACTTCAATTATATGAGAGCACTTCCCCTTTCCTTATCTTTTTAGAATCTCAAGGTCAACAGGACCCCATGTCCTCTCCACCACTCACTGACTTGGGACACAAAGCACAACCAGGAGACTCAGTGAGAGAGAGAGAGAGCTGTTCATGTAGACGAGGGTCCTTAGGCGTTGTTCCCTGCCTATCCCCACTCCCTCACTGCACACTTGCATAAAGGCCAGGAAGAATCTGGTTTGATGTGTGATATTTTTAAGTTTATTACACATGCACTGAGGAAATCAAGGGATGCATGTTAATCTGCTTCTGCAGAGGGCCAGATGTTTCCTTTTGTACCAAGTCATTAAGTTTGAAAATGAATATTCCAGATAGAAAAGCATCTGGTCTTTAGATTTCAGCTTCTCTCTTTCCTGTTTCAACCTACATAAAAATAGCAGTGAAATAAAATAAAATAAAATTAAAATAAATGTCCCTCTCTATTCCTGTGTGATGTAATTAGAAACCACAGTGATTTATTAACACACATGAATTGGTGCATTTCTGGACATTGTTACACTGGACTAGATTGTAATATTATTATCTGCCTGGAGTAAGAGGACGTGCATAGCTGCATCTTCCAAAGAGTAAAGCAGAGAATTAATTGTGATTTAGAGACATAATTCCTCCCTTGCTTCTCCCATGCTTTGTGTGTGTATGTGTGTTGAGGGGAATTAAATTACTTCACCCCTTTTTCTGGATCAGTTTTCTTTCAAGTTACATCTGGTCACTGAATTGGAGGAAGGAAGACAAAGTTAGGGGTCCTCTCACTTCTTTTTTACCCCCATTTTTACCTCCTTCCCACAACCTACCTGCAGCAAGTACTGTAAACTGAGTATCCTCTGCTCTCCTCATTGCAACAAGAATCACAACTTCTATTCAAAGAGCAATGTCAAAATTCATCATATAAGTAATTTCACTGACTCTCATTATATGTCTGATTCCTTTGTTATGCCTCCACTGTTGGAACATTATATGTAATAATGTTCACAATGTTTCCTTTATAACTGTTACTGTGTCTACATAAATCAGTTATTAATTTTTGCTTCCTGCCCAGTGATTCCTTCTCTGAACTTATAAAGTAAACAAACCTGTCAAGATGGCAATCTTTTTGGGCAAAATACTACCTATTATCTATATAGGTTACAATTTGGTACTGAAATGTTCAGTATTACTATGGTTTTGGGTATGAGCTTTAGAATCCACTGGAACTATATTTCGAGAACGCTACATTTTGTTCAATTTGACAAGGTGTACCATGTGACCTAGTAAGTAGCAAGCATGGATTCCCACTTGCAGTCATTTTATGCTCTTTCTCCTTACATAAATAAATAAGAAGTTGAAATAAGCAGAAAAACTTCAAAAACACTTTCATGCATGCAAGTATACACACTCACTTCCCTTGCAGCATTGCAACACTCTGGCTCACAACGAGCTTCTTTTCTCTCAAGTACAGTTGCTTTTTTTTTTTTAAGGTTACGTTTTGCGTGCACTGAAATTCACATTTGCACTTTAAGAAGCACAAGAGTAACTTTTAATTATCTCACCACTTTTGCAAATATAGTTCTGATTTTCTGCCATCCTTACTCATGTGACAAATCCCACTGAATTTAATTAGACCATTCACAAGGATTGCAAGGTGAGGCATAGTGCTCCCAAGCTGCATATATCTGATACTTTTTGTGGTCTTCATGGTATTCCCTATATCACAATCTTCCTTTTTGTCAGCCAGAAATCTAATGAACTCCACATGTCCCATCCCTTTGCTGTTCAGGTACTCATTTTTGCACACATGTATCAAAAGAGATGTATGAATGTTCACAAAGACTTGTGGAACTAATCTACAAATACTGAAGCAAAGGGTGGACTTCCTACCTAAAAGACAGCAGTCATAGTGTGTTTTGCAGATTGTCACAGTACACGTCATTGCCTGGGATGTCTCACCAAACAACTAGTGAGTGAACACTGATTGCCATTTTTGGGATCGGGAAGGAATTTTCCCCAGGGCAGACTGGCAAAGGCTCTGGGGGTTTTTCACCTTCTTCTGTGGCATGGGGCATGGCTCACTTGCTGGTGGATTTTCTGTATGTTAAAGTCTTTAAACCATGATTTGAGGACTTTAATAACTTAGTCATAGGTTAGAGGTTTATTTCAGGAGTGGGTGGGTGGTTCTGTGGCCTGCATTGTGCAGGAGGTCAGACTAGCTGATCATATTAGTCCTGTCTGACCTTAGAGTCTATGAACACATATGATATTGAAACAGACTAGTCTGATTGTGGGCAGCCAAGACACTAATGCATTCATAAAGGACATGAATTCCAGTAACTAACAGTGAAATGCATGTCTACAAAAAATGGGCATGCCACCTCTAAAATCTGAGCTAGATTATTCAGAATATTTTTTAAAATAAAACTTTTATATGATTTCAAATATTGCAGAAGACTTAAGTCTGAATAGTTCATATGAAATATAAATCTGCCCCATGTAAGTACATTCTTCCATTTTTTCATATGCACTTTTTATTGGGGCTAAAAGTCTGTGAAGGAACATAAGATAACAGACAAGACACAGTGTGCCACAAGACATGAAAGAGAAGAACATATATGGGACAAACTATGATCTGCACAAAATCATGCTGACAAGGCATCACATAAGGTGAAAACTCAGGACAGGAAATTTCAGAGGAAGATTCCATAGCATATAAAAGAGACCCTGTAAATAAAAGAGACATTTTTATTACTGCTGAATTAACTTGTGGCTCTGTGCAGAGCAGATGAAAGGAAGCATCAGTTGTACAGCTGTGTTCAACTGGAAGCACAAAACCAAGAGGTGTGAGTAAAGAAAAATTCTTTAGGCGTTACTCAATTTGTTAAAAAGAGTCTTTAATGTGTATGTTAAAGTCCAATGTGGTATTCCATTTGGAATGTCTTTAAGAGTAATGTATGACTGCTGAAGAACAGCAAGTAATAGCAGTCCATGGCCTATATTCTAAATAGGTTCAGTCAATCAGATAAAAACCTTCCATTCCAAACATTTTCTAAAAGTGATCTGTTAGGAGAAAGATGTTAAAGCTCTTACATTTCTACATTTGTGATAGCAAATGCATTACGTGTCTCTACAAATTATACATGGAAGGGGCTAGATACTGTTTGTAAAACAAGCAAGCCTGCTGGGTTTAATCACCACAAGCAATAAGTCACTTTAAGTCTGCTTCTAAAAGCACTTTGGCGTCTTTTATTAGTGGATGTATAAAAGCCTTTTTGAATTTTTAAAATACATTGAAGCCCATTTCTTTACAAGTGTTGGTACAGCAATATTCCAACTGACCTACATTCTTGAGATTACTTTTATGCTGTGTAGTTTCTGTTCTAGCAGTTAAAAGACTGCACTCAGGCAATGAACTTGGAAGATTAATCACTGACCTCTCATTCTGTGGCCACAGTCAGATGTGTCCCTTATTGGAGCATCATATTCTCATCAGATGCTGGTAGGCCTACAGTGAAATAAGTTTTCATGAGCTACATTCCTGGTGAACTACACATCTACCTTTTCTTTAAAAAAAAAAAAAAAAAGCAGCATATAATTTTCTGCTATATGAGTAATTAGAATTTCTTATCCTCCCACTTCACTAGAGGGTGGAACCTTCTGTCAGCTGTGAAATGCCTGAATAAAGACTAGAAAATACTGCATTGTATCTGCCTTCACGTCACTTCACCTAGGAATAAGCCAAGCAAAACTGCATAATAATGAACCTAGTATTCATTGGATTCCCACTCAGGATTAACCAGATATGGTTTCATTTTTGAACCCCATATTAAAGAATAACTGGATTTTCACTCGGTTACTCTTGGGGTCCCATAGTCACACAACTGCAAAGATCATGGGTGGATGTTTCAAAGCATATAAGGATTCATGGTTTAAAACCAGGAGAATGAAAAGACCGTGCCCAATTAAGGACCTTCCAGAATATGCCGTTCATGATCCTTGCACCTTTTATGTGTAATCCTTGTGCTCTTCCTAGCATAGGAATGAGCCCTAAATCAGAAGTGCTTATGAATTATACTTTATTTAGAATTGCAAATAATGGGCTAATTTCTCCTGAAAACCTGTGTGGACAATCCCCACTGACTTTAGTCAGAACCACATGTTCACAACTGCAGTAGAGTCTTGCTCAGTTGGCTGGTGTTTTCATTGAGGTGAATGTTTTCATCAGTTGGTTGTTGTGAATTTCTACTGAGCTGAAGTAGGGCTACATTCTTCCCTCAGTTACACTAAACCATCCTCAATTACTTCAACAGAGCTGCAGTGGTATAAGCAAGAGATGAATTTACTTGTATTCTGTAAAGGCCTGTACATTTGTGTACAGTATTATAGTAGCTTTTTTATTTATTTTATTTTATTTTATTTTATTTTACATTTGGAGTTAGTTGTTTCAAACAACTTTAAATTCCACAAAGGAAAATTAAGTATGTTTCACATCTACTACATTTTAAATTTAATGAACTGATAATTGATTTCTATTGCCCTGTATCAATATTCAGAACAAACAGCAAGATCCCAGTGATCTTGGCACTGAAACAAAACATGAGTGACATTCATATAGACCTTCACTCAAAAAGCTCTATAAACTCTCGCTTAGGGGTCATTAACCCCTCACTAAGGCCCCAATTCATGAGTAGTCCTATTGAAGTCAAAGTCTTCTGCTTGGTGTGGTGTGCTTAAGCAAGCAGACCAAAAGAAAGAGGAAGGATCCTTTTAATTATTCTTCATTGGTTGCCTTGTACTTTCAGGAGGCAAGATCTCATGTGAGGGGGCAGAATGGAGGAAAATGAGTCAGTCCCTGTGGGCCCTATAGAGGAACATATTCCAGTACAGTAAGTGGAATTACAGACAACACAAGGCCCTACTCATAAGGCAAGGATACCTATATTTAGTCTAGCTACAGGAATACACCTTCAAAAATATGTTCCTGAATTATAGATGCAAAACAGGCAATTGCATGCTCTGCTGAGAGCACAGTTCCACTTATTGATACTTAAATGTTTTCAGGCCATGGCTTAAAGGGGTCATGTTACTGTTCCTTACTGGCTATCTTCCAACTGAGTTTAAGAGAAGTCATCTGGACCTGAAAAGGAGAAACGTAGGTGCCGGTTGCTTCAGAGAAGACTGAAAGAGTCAAAAAACAGGGGAGCAGCAGAGTAATCAGAAGAATAACAGTAAATTGGCAGTGATGAGTTCTGAGGAAAGCTGTTAATTAAGAGGACTGGCAAGAGTTGAGGAATTCCAGCAAGTTGCAAGAAGGCTTTTACAGAGGCCCCTAGGAATGAGGGGAAAAACAGTTTGGTCAGTGTAAGCTGGGCCCAGAAGCAAAAAGCTGGTTCTGGAGAGAGGTTCCTGTGACCAGGGGAAGGACTCACAGGTAAGAAGGCCTGGGGCGTGTAATATTTCGGGATACTTTTTGACAGAAGATCTCAGTGAAGGGCTATGGAAGGATCCCAGGAACAAGAGGTTGGTCCTGGAGGGAGACTCCCAACAAGAGAGATAGGATTCACGCGTGAGGAAGCCTGGGGGAGTAAAACACAGTGGGACGCTCTCTCTTATGGGAGACTTGACTTTGGGCTACAGAAGGACTCATGGAAGAGAAGCAGAGTTAGGAACTCTCATATGGATTACCTAGACAGTGTGGCCCTAGAACAGGGGCAAAAGAATGGAGACAGAGTGATTAATGACTGCTGATTTGGTGCACTTTGAATGGGATTGAAGAGCTGCCGTGTTTTAACATTGTTTTACTGTGGGGTATTGATAGGAACTGTTTTTACCATGAGGGATCCATGAACTGTTGCACTTCTTGTGAATGCAAAGGTTTGAATTTGCCACAGAGAGAGAGAATATTTCTTTGCACGGATGGATAAAGAAGGAACAGAAGCAGGCACAGCTGTTTTGCCACAGTCTGCTGCTGGAGGGTGCTTGAGGAGGTGCTTCCTAATGACATATGCAGAAATGTAAGAGCATTAATAAGTGGAAGCTCTAGGGACCTGGCTTTCAATTAAAATACATAAATGTGCTGTTCTGCTCATTGCAGGAAGAAAGACAAGACATCAAAAATATGGTTTATCTAGGCTGCAAATGTATTAAGTAACATATGTGGGAACGATATGGAAATAACTTGTCTAGTGCAGGTCATCCTTCCTCTGTGATCTTCTCCAGCTGGGGAAGTGCTGCCATCAGATCCTCTTCTTCTGGATATGCCTTCTCTTAATCTGCTTCCAATGCTTGTTTATCAGAGAACCATGTCCCCTGGTGATTGATTACTTGCATTGGGCAGCTGCCAAGTTGTGATAACATGAATTTTACAACCTAATCTACCCATGAGGTCCCTGGATGTCAGGAGCACAACTGGCTTCCAGACTGGTTTCTAAGCAACTCAGCTGGGTCCAATAAGCCTTTTCAAAATGGTAGTGCCTCCTGATTGGTCAAGGGAGCCAGCAGCCTGCTACTTGAGCTTTACAGCAGCACCCTAGCTTCTCAATGTGTGCCATGCCTGCAGATGCACTTGACCCGCTCCTCCTTCTAGTCCTCACTTCAGTCTTGTTCCAATCCCATTCCAGCCTTGATTCCTGTCCATTCTGGACTAGTCTTTGCTACCTGCCCTGCTCCCTCATCCTGACCCTAGCTTTGCTCCTTGTATCTGACTCCAGGTTTGTCCTCGATCCAGTACCTGACTCCATGCCTGCCATTACTCCCAACTATTACCACAACCACCAGACATGGCTCTGTTCCACCCACGAGGTAAGTCAACTATGCCCTGGCAGCTCATACTGGGCTGCTGAGAAGGTGGAAGAAAACTCACATTGCCCAGGCCAATCTGTCAGTGAGGGAAAAATTCCTTGGTGGCCCCAAAATAGTAACAATTCACAGCAAGCATTAAAAGCACCATCCCACTCTAATACCAATGCCAGTGGAGGGAGAAGCTTCATTTCCCACAACAGAATGTGTCCCTGGGTAAGACTTCCCTTGGGGAGCATGGGAGCCAATAGGCTCATGCTGCACCCCTTTGTCCAGATGATAAACCAAGTCCATTAGTAGCCTGAGTGCCCATCAGGAAGGGATGGGGGACTGCAATGTTTAAAGTGCAGAAGGGGTTTCTTCCCACAGCTGATGCAGACAAAATATCCCCACTTCTGAGACTGGGAGGAAGTAAGGCACAAAATGGGAAAAAGTTACTATAGGAACTTTAATGTCATAGAAGTGAAATAACAGTTTGGTCTGAGCATCACTAAAGATTAATTTTGTTCTACTAATTCTCTTTTTTATTCAAAAGGTTATTGTTTGAATGCAAAAGTAAAAAAAATGCATCATTAAAAGCAGTCTGCAAATAGCAGACATGATCAAAAAATTGAGGTGTTTTGTACCATGTACTAGGGCCTGATCTAAATGTCACTGAAATTGTTAAGAAATCTCTCCTTGATTGCGGTGGACATTGGATCCAGTTCATAATGAATGAATGTTGAATTGTATAATTATGAGCATAAAAATCTTCTCCTGGAATTTGTTAAAAATACGATAATAGGTTGCAAAAATGTGGAGTCCTAACCATATCTTAGGTGCACAAGTGGAGAACAGAGATAACTAATTGTCTGCTGTGTTTAGAATTATTTATTTATTTATTTATTTGCTTCGTTGCTCTCAATTGCATGCAAAAAAAACATGCTTTGAAAATCTAGCTCACAGTGTCTTAGGAAAAAAGGAGGCCAACATGCAAGATCTCAGAAAGGTACATAAAATCCTAAAAAGAAATCTACTGCTTGAAATAGTAACTCATTTAAAAACACAGGTTCATACACTGAAGTTAAGTACAAGACTTGCCTACAGGCAATTCAAGCAGAATTTCATTACACAAAGAGTAGTTGCAATAAGTAACAAACTGCCAGAGTCAATAATAAAAGCAAAGTGGTGTAAATCAGTTCAAGAGGGAACTGAATCAATTTTTTTACAAAGGAAGGAATGAATCAGAGGTTGCAGCTATGAGCTTGATTTTTAGGATAGAACAAGATTTAGATAGACCTGTAGTGACTTAAGTTATACAAACAGGTCTTGGAAAAGTTGTATCCTGTACTCTTGGCTCTTAAAAATAATGTTTTTAAGTTACTAGCATATAATAAACTATTTTATTTAATATTAATAAAAGTGGAAAGCAGTAACATTAAGCTATTTTTTTTTAAGCATGGGATCTACCTTGGCTCTGATGTGACTATAGCTAGAAAATGGGATGAAGATATTGATAAAAAGAAGGTGGTTCACAGAACTCTGACAAAGAATCAAAAATGGAAAAGAAAAAGATGGAGTGTAATATTAAGGGAAGTCAACAGCTGGTGCTTTTACAAATACTCTTACAAATTTTGTTCAACTGTCTATATTGACAGTTGGACCTTTGAGAAATATTTATTGTTGGTTGTGTGTGTGCTATTTAGAAGCTGAGCATACATAAACAGATCTCTCAGAGTAGGGTTATTGTGTTAGAATTTGAAATACATCTCAGGGTCACCCTGGCCCAAAACTACTGACCAAGATTTAGTGATGGTCTGTTACAGCGGTGGTATAACTTCCTCAACAGGTGAGAGTTGGGGGCAGCAGCATCCAGGGATTTTATTTGAACTGGATTCCACCTACCTACAATAACATATAATATAAAATAACAATAACAATTTGAATACACACACTCTCTATAACTTACTACTAAATGTACTTAATTAAATATAAACCTCTAAATAAAAAAAAAACTCTCTGTATGGACAGACTATTATCCTATAGGTGGTTGTTACTGGTGGTGATGGTAGTAGTAGTTCAAAGTTCCCCTTTTACCAGATATCCTACTGGGCGCTGTCTAATGCCCAAGTCAGTCTTTGATCTTCAAGTGCTTCTCATGACTTCCTGAAGAGATGGGCTCGATTCCAGTGGTGCTTGCTTGCAGAGGTGTATGTTAGACCAGACCCCCTGGATGTGAAGGATCTTTCGTTCTCCTGTTTTGGATCTCTGGGGCAACATGAATCAATGATAGCAGATGATCTTATCCAATGCTCAGGATCAAGCTATCAAACCTAGATTGACTTGACCCAGCCAGATTCAAACGGATGGACCCTCATGCCCGTCTGTCTGTCCTGCTCAGTCTGACTCCATTTGTTCTTGTTTTCTCTGACACCCAGTTTCCTGCCGTGCCTCTGCCTGCCCCCTTGCCCAGTGTCCCTCAGGTTACCCCCAGACTCTGTTTCTCCCAGGTTCCCCCCTACCTGCCTCTGTCCCTCCACTCCCCATCTTCTCCTTCAGCTGTCACTTCCCCTCCCCTGAGGGAGAGGGGAAGGGCAACCTCTTTCCACTTTCTCTTCTCCATAGCACAATGACAGTGCACCACCCTGAACTGTACATCATGTATCCCCATACAGAGTTGAGTCCCTTTACCATGTTTACATATACAACTAGTAAAGTTGGCTCCCTCCTACTACAATCATTATTTTGGAACAGGGTCAATTCATCATAGATTATAAACCAGAACAGACCATTCTGATCATCTAGTTTGACTTATAATATAACACAGGGACTTCCTCGAATTAATTCCTCTTTGAACTAGAACATATCTTTTAGAAAAAACAAATTAATCATGATTTAAAATTTTCCAGTGATGATGAATCCACACAATCCTAGGTAATGTGTTCTGATCTTTAACTACCCTGACTGTTACCGTTGTCTTCTTGACTGAACTTTTTGTTCCCCGTGTAGATACTTACAGATTGAGCTCCTAAAATCTATCACGATAATTCCATGGCTCTTCTCTGGACCCACTTCATCTGATCAATAACTTTCTTGAATTGTGGACACCAGAAATGGAAACAATATTCTAGTAATGGTTGCACCAGTGCCAAATACAGAGATAATACAACTTCCCTGCTCCTACTTGCGATTTCGCTGTTTGATAATTCAAGAATAACATTGAACCTTTTGGCTACAGGATAGTACTGGCATTCATGTAGAGTTGATTATCCACCTTGACCCCAAAGTCCCTTTCAGAGTTATTGTTTCCCAGGAGAGAGTTCTCTATCCAGTAATTGTGGTGTATATCCTTTATTCCTAGATGTATGACTTTCCATTTGGCTGTATTAAAAACAATATTGTTTACTTTACCCCAGTTTACCAAGAGATCCACATCAGTCCATATCAGTGACCTGTCCTATTCATTATTTGCCATTTTCCCCAATCATTATCATCAGCAAATACTAATGATTTTTTTCCAGGTCACTGATAAAAATGTCAAATAACATGGTGTGAAAGACCAGTCCCTGTGGGGACCTCTCTATAAACATAATCACATGATGATGCTTCACCATATACAATTACATTTTGAGATCTATTTGTTAGCACACATCAAGAAGTGGCTATGCTGATTTTTGTATCATTCTAGTTTCTTAATCAAAAAGTTGTGTGATAAGAAGGCAAATGCCTCACAGAAGTCTATTACATCAACACTAATACCTTTATCAACTCAACGTGCAATCTTGTAAAAAAAAATTAAGTTCTTAGCTAGACTACAGTTTGGTCATAGATAACTTTTTAAATAATAGAGACTGATTCTGCCACCCTTATTCATGATGAATAGTACCTGACTCTGCATGTTGCCCAAGTGAAATCAATAATCTGTAGAGCTGATCTAAACATGAACCTAGCCCTAATTTCATGGGTTTTTTTAACTGCTTTGTAGTTAATGGTTTAACATTTAATATAATAGACTTCAACCTCAGTTTATGTAGAACAGGGCCTCATTATGACTTAAATGTAATGTGTAAAACCAGCTGAGGATTTACTCCAATACTTATACAATATTATAGGAGTTGATATTCTGTAGTTTTGAAAGTTGTGGTGAGCGAGTGGTGTCTGAATACAATACGAGCTCAGGGTTTACAGTTAGGCTGAACCTTGGTGCATTTGAAGCTTTGTGAGGATCACAAACTACTCCTTGATTTTTTTCCCCCAGCAATTGCAAAGTTATTCTGAGTATGAAACAATTTCCTGTGATATTAATCCATATATGTTTTCGAGGCTGGTTCAGTATATATAAATGTTTTCCAGCTAAAGTTAAGCTTGTCCTATATATTACAAAGGCTGCATGAGTGGATGTTCTATACATAGTGTATAGACTGTGCCCTAAATTTTACAAAATGATTAGTAGAGCTGGTTTGATTTTTTTGGGAGGGGAGAAGGGAGGAGAGGGTAGGGTTACTGCAAATCTTGGCTTTTCCTCATAAATTGAATAGTTTTCATCCAAACACACAAAAAGATTTTTTGTTTCAGATTTTTGACAGTCTAAAGATTTTTTTGTTTCAGATTTTTGACAGTCTAAATTTTCTGTGGAAAGCAAATTTTTTCCAACAAGAATTCTAATTTAACTGAAAAAAAAATAAGTTTAGACAATTTTCAGCACGCCCTAGTGACTAATGATTTTTTGGGTGCCCAGCTTGAGACATCATAAATGAGCCTGATTTCAGAGGGTGGTCACTGTTTGTATTCTAAAAATTGGGCCTTTTTAAGGCATGTCAAGCAAGGTACCTAAAACATGAGGCTCCAAAAATTATTAGTTCCTCTTGAAAATGTAGGCCTACATTGTTTTGTTAGAATAGTCTTTTACCCCTTATCTCTTCTGGTTTTTAAATCCTTGATATATTTGGTTATATTCTTCCCACTCTTGGCACATTTTTTCACTGTTTTTTGATTTTTTTTTCTCTTTCTCTTCCCCCACACTGCTCCTTCCCCCCCTAGTCACAATTCTTTATTCAGGGTTTCTCCTAAACAAAATGAAAATCCAATCATGTTTGTCTTGAATTTTTAATCTATAATGATATGAGATTATCCATCCCACACAATCTATTGAGGTTTACTGAGTTCTAGTCTTTGAGTAGGTGGTCCCTGTATGAAAAGAAAACAAAAAGATACATAAGGGAGTATTAGAAAGTTATAATGCAAGAGAAGTACTTCTCCCAGTACTCCTTAGACTTGGATAAGTGTCATTTTTAGGGAAGGAGTCATAGAGTAATATAACAGAAATTTTGGCCAGATCCACATAGCTATCACAGCCATCAACAGAAAGTGAACTCAAGACCTTCAGCAAGCAAATCACAACCTTTACAGAGAAGAACTTCTTTAGTTGCGAGAAAGTATAGGTTGTAGTTGTAGGACCTCTGACTAGAAGTAGATATGATCACACGCTGATCCACTAAACCATTACATATTCCTCTTCTTATCAAATGTGTCCTCAGTATTTGAAATACACGGGAGTTCAAGTCCCATTTTGTACCACTCAGTCTGGAGTTGTTATTCTGTAGTAAACTGGAGTAACATACATACAGAAATCATGGTCATCAATAAGGATGGAACCTAGGGCATGCAAGACCAAAATCATGGGCCTTCGACATTGAGCTAAAAGACAACTTCTTTAACTCTGATAAAGTAGCAGGCTGTACAGTAGTACCCAGAAGGGAACCATGAATTGCTTAGAGAGAGAGATTCATGAACACTGGCATTAGGCAGTGTAGAATATACAGTTAGCTTTATGCATGTTGTTCGTGAAGCACCAGAATTAACTTCTGTATGTGTAGCAGCATAAATACTCACTATTGCAATCCACTGGATTCTGCACTATGCCTTTTTTTTTTTTTTTAAAATCCACATTCCAGGACATTTTTTTTTGTTGGGAAATACAACCAGCACACTGTGAGGCTTACCCTATTAAGTCAAGAGTCAGATGCCTTCTGTGCGGCTATTCCTTCTTGCCAGCTGGGAAATGAATGGCACTGGCTCCAGCTGTGCTTTATTGCCACATATTTTTTCAGTCAGGTGCAATGGCAGTGGGTGGAACTAACAAGCATGGTAAGTATGGTGACAGAAAATAAAACAGGTAGTTAAAAAAGAAAAACCATGAGATATAGGAAATCTTAACCCATAGCACTAGATGAAAAAAGTAAAATAAACCTATAATCCATGGTTTTAGACAGAGTGATAATTCTATTTTGATACGGTGCTAGCTGTCAGAAAAATGATCTGACTAGGATCAAAACTCCAAAGCACTGTCTGCTGGTTTCAGAGATCACAGCCACAGTCTGTGGGATTTTGCTGCCAGCTATGAGGGAGGGGGAGAGGAGAGGGTCGCTTCTTCTCACATTGAAGTCAATAATTTTGCTGCTGACTTCAGTGGAAACAACAGCGGGGCAAAATATACAATTAGTGAGAGAATATTCAGAAAATTATATTAAAAAGGAGAAGAGGACAGGGAAGCACAGCTACAATACACTCAGGAGGAGAGAAAACAGACTGAGAGGATGGAAAACGGAAACAAAAGGTCCACAAGTCTAAGTTATTTTCTTTTGGACTGACTACTGATGAGTCCGTGTTACTGGGGACCTGTACCAGAGACCTAAAGATTTTAGTGCATTTGTCTCCAATAATCTAATGACTCTAATAAGAATTTAGTTTTATTCTTAATTAAAGAATTAATTAGGTTCCATTCCAGTCAAAATCAAAACTTTTGTTCCATCTAAATTCAAAGAAGAAGGAATGAAGAAGAAATTTCAGTCCAAGCCAATGAAACATTTGTTTGATTCTTTTTTGGGAAGTGTTATTTAGATTATAAACTCAAAGTAAACAGAGTGGAGATCTGATACTGTACACTTTGAAGTCAGGGTAGTGGACCTGTTTGGATGGCCTGCTCAGAGGCAACCAGACAATTTCAAGAGGGCTCTGGGGGAGGGAACTTTTCTCTGAATTGATGGTTTGGTAGGTTTCTAGAACAATCATTTGTCCTCCACCATTCACCAAGTAGACCCTAGACATCCTGTTGCCCAGTCTTATGTTCACAGAACACCTTAGTTTATATGTGCTCTGTGATAGATGAAGTACCACAGAAGAAAAAAAGAAAAGGTAGTGAAAGTCCCTGTTTGAATCTGACCTTTTCTTTTCATAAAGATTGCTTAATTTTTATTCCGTGGGAGCTGCCAAAGAGGAGGTTCTTTGCCTCCATTAAACCTTCCAGCAACTCTCAATCAGCAGATTTGTTTGGGATGGTTGATTAGTTTGAATCATCTTGGCTCTCTCTGTTTAGTGGAGATTGGAATTACTCCAATTCACATCTGTACAGACAAGGTGGATAAGGTAATATCCTTTTTTGGACCAACTTCTGTTGGTGATTGAGATGAGCTTTTGAGCTACACAGAGCTCTTCTTCAGGTCTGGAAAATGTACTAAAAGTGTCACAGCTAAATATAAGATCAAACAGCTAGTTTGGCATAAATTATTAGCACATAGTCTAATTCACATTCAAGCTGAAATGGCATGTTCCCCTGTAGTCATAGAATAAAAAAGGGAGTACATGGGTTACAGATTGTCGTAACAAGCCATAAATCTAGTGTCTTTATTAAGACCATGATTTTTAGTGTCTTGGGAAGTTATGAGTTTAAGCTCCCAGGTCTCTCTTTTGAAAGTGTAGTGCAGGTTTTCTTTGAGGATGAGAACTGATAGGTCAGATATAAAGTAATCGCTTTGCGAAAAGTGTTCACTCACAGGTGATATGATGTTTGTCTTTTATCATTTTCCTGTCTGAGTTTGAGAGTATAGTGAGTGTCTGTTTTCACCCGTGTAGTTGTTGTTGGGGCATTTAGTGCACTGGATGAGGTACATCATATGTAATGATAGGCATGTGTAGGATCTATGGATCTTGAACGCTGTATTATGGGGAGTGTTGATCATTGCAGCAGTGGAGCTATGTCCTCAGGTTTTGCATCTGTTGTTCTGGCAGGGTCTGGTGCCACTTTGGATTAGTGTGTCCTGGTCTGTAGGGAGCTTGCTTCTGATGATGAGTTTGGAGGGGCTGAAGGTTGTTTGAAGGCCAGAAGAGGAGGTACAGAAAAGATTTATTTCAGGATGGGGTTCCCATCAAGTATGGGTTGTAGCTGTTTGATGATACCCTGTATGGGTGTGGGGTGGTATGTGATAACTAGGGGCATGTGGTTAGAAGGGTTTCATTTCTGTATTGAAACAGAGTATTTGGGTGCCCAGTTCTATCATGTGATCTACTGCTGTGGTGGAGGGTCCTTGTTTGGTGAAGGCAGTTCCAAATGTGTTTAAGTATCTACCCCACACTTTCTCCTCGGAACACATTCTGAGATATCTGAGTGCCTGGCTGTAGATAACAGATTTCTTGGTGTGTTTGAGGTGGTTACTGGATTTATGAACGTAGGTGTGATGATCCGTGGCTTTCCATTGTTGAAATCAGATGTGATGGGCCGGCCTAGGTTCCATTTCCCCCCTCTTTTAGCTTGTAAATCACCATGCTCATTGAGTTATTATTTTATTTGTATTATCTATGATCTCTTATATCTATAAAATCATAATACTATAATTATGGAAAGGTGGGATATTTGCTCCAATTTACGTGACTAATAGAATTTAAAGACAATTAAGCTTTTTAAACTTGAAAAAAGTAATGTAGATAAATTACAAAGACATAGGCTTCTATGGTTCTGTTTGTTCTTGAAATTTCCAGGAAATTGCTGTATCAATTTTCAATATATTTGCAGTAAACCGTCAGATGCATGCTAACATCTGAGGCATTTGTAAAAATTATGGGGCTTATATTTTTGGTAAATGGTATATTTTTCTGTGAAAACATTAAAACATAGATTCATAAATATCATTCACAGTCAGTTAAATACAAAGCCATTTATGTGATGTTATGAGCATTATCTGCATGACCAAAACATTCAATAAGAGAAATATTTCCATGATGAATATTTTTCCTTTCTCTTGTACATTATTTATTATCTGAAAAGTGAGATAAGACAGCTCTGAAAAAACTCATTATAAAGTGTCAATGTACCAGGTAACAAATCAATGGTTGTTTAAATGATCATTCTTTGCTGAGGGAAAATATATTTCAGTTTGGGGTCCTAAATTCATTATGCCTCAGTGCATACTGAGTGAAAAACACTATCTCAGTCATTAATGTGTTTATAAAAGGCTGCTGTTGTCGACACCAAAGAGTCAGTTGGTTGCTTGCTATTTTATTTTTTCCTTTGATGTATTGTCTGACAGTAAAAGCTAATGCACTCAGCAGCACTTGAAGACTTTGAATTGATTTAAAACTTTAACTAAATTTTTAAACAGGAACAAGCTTAACTGCATTATTAATTATAATGAATTATTGCAATACCTCCATGAGAAATTTAGATGAGTTCAATAAAAATAAATAAAAACAGCCTACACGCTTTGTCTTATTCGAGTGGATTTTAATGGTTTAGTTTCCCAACAATGGTGATCTGTGTTTGAACTTTTCAAGCTCTGTTGAGTTTTCTTGTTTGCTTTTTCTACTCTACAAAGATTTGCTTACGCATGGTGACAAAAGGAGGGAAGGGGACCTAAAAGGCTTTTTAAGCACACATTTCTAAATCAAGTCCATTTCTCACTCACTCTTAATGTGAAAGAATGGTATTTTCTGATAGCTGAAGAGGAGAGATACATGGGCCAAATTCATCCTTGGGGTAAGTTGTATTGCCAAACCCGAACATTCAAATGTTATGAATCAGGCTCCCTAAAAATCATGAGACTGGTTTAAAAATCATAAAGATTTCAAATAAAAGTGTGATTCTTTTCCTTTGTCTTCTGGTTTCTGAGCTTTTAGCATGTACTTGGGTCACACTTTTGTCAGCTTTTCTCTATAACCATGAGAAACACATTTTATTTATTTATTTTCATGAAAGCTGAGACTATCACTAATCACTTTTTTAGCTGCTTGGAATTTAAGAGATTCATCTTCCAGGCATCTACCTCCCATAGCTCCAGAAGAAAGCACTGGTCTACAGTACTATTGCCCTTGGCTTTTCACAGCAGGAAGCACACTCCTTTTCTCCATACTGGCTGTGCTCTTCAGCTTCCTCCCTTAGAATCATAGAATACTAGAGTTGGAAGGGACCTCAGGAGGTCATCTAGTCCAACCCCCTGCTCAAAGCAGGACTAATCTCAGCTAAATCATTCCAGCCAGGGTTTTTCGAGACACAACTTAAAAACCTCTAAAGATGGAGATTCCACTACCTCCCTTGGAAACCCATTTCAGTGCTTCACCAACCTCCTAGTGAAAAACTTTTTCCTAATATCCAAACTAGACCTCCCCCACTGCAACTTGAGACCATTGCTCCTTGTTCTGTCATCTACTACCATTGTGTAGACCCATTTACCCCAACACCACCATCCTGAGTCTTTATTTCCTGCCCTGGGCCTGCATTTATGCAATCAGCCGTGAGTGAGGATCTAGGGTGGTATCCCTCTTCCTCAGTTCTGCAGAGAAATCAGAGAGGCTTAACTGATAAACAAGAGCACTAAGATCAGAAGGATCCCAGTGCCATAAAAAATGCAGGGCCCCAGATGTGTTCACATATAGTCTATTCAGTGCATATGGGAGCATTTATATACAATAGAATAATGTTTATTAGTGTATATATGTGTGACGTTCCCCTCTTCAATCTGGACTGGTGAAACACTGTGTCACCCTGATCCCCTACTCCTGGGCCCTGTCTTACTCTGACTTGCTGTGTGAACTTCCACTCCTGGGCAGATCACACATAGCCTATAGCCAACAAGTTTCCCCCAACTCAGTAGGTGAGTGCGTTTAGCCAGCCACTCTTGGGATTATGCAATGGTATGACCGAAGTCAAAACTCCCAGTTACAGATGCAATCCTAGGAACTGCCATTTTACAATGTTCAGTGCTTCCCACTGAACACTGCACGCTCATTGGTTCATCAATTTACCAAAGACATTGATATGCACTAGCCTTGTCACTTCAAATGGAGTCTCTAACACAGTTTAAACCAAATGCACTGCTTTAGATAAAACAAACAAATGTATTAAGAACAGAAAGATTTTAAGTGATTATATGTCAGAGGAAAACAAGTAAGATTTGATCAAGATAAACAAAAGCCAAACACATTCTAAGCTTAACACTTTCAGCAACCTTACATATTCAGATGATTCTCACCATGGACTGGCTGGTCTGCCTCCAGCCAGGCCCTCCCCCTGTAATCCATGTTTCAGTTGCTTGGTTGCAGATGGACGTGGAAGAAAGAGAAATACAAACTGTCTTCCCCTTTTAAAAATTTTCCTACTTCCCTTTGGAGCCTCCCCCCCACCCCTTCAGGGTCAGGTGACAGAGTGTCCGTGCATGGTTCCCTCCATGCCCTCAGTCATTGTGGTCCTTTGTGGATTTGTTTGTTGATGTCTGGGCCAGTCCTTTGTTCTTGGAATGCTGAGCTGGGTTGCTCTATACAAGTCTTGATGAGGTGTGACTTCAGCTCTATAGAGTTTTGCCTAGATCCGTCTCAAGCCATGAGACACTTATTTGAGAATATTACGTAGTCTTCTAATCATACACATGACATTTCAACAAACATATTACTATAACAATAATGTTCAGTATGCCATGAGCATTCCAAAAACATCTTACAAGATATACTTTGTTTTAAACAATACACAATTACACCATAAGGGTGAACATGTGACACACTGCACCCCAACGGGCAATGATGATAAAAAATATTGAATGGCTGCCCATTCAATGAACACTACCTATTCTATTCACTGAATGAGGCAGGAGCCTGAGGAAAACAATAGTATGTTATCATGCAATTTAAAATGGCATCATGATGCCATGGCTACACCAGTGGTTAGGTTGGCATAGCTACAGAACTCAGGGATGTGAATTTTTCACACTTCTGAAAACTATAGCTATGTCAACTAATATTTAAGTGTAGACCAGGCCACAGTGCTCTACGTTCCCACATCATATGGACCCAAATTAAGAAGTGAGTCTTGTAGCTAGGGATACCCTGGGTTTTCCTTATTGATGGTGAAAGGGCCTATAGAATGCATCTGTCCTAAGCTCAGTACAGGCAGCTGCCAGCAGTTATAGCAAAGTGTTTTATGCTCTTGCCACTGCATTATGTCATTCCTCCCAACCAACCTCAAAACCTTTTCCTAGAATGGGAGGGAATGGGCACTAGGCACCTCAAAATTTGCTATCAGGGTATAAAAGTAAACTGTTGCACAGTAGCAAGTTAGAGGCTGGGCTGCACCCAGAAGACTTCATTAGTAACAGGAAAGGAGTCCATGGGATGTTGGGTGCTAGGAGGTGGGATTCCAGTGGGAGGAAAATCTGGGCCTTCTGGGAGGAAAGGCTTACAAGAGAATTTGCTGGATTGAAACCCTCAAAACTTGTGATCAGGAATCGCAGACAAATATTTATTAAACTTATGGGAACAAAGTCTTACAGGTTTCAAGCAGCTCTAAAACACACCTCCTCTTTCTCAAGAGAAGGCAAAGATGCATTGAGCTAAAGTGCCCTTTTTCCAAATTTTTCAAAGGTAATCTAATATATCAATCAACTTTTTCTGCAACTGTGCATTGGTGCCCAGATTCACAATGGTATTTGAGACTCTAAATTTCCACTGAAATCAATGGACGTTAAGAGCCCAAATACCTTTGTGGACCTGGACATGGGTGTTTTGCCTAAATAAGCACTATAATGATCACTAGGTGACCTTACAGTGACTTTGGCGTCATACTATAATTTACCCCTGTCCTCTGCCTCTTGGCCGTTTTGCATTCTTACACTACTGTGCTCAGTGATTTGTACTGGCTTCCAGTAAGCTTCAGGATAGAATTCAAGCTTTCTGGTTTAATGTATAAAGCCCTAAGTGGTTTGGGAGCTTATTACCTGGGAGATTGCGTCTCTCCCTGTGACATACTGCTACACTTGATATCAGCAGGAGAACTTAAACTGGAGCTCCTCAATATAAATGAAAAGAAGATGATGGGACGGTGCTCTCAATGGAACATGCACGTTGCCCCTTGTTCTGCCAGAGCCCAGATTTGTTAACCTACTGGGCACACTGAAACACCCCTCTGTTCTCTCTCTCTCTTCTCTAAAGCTGGGGTGGGCTGAGGGGAATGTATTTAGAGGACGTCAATAGCTTATGTTTTGATTTATTTTGTTGTTAAATTGTGGGACAGGTGACTAGAGAGAGCGCAGAATAGGCACATAGAGCTAACTTTTGGAAATATGAATAAAATAAATGCAGGCAGCTAGAAAGATGTGTTTTGGAGGAGGAAGGTATGTTATTGCAATAGATTTGACTTTGGTGAGAGAGGGAGTAATTTCTAGATTTGTGAGGTTTACATCACATTTATTTTCTTCAGTTTTTTTGTATAAATTATAGTGGACTGTGAGATCAGGAAATCTGAAACATTTTTGCAGTGCACCCTGCGATGCCTCCTGGAAGATGACAGGTTGGGGGAGTGTACATATAGTAATCCAGTGAGGCAAAAGAGTGTATCCATTGGATGAATGTTTTGAGCCAGATCTTTGTCTTCGTTAAGTCTGCTTTGTATGTCTCCAACAATACAAAGCAAACTTTGTCAGGTGAAGTGGTCTCTTGAGTGTTCTTGTATATCTTACTCCCCTGCCCCGCCCCTCACTTTACAGACCCATGGTATTTGAGGCATGGATGAGGACAGGGAAGCATGACCAGGTGTTCTTGCTCTTTGGTGATCCTCAGCTGCTGAATCAGCCCCGTGGACTGAATCCTGAATCTACTTGAGGTTGCTCCTTGGGACTGATCCAGCAGCCTGAAGATTAGGAACTTCCTTACTCTGAGCTGTAACAGATGTCAAACATAGGGTTCAAGTCTTGCTCTGACAAGTAAAACTGGGGAAGTTGAGTAGAATTCCAGAGAGTGGAATATTCAAGGAAATGAAATGCACATAGATAATATATTTAGGAAGATGACTTTTCCAGGATCTCTAGCAGGATCTAGAGACATTAACTGCAAGACAAAGGGGCAGGGGCAAGAGGCAAGCCATCAAGTAAATCTGCAAACTAATTTTCAGTTCTGCATGAGTATGGGAATGACACAGAAAAATAATCACAGGGAAGGAGAGTAAGAGTAACTAGTATGCTATGCTGCTAGGAATAGGAAATGTTTATGATTTGCTACATTCTGTGTGCCATGGCAGAACAAATCATGTGGGACGGATAGGCTTTTCTGGGCATAAGCTGGGAGAAGCGAGTCCAAATTGGAATGCATCTTTTCGCTGGCTGGCTTTCTGCCCTCTGCACTCCCTTGGTGTGCATCTGAGAAAACTTATACAGAATGAAATAATCTTATTAAAAATGTTTTAAGGGAACCTATGTGGTTTACACAATTATGATTTGCTGCTTGATGAGCTGCATATGTTTTGTGGATTTTTAATGTGATATATTAGAGAGCCTGACAAACAGCAGATTCTGTTCCCATGTATGTGTACAATTGCCTGCTATTTTTTTAAAGCAGTGATTCAAAGGTAGCACCTTAACACTAGGTATTTACAAATGCATCCATAGAATCAGTTCATCTGGTAGCATATGACTGATGGATTTGCTTATGACAACAGCTGAATAAGGAAAGGCCAGGAAACGGATAAACAAGAGTCATAAATAGGGCATATGTGTCAGTCTTGCCACCGGAAGACATTACAGCAGTAAATACTGCTGAGGCACAACAGACCCGTGATGTGGACACAGATGTATCAGTAGCTATGTATGCTAATTGGAAAAATAGAGAGAAGCTGGATAATGTCACAGAGCAGCAGGAAAATAAAGACTCTACAACTTCCATAACAAATTATAGAGGCCTCACAGGAGAGATAGCAAGACACAGGTTCTGCCCCAAAGAGTTAAAAATCCAATAGAGACGTGACACAATGATTAAGTGAAACAAAACAGAGAGGGAGGAGGGGGAAGACAGAGAATTGTTCATTCAGGAAAGTTTGTTTACACCACATTAGACCTGTAGATGTGTAACTATCATAATATATAATAACACAAGTAACTTTGTAGACTCCTCCTCTTGAGTGGGTCATCATAAGGGATTTAAACTAGGAAATGATATTACAGACCAGCATTTGGATAAATGCTAAAAGATTTATTAAGAATCAGGAAACATCCTCCAGAAACCTATGAACACTATCCATTTGTGGAAAACAATTGCATACATTGTAATACACACTATAAGAAAAGATCTGTAATGCCGTGTCCCTCCAGCTCCAGACATCTCCTTCCTTTTCCTAAGTCACTCTCTGAGATAATTATGAACCTTTGCAAGTGTCCTATTTTATCAGGAAAGGAGAAATTTATGGATGGGTATCTGCAAACAGAGCTGGAGAATTGATAGCTGGAATTTTCAGGATTTTGCATGTGCACAAAACCCGCTCAGCAATCCAAACTGACCTCTCCAAAATGAGTGCTTAAGGGATTTTCAGAAAAACTTGTTAGTCAGGCCTAAGTCTCCTGACCTCAGAATGTTCAAAAGTACTCAGGGATCCCCATGCACTCTGCTATGTGCGGTGGGTCTAATCTTATTGGAGACGCGAGTGACCAGGAAACTCAAGTTAAGACCTGCTACTCATACATTATTCTGCACACCACACACCTATGTAGCTCATTCTGAACAGTGTTTTAAAACCTTCAAAAGCTATACTGGGGTTATGTCTACACTGACAGCGGCAAATTCGCCGCCGTCAGATCGACTTATCTGGATCGACTGAGCGGTCAGTGAAGACCTGCTCAGTTGATCCAGAAATCGACGTATTAAGACCACCTCCTCAAGTGGCGTAGCACTGTGTCAATGAGAACGCGGTTCCATTAGGTGCAATGCATTGAAGACAGAGCGCAGAACAGAAGCACAAAAGTCAACGGGAGTTACACAAGTTTTTTGCATAGTTTGCAAAGCTCAGGTTGACTGCCACCGAATCTCCGAGGTAAGTGTAGACAAGCCCTGAGTGAGTATGAGCATGAGTGAGAATGGAAAGGAAGGAGAGAGATTTTGCTATTCAATGTGAGGTACAGAGAACAAACAGTTAAGATTCCTAGGTATTAGATTAACAAGTCAGAGGATGGCGGGTGAAAGACAGACAATCTGAGGTAGTGTTCCTTGAGTTTGGCATTTTTGGGTGAGGGGTGGCTTTGACAGATTCACCCTGGAAGTCTTCAAGCACTCATATGATATCCTAATCAGAAACCTAAAGAGGACAACACACATGCCCCATATCAGTGCCACTATTACGTGGGTGTATTTGGCTACAGAGTTCTTCTCAAAAGCACTAGAAGACATTTTTCCAACCTTTCTGCTAGTGGCATTTATAACAAAGCTGGAGACATATTGTAGTAGAAGCTTTCTTTGATGTGAACTGGCCAATACTGAGTTTAAGTACTGTCTCTTTTTCTCAGTTTATCTATTTTTCTTTTGACATTTTACAATTGTAAAATTTTGCACACCCACCCACACAAATCTCTCTTGCAAACTCTGTCAACCTACTTAACATAAATTTATAGGCACCTTCAGATCCCTAAGCTGAGTACTGGTTAGAAAGAGTATGCAGAGCACTTTTGATGGAGAAGTTAATGCCAAAAAATGGGAGGAGGTTTCATGGAGTTGGAGGAACAATGCCTTACAGACCTTTTTTTCAAGAGTATTATTACATTGTATGCAATTGTTTTCCACAAATGGAAGGTGTTCATAGGCTTATGGGAAAAAAACAAACAAATCTTGGCTCATAAGAGTTGCTTTTTATATATTCCAAATAAAAATCAGGCTCAATGTGTAATAGTATAAAAATATGCCAATGATTGTTTTATGAATATTATATATGTATACCCATATTACACTTGGAATATATTAAAGTTAGAATAATCCCAGTCCCCTGAATACCTATGACAATGGATTCCCATGCTGTGTTCTATTTTGTGAGCATTTTAAAAAAAATTATTGGTCCAGATATGGTAGAGCTTACTTAAAATCCACTCAGTCCTCTTTTAAGCAAAACTACTATCAAACTCCATCATAGTTTTATCTGAGAAAGGGAGTCAAAACTGACACATACTTAGGATTTGCCTCCTTATTTTAAAAGCTGAATTTTTAAAAGTATTTATAACTCCTTTTTTAAATTTATTTTTTACAAATATGCTTCACATAGGATTTACATCATTGACACTTCTATTTTAAACGTCTGACTTAGAGTAAAGTCCCATGTAATCTGTGGAAGTTTTAATATATTATACACCAAACACCCTGGATTTCTGTTATGCACTAGTGGAAATTTTTGTCTTGGACTTCAATTCCTGCAGTTATATAATACAATACATTCAAAAAGGAAAAAAGAAAGGACTACTGTTTTAAAACTAGCATCACTAAAATTTAGGTATAAAAAAATCATATTGACTTCAATATTCCAAGCTGAGGGGGTGAAAAACACTTTTCCTGATAGAGTAGTGCAATTAAGTTAAAAAATGTTACATAAAGCATGAAAAGTCTCTCCAACCTCCCTAGTCATGCAGTAGCAACTCATGAATTCCATGGTGGAAACCTAATTCTACAGTCATTTTTACAGCTATGAAGTCATTAAACCTATGACATTCCCAATGAAATATTAGAATAAATTCTGACTTTTGCTTGAGCAGATTGTTCTGATTATATAGTAGTAATGAGTGATATCAAAAGGTTTGATGTTTGAGTTTGATTCAGTTAAGAACTCAGAGTAATCTCGAGTCACCCAAATGTTCCTGGAAATATTGAAGCAATGAATTTGTAAAATTTCTGGTACATTGTGATTCACAGTCTGGAAATATCACTAGAATGGACAATCTAATGTTATTTAGTTTACAGCAGCCAGAGCCTAGAAATTCACAGGTGCATGTAAATAATAATGAATCAAGTGAAAATAAAAAGTTTTATAGACTCTTCAAAGAGGTGAGTTCTATTCCTCAAATTAGTTAATACTTATCAAGTGATGTTATGGAGTCTTCATCATATGAAGTTTTCAAATCATGACTAGATGTCTTTCGGGAAAATATACTGTAGCTCAGCCAGAATCATGGGGTTTATGTAGGAATCACTTGGTGAAATTCTATGGCTTCCTTTATAGAAGTCAGATTACATGGCGGTCACTTCTGGTCTTGAAGTCTATGAATTAGTGTGGGGAAGTGCAAGAGTTATCTCTGTTTTCTGAAATCGATTTGCCCCTCCTTATTAAGAGGATTCCGGAAAATGTGCCTTTCCTTTTTAATATTTAATATCTGTATCATAACCAGAACTCAAAATTATGCAGGCCAGTATGTGTGATTTATTCCCACTCTGGCACCCCTTGTTTCCCCTGGGGATGGAATGGTATTACTGGTATATTACCTTCCAGTTTTTACATTGAAAAAAGCCAACCAAACAAACCAGAAAACCTAGCCCCATGAAAGTCAATGAAGCCAGGATTTCATCTTTTGTATTTATCTCAGCATCACTATGTGCAATGAGAAGAACATATCCTTCCACAAAGATTTTACATTAAATAAGGTGGTAAATCATTGTAGCATAATGACCGACTACAACCAAAAGGTTTATTTTTGATTCTACAGGAAATCAAGCGGCAGAGAAAAAAATTGTATGACAAAAAAAGTGAATTTATCAACAAACATCCTTTTATAGGAAATTAGTTAGCCTATTTACCCTAACTGGTCAAGGAAATAACTAATGTTTTTTCTATTGTTTGTTTGGTTTTTGTTTGTTTTTAGCTCTGCAGTTTGAAATTTCAAAAACCATTTGGCAATGGGGGATGGTGGAGCCAGTTTGGTCAGAATAAAGAGGCAAATGTTTCTACTAATCTTTTTTTTTTTTTTTTCCCCCAATCAGATATAGGTACTATCAAGCTAAAGGAAAGATGCTGTCCCCAGAGAAGACCAAAAATATGAACAAGGATAGGAATGTAGATAAGGGGTAACTCCAGAAAATACAAATCAGAGTACATAAGGATATAAATAGGCATGAATACTACATTAAAGAGGAACAAGAATTACTGCAATTCCAGTGGCTTAAAGTGAGAAAAAAAAATCTGAGAGACAAACCATGTGAAAAATATAAGGTCCTAACCTCAGCAACGGGTTATTTTTCTGCTATCCCATAGGGTTGCCAGCTCGATACCTTTTAGACTTTGTTCTGCAGGACCAAATGATTGCACCACAGTGTTGTGACATTTGTGTCAATTCTAGTCTAAAATTATTTTGGAACTGTTTCAATATTTTGTAATTCCTGCTTGCAGAACACCAGACAGCCTCACCTGAATCATATTTGACTCATATGGGAAGCAAGTAAACCTATATGTGTTATAGCACTTCCTCAGTGCAATAGCTACAGCTAAGGTTACAAAGAATCTTTTTTAACCTCTGCTTTTTATTTGCTCCAACTTTTTCACAAACAAAATGGTTTGGGGGCTGATATTTTCTATGTTTGGTTTCAAACTGCAGGTAATTTTTTCAAGGGAGACATTTTAGGTAATTTGCACAATGACCATTGAGCTTAAAATATTCAGGATTGTAGTCGTTGCTTTGAATAAATCGTTTGGGTCCTGTTTTTCCTTCATCATTTAAGTCATTCACATACACACAATAGTTGTTTCCTAAATACTATACACAACCTCTCATTTCTATCTTCATATCTTAATGTCAAATAAACATCCCCTTTTCAAGGGTGATTTTTACCTTGGTTCACTCTTAACTACAATTCTTCTGTATGCTCATGGGTTTTTTTGAAGGTGCCAACCTGAAACCTGCTTAGTCTATTTTTAAAGACACAGGGTATATATAATTCATTTTTAATGTTAATTCTACCTTATATCAAATAGGAATCAAGGAGGGTTAAAACTAATCTGTCAATATACACTGACAGTTGATGCTGCACTTGATGTTTCACACTAGTGATGAGGGAGGGAAGTCTACTGGAGTCTCTTCCACTGTATTCCCATTTTATTTTTCTTAAAACACTCTGGTCCATTTCAACCTTGAGCTCCGAAGCACCTCCCAACACAGATGATAATAGTCCAGTAACCTAAAAATTCCACGAATATTTCCAAGGATCATCATAGAGGTGAAACAGTCAATTTATCTTCTCTCCTGGGGGTCCCTTTTTATGTCCACAGCACAACCAACCAACCTTCTTGAATTCTTAATAAGATTCTGATACTAGCTTTGAGACAGGAACTTCATCTTAGCCATGTGTGTTGGAGAAACCAGGCAGAACACAGATAACACAGAGAAGTAGGCCTGCCTTGCTTATAAAAATCTCTCAAGCTTTAAAAAAAAGTCAGTAGGAAAGTCATATTATGGAGGAATCCAATTCTTACAGTTTTCTTATTAAGGGAAAGACTGCTTTGAGTAATGGGCAGTGCAGTTATGCATTGTAGCAGAGGTAGGCTAGATAATGAATTGTTAATCATTCTCCTGCTCCTTTGCTTGGAATTTGGGGGGAAATAAGTCATTTCACCCCTTTTCATAGAGTAGCTACATCTGTGTACTTGTGTAGAGACTCTGACTGCCAAGTAGGCAGGATGGAGCTTCCACAGAGCATTACGCTCTCTCTCCTGTATAGGTGGACAGGCAGGGATGATGAGTAGTAAAGCCTTAGAGAGATAATGCACCAGGGAAAGTAATTTGCACAGAAGTCTTGGTGCTACTGAAGGCAGGGAGGTAAAGGGGCCATTCCCCCCCCCAACCAATCTTCAAAGGGCCCAAAAATATGGACAGAAAGGCCAGAATAAGTACAAACTTATCCATTGTTAAGCTTGGAACAACTGCAAATTGGAGAGTCTTCATCCTTTATGTGCATTATAAATCACAGCAAACTACTCACATAGTAGTCAAATATTATATTTTTTAAACTCCTAAAATCCAAAAATTTCCAGAGGGCAAACTAGCTTCTGGAACCCTGGAAGGTTTTTTGGCTTTTAAACAGAGACATTCAGGGCCCCCACAATACCCATTGTCTCTCTCCTATAATGGGATCCTATAACTGGCCATGAATACCAGACATAAGACGAGCACCCAAGTTTACCATCCTCTTCACCTGGAGTAGGGTGGAAAGAGAAGAGATCATAATCTGGCTTCCAGTCTACTAACTGGGCACTGCAACTGTGCAGTGTCATATACTCCAGGCTCATGGCCAAGATATAATTTAGTCCTAGTTAAGTTATTTAAATATTATCAGTTAAGTTATAGAGGGAAAAAAAGAGGGGTATAGTGTTAAGCTTCTAAAATAACATTTCCTAGCTGTGCCTGCAAATATAAGGGGATATTTTCCTATAGTGCATTGTTTGTCCACAGAACTTGCATTACAATATGAATAACACTATACAGAGTGGAGAAATGAAAGTAAGTGAATGGGGATGAGAATGGAAAGAAAATATGAATCCTCATGGAACAAAAATAATAATTGCTTACAAAGGAAATAGTTACTATTATCCCTGTTTTTTAAATGGGTAACAAATAAACAGAGAGCTGTTGTGATTTGCCCAAAGTCACATAAAGCAGTCAGTGGCAGGACTGGGAGCAGAACCAAGGTTTCCTAACTCACATGACTGATAATGTAACCTTAAGTAACAATGTAGTTCTTTCTGGAATAGTCTAATATTAACAAGTTTTCTTTACTACATTAGCAGGTGAAAATATTAGCGTTAGCAATATTTAAACATGCAAATCTTTTCAAGTAATTTATGAGAACCCATTTAATTAGCCATTAAATTACCATCAGATGATTCAACTAATTACCAGTTTTACAAAATTTCTGGACCAGATCCTCCACTGCTGAAATCAGCATAGTTCCATTAACTTCAGTGGATTTACACCAAGTTTCTCTGACTCAAATAATAATAAATTATTTATCCAAAGTGGAAAAATCTTCAACTGGAGTAAGACTCATCCTGGAACACTCCATAACCCAGGATTGGGGCACTCACCAGGGATGTGGGGTTTACAGTCCTTGCATCATGTCAGACATCTAGTCTTATCTGTAACATTGTGTGATTGAACAGGATACCAAATGTCGAAATCTTGGACTGGAGCTGCATGACTAGCGTTGAATCCCTAATCACACAGGCACAAGTTCACTGGCCTGGTCATCTTGTATGAATGGATGATCCATGACTTCCCAATGCCCTAATTTATGGACAGTTGAAAATGGGAGGACATACGCTGGGAAGCCAAGGAAAACAATATAAGGACACTCTGAAAGCCCACCTAAAAGCTGGCCAGATCGGCCCAAATACATAGGAAGTTGCTGCTGCCAATAGATCATTATGGCGGCAAACCTTTTGGTCTGTGGTAAAAGCCACTGAAAATAATAGAACAGAAAAAGCCAAGGAAAAACATGAGTGAAGAAAGCAGGCTGTGCCAAAAATGTGAGGCTACGTCTGCCTGATGTGAGGACATCATTTACACTTGCACTGAAACAGACAGACTCTCATAAGTCGACTATGACGGGAAACTCCAACAAGGGAAAAACTTTAACCACAAGGCTTTAGGGTAGCACCCCCAGTGACTCTGTCTGTACCCTACTTAATCTGGTAGACCTCCTCGAAGGCAGTCTCTGAATGCATCTAACAGATTGGGCCCACAGGTGAGATAGAAAGGGGGAATATGGAACTCATGTGTGAGTTAGACATCAAGCTGCCTGGTGGTATCAGCATTGAGGGAATGTGTGCATTAACAGCCCAGAAATTTAGATACCTTGGGGACTTGAGTGGTGGAAATGTAGGGAATTTAGGAACCTACAAGGAATTAGGGAATTTAGGAACCTATAGGATTAGGCAGCAGCTGAGCCTGGTTTTTCTGAATGTCAGTGATGCCTAAATTTTGGACTTCAGATCCTAAAGGGGCAAAAGGTGCCCAAGTCCCCCTTATGTTTCCAGCCCTCACTTCCTCCAAACTTATGGGTGTAATCTATTCTTTTACCTCATTTTATTTTTGTTTTAGGTTTTATACACATTTACAGAGCTATGCACAGTAAGTAAAGGCACTCCTGCTGGACACGAAAAAAGTTATAGGTGAAAACTGAGCTCTGGTGACAGTTACAGGCAGCAAGCAGGTAGAAAAACAAATAATGATCTATCTTCTGTTTACTGAGATATTTGCTTGGAATATACTGAAAATATTCTACTCTCTCCCCATCTGTTTGCCCATCTGAAAGCAACTACATAATTATGCTTGTCTTAGTTAAGAATATCACCATAGATGATGACTCACCAGAGAACAAGCAACATGGCAAAAATATTTAATAGTACAACACTTGCTTCACAGAATGAAAATGTATAGTAATTACCATATCAGCAGAAATTTAATATATAAACTGACCTCTGTGCAACAACATTTTTCCCCAGCCCCTGCCAGCTCCCCTGCCTAACTTCAAACTCTGCTATTAAATACAGTAGTAGCTTCAGATACAGGAAACAGATATATGATTAAGTCTTTGTTTTTATAAGTTTGTTTACCCAGGTCATCATAATCATCTGTCTCTTTCAATCTATCTTTCTGTCTGGGCCTGATCCAAGGTCCATTTAAATCAATGGCAAAGCTCCAACAGATTTCACTAGGGCTTTGGATCTGGCCATTTTCCCATTCCCCTCCCTCTGTCACTTAAGCTTCCTATCTAATGTAGCAAAACAAATATTTCCAAGCACACTTTATGTTTTTCTAATCTTACCCCCAAGATTTTTACACTTTCACTCAATGTCAGCTAGGATGTTTTATGTGTCATTAATAATAATAATAATTAATAAATTAATACTGCCAGTAGCTAAGGAGCTTCAGTTGTACAGTTATTCAGTGGATTTTTAGAAAGTATTTTCAGCTGTCTTTACTGTTGAGTATGCCTGATATGTTTAACCATCATATCCTTTTTTGGTATCACACCAAAAAATCAGTGCCAGGGTAGGAGGCGGACATAGAATCTATATGGTGGTTTTGGCATATTGAAATTTGTGTACAGTACTTAGTGAATCTGTAGGAGTACCAAATTCTGCAAATCAACCTGTACAGTTCCGTTTACATGGTTGACACAATCTGTATTCTAAACCATTTGCTCAAGCCTAATCTATAGAACCACCTATTGATTGTTATCATAATAATAATAATAATTTGTCCTCTCATCTGAAATGTACACAGTTAACACTTGCATATTGTTTTACATAAACCACAGAAGCTATATGCAGTGTTGGGCCCAAATCAATTCCCAAGTAAAATCAATGGGCATCTTTACACTGACTCCAGTTTGGGTAGGATTGGGTTCAGCATCTGTTAATGTTATATTGATTACAATACATAAAGTATATATTTGTACATTCTGAAGACTTAACTATAAACATTTCCTTTTCTCATTTAAACTCTTTGAGGTGGGACTGCTGTTCAGAGTTATGTGGAGGACAGAAATTCTACTTTAAAAGGTTTTCTAGATAAATTTAAATTTTTCATTCTGATTCAGAATGAAACCTGGAGATTGCAAAATTCTCCATAAAAGAATTTTTTTTTAAAAGTTTGGGTTGATCCGCATATAAGAATTTTCTGATATTTTTTTCTTATACCTGCAGATATATTATTCAAGGACAAGTTAAAAATGAAACAAAACTAAGCAAAATTTATTTATTGTCATAAATATTTTTAAAATGAAAATACCCAAAAGAGAATAATTACCTATTTACTTATATTTATTAATAATTACATAAAAGTAATACATTATTTGGAAATCACTTACTAGGTTTTAATTATTCAATAAAAGTATTTCAAATATATAAAGAAATCACCCAGGAATAAAAACATAAATCACTAAGTGAATTAATTAGGATTTAATTACAATAAATGTTAACAGTAACATTATTACAAGTTGCTTTCAAAATATAAAAATCTCTTTAATTTTATTGCCTGTAGATTAAAGGCTTTGCAGTGGCAGCATTCCTTCATCATGAGTACTTTTCCCATCCATACACTTACAGAAATTATAAAAACAAAACTGAAAACAGCCACCACTGAAATTGGGTGGAAGACTACCACTGACTTCAGTTGATCTGGATCAGGTCCCAAATATCCAGGAAAAGTAAAGTGAGACTGAACTCTTCTGAAGTAAGAGATCCACACATACAGTCATTTAATACAAGGAGGAAAAAACACAAGCAAAAAAAAAAAAAAAAAAAAAACCCAGACATTGTTAAAGATGGATTCATCCATTCCTTCTCTGTAGTCCAGATGAATTTCATTGCTTGTATCTTCTCACCTGCCACACCCACCAAAGGATATTAGCTCGTAGGGAGACCAAGATTGGCAGGGAGACAAACTAATAAGTTCCATCCGTCTGAAAATTCAATAATTTTATGAATGGTGATTATTATTAGGCCACTGAACTGATGTAAAAATATGTGGTGCAGCTCTGTCCATTCCTACTTCAAGATCACTGGGAGGAACAGATGTCAAGCCACCAGAAACTTGTATGCTTATGGCCTGATTCTGATACTATGCTGTTTTAACTTGGGTGTAAATTTAGTAGGCCAGATCCTGATCTTTAATCGAGCCATGCAAAGAAAACATAAATAAGTTAAACTGCCCTGGCTGGGAATTCCCACAGTATAGGAGTAGTGAAGGTCAAGTATCACTGGTACAGAGCTGGCATAGCTGGCTTCTAAACCACATCTGCCACAAGCTTTCCTGTATAGGGATCATTTGGGGGCAGGAAGGGGTCCTGGATGAAGTATATTGTTCTCTAGCAAGCCTCAGCTAGTGGATGGCCTCTTGGGCTAATACCAACTAGGGTACTCTAAAGTAGTCTGGACCTTGGCTGGCATACAACTGACCCCAGAAACAGAGAGCTGCTACCAGACTCTTTAGGTCTCTTCCTGCATCCCCCAACCAAAAATTAAACATAACAAAACACACATTTCTCCTGTGTGATAAGTTTAACAATGACACCAGCTATTGCCAGAAGAGTTAGGGTTTCCAACAAAAGTTTAAAAGAAGTTTTGGAGCAAACTTTCATAGTAGTATATCAAAGCAAAAACTTATTATCCACTAATAAGATTCTGGTTACTAATATTTATTTTTGTTAATGTGACGTTGCCTTTAAGAGTCTTCTCCCTGTGATGCTCTGCTTTGGAGGTCTCCCCTCTTCACCTTTTTTACATTTGATTATTACAGGATCCTATTAATGAATCAGTCTTCATCTTTTACTCTGTCCTATAGTGATAATTTCACCATTCCTTTTTTTATATAATCATAGAAACATAGGACTGGAAGGGACCTTGAGAGGTCTTCTAGTCCAGTCCCCTGCACTCAAGGCAGGACCAACCATTATCTAGACCATCTGTAACATGGCACTGTAGCCTTCCTCAGAGCCTGGGCCCAAGGAAGGGTCGTGATGCCCCCGCTGGACAGAACCAGGCCCTGCAAGCCAAGCCACCTGGAAGCAGAGGGGTGGATCCAGGGCCAGGGAGGGAAGTATAAAAGGCAGGCCCAGCAACTCAGTCAGGGGGAAGTTGCCGCTGGAGGCGGACGTGTCTTCCCAGAGGCTGCGGTCTAAGTGACCCAGGCCCTGCAGCTGTTTGGTGCAAGCGCCCCGCCAATCCGAGCCTCCGAAGCCACCTGAATTGCCGGCCCGAGGGACTGTAAAAGGCCACTGGACCCTAATGACTGGGTAGGGCCACCAGACTCAAGTGACTAGAGAGGGCCACCAACCCAAGTTACTGGAGAGGGCCATCAGATCCTGGTGACTGGGTAGGGCTGCCAGACCCTGGGAGCTGGGAGCAGCTACCCAAGCCTGCTGGGTGGGAGAAACCCCCTGAGGCTGGCCCTGACCTGGAGGAGCTGCCTGATGTGGAGGACCCACCAGAGTGGACCAAACCCTGTGGACTGGAGGAACCCCTGGGGCTCTGTGACTTGGAGGAACTACCGTCTGCAGACAACCTGGAGGAGTTTCCAGACCTGCCACCAGTCGACGGTGAGGGACTCACAGGCCGACCGCTCGCTGCCTCTCCCAGCGACCCAGAGGGAGCTACGTGGATACAGGTACATGGGGATTGGGTGGGAGGAAGTAGCCCAGGGACAGCCGAGCTAGAGAGGGGCTGAGTGAGGCTGAGTCAGTCAGCATGTTGCGGCTGGATCTCCGCTGACTCTGGGCCCTGGGCTGGGACGCAGTGGAGTCGGGTGGGCCTGCGTCCCCCTCCCCCCTTCCCTAACCACCCCGGGACTGCTTGGCATCCTCTACACTGCTGACCAGATGACCCCGAGCTTTGCCAGCCTCTCCTGACTGTAAGGCCAGGGGCTATAGAGCACTATACCTGCCCTGCCCTCTTGAGGCTGAGGACTATTGATTGCCGCACCAACCTTGGCCAGCTTGAGGGCCGGGGGCTGCAACCTGCTTATGTGCCCTGCCCACTTGAGGGCCAAGGGCAATAGACTCCTTCATCAGCCCTGCCTGGCTTGAGGCCAGGCTTGTATCTGCCCAGCCTACTTGAGGACCGGGGGCAACAGATTGCTCATCTGCCCCGTGGGGCGGGGGCACCAGACTTCTCACCACCCCACCACCCTGTTTGAGGGCCAGGGACAATAGACTACTGGCCAACCCCACCTGTTGGAAGGCTGGGGAGCTGCAGACCCCTTACCAGCCCTGCCCTACATGAGGGTTAGGGGGCTATAGACTGCCAGGGAAGCCCGCCCCACCTGGGGGCTGGGGCTACAGACTCATAAACAGAGAGCTTATTCCCCTCGATGAAAGGTGCTATGGCCTTCCTTGGAGCCTGGGCCCGAGGAAGGGTCGCAATGCCGCTGGCTGGATCGTGCCACCAGCCTACACCAGGTGTCTGTCCTACTTATTCTTTAAAATGGCCAATGACAGAGATAATACAACCTCCATAGGCAATTTATTCCAGTGCTTAACTACCCTGACAGTTGGGAAGTTTTTCCTAATGTCCAACCTAAACCGTCCTTGCTGCAATTTAAGCCCATTGTCTCTTCCTATCCTTGGAGGTTAACGAGAACAATTTTTCTCCCTCCTCATTGTAACAACCTTTTATGTACTTGAAAACTGTTATCATGTCCTCCCTCAGTCTTCTCTTTTCCAGACTAAACAAATCCATTTTTTTCAATCTTTCCTCATAGGTCATGTTTTTTAGAACTTTAATAATTTTTGTTGGTCTTCTCTGGACTTTCTTCAATTTCCCTACATCTTTCCTGAAATATGGCACCCAGAACTGGACACAATACTCCAGTTGAGGCCTAATCAGCGTGGAGTAGAGTGGGAGAATTGCTTACTGTGTCTTGCTTACATCCCAGGTTGATGACTGCTTATTTTTAACAATGTTGCACTGTTGACTCACGTTCAGTTTGTGATCCACTATGACTCCCAGATCCCTTTCCACAGTACTTCTTCCTAGGCAGTCATTTCCCGTTTTGTATGTGTGCAGCTGATTGTTCCTTCCTAATACTTTGTATTTGCCCTTTCAATTTCATCCTACTTATTTCAGACCATTTCTCCAGTTTGTCCAGATCATTTTGAATTTTAGTCCTATCCTCCAAATCACTTGCAATATCTCCCAGTTAGATATCATCCACAAACTTTATAAGTGTATTCTTTGTGCCATTATCTAAATCATTGATGATGATATTGAACAGATCCAGAAGCAGAACTGATCCCTGAGGGATCCCACATTATATTTCCATTCAGTTTGACTACAAACCACTCTCTGAGAATGGTTTTCCAACCAGTTATGCACTCACCTTATCTAGCTTGTATTTTCCTAGTGTCTCTATTAAAAGATCATGCAAGACAATATCAAAAGCCTTAAAGACAAAATATACCACAACTACTGCTTCCCCCCATCCACAAAGCTTGTTATCCTGTCAAAGAAAGCCATTAGATTGGTCTGACATAATTTGTTCTTGACAAATCTATTCTGACTGTTACTTATCACATTATCTCCTGGGTGTTTGCAAATTGATTTGATTAATTATTTGCTTGATTATCTTTCTGGGTACTGAAGTTAAATTGAGTAGTCTATAATTCTCCATGTTGTCCTTATTTCCCTTTTTTATAGTTTGGCACAATATTTGACCTTTTCCAGTCCTCTGGAATCTCTCCATCTTTCATGACTTTTCCAATATAATTGCTAATGACTCAAATAGCTCCTCATTCAGCTTCTTGAGTATTCTAGGATGCACTTCATCAGGCCCTGATGACTTGAAGACATCTAACTTGTCTAAGTAATTTTTAACTCGTTCTTTCCTGGTTTTAGCCTCTAATTCCACCTCATTTTCACTGGTGTTCATTAAGTTAGATGTCCACTTGCTACTAACCTTTTTGGTGAAAAAAATGAGATGGGCTTAAGGATTGTGTTAGAATTGCAAGCTATCATTTCAAGAGTGGGGATGAGGGAAGTGATCCTGGTCCTGCTTGCAGTTCTAGGAGACTCACAGGAAAGTGATCAGAGTCGATCTGGAAAGAACTCACCCAGAAGAAAGTGGGGTGAGTTGTGTCTCTCTGCCATAGGGAACAGTATGCTTTGTCTCTGTTTTGTCTGGATTCTAGGAACAAAAGTAGTATTAGGTTACAGCCTTCCAGCAAGAGTACTTGAAGTTTTATCTAATTTCTCTGTGTATATGCCATCAACATAACAAGTACATGTCCATAATTCCATTGGTTCTCCACTTAATGTTAGTCTATCCACTGAGGCTCTCTTTTTATTCTTTGTTCCACATTTGTGCTACTGTTCACCCACTTTCTATTGTTTGTTTTTGTTCTTGTAAATTGTATTTGCCAATTCATTTTCCTATGCCCTGCTTGTCAGGTGTACAAAGCACACAGAAGCTGCTATTTTTCTAATGAACCCAAGAGAACTAAGCACCCAAATAGCAGGGAAAGTCAGAGAGAGTTGGGAGTCTGGCTCCATTAGCCCCGTTGAAATATCAGCCAGAGCATAAAAAAAAAAAAAAAACCTAAAGAATTGAGCATCCTGTATTGCTAAGTGCCCCACATTACAGTCTGAAACCCACAGGACTCATCATAGCATGGTAAGATAAATTCATCCCTGGCATAAGTGAGTTGACTTCAATGTAGCTACACCCAAATGTTCAAGAGCTCTTTGAATTTAGCAATGAACAAGACGTTTTAGTTCATCTATTCCATTTGTATTTTGCACTATATTTTCTACTGCTTTTTACAGGCAATTGGCCTGCCAGTGCAGGATTGTTTCGAAAAGCGCGTGTTCTAGTGTGTGTTTGTTTTTGTCATTCTCTTTATAGAGCACTCAAAAGAAATACATTTCAAAAGTTAATGATAAAAAAATGCCATATAGTAATGAAAGAATTTGTAAGGATCCAATATACAGAATATAATTAAATCATCTGTAGACTTCCCCATTGTTCAGTCTAATTTTAAAGGTCTTATATTTTAGGGTTTCCACTAGTTCCCTTGGGAGCCTCTTCCACCCTCTAATAGATCTTATTCTCAGGAAGATTTTCCTAATAACCAGCCGAAAGTTTCCCTTTCATAATTTCATCTCAATATGCCTAATTATACACCCCTCTATCATTGTAAATACTTATTTCCTTCTCTTTCAAGTATTTGTAGGTAGTTATATTGATGATACTTATACTGTCTATATATATAGCATTTTATTTTGCAACTGACTGCATGTAGCCAGACAACAGCGTTTTTGGGGAACCCCATTGAAGTGTACAGCAGTCTATCTAGATACAGTTTGTTGCAAGATCGGTCTCTTAGGTCTTTTAATTTTCCATCATTAACCAGTCATGCCAGCCAGTCACTTACTGTTTTTGTTGGCTTTCTCTGAACTCATTAATCTTAATTGTCCCAACACTCAACAAGTCCATCAAGTTTGTAGATACTCCAAAAATTGTCAACGGTTAATTTAAATCCAGAATCATATTTTATAACTTAACGTGTGTTTCTTTTTTAAAATCAAATTTTAGTATCATCTCATTCATCTATGGCAAAATAAGACCTGAAAGCCTCAGTTCAACAATGTACTTAGGCACACATGCAACTTAAAGCTTGTTAGAATTCCCATTGATTTCAGCAAAACTAATTGCATATGTTAAAGTTATTCATATACTTGCTGAACTGGGGCTTCAGCCAATGTAATCTGAGTAACAGAGAATGAAATTCTTATGAAAATTAACACAGATGGTATCTGATTGCCTTACAAGGTTTAAATTGATGCATTCAAGATTTCAGTAAGAGAGAGAACCTAAACACCGTATTCCTCTGCTGCCTACAGCTATGCCCATCAGTCAGGCAATCAGGATTTAATCAGCTAGGAAAGTATTTGTCAGAGAGGTGAGTCTTGCTGCTCTTTCTAAAAGTGACCAAGTTTGTGGTTAATTGTATTTCTACAGAAAGTGAATTATAGTGCCCACTAGTGAGAAAGCTCTCATACTTGTGCCTATTGGAGTCAATACCTAGGTGCTTACAATACCTGTGAATTGCTGGTGCTGTCAAATGTATGTTTCATGAGTGAATTGAACTGGTATACTGAAATGGAAAGATGCTTTACAATGAGCAACTACAGAGCCAGCAGGCATACATTCTGCTATGACAGTCATCCGCGAACATGCCAGTCACATAGTCTCTTCCATCTGTTACCTTGGGAGACACTCCACCATCTAATAGATCTGTCAGGAAGTTTTTCCTACTAGACTAAAGTTTCTTTTTCTTAATTTCATCTAATTATTCCTAATTATGCCCCCTCTGCCACTATAAATAGTTATTTTCCTCTCTTTCAAGTGTTTGTGAACATGGCAATTACATGTTTCAGACCCAGTACCATGACCGAAGTCAATGGGAGTTTTACCCAAATAAAGATTACAGGATAGTTCCTCATTTTTTTAATTGAGAAGTCATAAGTATAGAGTGATTTTTAATCTGACACATTTATGTTCTTTTGTAGGTAAAAGAGCAGTGAATTTCCTCCCACAAATGTGACTTTAAGAAATTTTTTAATTAATGTATATTCTTTGTTTAGAGTAAGGTGTCTTCTTTTCTTCACTGATTGGTTAAGGGAGAGAAGTTTGTATTTATGTTGCAACTTTCATTAATGATTATGAAATGAAACCATTGAAAGTCAATCTGATAAACACTAAGGCTAGAAGTCCATAAACTGCTGGTGAGGTTCCTTTTCATTTATGAAAAAGGTTGTTGCTGGTTCTCTGCCTATAATGGGAATATATTACAGTACTTTCTCAAATAAAATCCCTAAGACCCACAACTCAAAAGATAAGAGAGAAAGATCTCCTCCGAGAAGCAAGAGGTCACAGCAGCATTCTATATTTCTGGAGATAGATTAAAATGGGCAAGACAGAAGGCAGAAAATTCATGGAACATTGGTCAAACCACCCAATGGACGAGGGGGCTTTATAGTTTGGATGGCCTCCATCTCAGTAGAAGGGGGACCATTCTTCTCAGGGACAGCCTAGCCAAAGATTAGTCAGAAGGGTAATCAAACTAATAAAAAAGGGAAGGTAAAAAGACGGAAGACATGAGCACTCAGCACAGAACTGAGATGTAGGAATTAATTAATTAATCAAGGAACCAAGAAAAATGAAAAGAAGAAATTATTTAATTGCCTGTAAACCAAAGCCTGGTTTGGAGCCTGGGTAAGAAAACAAAAGGAATAGGGAATTATTTGTTTGTGATCATAATTTGATGTAGCTTCTATTACTGAAACCTGGTCAGATGATTTCTGTGATGGGAAAGTTGAAATTAATGGTTATAGCCTGTTTAGGAAGGTTCGAGTGGGCAAAAGAGAAAAAGGAAAGGCACTTCATGTCAAAATGATATTGCCTGTTTCTGAATCACTGATAAATCAGAAGAAAATAATCTTGAATGTTGGTAATTATCTTAGCCTCCTTTAATTCTTTATTAATCGAGTCCAAATCACCCACTCTGTTATCTTGCCTGGGATCGAAGTCAGATGTCACTTACACTAGGGAAAAGGATGACCAGCTCCTTATACACCTATCTACAAAATGTAGAAAAAAAGCTGTGTGGTCATAGAGGATTTCAATCTTAGTGACATATGTCACAGATCTCATGCTGCTTTGTAATTTCTGAATATTCTGCATGACTATTTCATAACTAAAATTGTTGCATCCAAAATTCTAGATTAGTCTTGTCATGACGGATAAAAAGGAACTGACTGCAGAACTAAAAATTAATGATAATTTAGGTGCAAGTGATCATGACTTGATCACATTTATAATGTACAAACAGAACAAAATCCAGACCAGTGATTGAGATATATGTGTATAAATAAAATTCTTTCACCCAATTGATCTGGTTCATAATTGTTTTCAGCTTTGTGAAATTGGCCCTTTAAATCACCAAGTGTGTGTGTGTGTGTATACTTGGTGATTTAAAGGGGCCAATTTCACAAAGCTGGAAACAATTATGAACCAGATCAACTGGGTGGAAGAATTTAATCAGAGAATGATCATTGGGAATTGTTTAAGAACACTTTACTGGATGCTCCAAAATCCGGTGGAATTAGTTTGAAAACTGACTTGTTATAGGGGAAAGTGAAGGCAACTATTAAAAAATAAATAAATATAACAAATGGAAGAAAAGGAAAGTTGATGATAATGAATATAAATCAGAAGCTAGGAATTGTAGACAATTGATAAGGGAAGCAAAGGAACACAAGAAGACAACTATGGTCAGCTGAGTGAAGGAGAACAAGGAGGCTTTTAAAGTATGTTAGAGCAAAAAGAATCCTAATAGTTGGAAATGGTAGAATTATCAATAAAAACACAGAAAAAGCAGAAGTGTTCAATAAATATTACTGTTCTATACTTGGGGTGAAAAAAGACAATGTAGTCATATTGTCTGATAACACTTGTCCCATTCCATTAATATCTCAGGAGGATGTTACAAGCTACCAAGTTAGACAGTCTAAAATCAATAGATTCAGATAACTTGCATCCAAGAGTTTTAAAAGAGCTGGCTGAGGATTTCACTGCACCATTAATGTTGATTTTCAATATGTCTTGCAATGCCAGGGAAGTTCCAGGATACTGGTAGAAACCTAATAGTGTGCCAATTTTAAAAAGGTTAAATTCGATGACTTGGCTAATTACAAGCCTGTCAGCCTGACATTGCTCCCGAGCAACATAATTGAGTGGCTGATATGGGACTCAATTAATAAAAAAATTAATTAATCCAATCAAGAAGTGGTTATGGAAAATAGATCCTTTCAAATTAACTTGATTATTTTATGAGATTAAATGTTTGGTTGATAAATAGGGTTGATGTAATATACCTAGACTTCTGTATAACATTTGACTTGGCACTACATGACATTCATGACATTTTGATGAAAAACCTAGAAAGATATAAAATTAACATGGCCCACATTATGGATTAAAAATTGGCTAGCTGATAGGTCTCAAAATATAATTGTAAACAGGGAATTGTCATAGAACAGATATATTTCTAGTGGGGTCACTCAAGGATTCATGCCCCTACACTATTCTTCATTTTTATTAATGACTTGGAAGAAAACATAAAATCATCACTGATACAGTTTTAAGATAACACAAAAGTTGGGGGAGTGGTAAATAATGAAAAGGACAGGTCACTGATACAGAGAGGTCTTAATTGCTTGGTAAACTGGATGCAGCCAAACAATATACTTCTTAATATGGCAAATGTAAATGTACACATCTAGGAATGAAGAATGTATACTATACTTACGTTGTGAGGGATTCTATTACAGGAAACAGTGACTCTGAAAAAGATTTGGGTGTGGATAATCAGCTAAACATGAGCGCCCAGTGCAATATGGGATAAAAGGGTTTATGTAATCTTTGGATGCATAAACAGGGAAATCTCAAATAGGAGGACACAGCTTATTTTACCTCTATATTTGGCAGTGTACAACTGCTGCTGGAATATTGTTTCAAGTTCTGATGCCCATGATTCAAGAATGATGTTGGTAAACTGGACAGTGTTCAAAGAAGAGCCAAAAGAATGATTAAAGGACTAGAAAACATGTTTTATGGTGATAGACAAAGAGAAGGTTAAGGGGTGACTTGATTACAGTCTGTAAGTACCTATGTGGGGAACAAATATTTAATAATGGGCTCTTCAGTCTAGCAAAGAAATGTATTACATGATCAAATGGCTGAAAGCTGAAGCTAGACAAATTCAGACTGGAAATAAGGCATAATTTTTTAAGGTGAGAGTAATTAACCATTGGAACAAAATTACCAAGGATCGTGGTGGATTCTCCATCACTGACAATTTCTAAATCAGGATTGGATTTTTTTCTGAAAGATATGCTCTAGGAATTATTTTGGGAGTATTTCTGTGGCTTGTGATGTACAAGATGTCAGACTAGCTGATTAGAATGGTCCCCTCTGGCCTTGGAATCTATGAATATCCTGCTATCAATTGTTCAGCATGGCACGTTTTTGCAAATTTGTCAAGTGTTTGTCATCTAATTTTTTATTATGTGCGATAACGTTAAATATATATATTTTTTGTGAAGGCATGCAGAAGAAAATGTCTTGGGATTCAACCGAATGGTTTGCAAATCTGTTCATGTTTTTTAATCTGTGTCCATTTCTTTGTTGAATGCATATTTTAAAAGCAGAAACAAATGTAGTTGAAAAATTCCATTTACAAGATGTTCCTGTTTGTTTCTTCTCATAGTTCTTAAACAATTTGCAGAGACCGTTCCATTTTCTGTCAGCCACTCACTCCTTTACCACAATGAAAAATGAATGCTGATGGAATGATAAGGCGCTTAGTTAGCCTTTCTTGCTGCTATAATCCTTTCAAGAGTATTGGGATAGATGAAATCTCTTAAAGCTTTGTTGCTAGAAGCTGCTTTTTAGTCAACTCAAGGCTGTTCAGTCAATTATTTATAACCTTTGCTCATAAACTTCCACCTGGTCTGTGCCACTACAGAAGTTTATGTGGATTATTAAACAGAAAGAAATCTGAAAGGAAATAATGAACTGTTTTTGTTTTTAAAATCTGATGCTGTATAATTGCACTTACCCTTTGCAGACTGGATTTCTTTGTAGGTGGATTGTATTTCTCTGTAAAGCTGCCCTCTGTGAACTTAAACGTTTCAAAGAAACAAAACCATTCATCCTAAATCAATGTTACCCTTACCAATATTTACTGAGTTTTGAATGTTTTTCATGTGTGCTTCATTGAGACGTCACAGCTTTAGTTCCGCGACTCACAAGCATTTTTTTTAAAGCATCTTCCCTCACACAATGATAAGAGCTACACAAAGTACCACAGAGTTGGGGAAGATTTCAAAGGCTGGAAGTTGAGTTGTTCTCCAAAATTGTAGGGAAAGTCTATGAGGTTTACTACATGCAGTTTAAAAAACCAAAAAAGCACAGAAAATTAAGGCTAAAAAAAACAACCAAGCCTCATGAAGTCTTGAGATCACTGAAGAAATCAGGATTCAACACCATGGATCTCAGGGAACATATGACGAGAACTTCTTGACTTCACATTTCTTCTTGGTTTCCTGTCCTCCTGGCAGCACAGCTAATTAATGAGCTGGACTGCCTTTGTGTTCTCCTAGTACATCTTTGGTCTCCCAAGCTTTTCAAGGGTTTTAGACAGGGGACAAGTGAAATCAATGGTTAATACAAGGGTTATTAACTCCCCACAGCCTCTGCTCCCTGACTCCCCCTCCTATGCCTTACAGGCCACTCCAAAAGCCACAGAATCCCAACTGCACAGTGGTGATGTGGATAGAATTGTATGAGTTTCTGTGGAGGTGAGAAATATGCTAGACAGGGTACCTTCTGGAGGTTGCTGAGTTTTTTTCCCTTTCTCATCTCTCTTTCTCACCTCTGGCCTCAAGTGATGTATTCCAGTAGAAAAATAGTTTACAACTTGGAAACTGCAGGTACATTCTTATTCCTCATTTCCAAATTCACCATTACAACAATGGGGTTTCCTTTACGCTGCAGCTTCAGGAGGCAGGACCAAACCTGCCAATCATAGGAGTTATTTTCCTCACCCATCAGTATTTGTAGTATTCTCTAGGTGTTACCTATACTAAATATTACAGTGGTGTGTCATGATATCTACTTAAAGTCCTTTACAATCAATGTACATTTCTTTGAAATTTGATGTGCCTCAGACTGACCTAAATCTGTAGTCATTTCATCAAGGAGTTCTAAAAATCCTTCCCTCCCAAATAACATAAATAAGGGTTCTCATTTTTGTTGTTTTTTGCCCAGAGCTAAAGATCAAACTATTGATGTGATGCAGGTCAAAATGGTCTCAATCTGTTGAGTTTTACTCAAGGTAGTTCATGACACCCACTAAATCTTTGGGGAACTGACGGCAGTGTGTGAGAAAAGTGCCACTATGAAAAATGGCTAGAGGGTTTCTATTCCCACCATTTTATGTGCTTTAAATTTGACTCTTGTAAGTTCTCCAAAATCCAAATGATTATTTAGATTGCTTTGAAATTTGGTGTAGCATTAGTGATCCAAATTTGGGTCATTTGAGCAAGGGGTTCTGAAGTGTCAGTCCCCTCCCAAAATGATTTCCTTCTGCTGCTTCATACTGTTAAACTGAGAGAAACTAAGGATTGGGTGAATTACAGATTTCATGATGGCTGTGAACCGACCCTTCACTTAACCATATCTAAGGATAAATTAATCACAACCCCCCACCTCACACAAAAGAAGTTTTGGACTGACTGACCTGGGGTTTCCACAATTTGAGAGTCATGTGTGGCAATTTCATTTTGGGATGAATATAATAAATTTAGTGGAAAAAAAGGCATGCAAATGCTTCCTGGGAGGGAGGGATATTAGAAGAGTAAGGGAATGAGGTAGAAGGGTATGGGGCTGCAGTGAGGAGAGGGAAGTTATGGGAGGAGGATAGATGGGGGTGGATGATAGGGTCAGTGAGCCAGTTTGTGGGTTCAGGGGAGGGAGGCATGGCACCCCCGCACCTCTGACGTGCACCCAAACCCCTGTGTACTCCACAACTCTGCAACTGCACCTGAAAGCAGCTTCACCCTCAGCTCTACCAGTTCACCCCAACTTTCCTTCATCCCAGCCACCTGCAACCTCAGTTTTGCCAGTGCACCCTAACCACTCCCCCAGTTCTACCAATGTACCCCAACCACCTGAATCTCATAGGTCTACCAGTGCACCCTAACCTTCAGGTAGCCCAAGCCCTGCCAGTGCACCCTAACCAGTCTGCAAACCAGCCCCCCTGCACTCCTAGCTCTTTCAGAGCATCCCAACCTTCCTGCACCCCAGTTGTAAAAGTCTGTAAAGTGGTTCTTGAATTGTACATGTATGGTAGTCTTTCTGGAGAGTCAACTAAGTGTATGACTTCATGCAAGGATCTGGAACCTCATTAATCTTATGGTACATCTACTCTGCACACTACTTGTGGCAGAGCGTAGGTATGCGTAGCAACGCATCTCAGTGAAAAGCATGCTGTGTCCACACTGCAGTGTGTAGCTACATGCATCATTAAAAGCCTATGGTGAGGGTGGCAAGGCTGCCAGCAGGGGGACACTGCTCTGCTAAAAATAGTCAGGGAATGCACTGTTTTGGCATGTAGAGAGCCATGTAGGGTACATGCCATCAGAATTCCTGCATGTCATTATTCACCTAAGCAGAGCCTCAGTGTCAACACTGCTATTTATACCATGGGGGGAATGGAAGTGTATGTCTTCTACATGCCACCAAAATGCAGTGTAGACATATCCTTATAGTGTCACGTGCCCGTGTGAGTAGGTGCATATCAAGGCATCGCTCAAACTCGATAGAAGGAAGGTGGTGTAGGCAACCTTTTTATTTTTTTCTGTCCTCTAATAGTGTTCAATGTAATCCTGTGTGTAAGAGTGAATGGGCTGTAAAAGGAGGTGAAGACTGAATGGGCAACTTTAACGCTCTATTTCCAGGTTTTCAGAAGTTTGAGGTTTGCCCATCTCAGCCTTCTTTAAGGGGAAGCTACTACCAACCAACCTTCACTTTGTGGTAACCTAATTTTTTTTCATTGAATTAATAGAGGATGCTGCATATGCTATGGTAAATTATTGAATACTCCAAGGCAAGATTTGACAGATTTTATGGGTGACCCACTATATGGTTAAAGTCTGAATTTAAAGCCAAAACACCAAAAGGTGCCCACAGCATGTGAGTGTAAGTATGAAAGAACTTAAATTAAGTTAATGGGGCTATTCCAGATTTACAATGGAATTTTGCCTTTTGTAAAAACCTCTTATTTAATTAGATATTGAAATGCAAATAGCCTTCCACATCAACTCCAATGCTGGCTTCTGCTTCCATAAGCAGAAGAGACCCCCCTGCACTCATGGTTTTCTGCTGAAGGGATGTGTCTCCACAGCCTCCTTCCCTTTCCTCCAGCTTCTCGGAAGTCCCTCTGCAGACACTCTGGGAACTCTGTCTCTGTGGGCATGGGGA